>NC_088385.1:34415000-35040000 GCF_037993035.2 Macaca fascicularis | reverse complement strand
AAGAAGACTGAGGCTGAAATACAGAATCCGCAATACAGTGACTGTGCCCATGGGCAGGTTATTACACTTCTCTGAGCCTCAGTCTTGCTGACTATAAAGTGGAAATATTTATTTCAGAAGATTATTAACATCATGTCACATAACATATGCAAAGGAAATCATATAATCACTGATACCTACGAGAATCTAAACCCATCCTCAAATGACCGATCTTTCTTTGCCTTAGTTTTCCAGTGTCTTTCTCTAAGTTGTCTCAAGTTTTTCATCATGCAATCCATTGACTTTTTGACTCTCCACTCCAGGATATCTCCACTTATAAATTCTATACATGTACTACTCTACTATATTATAAAATACTCAAAAATAGCTTTTTCTTTTTCTTTTTTTTTTTGAGACAGGGTCTCACTGTTGCCCAGGCTGGAGTGCAGTGGTACCACTGCAGCCTTGTATCTTCCAGACTCAAGCCTCAGCCTCCCAAGTAGCTGGCACTACAGGCACGCACCACCACCAGTGGCTAATTATTTTATTTTTGTTAGTAAAGCCAAAGTCTCACTATGTTGCCCAGGCTGGTCTTGAACTCCTAGGCTCAAGCAAACCTCCCGCCTCAGCTTCTCAAAGTCCTGGGATTACAGGCGTGAGTCACCATGTCTGGCCAAAAATAGCACTTTTAATAAGATGATACAAAGATAAAATGAAGAGCAGTTTTAAATATTGGCTTCACAATACTAGTTAATATCTCAAGGCATGATAAAATGTCAGGCAAAGTTCATACATAATAACAGTGGATGTAAATTCAGACTTCAAAGAATCTCTGTGATAGTTCTGATTTTATTTGCAGCTGTAGAGGCCTAGTCTCCCTAAACAATAATCATCAAGTAGGCTAAGCATGGTGGCTCATGCCTATAATCCCAGCACTTCAGGAGGCTGAGTTGGGGGGATCACTTGAGTCAGGAAGTTAGAGACCAGCCTAGGCAACATGAGACCACATCTCTCCAAAAACAAAAAACAAAAAAAATCAGCCAGCTGTGGTGCCATGTGCCTGTAGTCCCAGCTACTGAGGAGGCTGAGGCTGGAGGATTGCTTGAGCCCAAGAAATGGAGGCTGCAGTAAGCTGTCATCACACCATGCACTCCAGACTGGACAACACAGTGAGGCCCTGTCTTGAAATTAAAAAAAAAAAAAAAAAAAAACTACTTATAAACACTTTTAGATTTTTAAATACATTTCTTTTTCAAATCTTTTTTAAGTTTTTATAATCCCAGCACTTTGGGAGGCCAAGGCAGCGGATCACTTGAGGCCAGGAGTTAGAGACTAGCCTGGCCGACATGGCGAGACCCCATATCTACTAAAAATACAAAAATTAGCCAGGCGTGGTGGTGCACACCTGTAACCCCAGCTAGTTAGGAGGCTGAGGCATGAGAATCGCTTGAACCTGGGAGGTGAGGTTGCAGTGAGCAGAGCGTGTACCCATGGACTCCTGCCTGGGCGACAGAGTGAGAGACTCTGTCTAAAAAAAAAAAAAAAAAAAGCAGTGTCAAACATCCCAATAAACACAATTTACTAACCAAATTAATAATCTTTTGCTGGCCAACTCTTCCTGCTATCTAAATACTTGAAAATTATTAATTCTAATAAGTTGTTGACTCAAGAGATTTCTGAAGGTATCATCACTCCTGTTAATAATTTTCCTCCTACCAATAGCCAATTACATAAGGAAAGGATTGATAATTCCAATGAAAAGACCTGGCTTCTTTTCTAACTAGTGGAGAAGCTTCAGGAAAACTTTAGGCAAATCCTTCAAACTCTATGAGCCTGTTTCCTCTTTGGTAAAAATGAGGATTGTATGATGGGTGAATGCTTCCTAAACAAAAACTCCCTCCAAATTCAGTTGTACCTGTGAAGTACTGCTGTTAAATTTAGAACAATGAATGTTAAGTTGTAAGCCACAGAATACAACCTGGACTCTACCATTAATTTGTCAAGTAACCTTAAGAAAGTCAATCTCTCTGGGCCTAATTGGTAAAAGAGATTACTGGACCAAATCACTAGTTCCAATAATTGTTATGGGAGATGGAGCACTTGAAATTAACAAACGATGCTCTTTGCTTAACACGTTTCAGTGGAATAAAATATTTATTTACCAGCTAAGTTCAGTTCTATCACACACAGGGGATATTGAATGGAAAATTCCATCATATTATATATATTAAAAATTTTAAAAATCAGGCCGGGCACATTGGCTCAGGCCTGTAATCCCAGCACTTTGGGAGGCTAAGGCAGGAGGATCACTTCAGCCCAGTTCAAGAGCAGCCTGCACAACATGGCAAAATCCTGTCTCTATAAAAAAAAAAACACAAAAATGAGCATGGTGGCGCGCGCCTGTAGTCCCAACTACTCAGGAGGCTAAGGTGGGAGGATCACCTGAGCCCAGGGAGGTCAACACTGCAGTGAGCAGTGATCACAGTACTGAATTTCAGCCTAGGCAACAGAATGAGAGCCTGTCTCAAATGGAAAAAAAAAAAAAAAAAGGAAAAAAAGAAAAACAAAGAAAAAAATCACAGCTACCAGCACACAAGACTACAAAAAAAATTGGTTATTTGAGTCTTCCCTCTTAATCTGTATTCATTTGTACCTGTTATTTCACTTTGAATTCAGGTTAGTACTCCCAAGCAGAGAAATGGTAGAAAATAATGAAAATTAAAAAAAAAAAAATAGGTGAAAAAAATCATAAATGAGGAAATTATATTATCTAATTGAAAGAAAACAATCCTGTCACTAATTATTAATTATTTATTTAAATTCACTAGCAGAACTCCACAACCAAGCTCCTTAGAGCAGAGCTAGAAGATTAAGGCACCACATATTCTCCAAGGTCCCTTTCGACCCTAGGGACTCTGTTTCTGGTTCCACTGCAATTTGCATTCTATTTTTATATGTTACACACTGTTCCAGGCACAAATAACAATGTAATATTTTTAATAGTACCTGATAAACTGATCATTTTAGTAAGAGTCCAGTAAACATTTATTTACACATTTACACATAAAACACATACCCACAAGAAGCAATCCTTGTATTCTGAGTCCACTGAAGATATCTCAGAAGCTCAATAAACACTGTTAACAGTACATATTATTCCATACTAATTTAATAAACCAAGCACAAACTGTCTTTTCTTGCAAAAGACCCCAGCAATTAGATATTAAAATTTTCCTGGCACACTGCACTATATTTGTGACATATACTTGTGGCATGCATAAGATAGGCTAGTTCCAAAATAAACACAGTGGTAATTAGTAAGAAAAGAAAAATCTAGTCACTACAGTTTTTCATCTTAAGATCATGACATCTTTAGGCATTATTATTTCAAGTGTTACAGTCCTGAACTAAGTTAACAGACAAAAACAAGCCAAGGCACACTTTGGCTAAAATAGAAAATGTCTCACATGTGTATCTCTGATTTCTAGTTAAAAAAAAAAAAAAAACAAAAAACTATAAACAATGTTAAAATGGAATACTTAAAACTTTACTGTTGCTTATAAGAAACTTTCTAATGACATAATGTAGAGATAAGTAAAAAATTGAGGATAGAAGCCTTATTCTGCTTTGTAAAATCTAGAGGTTTTCAAATAATTCAATCCCTTCATCAAGTCCACTCCTGCTCATTACAGAGCTTAGAACAGGATACACCAGTTCCTGTTCTCCCATTCTCATTTTGTCCCAAATATCATCCTGTCAATGCAGAAACAATGCACATTCAAATAAGTGTTTACAGAAAAAGCAAAAGAAGCCCAGCTCATTAGCTGACTGAAGACATTTATGTCTCAAATACAAAAGAGGAGATGGAAGTCTCAGATCACTCAAACAAGAAAATGGCGGGTTATTTGTTCCTTTAAAAAGGACTGCATCTTTTTGTGGACGAGGATCTACTGGAATTATTTAGAAATATACAGCAGCTCGGCCGGGCGCGGTGGCTCAAGCCTGTAATCCCAGCACTTTGGGAGGCCGAGGCGGGTGGATCACGAGGTCAGAAGATGGAGACCATCCTGGCTAACATGGTGAAACCCCGTCTCTACTAAAAAAATACAAAAAACTAGCCGGGCGTGGTGGCGGGCGCCTGTAGTCCCAGCTACTCGGAGGCTGAGGCGGGAGAATGGCGAACCCGGGAGGTGGAGCTTGCAGTGAGCCGAGATCGGGCCACTGCACTCTAGCCTGGGCCACACAGCGAGACTCCGTCTCAAAAAAAAAAAAAAAAAAAGAAAAAGAAATATACAGCAGCTCTAATTTTTCTAAACATTTATCAATTCTTTCAGTATAGCTTTTGACTACTTTGGTCAAATATTTCTAGATTAAGTATATTCTAGGGCATGAGAGCATGACCTGAACTTTATAACATTTTGATCAAAATAGATCCAAAATTAAATTAATGATAATATTTGGCAGCATCAATCTCATTAATAAGATTATAGGTAAATCCTCTCACAAGTTACTTTGCCTTCTGAACCTAAAGTTTTGAGCAGAATAAATTCTCCCAAAGCTGGCAATTCCAACAACCAAGGGGCAGTATCCTTTTACTACAGTAGTCTCATGTGAGACACTAAATAGAAATTATCCAGGTGCTACAAAAACAGAAAGAAGTAAAGAAAAATAGATTGGCTAAAGGATAACCGTTCATCCACTGTCCCCTTACAATACATGCCTAGTCTCTATTCCCCTGAAGCCACAAATTATGGCAATAGTCACATGGGTACATTCTAATCACATGGGAAAAGTATACACTCTTACAGTGAAAAAATGGGCACAATGTATCTCCTGAATTTCAAGCAATTTTAGATAGCTTTTAGTAATAACTATAGGAGAGCTATAACATTTGCTAAGATTTTACTGATGTTATCTTTAAATAAACACTTGACACATTATTTTAGCAAAAACATCAGCTAGAAAAAGATATCCTCAGCTGTTAATGACAGTAATGTTTGCAGGGTTTTACACAACTGAGAAGGCTGGATGGACACTAGCAGTCTGCAAACTGAAAATGCACTCATCCATTGAAATGATTACTTTTTCTATTGTTATTCTACTGCTACAGCAACCACAATAATTCCTTTTGCTTTTTAAGTATTCACAAAGAGAATAACAGGATCACAAAGTCTAGTCTAGGGCTCTGTGACGATCCGCTATTATTTAATTCATTTATAGCAAAACTTTATGATTCAGAAGGCAAATATTTTCATACACAAAAGTTCTTAAAATGACAGAGGACTAAGTTTCCTGATTCAGGATACAGAAATCTTAGACTAGATCATGCTGCCTCCTAGAGGCCAAAGGTACATAAAAACACCTCTATATCACAAAAAGTCTAATTTTAACAAAAATTACACACTCTCAAATTTGAGGCTTCACAAAAACTGCAAAGAATATGTCTTGTTTATTATCTTAAGGGACTCTATTTTCTAGTTTTTGGGTAAATACCTTTGTATGTTAAAATACTGAACTGATTAGGGAAAGTCTATGGCAAATGATCCAACCTTGAAGAGACAAAAGAAATGGCATAGATATTCTGCTATCACAGAAATGGAATATTAATAAACGTAAATATTTCAAAATCTATACTATACGTTTAAATACAATTATCCTGATATTTTAAAATAAACTATCTAAAAGGAATATACTACTATACTTCATGATACAGCCATGTCTAAAAAAGCTCTAAAGATAAATAAAAAATTTTATGTGTAAGTATGATCTCCTACTGAACAAAATGCATAAAGGTGTTTCAACAGAGCAAACATACTGACAATGAACACATATGCAATCAACTGTTGCTGCTAAATCCTCATTCACAATATTATTGTCAAAGAAATCTGTAGAAAATACCAAGATGAATAAACTTCTTAATTCAAGGAAGTACAAGAACAATGCAATTTTCCTCATTTCTTTTTGGCTGCCTGCTGCTTCATTGTGTTTGTATAATAAAAGATCTGGCAAGTTGCAAGTCTCAATGCATTCACATGGGCAATTCTGTAGCAGAGTTACCTTGGGAATAAACATGCTCTCTGGCACAAAGAACCATTCTAAGTAGGTCAAAGCTCCCCTAAACTGTATTTAGATCACCAGATGTTTCAAAAAAGACTTTAAAATTCTGTCACTTCACCCAGAAAGGAAGAAAAATTTAAAAATCACAAGATACACTGTCAGAACAAGAACACGGAGGATGGAAAAAGGCAACTATTTAAAAGAAAATTTTCTGAGACTCTAAATTATACTGCAGTCAATATAAGATAACAGCAAAATATTTGGTCAAAAGCATGCTTTATGATCCTGTTGAATTTAATTTTTAAAAGTAAAACAAAACTACTACAGTCAAAGGAAAACAGGAATCAAAACTTAAAACAATCATTTGATAGGAAGGAATCAGCAGCTGGGACCTATCACACTGACAGTATTTTAAAGCACTAGTGGTTTTTTAAAAATAAAAGTTTAGAAAAGACTAGTAATTGGCCCTAACCTTATATGCTTATGAAATTAAGACCGACAAAAAAAAATGTTTTTAACCAGTAACATGGTTTAAAAAATTATCTTTGCTATAAAATCCTCAACTATAGGAAAACGTCTTAAGTGATGGAAGAAAGATCACTTCTCTTAAGGAAGAGAGGATGCTGCCTAATCATTTCCACTCTGCTTTTTGGGCAACTGAGATTTTGCATTTCAAAGAACAAAAGGCTAATCCCTTAATGAAGGCACTAGAAAAAGCAAAAACCCTCGCATGCAGTACAAATGCTCATTCCTTCAAGTCACTCCCATATTACTCATTCAGTGTGAATGTTAGAGAAAAGAACATTGCTCTGCTCCTGAAACACAGAGAACTTGTCTCTTATGTCTCGTTATCAATGTGCCTATTTCTCCTCAATGCTGTTAGGAGTTTAATAACTGGCTACCAGGTTAAGAAATAAACCATTTTTTTATCATTTCATCTTATCTTCAGTTGGGGCTTTTTATTAACAGCTAAACACTCACAGAGATCGAGTCCACAATATTTCCCTGGTGGCAAGAGTCCACTTACAAGGAAAACCACAGAATTATTATTGATGGGAAGGAAATAAATAATGCCACCTAAAATATTTTTAGATGCAAATCAGACTCCTAATATAAAATAGTTTTGATCCATTCATTCAACAAATATTTAATGAACTCTATACATCCGTTGTTCAGCTAGGTACTGGGTGTGGATTAGTAAATACAACAGGTGTAAGCCTGCCCTCCTCAGTCTAAAGAATGAGATAAATGAATATCTAAAAAATAAAGTATGGTAATAATTACAGAAAAAAGTTTTTGAAAGCCTGAAACAACGAACCCAGGTTAGGCTTCTTCTAAGCAAGTTGGGCAAGTTAATTGTCTGTCTGAACACCAGTTTGCTTCTCGGTACGATGAGCACACAATTTATCAGCCAAATTGGAGTACTTATCCAGGACTAATGATAAATAAGAGATCCTAGGCCAGGAGCAGTGGCTCACACCTGTAATTCCAGCACTTTGGGATGCTGAGGCGGGTGGATCACTTGAGGCCAGGAGTTCGACGCCAGTCTGGCCAACATGGCAAAACCCCATCTCTACTAAAAATACAAAAATTAGCCAGGCATGGTGGTGCATACCTGTGATCCCAGCTACTCGGGAGGCTGAGACACAAGCATTGCTTAAACCCGGGAGGTGGAGTTAGAAGTGAGCCAAGATTGCACTCTACTCCAGCCTGGGCAACAGAGTGAGGCTCTACATTAAAAAATAATAATTATTATTATATATATATATATTTATTCTAAATTTTATAAATCTTTATAACATAAAATTATTTGGATGTGTTAATAATTATCAAAGCTGGATGATGGGTAAATGGAGGTCATACCAGTCTTTGCATAAGTTTGAAATTTTCCGTAATAGAAAGTTCAATAAAATTGTGTATCTAGTGCATTCTTATTTTTTGAGACAGAATCTCGCTCTGTTGCCCAGGCTGGAGTGAAGTGGCACAATCACTGCTCACTGCAGCCTCGACCTGCTGGGCTCAAGCGATCTCCCACCTCAGCCTGATGAGTAGCTGGAACTACAGGCATGTACCACCATGCCCAGCTAATTTTTTAATTACTTGAAGAGACAGGGTATCTGTATGTTGCCCAGGCTGGTCTTGAACTCCTGGGCTCACTCACACAATCCTCCTGCTTCAGCCTCCCACAGTGATGGGATTACAGACGTGAGCCACTGCACCCCGCTCATTCTTTACCATAATATACTCTTGGCTATTAAGAGTCATATGGTTCAAAGGACAATAGTAGACTAGAATTCAAAGCAAGGAGAATGCTCAAGTAAAATCATTCACCTACCATGTGATCACTGCAGCTTTACTTTTTGTGTAAATCTAACCAATTCCATCAGTTGTATTACTTTGCATGCAGTGTAACTGCATTTACCTACACTCAGATTACCTACACTCAGATTATTGATCTACCTACACTCAGATTAATAACTTCTTCAGTAGTTTCCTACTTGTCTACCAATATTTAAATATTGTCTATCAATAATTCATTTGTAGACAAATGAATGCATTAACTTGCTTTTGGAAGAACATTTATCTGCCCACTTATGGCTGCAACACTGACCTCTAGATTCATTATGAATGAGAGATGATATCTGAATTCTGTCTGGTACTTACTAGCAATGAGAATTCCATAAAAATTTCTATCTATCACAGGCAAAGACATAAATCTTTTTCCTATACAACTGTTCCCCAGATCACTGAAAAATAATAGTGAAACAGGATGGCTTCCCAGAAGAGTTACTTCAGTAGAATGGACTTAACGAAAGGAAATGTAAAGAAGAAAAAGAACTCTAAAGTCAGCATGCTTTTTAATTAGTCAGAACCTTGGGAGTAATTAAACAATTGTTCCCAGAGTGCCCACATTTACGTAGCTTGCTATAAATTAGGGTAGGCGCATAGAATAAAAAACACTCAGGAAGTTCTATTTTCCAACAAAGTGACTTGTTTTTGAAGAAGGATATCCATGGAAACATAGCTTGGGCAGGTAAGAAACTCTGTTATTGTTATCTTTAGAATATCAGCATGATCTTAAGTAGTAACTTTCTTTTTTTTTTTTTTTTGAGATGGAATTTCGCTTTTGGTGCCCAGGCTGTAGTGCAATGGAGTGATCTCAGCACCGCCACTACAACGGCTAATTTTTTGTGTTTTTAGTAAAGACAGGGTTTTGCCATGTTGGCCAGGCCGGTCTCGAACTCCTGACCTCGGGTGATCTACCCATCTTGGCCTTCCAAATCCCTCCTGGGATTACAGGTGTGAGACATCACGCCCGGCCTTAAGTAGTAACTTTCAAACCTCATGCATTTTTTAAAGAAAAAAAAGATCCTTCTAAGGAATAACAAACACAAAAGAAACTAAATCACTACTGGTGAGCTCTTTGATATAATTTTAAAATCAGAGAATCATAAGTTTTGTGATAGTCTAGTTATATTGGGTACTCTGATATGATTACAGACTCTATGCAATCCATAATCATGAGGATCACAGGCAGACACATGAGACTTTTAAGCAGGGTCTAACACCTTTGCATTTTATGTTGATGTAGAAACATATAGCTTTACTACTTACACCTTAAAAAGTACTACATATAACATTTATGTAACATATCACAAGCTGTCTAATAATAATGTACATACCCATTGATACGAGAATCAACACCCACCGGTAAATATATTCATCACTACTGTAGTTAAGGACAAAACAAACAAAAAGAAAGTTAATTAGATAGAAGGACTGACCAAAAAAATGCAATTTAAGGTTAAGGGAGATAGGCAAGACCTCAATAAGAACTTTTGCTCTTTGCAAAGCTTCACCCAAATTATAAGAGAAGTCCAGTCCTTGTAGACGTGTCACACTTAAAAAGAGAACCAAGTGCACGCCAAGTGAGGAGGGTGTGTCCATGTGGGGGTCACTGCAGCACAGGATGTCAGGCAGGGCCCAAGTGTATAGGACATCTGCACAGAGGGAGGGAGCAGCAGCAATGGGAGACTGGTTACACAGAGCAGAATTGACTAAGTAAGTAACTTAGGGATAAAGGAACCAGGTTTCTCATCTTCAGGAAAAGAAGTTACAAATGGGGCAAGGGAGAAAACTGGAATGAATCCTGTGGTAAGATTAGAAGTGGATACGTCAGTAGGCACAATTCATGACTTTTAGAGAGAGAGACAACATGTAAATGTGTACATGTATATGAATATATTCCCTACCTTTGCTCACCAAGAAAGCCTGAAAGGAGAAACAACCTTTGATTACACTTAGCAGCCAGATCTTGGTTTGTATACGTCCTTTTCCACTAAGAAACCAGGGCTCTTGGAGAAATGGCTGATTCTAGTACCAGGGTAGGGAAGAATAAGATGAGCCTAGAACATTTTGTGTCAGCTAGACATGCTCAAAGAATTATAATAACTTGTTAAAAGAGAACAGAAGCCAGCTTGAAAGGGGAGTAAAAGATTACAATTTTTAGGAAATGGTGAGTATACACTGATACAAGTGAATAAACTTAAAGTGTGATAAGAAAAATAGTTGGCCTGGCGTGGTGGCTCATATCTGTAATCCCAGCACTTTGGAAGGCTGAGGCAGAAGGATCTCCTAAATCCGAGAGTTCAAGACCAGCCTGGGCAACATGGCAAAACCGTGTCTCTACAAAAATTTGAAAAATAAAAATAGGCCAGGTGCAGTGGCTCATGCCTGTAATCCCAGCAGTTTGGGAGGCTGACGCAGGCGGATCACAAAGTCAGGAGTTCGAGACCAGCCTGGCTGATATGGTGAAACCCTGTCACTACTAAAATACAAAAATTAGCCAGGCATGGTAGCACGTGCCTGTAATCCCAGCTACATTCTGCTGAGGCAGAAGAATGGCTTGAACCAGGGAGACAGAGGTTGCAGTGAGCTGAGATCACGCCATTGCACTCCAGCCTCGGTGACAGAGCAAGACTCTGTCTCAAAAAAATAAAATAAAATAAATAAATAAATATAAATAAATTAGCTGGGCAGAGTGGTGCATGCCTGTGGAACCAGCTACTTGGGAGACTAAAGTAAGAAGATCCCTTGAGCCCAGGAGGTCAAGGCAGGAAGTAAGGTGTGACTGCACCACTGTACTTTAGGCTGGGCAACACAGCCAGACCCTGTCTCAAAAGAAAAGAAATGAAATAGTTACATAGTTTTAGAGTACTTCCCCACAAAATATTACAAAGAAGAAAAGAAATTTCACACTGGAGAAGCCAGGCAGACACGACCTTAATCAAGTGATCAAAGTAACAGCATCAATAATGGGACAAACAGAAATCATAAGTCACCTGATAAGATGCAATTAGAACACAGCATCAGTTCTATGACAGTCCCATCAAAGGTGTCCAACCTGAATTCAATCACAAGGAAACCTCAGATAAACCCAAGTTTAAGAACATTCTACAAAACATGTGGCCTTTCACCTCTGGGTCATAAAAGTCAAGGAAAGACTAAGGATCTGTCCCAGGCTATAGGAACCTAAATAGACAGGATACTAAAAGCAATGGATAATCCTGAAATTAATCCTTTTGCCATGAAGGGCATTATTGGTGCAACTGGTGAAACTTAAATGGGATCTGGGGATTACATGGTAATAATAGATCAAGATTAACTTCCTGATTTTGATAGCTATATTATAGCTATGTAGGTGCATGTCCTTGTTTGTTCAGACAAAAAAAAAAGGCACTAAATATACAGAAATGATGGGGCTTCAAGTGGGTAACTTACTATTAAATCAATTAGGAAAAAATTTTTCTGTATATTTGAGATGGTTTTTGAAATTAAAAAATAATATATAGGAACCACATCTAGTGTAATTACTTGACTTTGATTTATCTATCTCAGTTTCTCAGTCTATAAATGTTAATACTGTCTATCTCTCCAAGAGCATTATGAAGATGATTAAGTTACATAAAAATAAAACGTTTAGTTCACTTAGTGGAACAAAGGTTTTATTTAACATATTATTTAATGTATTCATGTCCTAACCACACTTTAGAAACAGTCTAATCTGTCTCAGGAGCTGTCTCATGGTTTCCGGTTTTCCCCAGTTTTACCTTGCCCTCCCTCCCACACATCCTCTCCTATACTGCAGCCTACAGGAAGTGATGAGGCTGCTCCCGTGTTACCGGACTGCTTCCCTTCTATCTTCTTTCCTTCCCCCTGCTTAACACACATTCCTACCTCAAGTCCAAGCTCAATCACCCCTTTTTCTTTTTTTTTTTGTGATGGAGTTTCACTATTTGTTGCCGAGGCTGGAGTGCTGTGGCGCGATCTCAGCTCACTGCAACCTTTGCTTCCTGGGTTTAAGCGATTCTCCTGCCTTAGCCTCCCAAGTAGCTGGGATTACAGGCGCGTGTCACCACGCCTGGCTAATTTTGTATTTTTAGTAGAGATAGGGCTTCACCATGTTGGTCAGGCTGCTCTCGAACTCCTGACCTCAGGTGATCCACTCGCCTCAGCCTCCCAAAGTGCAAGGATTACAGGCGTGAACTACCACGCCCAGCCAAGCACCCCTTTTTCTATGAGTCCATATGACTCCGCTCCATTTGCTCAGACAAAAATGATGGCTCCCTTCCCTTCTTTGTACTCTCACTGTACTTTCTACATCCATCCATCCTAATACCTCTAACACCATATTGCACTGTGACCTGCTTCCAGTCATTTTCCGTCTTAAGATCATGGCTTACTTGCTAGCATGAACTCAAGCTCATCTTATGAATCAATCAAAGTGAGTGAATGAGCAAGTGAGGGCATCCAAGAGGCCATGGTTAACATCTGCAGCATCTGAAGATTTGGGGACAGATCAGACATTCAAATCTATTTTTGCTGAACAGTTCTTTGTCTTGTACCAATGTTCTTTCCCTCTGTAATGGGTAAAGGTTTTAGGGTCTGTTCCTTCCCCAACACAGACACAAAAACAAACAGTGAAAATATACACCTTCTGCCTCTAATAATGACCACAGGAAAAATAGGTGTACTTCTCTCTTACATTTATTTCAACCAACAAATATTTGAGTGCTTGCTATGTGTGAAGCACTGTACGAGATGCTAAGGGCTCAAGTGAACAAATCAGACATGGTGTACAAAGTGTTTGTATGTTTCAGACCTTGCCCCATCAAGTATTTAACCAAGTTACACTTCTCTATTTAGGCAAATAACAAAGCAAGTCATTCAGCATAAGTGATTTGACCTGTGTCACTGAGCAGATTTGGATGGCTCAAGACTAGAATGCTAAACCTTTCAGTTGTACATTTAATTCTGAGTTGTATCAGGTTATCTCATATATTACAAATGGGCCATCTCATTTAATACAATATGATACTGTAAATATTATAACTGTGTCACCATAAGTTGGGAATCTAATGGTTAAAAAGAATGACAATAAACTTTAACTCTGGAAAGGTTAAAGGTTAAAAGAATAACTTTAATAGCCTCTATTTGAGTAAACCAACCACACCCCATAAACTACTCACTGAGAAATGTAAAAGTGGTTCTAAAACATGAAAGTCCAGTGAAGGAATAACAAAATTTAAGGGACCAAAGATTTAAATTTGTCCAATCGTAAGCCAATATCCTTTTTAAGGTAAGGAGTACAAGCAAGGGTTTTATTTTCAGCCCAATGACTCCCCAGATAAAATGAGTGACTACCTATAGAACAGTGGCAGCTCCACTAGACAGAAAAGTTTTCTTAAAGGAGTCAACGGTCTGGATGAGCTAGGAGAACATGCCTTAAAGCAGCTTTCTCACAGCTTTATATTTTCATAGTTTCCTTTAACCTGTATGATTTATTTTGGGGGGCTTTGTGTGTATATAGGGACTCAAACAAAATAAAGGGGTAGCTTTGCCTTATCCTTTTGTTACCTGGAACTTTTCCATAGCCCAAGGCTGCTAACACACTGAACTGTCTGCTGCTCACAATAACCATATTGTGCTTCCAGCTCTGGGCAGGATGCATGCCCCTCATTGCACCACTGCTAAATCCTACGTGTGCTCCAGGAACGAGATCAACATCACTTCCTGTATGCGCTGTTCCTCAATGTCCCCACTGCAGGTCTTTGGTGTCTCTACGTGCTCTAGGCATTAACACTTTTAAGCTTGTAGAATGGGTATTGATGTCCTGTTTCTCCTCAGAATCATGCCCACACTGTTGATAGGGCTCAGGACATGCTACTCCAAAATATGGCCCGTTGGCACTTGAGGAAACAGCAGAAGCAGGAAGTTTGTTCCCTGTTCCCTTGCCTCTTCTCCCCCGAAGCAGACCATAAAACCTAACTGACCTTCCCCTGAATAGGTCTTAATAGCCTCATTTCCTATACCTGGAGGAAAGGAATATCTTTATCTCTGTAGACACAGGAACACAGAAAAGAATCTGAACAAACAGGCCTTGCTAAGTACCCCCGACCCTGTGTACTGCCATTAGACATAACCCCTGTATTCAGCATACTGAAGCTTTCACCTCTTAATTACTATTACATTGGGCTTCAACATAAAAATACTGGGGTGGGGTGGGGAGGGGAAGGTGGGGTGACACAAACACTCAGACTCTAGCAGTGCACCAGCCATGAACCTTGTAATGAGTGAGGAAAAAAAGATATTACTTTTTCTACCCTATCTTGTCTAGGCCATTCGACCTAGCCCACAGGCAGGTTTCCCTTGGTCCACAAAACAAAGTAACACTTTATTTGTATTTTTTGAGGCAAGGTCTCACTGCAGTTGGCCAGGCTGGAGTGCAGTGGCCTGATCTCTGGCTCCCTACAGCCCTGACCTTCTAGGCTCAGGTGATTCTCCCACCTCAGTCTCCCGAGTAGCTGGGACTACATGCTGGGCTAACTTTTTGAATTTTTAGTAGAGACGGGGTTTCTCCAGTTGCCCAGGCTGGACTCGAACTCCTGGACTTAAACAATCTGCCCACCTTGGCCTCACAAAGTGCTCACAGAAGTGTGAGTCACAGCACCCAGTCCAAACTAACATTTAAATTAGCTGCAAACAAATGCATTTTAAATAAAATTCCAGTCTTCGGACTTTTCTTGAAAATTTGTTCTATAGGTAGAAGGTCCTTACAATTATTTTGAATCTGTGTTTAACAAAGAAATTTTAGGCCCTTGGAAATAGTGTGTGTCTTCTTCATAACTCGCAGTATAGCCCAACTCCCAGTCTTGAATTATGCTTCCTTCCACAAAATGACTGCTTATATGACCATTTGAAATGTGTAAATTCAGTTCCAAAACAGCCAATGCACAGAGGCCCATTGATGAAATGCAATAAATATGTTTTCCAACTGCCATTTTCAGCATTCACAGAAACAACAGATTTTATTCAATAATCCTATCATGAGATGTGTTCTTCAGTCCTCACCCAAATAAAAAGCCATTGTCTTTCAGACAATCCCCAATTTGCAACCTAATCATTCCTAAGCAATGGTCCAAGAGTAAACCAAAGTCAAATTTCCTAAAAACCTATTTTATACCACAGAAATGGCAAAATTAGATGAAGAGAGGAAAACCTCAATAAGGACTTTTTACAAATATTAAACATATAAAAATTTATTTTAAAACAGTCACATTATGAATATTGTATTCCTTTCAAAGGATTTCTTTCTCGTAAGGACTAGCCAAACTGAGATTTCTCTAAATACTTCAATAGGCACCTACTTCTTTCTCTAGCAAATCTTACGAAGGCAAGGGTGAGCTTTTCTGTCTCTTTAAGGACCTTTGAACTACCTTCACACTTCGTCTGACATCCTTTTTTTTTTTTCCGAGACGAGTCTCACTCTGTGGCCCAGGATGGAGTGCAGTGGTGCAATCTCGGCTCACTGAAAGCTCCGCCTCCCGGGTTCACGCCATTCTCCTGCCTCCGCCTCCCGAGTAGCTGGGACTACAGGCGCCCGCCACCACGCCCAACTAATTTTCTGTACTTTTAGTAGAGAGGGGGTTTCCCCGTGTTAGCCAGGATGGTCTCGATCTCCTGACCTCATGATCCGCCCACCTCAGCCTCCCAAAATGCTGGGATTACAGGTGTGAGCCACCGCGCCCGGCTCTGTCTCACATTCTTTCACGGCTAATTCATCACTTTTGGCACACACCCAAAAGTCTTCATCTGGTAAAAGTTACAGGAAGGTACATATCTGCATGGAACTTACTCATCAACGACCCTTGTTCTTCTATCTCAATTTTGCTAAGTGTTGGTGAATGATATTCTAATAAGTCAAACATATATATTAATATCAATCACCATTTCAAATCTATTTGTTACACAATTTGGTAGAAAGCATTTATGTTATTACAAATTTGGAACGGCATGTCTACTTAAAGGCTGGCAAATCTTTTTGCTGAATTCTGAAGAAATGCCCACCCATCCTTTATCTTCACCTCAGGTCTCACTTTGCCACAATTAAGCACTTTTGAAAGGAGAAAATTCTTGTCAAAAATCATTGCTTAGGCCATGCACAGTGGCTCACACCTGTAATCTCAGCACGTTAGGAAGCTGAGGCAGGTGGGTCACCTGAGGTCAGGAGTTCAAGACCAGCCTGGCCAACATGGTGAAACTCCCTCTCTACTAAAAATACAAAAATTAGCTAGGTGTGGTGGTAGGCGCCTGTAATCCCAGCTACTCGGGAGGCAAGGCTGGACAATCACTTGAACCTGGGAGGCAGAGGTTGCCATGAGCCGAGATTGCACCATTGCACTCCAGCCTGGGCAACAAGAGCGAAAATCCGTCTCAAAAAAAACAAAAACAAAAACAAAAATTGCTTAATTCAGAGTTCCATGGAACTGCATTAAAACAAACCAAAGTTTTCTATCTTGAAAATCAGCCTGTCTGCTGGGTGCAGTGGCTCACACCTGTAACCCCAGCACTTTGGGAAGCCAAGGTGGGAGATCACTTGAGCCCAGGAGTTCGAGACTAGCCTGGGCAACATAGTAAGACTCTGTCTCTATAAAAAATTTAAAAATTAGCCAGGTGTGGTGGCTCATGCCTGTAGTTCCAGCTTCTTGGGAGGCTGAGGTGGAGCACTGCTTGAGCCTGGGAAGTCGAGACTGCAGTGAGCCATGATGGCACCACTGTACTCCAGCTTGGGCAAGAGAGTGAGACTCTGTCTCAAAAAGAGAAAAGGAGAGGAGAGGGAAGGGGAGAGGAGGGGAAGGAGGGGGAGGGAAGGGAGGAGAAGGAGGGGAAGGGGAGGGGAGGGGAGGGGAGAGGAGTCGTCAGCCTGTACACTTTACATGGGTGAACTGTATAATATGCGAACTACATCTCCGTAGAATTGTTTTTCAAAATAAGTCAACCTGTCAATTTTTTTAAAATCACAACTTATTGCTTTAGTTTGGTTTTAGGCTCTTTGAAATAAACATTTTTTCCTTCTTCAAAATTGTCATAATAAAACACAAAACACTCAATTTGAAGGCTGTACCATTCACTTTCATTCTGGCTTTTTTTTTTTTTTTTTTTTCAAGAGAAAGACAACCTGGGCAACACGGCGATACCCCGTGTCTACAAAATATACAAAAAAAAATTAGGGCTTCTCCATGTTTCGCCACCACCAGGTGTGATGCCACATTCCTGTAGTCCCAGCTACTCCAGAGGATCACCTGAGCTTGGGAGTTCGAGGCTACAGTGAGCTGTGATCGCACCACTACACTCCAGCCTGGGTGGCAGAGTGAGAACCTGCCTCAAAAAAAAAAAAAACCAACAACAACCTAAAACACAAGATCTCAGCCAGGCATGGTAGTGGCATGCCTGTAGTCCCAGCTGCTCAGGAGGCTGAGGCAGGAGGATTGCTTGAGCCCAGGAGGTCAAGGCTACAGTGAGCTATGATTGCACCACTGCACTCTAGCCCAGGAGACAGAATGAGATCCCATCTCTAAAAATAACAATAAACCAAAAAAAACAGGAGTCTTGTTCTGTTGCCCAGGCTAGACTCAAACTCCTGGTCTCAAGTAATCTTCTCAAGTAGCTGGAACTATAGGCCTGGCCAATTTTTCTACTCTTGATGTCAGATTGTCAGACATAACTCCTGTTACTGTGCCTGTGTCTAAAAGCACCCTTACTATGAACTTATACCGAACTAAAAAGCTTCTGCACAGCCAAGGAAACAATAAGAGCAAAGAGACAACCTATGGAATGGGGAAAATATCTGCTAATCATACATCTAGTGAGAGGTTAAATCCAAAACACATAAGGAACTCAACTCAACAGCAGGAAAACAACCCAATTTAAACATGGGCAAAATACCTGAACAGACATCTGTCAAGACAACAAACAGCCAACAGATATATGAAAAATGCTCAACATCATTAATCAGAGAAACACAAATTAAGACCACAATGAGCTATCACCTCACGCCTGTTAGAATGGCTACTAGTAAAAAGATGGAAGGCTGGGCACAGTGGCTCATGCCTGTAATCCCGACACTTTGGGAGGCCTAGGCAGGTGGATCGCCTGGGCTCAGGAGTTCGAGACCAGCATGGGCAACATGGTGAAATCCTGTCCCTACTAAAAATGCAAAAAATTAGCTGGGTGTGGTAGTGTGCCTATAATCCCAGCTACTCAGGAGGCTGAGACAGGAGAATTACTTGAGACAGGGAGGCAGAGGTTGCAGTGAGATCGCAACACAGTACTCTAGCCTGGGAGACAGAGTGAAACTCCATCTCTTAAAAAAAAAAAAAAAAAAAAAAAAAGGATGAAAGATGGGAGAGGCAGAGCAAGATGGCAGAATAGAAAGCTCCATCTATCTCCCCACCCCACCACAAGGACACCAAGTTAACTACGATCTACACAGAAAAAAAAACACCTTTGTGAGAACCAAAAGTCAGGCAAGCACTCACAGTACCTGGTTTTAGCTTCATATCACTGAAATAGGCACTGAAGAGACAGAAAAATCAGTCCTGGCCAGGCACAGTAGCTTACACCTGTAATACCAGCACTTTGGAAGGCTAAGGCGGGTAGATCGCGAGGTCAGGAGATTGAGACCTTCCTGGCTAACACAGTGAAACCCCGTCTCTACTAAAAATACAAAAAATTAGCCAGGTGTGGTGGCACATGCCTGTTGTCCCAGCTACTTGGGAGGCTGAAGCCGGAGAATCACTTGAACCTGGGAGGCGGAGGTTGCAGTAAGCCAAGATCGCACCACTGCACTCCAGCCTGGATGACAGAGCGAGACCCCATTTCAAACAAAAAAAACAAAAAACACAACAAAAACAACACTCCTGAATTGCCAGCACCACCCTTCCCCCACCCTGAGAGCAGCGGCATGGCGTGGAGAGCATCTCTGGACACTGGGGGAGAACACAACAATTGTGGGGCACTGAACTCAGTGCTGTCCTGTTAGAGCAGAAAAGAAAACCAGACCAAACTCAGCTGACCCCTGCCCACAGAAGGAGCACTTAAACCAGCCCTAGCCAGAGGGAAATCGCAATCCCAGTGCCCACAAACCTAAGGCCAAAGTGCTTTTGGTGTCTAAGTAAACTTGAAAGGCAGTCTATCTAGGTCACAAGGACTGCAACTTCTAGGTGAGTCCTAGGGCTGAACTAGGCCCAGAGACAGTGGACTAGGGGGACAAGCAACACACTAAGACACAAACTGGGGCAGCCAAGGGAGTGCTGGCATCACCCCTCCCCTGGTTCCAGGTTGCACAGCTTGCAAATCCAAAAGAGACCCCTTTCTTCCACTTTAGGAGGGGAAAAAGCGGGGAGGACGTTATCTTGCATCTTGGATACCAGCTCAGCCACAGCAGGAAAGGGCACCAGTCAGAGTCACCAGTTAGAGTCAAGAGGCCCCTGTTCCAGGCCCTAGTTCCCAGATTACACTTCTAGGCACATCCTGGGCCACAAGGGAACCCGCTGCCTTGAAGGAAAGGACCCAGTCCTGGCAGCATTCATCACCTGCTAAGTGAAGAGACTTTAGACCCTGAATAACCAGCAGAGATACCCAGGTACTACATTGAGGGCCTTGGGTGAACCACTGAGACTTGCCGACTTCAGGCAAGGCTCAGCATATTAACCAGCTGTGATAGGTACAGGGCAAAAAAACTGCTTGAGAAAAGCAGAGGGAAAAGTAAAGGGGACTTTGTCCTGCACCTTATGTACCAACACTGCCACAGGAGGGTAGAGCACCAAGCGAGCTCTTGGGGTCCCTGGTTCCAGACTCTGACTCTTGGATGGCATTTCTGGACCTGCCCAAGCCAGAGGGGAACCCATTTCCCTGAAGGGTGAGTCCCAGGCCCGGCAGCATTCACCACAGGCTGACTTAAGAGATCCTGGGCCTTAAGGGAACATCAGCAGAAGTCTGGCAGTGCCCTTTGTGGCAAGGCATGGCAGCGGCCACGGGATGAGGCTCTTCTGCCTTTTGGAAAACGGAGGGAAGAGTAGGAAAGACTGCATTGTGTGGTCTGAGTGCCAGCTCAGCTGCAAAACAACAGATTACCAGGTAGACTTCTAAGGTTTTTGACTCTGGTTCCTGACTTCTGGCCCCACCCAGGGCATGGGGGACCTTGCCGCCCTGAAGGGAAGGGCACAGGCCTGGCTGGTTTAGCCACGTGCCATCTGTAGAGCCCCAGGGCCTTGAGCGAACATAGGCAGCAGCCAGGAAGTAGTTACAGCAAGCCTTGGGCAAGACCCAGTGCTCTCCTGGCTTCAAGTCTGACCCCATGCAGTATAGTGGTAGTGGCCACAGGGGTTCAGTTATAGTGGTGGTGGTCACAGGGGTCACTCTAACCCCAGCTTTATGTGGCTCAGAACAGAGACAGGGACTCTATGTTTGGGAGAAAGTAAGGGAAGAGAACAGGAGTCTCTGCCCGGTGATCCAGAGAATTTTACTGAATCTTGTCCAAGATTGTCAAGGTGGTATTAAACCTCTATGAGTCTACAAGAACTACGCATTACTGAGCTTGGGGTGCCCCCTAAAGCAGAAACCGCTTAGATGACAACAGCCACATCCTTTCAAACACCTGAAAAGCCTTCCAAGAAGGATGGGCACAAACAAGCCCAGACAGGGAAGACTACAATAAATACCTAACTCTTCAATGCCCAGATACTGAAAAACATCTACGAGCATCAACAGCATCCAGGGAAACATGACCTCACCAAACGAACTAAATAAAGCTCTAGGGACCAATCCTGGTAAAACAGAGACATGTGACCTTTCAGATAGTGAATTCAAAATAGCCGTGTTGAGGAAATTCAAAGAAATTCAAAATAACACAGAGAAGGGACTGATACTTCTATCTGATAAATTTAACAGAGATTGAAATAATTAAAAAGAATCATGCAGAAATTCTAGAGCTAAAAAATGTAATTGGCATCAGGGTCCTTTATTAGCAAACTAGATCAAGCAGAATAATTAGTGAGCCTGAAGACAGGCTATTTGAAAAGACACAAAAGAGACTAAAGAAAAAAAAAAATGAAGCACACCTACAGAATCTAGAAACTAGCCTCAAAAGGGCAAATCTAAGAGTTATATTGGCCTTAAAGAGGAGGCAGAGAGAGCGATAGGCTGCAGAAAGTTTATTCAATGGGACAATAACAAAGAATGTCTCAAACCTGGAGAAAGATATCAATATCCAAGTAAAAGAAGGTTATGGAACACCAAGCAGATTTAACCCAAAGAAGACTACCTTAAGGCATGTAATAAACTCCCAAAGGTCAAGAACAAAGAGAAAAAGGAAATCTTGTACACTGCTGGTAGGAATGTAAATTAGTATAGCCATTACGGGAAACAGTATGAAGGTTCTTCAAAAAATTATAAATAGAACGGCCATATGATCTAGCAATCGCACTACTGGATAACTGGGTAGTGGATACTGGATAACTGTATCCAAAGGAAATGAAATCAGTATGTCAGAGTTATCTGCATCCCCACGTTCACTGCAGCATTATTCACAATAGCCAAGATATGGAATCAACCTAAGTGTTCAGCAACAGATGAACAGAAAATGTGGCAAAGATACACAAGGGAATACTATTCAGCCTTTAAAAATAAAGAAATTATATCATTTGCAACAAGATGAATGAATCTGGACAGCATTATGTTATAAGCCAGATACAGAATGACAAATACTGCATGATCTCAACTATATGTGGAATCTAAAAAAGTTAAACTCATAGAATTTGAGAGTAGAATAGCAGTTACCTGGGACTGGGAGTTGGGGGTGCAGTTTTGGGGAAATGTTTGGTTAAAGGATACAAAATTTCAGTTGGATAGGAAGAATAAGTTCAAGAGATCTATTTTACAACATGATATCTATAATAATTATTAGTAAATTATAAGTGAGGTAATACATATGTTAACTAGTTCAATCAAAAAATGAAGACACTGGTCAAATCGATCAAGTCATTCCACAATGTATCCATATTTTAAAACATGTTGTAGGGCCAGGCGCGGTGGCTCACTTCTGTAATCCCAGCACTTTGGGAGGCTGAGGCGGGCGGATCACAAGGTCAGGAGATCGAGACCATCCTGGCTAACACGGTGAAAACCCATCTCTACTAAAAATACAAAAAATTAGCCCGGTGTGGTGGCGGGCGCCTGTAGTCCCAGCTACTCAGGAGGCTGAGGCAGGAGAATGGTGTGAACCCGGGAGGCAGAGCTTGCAGTGAGCCGCGATCGTGCCATTGCACTCCAGCCTGGGCAACAGAGCGAGACTCCGTCTCAAAACAAACAAACAAACAAGAAAAAAACATGTTGTATGTGAATAGTATATAAAATTTGACAATTAAAAAAACAACTAAAAGCATCCTCCTGTGTCCACTTACTTACAGATATTCACATTCACATACCTCTCCTAGTTTTTCATCTGCCTTGCCTTGAGCAGTTGAAACCTAAAAGAAAGCTTATTGAAGAATTTGCTAAGAGAAGGCTAACATTTTGAATAAAGTACAGGAAGTACAGAGTTTTTAACTTTATCTTAACAGCAGATATTTTTACCTTTGTCAACTTCAGCTGATGACTTAGGAGTTACTGTTATCCCAAGTCCGCTCTATAGAAGTGCAGTATTGTTAGATGCTATACATCTCCAAACCATTTCAATAAGGCAAGTGAGAATTCAGTGTTTTCTAAGATGGGAAGAAATGGTTCTAGAACCATTCCTGGCCAGACGTGGTGGCTCGCGTCTATAATTCGAGCACTTCGGGAGGCCCAGGCACGTGGATCACTTGAAGTCAAGAGTTCGAGACCAGCCTGGCCAACATAGCGAAACCCAGTCTCTACTAAAACTATAGAAATTACCCCGACATGATGGCATATGCCTATAGTCCCAGCTACTCAGGAGGCTGAGGCAGAAGAATCGCTTGAACCCGAGAGTAGAGACTGCAGTGAGCTGAGATTGTGCCACTGCACTCCAGCCTGGGGGACAGAGCAAGACCATGTCTCGAAGAAAAGATCCATTCCTGCATAGTCCTACCTACAACACTGGAGACCAATAACAATGTAAAAAAATAATATTCACAGTGGCCAAGAATGTTATCAGTGGTATATACAATGTATCAGTGGTATGTGTGGTATGTAGGGTGAGATGAAATAGTATGCAACGTCAATTAGCAGGATTATGTCTAGAAAAAATTTTACTTTTACTAAAAATGAAAAGACACTGGTCAAATGCAAACCATCCAACGAGTAACAGGGAATTCATATTATATGTTAATATAACATCACTTTCTAAGACTTTAGGAACAAATAAAAACATCTGCTTATGTGAAATCTGCTGGTTTTACTCAATGAATACCACAGATATCTGTGTAGCGAAGCCCTGGTAGTTGCTACATGAGCTTTATCAAACATCTTTAAAAAGGCCTGGGCCACGTTGTCCATTAACACATCCGGGTGTTGTCGGACACCTCGCCTAGCTCATCATGTAGGGAGCATAAAGAGCCTCCGTCCTCAGCCACGTGTAGCTGAAGTGGCTTTCCTGAGCAGAAGGCTCTTCTTTCTTTTATGGGTGTCCCAGCTTCTTCAAGACCTTCACTACTCTGCCTCAATGGACAGTCATTTCTTTTTTGAGGTATAACCTTTTGTTTTCATACCTTCAACTTGAAGTCATCCGATGTTTTGTAATCAGCTGTCTGGCCAAATGTCTGACCAGAAAGAGAATGTATTTACATTCCTCCTGCATTGTTCAGCAGCCCCTTGGTGTTCTGTGTGATTTGTTTTCTTTTTCCCAATGTTTTTTTTTTTTTTTTGACATGGAGTCTCACTCTGTCACCGGGACTGGGGTGCAGTGGTGCAATCTTGGCTCGCTGCAACCTTCACCTCCCAGGTTCAAGCAATTCTCCTGCCTTAGCCTCCCAAGCAGTTGGGACTACAGGCACCCGCCACCACGCCTGGTTAATTGTAGTAGAGACAGGGTTTCACCATGTTGGCCAGGCTGGTCTCGAACTCCTGATCTCAAGCTATCCACCTGTCTTGGCCTCCCAAATTGCTGGGATTACAGACATGAGCCACCACGCCTGGCCTCCTTTTTTTGTTTTTTATATGCAGGGAAGTAATTGTACTGGTAGTGTAGGTTCTTTGTGCGGTTCAAACATGAATTTCAAACACACCAAGCTGCTAATGAGATAGCAGCTTTTTTCTGGGACCTAGTGTCATAACCAAATTGATTTAAGACCAGACCCAAGACACCTTTAACATAGGATTAAAGGGAAAAGGGATAGGGAAAAAGCTTATTAAGAAATTTATCAACAGTAAAAGTAAAGCGGGAGAACCACAACCAGTTCATAATACTGAACTGGTTCAAGGGAGAAATAAGGCTTTGGCATTCTGCTGGCTCCAGTGTTTCCTCTGAAACCTGAGGCTTGCCAGTGTGTGGTCACTGTGCAGTCTTTTATTGCAGCCATTCAATGCCCACGTGCTTTGCCTTCTTGTTTCAGAAAAGCACAAAGTCACAACAAGGTATTTTATTTCCCTCCAAAGCCTTTTGTCTCCTTGTGCCACTTTTTATCCTTAGGAAAAGATACAGGTGTTTGTGAAAAGAACCATGAATGGAACAGGGGAGGCTGGTCCGGTTGCTGTTGCTGATTAAGCTTTAAACTTTTATTTATTATTTATGTGTGCTGTATTTTAAATAAACATTCTCTCTCCTTCTATTTCCAGTCATAGTGTGTCTGTAGCATTCCAGTCCAACCATATAATTTATTTATTCTAATAGGAGGGCTGCACTGTACATCACAGTGTCCTGTGACAACTTGTTCCAGACATTTACAGAAGGAAAATACCCTAGGTAAATGAAATCATCATTCTGTGTCCTCCCCCTGCAGCAGATATGTCCTTCTGTTGAGTGAGGGTAACCTTACATCCACCAAGGATACTTTGAGAAACTCCCTAAGGAACAAGCTTCAGTCCCAAGGTTTCAGACTATTTATTCTCTGAACACAAAAGTATTGATTAATTATGTTCTCAGCTCTCCTTGCTGTTGCATTTGGGCACTCACTCACTGCAAGTAAGTTACATCTTTTTATTTGAATGTATTTTAAAGCAGTAGGTAGAATAACAAAGGAATATGAAAACCATGGACTGAATTTTATGTATTCAGAAAGCAGGGGCCACCCATCACTGCCAGAAATACCATGTAAAAATTGGCAATTCAGAGGTTGCAGTATTTAGTACAATAAATAAATAAATGATCGACATTGTGTAATCACTAACAAAAAGTGTTATAATGCACCAAAAGAAAATCAACAAAATTATATTCGCTAATGAGTATCAATAAGTTTGAATGATGGAAACCACACACACACAAAAAAGGCCAATTCCAACTTAGTCATCTAAAACACACACACTTTTTTAATTGTAGCTAGCATTTACTGAGTACTGAATATGTAAATATATCATTTTATAAGCATTACTCTAATCCTTCAGAACTTCTGAAATGAGAACTTTGATTATCCTGATTTTACAAATAAACAGCCTGAGAGAAACTGACTCACCCACATCTGCAAATTAACAGAGGCAGCACCTGAACCCAGGCCTATCTAACTCCTGAGCTAGATCTCTCAACCAGTTTTATCTCACTTTAATGAAGTGGCTGGACACGGTGGCTCACACCTGTAATCAATCCCAGCACTTTGGGAGGCCAAGGTGAGCGGATCACCTAAGGTCGGGAGTTCAAGACCAGCCTGACAAACATGGAGAAATCCCATCTCTACTAAAAATACAAAATTAGCCGGGCATGGTGGCACATGCCTGTAATCCTAGCTACTTGGGAGGCTGAGACAGGACAATCACTTGAGCCCGGGAGGCAGAGGTTGCGGTAAGTCAAGATTGTGCCATTGCACTCCAGCCTGGTCAATAAGAATGAAACTCCGTCTCAAAAAAAAAGAAAAAAAAGAAAGAAAGAAAGAAAAGAAATGAAGCAAAGCTGCTCCTCTCAGAAAAGAAATCTGTATCATTCACCATTATATTTGATTTTTTGCATCTTATTCAATCCTCTCACTCATATATAGTACACTGACAAAATCTGGTCAAAACATAATATGGTGTCTCAATGCATTGTGTAGATTTTTGCATCAGAATAAATGTGTACCTTGTTAACAAGTTAACCATGTTCTAAATATCAATATCTACAAAAGTTTAAAGTACTTTCCCATTTTCCTAGCATAAAGCAATGAGAAGGCAATTAAGTTAATTACATTCATGAAGAAATCACAGAGCTACCAGAAGCACAAAAGTCATAATTTACATGAAGGAAATAACCTTCCTGAGGAATACAGTGTAATTAATGCTTTCTTCTTTGAAAGGCCAAATATTTCTAAGGAGCTAAGAAATGAATTTAGCCCACAAGTTCAAACTTATTCTTCGTGTGTACAAAATTTATCCAACTTGAAGGGAGGAAAGAAATTATTTTCAATATTCTAGCTGTAAAAAACTGTGTGTATTTAAAACTATTACTGCTCACCTGAGTCTCTGTTCTCTAATCACAGGATAATCAACTTTTCTATGAATTAGAAGCATTAGATAATGCAAACTCACACAGAACAAATTACCATTAAGTCACACAGGGTGTGTGAGGAACTTTGAAAATCAAGGGAAAGGCCCAGCTTCTTGTGCAATTCAGGTTTAAATATATTATCAGGCCGGGAACAGTGGTTCACGCTGTAATCCCAGCACTTTGGGAGGCTGAGGCGGGCTAACATGGTGAAACCCCGTCTCTACTAAAAATACAAAAATTAGCTGGACGTGGTGGTGCATGCCTGTAGTCCTAGCTACTCCGGAGGCTGAGGCAGAAGAATCGCTTGAACCCAGAAGGTGGAGGTTGCAGTAAGCCAAGATCGTGCCACCGCACTCTAGCGTGGTGATAGAGCAAGACTCTGTCTGTCTATATATATATTTTTTTTCAGGTAGCCAATTCCTTTACTTTGTAGAAGGATGTTTCATTGCATTCCATGATAAAAAATTTTAAAGAGGTAACTTTGTCTGAAAGCAACAATTAACAGTGATATGGCTAACTTCAATAGCTAGAATTAGAGGATGCTTTGTTACATAAAACATGTACTTTTGAAAGCTACATTTAAAAAACGCACCTTTAGGCTGGGAACGGTGGTTCACACCTATAATTCCAGCACTTTGGGAGGCCGCGACAGGCAGATCACTTGAGGTCAGGAGTTCAAGACCAGCCTGGTCAACATGGTGAAACCCCGTCTCTACAAAAATACAAAAATGATGGCAGGTGCCTGTAATCCCAGCTACTCAAGAGGCTGAGGCAGGAGAATTGCTTGAACCTGGGAGGCAGAGGTTGCAGTGAGCCAAAATCGAGCCACTGAACTCCAGTCTGGGTGAAAGAGCAAGACTCCAACTCAAAAAAAAAAAAAAAAAAAGTATTTTTAAAGTGAATCAGCTCACAAGCAAATTTATGTTAAAGTATCTTATTCCAGGCTGGGCACGGTGGCTCAATCCCAGTACTTCAGGAGGCTGAGGCAGGTGGGTCACTTGAGGCCAGGAGTTCGAGCCCAGCTTGGCCAACATGGGGAAATCCCATCTCTACTAAAAATACAAAAATTAGCCAGGTGTGGTGGTGCACACCTGTAGTCCCAGCTATTTGGGAGGCCGAGGCATGAGAATTGCTTGAATCAAGGAGGTGGAGGTTGCAGTGAAGCGAGATTGCATCACTGCACTCCAGGCTGGGCGACAGTGAGACCTTGTCTCAAAAAAAAAAAAAAAAAAAAAATCTTGTTCCAAAAAAATGCAGAAACCAGGCAAAGAAAATATTAAAGGGGCAAGAAGGTGATAAAGCTTCTATGTAAACTAGGTTTTTATATATTGAGCTGGCATTAAAATATATACTTTGAAAATTAGCACTCAATAGGATTTCATTCACTCACTCATTCAATTAATTAACAAATAACATGAGTCAAGAACTCTTCTGGGTGTTGGAGAGACAGCAAAGAACAAGACAGGTATAGTCACTGTTATTACAATGTTAACATGAAGGTTCATGTTCATGTTAAAGGGATTCACCAAATGACTAAAGACAGTGATGAAGAACCCTTCTCTGTATATAATGCTCTCAACTTTATAAAATGAAGGGCCAACCCCTATTACTACCTTCCTTTTTTGTGTGTGTGAGATGGAGTCTTGCTCTGTCACACAGGCTGGAGTGCAGTGGCGCGATCTTGGTTCACTGCAACCTCTGCCTCCTGGGTTCAAGCGAGATTCTCATGCCTCAGCCTCCCGAGTAGCTGGGATTACAGGCGTGTGCCACCATGCCCAGCTAATTTTTGTACTTTCAGTAGAGACGGGGTTTCACCATATTGGCCAGGCTGGTCTCAAACTCCTGACCTCAAGTGATCCACCCGCCTTGGCCTCCCGAAATGCTAGGATTACAGGCATGAGCCACTGTGCCCGACCAGGACTCCCAATTTTAAATAAGATGCCCAGAGAAGGCCATAAGGTCCATTTAAGTAAAGGTTCAAAGGAGATGAGCTCAATACTTTTTAAAACTTAAAAGGTTTCAAATACCTGAAACTTCATATTAGTCACACCTTTCAGGTTTACCATAAAATTCTATTTGTGTAATTGTATCAATTAAGACAGGAGCAAGGAGAAAATATTAGAAGAAAAAAAGGGGAATTATTTTCTTTTTCTTTTTTTTTGAGATGGAGTCTTGCTCTGTCGCCCAGGCTGGAGTGCAGTGGCGCGATCTCGGCTCACTGCAAGCTCCGCCTCCCGGGTTCATGCCATTCTCCTGCCTCAGCCTCCCGAGTAGCTGGGACTACAGACGCCTGCCAGCACGCCCGGCTAATTTTTTTGTATTTTTAGTAGAGACGGGATTTCACCCGTGGTCTCGATCTCCTGACCTCGTGATCCACCCGCCTCAGCCTCCCAAAGTGCTGGGATTACAGGCGTGAGCCACCACGCCTGGCCTTATTTTCTTATTTTTTTAAGACAGAATCTCGCTGTGTCACCCAGGCTGGAGTGCAGTGGCACAATCTTGGCTCACTGCAGCCTCCACCTCCCAGGCTCAAGTGATCTGCCCACCTCAGCCTTCTTAAGTGCCAGGATTACAGGTGTGAGCCACTGCGCCCGGTTCAGAAATTATTTTCTTAATCTATTTGTTGGGGATGGGTAGGGGGGAGATTAAAGAAAAACATGCAGACATAAACTATTAAACTTTTCCAAAAGTCCACAAAAAGCCTATCTACTAAATATGCCACTACAGCATTTGCAGGAACTGAATGTAAGGAACTAGCTTTGAGACTCAAAACAAGGAGTGAGAATAAAAAAGCCCTTTTCCAAATGAAAAACAGTATAAATTACACTGGGACCCAGGATCTATGCCAGAAATGGACAATTGACAAAAGATCTGAAAAAGTGGATATTCTGAAATAAGGGCTTGTGCATGAATCAGTGATACATGCAATTGTCAATATAATTTTCCTGGAAGTTTACAGAAAGGGGCTATAATCAAGAGGCAGAGAAGGACGTAACACACCTGCTGCCTGCTAATCAGAGAGGTTTCATGACATTATACAATGACAGCTGCTCCCTACAGGTGGGGGTTACATGATTTTTAATATTTTATTCCTTTTTTCGACCTCTCCAATGCCCATTATGTGGCGAAAGCGAATCTCCCACGTTAACAAAAACATACCAGTTGTTCATTCAGTTCCAAAACCTGGAAATGGACATTAGCCCTCAATGAAAATCAGCTTAGATTGGGCACCACACTGACTTCAGAACAATGACTGCCATCATTGGCAGTTTCCTCCTTGCTTCCTCCAGAACCCTTCTCCTCTTCCCTTCTTTTCAATGCTTTCACAGGCAATGGCTTGAGTTTACCACTTTCTATAAAAGGACTACAGAGGGTCTCTAATTAGCACCCTAGTCAGTTCCTAGTCCTGAAGCTAGTTCTTCTACTTTGGACAGTATCTCTGGGTATGAATACTCTCAATTTTTTATTACACTAAGATGTTAAAAGAGTGGGGAAAGGCTTACCTAATTTTCTTAGAAAAATTAAAGTGGTTTGCCAACATATACCAGTAAGATCATGATATTAATATATTAATATTACTTTTACACACATGCAATTATATGTATCAATCCATTACAGTTTTTGTAAATAGAGTAAAAGAGGAACGAAGTTTTAGCTGTTTTTGCAGAACATATAAAATTCACAGGATTCTTGAAAATAAACATTATTCAAATAACTTCAAAATTTAGTAGGTAACTGTTACCCTGCTAATGATATATGATATAATCTAGTAATATAAGTTCCTAGAAAGCAATAGAAGATCTGAGTTAATCAAGTATTACCAAAAGTACAGTTGCCCAGCAAAGATCAAGAAACTATTTCTTGTTTCCACCTCCAGCATCTTTTCTTTCCTTTTTTTTTTTTTTTTGTTTTCCTTTTTCGAGAGAGTCTCACTTTATCACCCAGGCTGGAGCACAGTGGGGCGATCTCAGCTCAATGCAACCTCTCCCTCCCAGCTTCAAGCAATTCTCCTGCCTCAGCCTCCCAAGTAGCTGGGATTACAGATGCCTGCTACCACAACTGGCTAATTTTTGTATTTTTAGTAGAGATGGGATTTCACCATGTTGGTCAGGCTAGTCCCAAACTCCTGACCTCAGGTGATCTGCCCACCTCAGTCTCCCAAAGTGCTGGGATACAGGCATGAGCCATCACGCCCAGCCCAGAATCTTTTCTAATAATGTTTCTGTTTCTCCTTGAAACTGTCCTTTTTTTTTTTTTCCTCATTAACTACAGTAAACCTGAGATAGGAATTTGGCAGGACTTGTTTTAACAAGATGCAGATCACAAAGACCTCGCTGATAAAACAGGATAAGAAGCGAGCGGGCCAAAACCCACCAAAACCAAGATGGCGACAAAAAAGACCTCTGGTTGTCCTTGCACCAATTACAGTTAATTATAATTATGTATGCTAATTAGCATGCTAAAAGACACTCCCAGTAGCCAGACTGCCTCTCTAGATTCCTCCTCTCTGGACAGGGCATCTCTGAAAGAAAGACAGCAGCCCCAGTCAGGGGTTTAAACTCCCATCTCCCTGGGACAGAGCAACTGGGGGAAGGGGCGGCTGTGGGCGCAGCTTCAGCAAACTTAAGAATTCCTGCCTCTCAGCTCTGAAGAGAGCAGCAGATCTCTCAGGAAAGTGCTTGAGCACTGCTAAAGGACAGACTGCCTCCTCATGTGGGTCCCTGACTCCATGCCTCCTGATTGGGAGATACCTCCCAGCAGGGGTCAACAGACACCTCATACAGGAGAGCTCTGGCTGGCATGTGGAGGGTGCCCCTCTGGGATTAAGCTTCCAGAGGAAGGAATAGGGAGCAATCTTTGCTGTTCTGTAGCCTCCACTAGTGATACCCAGGCAAACAGGGTCTGGAGTGGACCTCTAGCAAACTCCAGCAGACCTGCAGCAGAGGGGCCTGACTGTTAGAAGGAAAACTAACAAACAGAAAGGAAGAGGATCAACATCAACAAAAAGGATGTCCACATAGAAACCCCATCTGAAGGTCACCAACATCAAAGACCAAAGGCAGATAAATTCACGAAGATGAGGAAAAACCAGTGCAAAAAGACTGAAAATCCCAAACACCAGAACACCTCTTCTCCGAAGGATCACAACAACTCGCCAGCAAGGGAACAAAACTGGACGGAAAATAAGTTTGATGAACTGACAGAAGTAGGCTTCAGAAGGCAGGTAATAAAAAAACTCCTCCGAGCTAAAGGAGCATGTTCTAACTCAATGCAACGAAGCTAAGAACTTTGAAAAAAGGTTAGAGGAATTGCTAACTAGAATAACTAGTTTAGAGAAGAACATAAATGACCTGAAGGAAGTGAAAAACACAGCACAAGAACTTCGTGAAGCATACACAAGTATCAATAACCAAATCAATCAAGTGGAAGAAAGGATATCAGAGATTGAAGACCACTTAATGAAATAAAGCATAAGACAAGATTAAAGAAATATGGGACTATGTGAAAAGACCAAAGCTACGTTTGATTGGTGTACCTGAAAGTGATGGGGAGAACTGAACCAAGCTGGAAAACACTCTGCAGGATATTATCCAGGAGAACTTCCCCAACCTAGCAAGACAGGCCAATATTCAGAAATACAGAGAACACCACAAAGATACTCCCCGAGAAGAGCAACCCCAAGACACATAATCGTCAGATTCACCAAGGTTGAAATGAGGGAAAAAATGTTAAGGGCAGCCAGAGAGAAAGGTTGAGTTACTCACAAAGGGAAGCCCATCAGACTAACAGCGAATCTCTCTGCAGAAACCCTACAAGCCAGAAGAAGAGTGGGGGCCAATATTCAACATTCTTAAAGTAAGGAATTTTCAACCCAGAATTTCATATCCAGCCAAACTAAGCTTCATAAGCAAAGGAGAAATAAAATCCTTTACAGACAAGCAAATGCAGAGCGATTGTGTCACCACCAGGCCTACCTTACAAGAGCTCCTGAAGGAAGCACTAAATATGGAAAGGAAAAATCAGTACCAGCCACTGCAAAAACATACCAAATTGTAAAGACTGTTGACACTATGAAGAAACTGCATCAACTAATGGGCAAAATAACCAGCCAGCATCATAATGACAGGATCAAATTCACACATAACAATACTAACCTTATATGTAAATGGGCTAAATGCCCCAATTAAAAGGCACAGAGTGGCAAATTGGATAAAGGGTCAAGACCCATCGGTGTGCTGTATTCAGGAGATCCATCTCACATGCAAAGACACATATAGGCTCAAAATAAAGGGATGCAGGAATATTTGCCAAGGAAATGGAAAGCAAAGAAAAGCAGGAGTTGTAATCCTAGTCTCTGATAAAACAGATTTTAAACCAACAAAGATCAAAAGAGACAAAGAAGGGCATTACATAATGCTAAAGGGATCAATGCAACAAGAAGAGCTAACTATCCTAAATATATATGCACCCAATACAGGAGCACCCAGAGTCATAAAGCAAGTTCTTAGAGACCTACAAAGAGACTTAGACTCCCACACAATAATAGTGGGAGACTTTAACACCCCACTGTCAATATTAGACAGATTGCGACAGAAAATTAGCAAGGATATTCAGGACTTGAACTCAGCTCTCGACCAAGCAGACCTAATAGACATCTACAGAACTCTCCACCCAAAATCAACAGAATATACATTCTTCTCAGCACCACATCTCACTTATTCTAAAATCGACCGCATATTTGGAAATAAAATACTCCTCAGCAAATGCAAAAGAATGGAAATCATAACAAATAGTCTCTCAGACCACAGCGCAATCAAATTAGAACTCAGGATTAAGAAACTCACTCAAAACTGCACAACTACATGGAAACCGAACAACCTACTCCTGAATGACTACTGGGTAAATAATGAAATTAAGGCAGAAACAAATTCTTTGAAACCAATGAGAACAAAGAAACAACATACCAGAATCTCTGGGATGCAGCTAAAGCAGTGTTTAGAGGGGAATTTATAGCACTAAATGCCCACAGGAGAAAGTGGGAAAGATCTAAAATTGACACCCTAACATCACAATTAAAAGAACTAGAGAAGCAAGAGCAAACACATTCAAAAGCTAGCAGAAGACAAGAAATAACTAAGATCAGAGCAGAACTGAAGGAGATAGAGAAATGAAAAACCATGAAAAAAATTTAATAAATCCAAGAGCTAGTTTTTTTTTAAGATTAACAAAATAGACCACTAGCCAGACTAATAAAGAAGAAAAGAGAGAAGAATCAAATAGACAGAATAAAAAATGATAAAGAGGATATCACCACTGATCCCACAGAAATACAAACTACCATCAGAGAATACTATAAACACCTCTATGCAAATAAACTATAAAATCTAGAAGAAATTGATAAAATTCCTGGACACATACACCCTCCCAAGACTACACCAGGAATAAGTTGAATCCCTGAATACACCAATAACAAGTTCTGAAATTGAGGCAGTAATTAATAGACTACCAACCAAAAAAAGTCCAGGACCAGACAGATTCACAGCGGAACTCTACCAGAGGTACAAAGAGGAGCTGGTACCATTCCTTCTGAAACTATGCCAAACAATAGAAAAAGAGGGAATCCTCCCTAACTCATTTTATGAGGCCAGCATCATCCTGATACCAAAACCTGGCAGAGACACAACAAAAAAAGAAAATTTCAGGCCAATATCCCTGATGAACATCGATGTGAAAATCCTCAATAAAATACTAGCAAACCGAATCCAGTAGCACATCAAAAAGCTTATCCACCACAATCAAGTTGGCTTCATCCCTGGGATGCAAGGCTGGTTCAACATACACAAATCAATAAACATAATCCATCACATAAACAGAACCAATGACAAAAACCGCATGATTATCTCAACAGATGCAGAAAAGGCCTTTGATAAAATTCAACACCCTTCATGCTAAAAACTCCCAATAAACTAGGTATTGATGGAATGTATCTCAAAATAATAAGAGCTATTTATGACAAATCCACAGCTAATATTATACTGAATGGGCAAAAGCTGGAAGCATTCCCTTTGAAAACCGGCACAAGACAAGGATGCCCTCTCTCACCACTCCTATTCAACATAGTATTGGAAGTTCTGGCCAGGACAATCAGACAAGAGAAATAAATAAAGGGTATTCAAATAGGAAGACAGGAAGTCAAATTGTCTCTGTCTGCCGATGACCTGATTGTATATTTAGAAAACCCAGCATCTCAGCCACAAATCTCCTTAAGCTGATAAGCAACTTCAGCAAAGTCTCAGGATACAATATCAATGTGCAAAAATCACAAGCATCCCTATACACCAATAATAGACAAACAGAGAGCCAAATCATGAGTGAACTCCCATTCACAACTACTACAAACAGAATAAAATACCTAGGAATACATCTTACAAGAAATGTGAAGGACCTCTTCAAGGAGAACTACAAACCACTGCTCAAGGAAATAAGAGAGGACACAAACAAATGGAAAAACATTCCATGCTCATGGATAGGAAGAATCAATATCATGAAAATGGCCACACTGCCCGAAGTAATTTACAGATTCAATGCTATCCCCATGAAACTACTATTGACTTTCTTCACAGAATTAGAAAAAACTACTTTAAATTTCATATGGAACCAAAAAAGAGCTTGTATAGCCAAGACAATCCTAAGCAAAAGAACACAGCTGGAGGCATCGTGCTACCTGACTTCAAACTGTACTACAAGGTTACAGTAACCAAAACAGCACGGTACTGGTACTGAAACAGATTAATAGACTAATGGAACAGAACAGAGACCTCAGAAATAATGCCACACATCTACAACCATCTGATCTTTGACAAACCTGACAAAAACAAGCAATGGGAAAAGGATTCCCTATTTAATAAATGGTGTTGGGAAAACTGGCTAGGCATGTGCAGAAAACTGAAACTGGATCCCTTCCTTACACCTTATACAAAAATTGACTCAAGATGGATTAAAGACTTAAATGTAAGACCTGAAACCATAAAAACCCTAGAAGAAAACCTAGACAATACCATTCAGGGCATAGGCATGGGCAACAACTTCATGACTAAAACACCAAAAGCAATGGCAACAAAAGTCAAAATTGACAAATGAGATCTAATTAAACTAAAAAGCTTCTGCACAGCAAAAGAAACTATCATCAGAGTGAACAGGCAACCTATAGAATGGGAGAAAATTTCTGCAATCTATCCAACTGATAAAGGGCTAATATCCAGTATCTACAAAGAACTTAAACAAATTTACAAGAAAAAAACAACCCCATTAAAAAATGGGCAAAGGATATGAACAGACACTTCTCAAAAGAAGACATTTATGCGGCCAACAAACATGAAAAAAAGCTCATCATCACTGGTCATTAGAGAAATGCAAATCAAAACCACAATGAGATACCATCTCATGCCAGTTAGAATGGCGATCATTAAAAAGTCAGGAAACAACAGATGCTGGAGAGGATGTGGAGAAACAGGAATGCTTTTACACTGTTGGTGGAAGTGTAAATTAGTTCAACCATTGTGGAAGACAGTGTGGCGATTTCTCAAGGATCGAGGACCAGAAATACCATTTGACCCAGCCATCCCATTACTGGGCATATACCCAAAGGATTATAAATCATTCTACTATAAAGACACATGCACACGTATGTTGACTGCAGCACTATTCACAATAGCAAAGACCTGGAACCAACCCAAATGTCCATCAATGATAGACTGGATAAAGAAAATGTGACACACATACACCATGGAATACTATGCAGCCATAAAAAAGAATGAGTTCATGTCCTTTGCAGAGACGTGGATAAAGCTAGAAACTATCATTTTAAGCAAACTAACACAGGAACAGAAAACCAAACACCGTATGTTCTCACTCATATGTGGGAGGTGAACAATGAGAATACATGGACACAGGGAGGGGAACATCACACACCAGGGCCTGTTGAGGGGTTGGGGGCTAGGGGTGGGATAGCATTAGGAGAAATACCTAATGTAAATGACGGGTTGATGGATGCAGCAAACTATCATGGCACGTGTATACCTATGTAACAAACCTGCACGTTCTGCACATGTATCCCAGAACTTAAAGTATAATAAAAAATAAATTAATTAATAGCAGGAAATTCTGTCATTTGCAACAACATGGATGAACCTAGAGAACATTATGTTAAGTCAAATGAGCTAGGCACAGAAAGACAGCTTATGTGTGGAATTTAGAAAAGTCAAATTCATAGAAGTAGGCCGGGCGTGGTGGCTCACGCCTGTAATCCCAGCACTTTGGGAGGCCGAGGTGGGCGGATCACAAGGTCAGGAGATCGAGACCATGGTGAAACCCCGTCTCTACTAAAAATAGAAAAAATTAGCCGGGCGCAGGGGCGGGCGCCTGTAGTCCCAGCTACTCGGGAGGCTGAGGCAGGAGAATGGCGTGAACCCGGGAGGCGGAGCTTGCAGTGAGCCGAGATTGCGCCACTGCACTCCAGCCTGGGCGACAGAGCGAGACTCCATCTCAAAAAAAAAAAAAAAAAAAAAAAAAAAAAAAAATTCATAGAAGTAGAGAGTAGAATGGTAGAAGTAGGGAAAAGGTGGACAAAAAGAAAAAAAAAAAAGACCCTCCCACCAGTGCCATGACAGTAAATTTACAGATGCCAGCAACTCCTGGAAATTACTCTATATGGTGTAAAAAAGGGATGAACTCTTGGTTCCAGGAACTCCCAGCTTCTTTCCTGGAAAACTCATGAATAATGCACCCCTTGCTTAGCATATGATCAAAAATAACCATAAAAATAGCCAACCAATAGCCCATGGGGCCGCTCTGCCTACGGAGTAGCCAGCCTTTTATTTATTCCTTCACTTTTTTTTTTTTTTTTTTTTTTTTGAGATGAAGTCTCACTCTTGCCCAGGCTGTAGTACAGTGGTGCGATCCCAGCTCACTGCAAGCTCCGCCTCCCAGGTTCGAGCAATTCTCCTGCCTCAGATTCCTGAATAGCTGGGATTACAGGTGCCTGCCACCACGCTTGGCTAACTTTTTGTATTTTTTAAGAGACAGGGTTTCACCATGTTGGCCAGGCTGGTCCTGATCTCCTGACCTTGTGATCTGCCCGCCTCGGCCTCCCAAAGTGCTGGGATTACAGGAGTGACCCACCACACCTGGCCTATTCCTTCACTTTCTTAATAAACTTGATTTCACTTTATTCTGTCAGCTTGTTCTTGAATTCTTTCCTGGAGGAAGACAAGAACCCACGTGGCCTCTCCAGCTGAATCCCAATTTTGGGGTTTACCCAATGACAAACCAGTTGTTTTGTTTTTTAGACTTTAGATAAACTGGATAAAGAATATCAGGAGGAAATGATTTTTCCATTGCTAAAGATAAACAATATCCTCACGTTCAGTGATACTAAAAATGGGCAATAAGAAATTTACATCAGACAGAAAAGTACAGAGATTAAGAGCACGAGTTTAAATCTTCACTCCCGCACCTACTAGCCATGTGAACCTGGAGAAAGTATTTAAACGTATGGGCTTCTGCTTCCTCTTCTGTACCGTGAGGATGATAGTTCCCACTTGTGATGACTAAGCAAGTTTATACACGTGAAGCACTTGGAACAGCATCTAAAAAGTAAGTAGTCAATAAATAATAGCTGCTATGACTCAAGTTTATAATTAAGAAGGCTAAGGAAGTAGCAAGATATATGAAAATGATATTCATATATAGTATGTTTTTAATTTAGAAAAGGGGGAGGAGAATTTGTTAGTGTATTTTCTCAGTTATATAGTCTAGGAGAGTATTTAATAAACTATTATGCAGAGGCAGTAAATATTGTGCAATTACATTTTAAAATTTAGGCCAATCTACATTTCAATGTCACATAATTTTTAAAATGCCGCCGATTTAAGAAGCTCCCAATTTGGGAGGCCGAGGCGGGCGGATCACGAGGTCAGGAGATCGAGACCATCCTAGCTAACATGGTGAAACCCCGCTTCTACCAAAAATACAAAAAATTAGCTAGGCATGGTGGCGGGCGCCTGTAGTCCCAGCTACTCAGGAGACTGAGGAAGGAGAAGGGCGTGAACCCGGGAAGCGGAGCTTGCAGTGATGCAGTGAACCAAGATCACGCCACTGCACTGCAGCCTGGGCGACAGAGCAAGACTCTGTCTCAAAAAAAAAAAAAAAAAAAAAGCTCCCAATTTCAGAGATGCTTAAATGTGGAAAAAAAAAATGTACATTTTAGATTTAATGAAATAGATTAAGTAAAAGAGATGGAAAACAGTAACAGCAATATTCCAAGCATCAGATGTTTTATAGTCTCATCTTTTTTTTTGAGACAGAGTCTTGCTCTGTCGCCCAGGCTGGAGTGCAGTGGCGTGATCTCGGCTCACTGCTACCTTCACCTCCTGGGTTCACGCCATTCTCCTGCCTCAGCCTCCCAAGTAGCTGGGATTACTCGGGTGCCTGCCACCACGCCTGGCTAATTTTTCGTTTCTTTTTAGTAGAGACAGGGTTTCACCGTGTTGGCCAGGATGGTCTCGATTTCCCGATCTCGTGATCTGCCCGCCTCCACCTCCCAAAGTGATGGGATTACAGGCATGAGCCACCGCGCCTGGCCTATAGTCTCATCTTTTTCTATACAAGCTGTGAACTAAAATCCAGCTTCTAAACATGCATAGCTTCTTTTGTTTTGCTTTTGTTGGTGGTGGTTTTTTTGTTTTTTGTTTTTAAAGCAAAGCCCACTAGAGACAGCACCACGTATGTGACTGGTAAGTCAACAGCAGAAGAAAGGAGTACTTTTATTAGGAGTCTTGACCTAAAAAGCCAAGTCCTAATAGTGAAAAAACAATGAGCAAAGAAAGGAAGAAAAAAGCTAGGAAAGAAGAAAGGACAGTGGAAATGGGATAGGATAGAGAAAGCTACAAGATAAAGAAACAGAAATTCCTGACAACGTAACAAAGCATTCTGGGGGCTTCCAGTGGAGGAGCAGCCGGGTCCTACAGCCCAACATGCTCTTGAAATGAGGCCCTACTACAACATCAGAAAGGACGCCAAGAATATTGGAACTGTTAAACTAAAAGGGACATAAAGAAAGTCCAGTCTGTGAATACTCGAAGAGAACAAAAAGTATACTATTCTATAACACTCCCCAGCACAAAATTGCTACACATTGCTGATGGGAGTATGTGAGTGGTGTAGACACACAAGGAAAGCTGAGTACCACTGATGTTATTTAGTTTGCAAGCTGGGATTACAGGTCAGAAAGAATTACATCTGGCATTCTGTCTCCTCTATAGCAAAGTCAATAAGTCATCTAGCCTCTCCTTGAATATCCTCATTATTAAGAAACTCATGATCACTGCAGGACCTGAATTCCACTTTCTGACAGTGTTGGTGGAAAATTCTTATGTTTGGTTGGGCATGGTGGCTAATGCTGGTAATTCCAGCACTTTGAGAGGCCAAGGCAGGAGGATCACTTGAGCCCAGGAGTTCGAGGTTGCAGTGAGCTATGATCATGCCACCATACTCCAGTCTAGGTGACAGAGTGGAGACCCTGTCTCTTTAAAAAAATAAAAAGTAAAAAATAATTATTACATTGAACCAAAATGTACCAACTAGTTTGGGGTTCTTCTGTTTATTCAATATCTATTGAGCCCCTGAATGGACTTTGAGAGGCCCTTGAGGAGCAATGGATGACTACAGAATTAGGGGCTATACAGACACAGAGCAAAAACAAGGACAAGTTTGGTGAAGAAATTGAGGTGACTGACAAGGCTGAAAGCAGGAGGAATTTTTTCTAGTCAGGAAAAGCTAGAAGAGGGCTGATCTCAGGTCCTAACCGGAGACATGTGGGTCATGAAAGATGACCAACTGTCACTTGAGTGTCACCAGGGAATCAGTGATGTGGGAGAAAGCCAGGCTTTATGCAGGAAACTGTGTGGGTTTTAGGGAATTTTCTAAACATAAAACTGAGGCTGCTCAAGACAGCACAGAAGGAAGGACTGAGGAAAGTGGTCAGCAACAAAAGGCAGTTTTGGAAGGTGCTAGGGAGGCAAGGGCTAAGCCAGAGGGATTGAAAGGGAATGGAAAGACATGCCCAGAAGAGCTTGCACCGAGGGCAGTAACTTGTAGTAGGTGCTAGATCCTTGTAAACAAACGTGATCCAATGAGACAAGCATTAGATTAGAGATACACAAAAGCTGCCACAAAGAACTGCTGGGGCATGAAAAACAATACCCCAAAATACAGCACTTTGGCATGCTGAACTAAAGCAGCAGCCACAGGGGCAGAGCGAGAGAGTGGAATAGAAGAAGCCTACGCTGTTTGTCATCCCCCTCACACCCAGGAGGAACACCAAATTTTAACAACTAACTGCATGTAAAAGACACCCATCTCAAAGAACCAAAAATCAGGTGGACATGCACAGTAGCTGGTTCTAACTTCCTCTCACTGAAAGACATTGAAGAGGACAGGAAAGACAGTCTTGAAGGGCCAATGCCAGCCTTCCCCCTTCTCCCAGCAGTGGCCACACATGCAGATTTTGTGCTTTTGGGAGAGGGAGAGCACAGCAGTTGTGAGGCTTTACTTTGAACTCAGTGCTGTCCTGTCAGTGAAAAGCAGAACCAGGCTGCACTCAGATGACATCTAACCACAGAAGAAGCATTTGGACTGGACTTAGCCAGAGGGAAGTCACCCACCACAGCAGTCAGAGCTTGAGTTCCCACAAGCCTCACAACCATAGGCCAGAGTGCTCTGGGGCCCTAAAAAGTCTTGAGGGGCAGTTTAGGCCACAAGGACCACAATTCCTAGGCAAGTCCTAGTGCTGGGCTGGGCCCAGAGCCAGTGGACTGGGGTAGGGGGCACATGACCTACTAAGACACCGGCCAGGGCAACTAAGGGAGTGCTTCTGCCATGCCTCCCCCAACCCCAGCAGTGGCTATGTGGCGGGGAGAAGTCTGTGCATTTAGTAGAGGGAGAATGCAGTGACTGGGGGACTTTAACTTAACTCAGTGCTGCCCTGTCACAGAGGAAACCTAGCAGGATTTATCACCTGCTGACTCAGGAGCCCCAGGGCCCTGAATTATCAACAGCACTACCCAGGTAATATACCATAGGCACTGGGCTCTGAGACATGCTGGCTTCAGGTGTGATCCAGCACATTCCCAGCTGTGATGGCTACAGTGAAAGACTCCTGTTTAAGAAAAGCAGGAGGCCGGGCGCAGTGGCTCAAGCCTGTAATCCCAGCACTTTGGGAGGCCGAGACGGGCAGATCACGAGCTCAGGAGATCGAGACCATCCTGGTAACACGGTGAAACCCCGTCTCTACTAAAAAATACAAAAAACTAGCCGGGCGAGGTGGCGGGCGCCTGTGGTCCCAGCTACTCGGGAGGCTGAGGCAGGAGAATGGCGTAAACCCGGGAGGCGGAGCTTGCAGTGAGCTGAGATCCGGCCACTGCACTCCAGCCTGGGCGACAGAGCGAGACTCCGTCTCAAAAAAAAAAAAAAAAAAAAAAAAAAAAAAAAAGGCAGGGGGAAAATAAAGGAGACACTCTGTCTTGCACCTTAGGTATCAGCTCAGCCACAGAGGGTAGAGCAGCAAGCAGGCTTCTGAGGTCACTGAGTCCAGGCCTAGGCTCTTGGTCAGCATTTCTGGACCTGCCCTGAGCCAAAAGGTGAGTCCCAGACTTGGCAGCATTGGTCACAAGCTGACTGAAGAGCCCTTAGGCTTTAAGTGAGTATCAGTGATGGCCTGGCAGAACCCCCCCGCCATGAGCCAGTGGTGATGGCAGCCACAGGGAAAGGATCTTCTGCCCGCGGAACGGGGAGAAAAGGGTGGGAAGCACCTTGTCTTGTGGGTCTCGTGCCACCTTAACCATAGTAGAACAAAACACCAGGTAAATATCTAAGGTTTTGACTTTAATTCCTGGTTCTCAGACAGCATCTATGAACCAATCCGGGGCCTAGGGGAACTCACCACCCTGGAGGGAAGGGCACAAACCTGGCTGGCTTTGCCACCTGCTGACTGCAGAGTCCTAGGGCCTGGCGTAAACTTAGGTAGTAGCCAGGTAGTGTTTACAGTGGGCCTTGGGCAAGATCGAGTGCTGTCCTGGCTTCAAGTCTGAACCAGTGCAGTCCCGGTTGTGGTGGCCACAGGGGTGCTGGTGACACCCCACCCCCCAGGTCCGGGTGGCTTAGCACAGAGAGAGACTCCATTTGTTTGGGAGAAAATAAAGGAAGAGAACAAGAGTCTCTGCTTGGTAATCCAGAGAATTCTTCCAGATCTTATCTAAGTCCATCTAGGTGGTACCTCTATAAGTCAGCAAGAACCACAGAGTTCTTCAGTTTGGGCCCACATCCCCTCAAATACCTGAAAAGCCTTTCCGAGAAGGATGGGCACAAGCCCAGACAGTGAAGACTACAATAAATACCTAACTCTTCAATGCCCAGACATAGGCAAATATCTATAAGGATGAAGACCATCCAGGAAAACATGACCTCGCCCAAAGAACAAAGTAAGGCACCAGGGACCAATCCTGGAAAAAACAGATACGTGACCTTTCATACAGAGAATTCAAAAGAGCTGTGGTAAGGAAACTCAAAGAAATTGAAGATAACACAGAGAAGGAATTGATCATTCTATCAGATAAATGTAACAAAGAGACTGAAATAACTAAAAAGAATTATGCAGAAATTAAAAATGCACTTGGCATACTGAAGAATGCATCAGAGTCTCTTATTAGCAGAACAGATCAAGCAGAAGAAATTAGTGAGCCTGCAGTTGGAGACCAGCCTGGTCAACACGGGGAAACCCTATCTCTACAAAAAATACAAAAATTAGCCAGACATGGTGACATGCACCTGTAATCCCAGATACTCAGGAGGCTGAGGCATAAGAATCACTTTAACCCGGGAGGCAGAGGTTGCAGTGAGCCAAGACCGCACCACTGTACTCCAGCGTGGGTGACAGAGTGAGACTCTATCTCAGAAAAAAAAAAAATAGATAACATATAATGGAGCTCCAATACATGTAGCACTTTTCAGTGGAAACTTTACAGGCCAGGAGAGAGTAGCATGACATATTTAAAGTGTGGAAGAAAAAAAAATTTAACCTAGAATAGTGTATCCAGCAAAAATATCCTTTAAGCATGAAAGAGAAATAAAGACTTTCCCAGACAAACAAAAGCTGAGAGATTTTATCAACACCAGGCCTGTCCTACAAAAAATGCTAAAGGATACTTCAATCAGAAAGAAAAGGACAGGCCGGGCGCGGTGGCTCAAGCCTGTAATCCCAGCACTTTGGGAGGCTGAGACGGGTGGATCACGAGGTCAGGAGATCGAGACCATCCTGGCTAACACGGTGAAACCCCATCTCTACTAAAAAATACAAAAAACTAGCCGGGCGAGGTGGCGGGCGCCTGTAGTCGCAGCTACTCAGGAGGCTGAGGCAGGAGAATGGCGTAAACCCGGGAGGTGGAGCTTGCAGTGAGCTGAGATCCGGCCATTGCACCCCAGCCTGGGCGACAGAGCAAGACTCCGTCTCAAAAAAAAAAAAAAAAAAAAAGAAAGAAAGAAAAGGACATTACACCAGGCGCGATGGCTCACGTCTGTAATCTCAGCACTTTGGGAGGCTGAGGTGGGTGGCGGTCAGGAGTTCAAGATCAGCCTGACCAACATGGTGAAACCTCATCTCTACTAAAAATACAAAAATTAGCTGGGCGTGGTGGCACGCTCCTGTAGTTCCAGCTACTCAGGAGGCTGAGGCAGGAGAACTGCTTGAACCTGGGAGGCAGAGGTTGCAGTGGGCCGAGATCATGCCATTGTACTCCAACCTGGGTGACAAAGCAAGACTCCATCTCAAAAAAAAAAGAAAAGGATGTTAATGAGCAATAAGAAATCATCTGAAGGTACAAAACTCACTAGTAATGGCACATAGAGAAATGGAAATACAACGTGGAAATTTTTGGTGTGTGAAATACTCTTAAGTAGAAAGACTAAACCATGAACCAATCAAAAATAATAACTACAACTTTTCAAGATACAGACAGAACAATAAGACATAAAAAGAAACAAAAGTTAAAAGGGGAGGAGAAAGTTAAAGTGTATAGTTTTTATTCATTTTCTTTTTGCTTACGTCTGCGATCAGTGTTGTCATCCATTTAAAATAATGGGTTACAACATAGTATTTGCAAGTCAAATACTAATTGTTGTGTTTTATGTGTGTCCATTGTGTGCATGTCCAACATACAATGGACACACAAAAAATAAAAAGAAATTAAAGCATATCACTGGAGAAAATCATCTTCACTAAAAGGAAGACAGAAAAGAAGGAAAGAAGGAAGAGAAAACCAGAAGACAAATAAAATGGTAGGAGTAGTGCTTACCTACCAATAATAACATTGATTGTAAATCAATTAAACTCTATAATCGAAAGACATAAAGTTGGCCAGGTACAGTGGTTCACACCTGTAATCCCAGCACTTTGGGAGGCCAAGGTGAGCAGATTGCTTGAGCCCAGGAGTTCAAGATCAGCCTGGGCAACACAGGGAAACCCTGTCTCTACAAAAAAATACAAAAATTAGCTGGACATGGTGGCATGCACCTGTAGTCCCAGCTACTTTACTTGGAAGGCTGAAGAAAAGGATCACTCGAGCCCAGGAAACAGAAGTTGCAGTAAGCTGAGGTTGCACCACTGCACTTCAGCCTGGGTGACACAGCAACCCAAAGACACAGAGTGGCTGAATGGATGAAAAAGCAAGCCCCAATGATCTGTTGCCTAAAAGAAACACACTTCATTTATAAAGATACAAATAGACTGAAAATAAAGGAATAGAAAAAGATATTCCATGCCAATGAAAACCAAAAAAGAGCAGAAGTAGCTATACTTATCAGATGAAATAGGTTTCAAGAGAAAAACTTTAAGAAAACACAGATTAGGTCATTATACAATAATAAAGGGATCCATTCAGCAAGAGGACGTAACACCTAGATATAAAGGAAATATTATTAGAGCTAAAGAAAGAGGCCAGGCACAGTGGCTCACGCCTATAATCCCAGTACTTTGGGAGGCCAAGGTGGGAGGATCACGAGGTCAGGAGATCGAGACCATCCTGGCTAATGCGGTGAAACCCCATCTCTACTAAAAATACAAAAAATTAGCCAGGCGTGGTGGTGGGCGCCTGTAGTCCCAGCTACTTGGGAGACTGAAGCAGGAGAATGGTGTGAACCCAGGAAGCAGAGCTTACGGTGAGCCAAGATCCCACCACAGCACTCCAGCCTGGGTGACAGAGTTAGACTCTCTGTCTCAAAAAAAAAAAAGAGAGAGAGATCCCAATACAGTAATAGCTGGAGACATCTAAACCCTACTTTCAGCACTGGACAGATTTTCTAGACAGAAGATAAGTAACGAAATATCAGACTTAATCTGCAGAATAGAACAAATGAACCTAATAAGTATTTATGAAACATTTCATCCGACGGCTCCAGAACATCCTTCTGAGCATATGGATCATCCTCAAGGACAGATGACATGTTAGGTCACAAAACAAGGCTTGAAACATTCAAAAAAACTGAAATGATATGAAGCATCTTCTCTGACCACAACGAAATAAAGCTACAAATAAATAACAAGGGGAATTTTGGAACATATACAAACACATGGAAATTAAATAATATGCTCCTGAATGAACAGTGGGTCAATGAAAACATTACAAAGGAAACTGAAAAATTTCTTGAAACAAATAATAATGGAAACACAACTACCAAAATCTATGAGACACAGTGAAAGCAGTACTAAGAAGGAAATTTATACCTATGAGTGCCTACGTCAAAAAAGAAGAAAAACCTCAAATAAATAACTTAATAATGCATCTTAAAGAACTAGAAGAGCAAGAGCAAACCAAACCCAAAATTAGAACAAACAATAAATATCAGAGCAGAAATAAATACATTTGAAACGAATAAAATACAAAATATCAATAAATATCATTTGCAACAGCATGGATACAACCAGAGGTCATTATGCTAAAGTGAAATAGGTCAGTCACAGAAAGACAGACTTTGCATGTTCTCACTTATTTGTGGGTGCTAAAAAATCAAAACAACTGAACTCATGGAGATAGCAGAAGAATGATTACCAGAGGCTGGGAAGTGTAGCTGGGGAGGAGGGGAAATGGGGATGATTCATGAGTACAAAAAAAAAATAGAAAGAATAAGACTTAGTATTTGATAGCACAACAGGGTGATACAGATAATAATTTTAATTGGACATTTTATAACTAAAAGAGTGTAATTGAATTGTAATACAACGATGAATGCTTCACAGGTTACGCCATTTTCCATGATGTGATTATTACTTGTTGCATGCCTCTATCAAAGTATCTCATATGCCCCATAAATATATATGCCAACTCTACACCCACAAAAATAAGTATTAAAAAAAAAAAAAAGAAGTAGGCTGGGTGCAGTGGCTCACACCTGTAATCCCAACACTTTAGGAGGTCGAGGCAGGTGGATCACCTGAGGTCAGGAATTTGAGACCAGCTTGGTTAACACGGTGAAACACCATCTCTACTAAAAATATAAAAATTAGCTGGGTGTGGTGGTGGGCGCCTATAATCCCAGCTACTCAGGAGGCTGAGGCAGGAGAATCAATTGAACCCAGGAGGCAGAGGTTGCAGTGAGCCGAGACCACGCCATTACACTCCAGCCTGGGTCACAAGAGCGAAACTCCTTCTCAAAAAAAAAAGGGCCGGGCATGGTGGCTCACGCCTGTAATCCCAGCTCTTTGGGAGGCCCGGGTGAGTGGATCACACAAGAGATCAAGACCATCTGGCCAATATGGTGAAACCCCATGTCTACTAAAAACACAAAAGTTAGCTGGGCGTGGTGGCGCCTGCCTGTACACCCAGCTACTTGGGAGGCTGAGGCAGAAAAATCACTTGAACCCGGGAAGCAGAGGTTGCAGTGAGCCGAGATCACACCATTGCACTCCAGCCTGGTGACAGAGCAAGACTCCGTCTCAAAAAAAAAGAAAGAAATAGCTTCAAGGGCTCTCTGACCTTCGCTCCCCTATCTCTCAATTATCTTTCTCTCCAAAAGTACAGGATGAGGCTGTTCTCTGTAGTTCTTTCATCTACCTAGAAACTGGACCCCCAAAGAATACAATTGCCTTCAATCCTGTTGACAAAAAAAAAAGCAAATTCTGTAAAATATTTAAGGTTTATTCTGCACCAAACATAAGTGACCATGGCCCGAAGCACAGTCTCCAGAGGTCCTGAGAAAGCGTGCCCAAGGTGGTTGGATTATAACTTGGTTTTATACATTTTAGGGAGATTTCCAGATTGTGCCAGCAGGCTGCTGCTCCCACCAGATGCATAAGCCAGTACACACAAGCTCCCAGATGACCTTGAGGGCACAAATTACATGTTCAGTTTTCCCCAAAGATGCATGCAGCACAGTCCCAAGTGTGCCTTCCTCTTAGACACAACAGTGGTATTAAAATTATGCATCATATTCCCCTTTCTAGGATGAAAATTACCAATACTGCTAACGTACTGGTAAGTCATTAATATGACAGCATAATTTACACATCACATTAATATGACAGCATAATTTACACAGCATATAAATGTTACATGTTAGTCAACTTTCTGCAGAGTAAACGAAGATCATTTTGTTAAAAGCTTTTTTTCCTATAAAGGGGTTTTTGGTAATTTTTTTTATGTATATACTTTAAGTTCTGGGAACATGTGCGGAACGTGCAGGTTTGTTACATAGGTATACATGTGCTATGGTGGTTTGCTGCACCCATCAACCCATCATCTACATTAAGTATTTCTCCTAAAGCTATCCCCTCCCCTAGCCTCCACCCTGCTGGTAATTATTTTTAACCAAACTTGGCTATGATTTTTTAAAATTTTTTAATTTTTTTGGAGACAGAGTCTTACTCTGTCACCCAGGCTGGAGTGCAGTGGTGCAATTATGGCTCCACTGCAGCCCTGACCCCCCAAACTCAAGCAATCCTCCCACCTCAGTCTCCTGAGTAGTTGGGACTGCAGGCATGCACCACCGTGGCTGGCTAATTAAAAAAAAAAAAATTCTAGAAAAGGGGTCTCTCGACAGGCGCAGTGGCTCACACCTGTAATTCCAGAACTTTGGGAGGCTGAGGCAGGCAGATCACAAGGTCTAGAGATCAAGACCATCCTTGATCTTGATGGATGGTGAAACCTCATCTCCACTAAAAATACAAAAAATTAGCTGGGCATGGTGGGTGTGCCTGTAATCCCAGCTACTCGGGAAACTGAGGCAGGAGGATCGCTTGAACCCAAGATGCAGAGGTTGCAGTGAGCCGAGATCGTGACACTGCACTCCAGCCTAGCGACAGAGCGAGATTCCATCTCAAAACAACAACAACAAAAACGAAAAGGGGACTCCCTATTGCCCAGCCTGGTCCTGAACTTCTGGTTTCAAGCAATGCTTCCACCTAGGCCTCCCAAAGTGCTGGAACACAGGTGTGAGCCACCATAACCAGCCTACAACAATTTGATAACTTCCAATTGAAGAACACAAGGAATTTCCATCCCAAAACACGGCCTCCTGAGATAATGAGTATTTTGAATTAAAAGTCCTTAGAAATCAACAGGTATTAGGAATAGACTTTTCCTCTGTCTACATAAACACCAGACAGACCCAACAAAAACAATACTTTTTCCTTCCCTCCATTATCTCACTATCTACTGTAGAAAAAATGACCAAGAATGTAACCAGACCTAATCAGACCTTTCTACAAAATAACATCTGCCTCTTGGGATCACTCCATTTCCAAAGAGAATCATTTACACATCAATCTCTGTTCCCTCATCCATTCATTCTCCACAGTAATCAATTATTACTCAGCAGAATACCAATATTCCCTATCTCCTCTTCCCCTCTGAAATAAGGTTATGTAAGTATTTGGGCCCCACTGGGACACTGGGCAATCATTCTGTGATTGTCACGTGTGCATGTTAATAAATTTGTATGCTTTTTCCCTATGTGCCTTTTTTTTATTTCCTTTTAAGATGGAGTCTTGCTCTGTCACCCAGTATGGAGTTCAGTGGCATAATATCAGCTCACTGCAACCTCCACCTCCTGGTTTCAAGCGATTCTCCTGCCTTAGCCTCCCGAGTAGCTGGGACTACAGGCGCCCGCCACCACACCCTGTGAATTTTTGTACTTTTAGTAGAGACAGGGTTTCACCATGTTGGGCAGGCTGGTCTAGAACTCTTGACCTCAGCTGATCTGCCCACCTTCGCCTCCCAAAGTGCTGGGATTACAGGCATGAATCAATGCACCCAACCAGTATGCCTTTCTGAGTTGATTTTTACACCGCTCTGTACTTGCAACTTGATAAGCAATGACCCCTCAATATTCTTCAGTTTGGGGTATCTTATAATTTATATGGTTCCACATGCAGACTTTTCACCTCCTAGCATGTGTTTGTTGTTGTTGTTGTTGTTTTAAGACGGAGTCTTGCTCTGTCCCCCAGGCTGGAGTGCAGCGGCGTGCTCTCGGCTCACTGCAACCTCCGCCTCCCAGGTTCAAGCAATTCTCCTGCCTCAGCCTCCTGTGTAGCTGGGATTGCAGGCGGGCGCCACCACCCCCGCCTGTATGTTTTAAAAATATAAAGGCTTGGCCAGGCACGGTGGCTCACGCCTGTAATCCCAGCATTTTGGGAGGCTGAGTCGGGTGGATTGACTGAGATCAGGAGTTCGAGACCAGTCTAGCCAACCTGGTGAAACCCCATCTCTACTAAAAATACAAAAAGTAGCTAGGCGTGGTGGCGGGTGCCTCTAATCCTACCCACCCGGGAGGCTGAGGCAGGAGAATCGCTGGAACCCGGGAGGCGGAGGCCGATCCAAGATCTCACCACTGCACTCCAGCCTGGGCAACACAGCAAGACTTTCTCAAAAAAACAAAAGAGTTCATTGTAAAGTCATTGTACCTTTTAAGACTATTATTAACATGTGGCCTAAAACAAAACCCTGCCAGAGGCCCCAGGGGACAACCTCAGCCTTGCAGAGTAGGGTGGACATTTGGCATTTTGTTCAAAGCTGCACTGAGGCTCAGTGCAGTTCCCAGAACCATGGTAGCTCCCTGGTTTCCACAGACACTGCAGTTGATGAAGGCTGACAGTTTAATTTCAATGAATGGATGTGCATGTGTGAGGCCCACAGCAACTGGGTTTGTTTTCACTCTATTCTCGCTTAAGTGAGGCAATAATACGAAGTTGACTGTGGGCTCCCAGAACACTTGCTGGTGCTAATGTCTGCACTGCCAACTGCAATTCAAGAACAGATGACAAATTCAAGACAATGACCTGCAAATGATGCCAATTTTTTTTTTTTTTTTTTGAGACAGAGTCTCATTCCATTGCCCAGGTTGGAATACAGTGGTATGATCACAGGTCACTGCAGCCTCAGCCTCGCCCTTTGGGACTTCAGCAATCCTCCCACCTCACCCTCCTGAGTAGCTAAGACTACAGGCCATACTGGCAATTTTTTTTTTTTTTTTTTTTGAGATGGAGTCTCATTCTGTCGCCCAGGCTAGAGTGCAGTGGCGTGATCTTGGCTCATTGCAAGCTGCACCTCTCAGGTTCACGCCATTCTCCTCCCTCAGCCTCCCCAGTAGCTGGGACTACAGGAGCCCGCCACCACGCACAGCTAATTTTTTGTATTTTCAGTAGAGATGGAGTTCACCGTGTTAGCCAGGATGGTCTCGATCTCCTGACCTTGTGATCCGCCTGCCTCGGCCCTCCCAAAGTGCTGGGATTACAGGCATGAGCCACCGCGCCCGGCCCATACTGGCAAATTTTTTTACTTTCTTTTTTTTTTTTTGAGAGACAAGGTTTCACTGTGTTACCCAGGCTGATTTTGAACTCCTGAACTCAAGCAATCCTCCCGCTATGGCCTCCCAAACTGCTGGTTTTACAGATGTGAGCTACGACGACTGGACCAAATGATGCCAAATATATTCCTCAAAACAAACATACACACAACTTCTGAAGTGTGATCAATGCATGACTACTCTAGCTTTCATAGTTCAAATAAGATTAAATATTTGTGTCGATTTTTAAAAGATATACCTATTCCAAGGGTTACTGGTAAGGTTTAACCAACAATCACTAAGGCAATCATTTCCGGATCCCATCACAGACATCAGTAACAGGCAGCTAGGGAGACATGAAAGGTTTTTGACTATGGCAAAGATATGATACATACTCAGATTTAAGAAAAATTACTGGGGGGAGGCTGGGCGCAGTGGCTTATGCCTGTAATCCCAGCATTTTGGAAAGCCGAGGCGAGCAGATCACCTGAGGTCAGGAGTTTGAGACCAGCCTGGCCAACTTGGTGAAACTCCGTCTCTACTAAAAATATAAAAATTAACCAGGCGGGGTGGCAGGCGCCTGTAGTCCTAGCTACTTGGGAGGCTGAGGCAGGAGAATCACTTTAACCTGGGAGGTGGAGGTTGTAGTGAGCCAAATCATGCCATTGCACTCCAGCCTGGGGGACAAGAGTGAGACTTCAACTCAAAAAAAAAAAAAAGGAAAAAAAAGAAAAATTACTGGGGCGAGGAAAGAGATACATAGAATGAACAGTAACACTATTGTTGAGAAATAGGCCAAAAATAAGGCAAAAACATTCAATGTGAAATAAAGGAAAACTGATAAGAACTGGTAGCTCATTGGGTGGCAGGTAGATTCCATTTTAAAAAAAACTTTGAAGCCAAACAAAAGCAAGGTTAGGAAAATTGCCAAGGAAAGTCAGGAGAAGGGGCTGGATTGCAATATTAAAAGAAATTGTGATTTGGTGCCCTTGGGGCATTTATGTTCATTAAGCAGGCTCTTGAAAACACGAAGTAGCTATAGATACTCTCTGCTGAACCTTCCCAGAGGGCAGATGGGACCCCCAATGATAAGGGAAGGCTGGGGAGAGGAGAAAAAGGGGATGCTGGCAGAAGACAAGAGGAGAAAGGAGAAAATGGGAAAGCCAGAGGAAGAAAGTTGAAGAACCAATGAGGTAAGAAAATCAGGATATCTCAGGTCATCAGAACCAAGACAAGAGCTTTAAGAAGGTATAAATGTCACAGAAAAATTAAGAAGGGCTGAAAATAGGCGCTGAATGCTACTTGGGAATTCACTGCTGACCTTAAAATTGCTAATCCAATGTTGTAAACACAAGTCAGTCCAAAAGAAGACAAGGAAGTGGTGAGGATGATGAAGAAGTGAGGGCAGCAAGGGAGGTCCCACACAGTAAGTTAAGTCACTGGGAGGATGGTGAGGTCAAGGCAGGTGGATCATTCAAAGCCAGGAATTCAAAACTAGTCTGGCCAACACGGCGAAACCCCATCTCTACTAAAAATTAAAAAATTAGGCTAGGTGCGGTGGCTCACACCTGTAAACCCAGCACTTCGGGAGGCCAAGGTGGGCAGATCACCTGAGGTTGAGAGTTCAAGACCAGCCTGACCAACATGGAGAAACCCCGTCTCTACCAAAAATATAGAATTAGCCGGGTATGGTGGCGCATGCCTGTCATCCCAACTACTCAGGAGGCTGAGGCAGGAGAATCGCTTGAACTTGGGAGGCAGAGGTTGCGGTGAGCTGAGATCGCACCATTGCACTCCAGCCTGGGCAACGACAGCGAAACTCCGTCTCAGAAAAAAAAAAAAATTGGCTGGGCGTGATGGTGTGGCCTGTAATCCCAGCTACTCAGGAGGCTGAGGCAGGAGAATTGTTTGAACTTGGGAGGTGAAAGTTGCAGGGAGCCAAGATGCACTCTAGCCTGGGTAACAAAGGGAGGCTCTGTATCAAAAATAAATAAATAAATAAATAAATAAATAAATAAATAAATAAATAAATAAAGTCTAGGATTACCTCACTGGGGGAGGGGAGGGGAAAAAATACCCTATAAATGAGAATAAAGGGGCAAACCATGGAAGGTAACAGAGGAGAAATGTCTCTGAGGACTGGGTTTACCTGCCAGATTAGGAAAAGGAGAGGGCTGCAATAAAGGAGATTATAAATCAAGTCTGAAGTGACAGGTCAGTTGAGCTCACTTCAGATACCCCAGTCTGATAAAAATTGTATATCGGCACAAACTCAGGTCTACTTCAAGAGAGAGAAGGTGGAGTTGAGACAAAACAACAAAGTAGGAAAGACCTGTAACAGATACAAAAAATGCAATTAGGAATCAAACAGAAATGAGCAAAAAGTCTGCCAGAAAGTACAGAGGGCCCAGATTATGTATTGAGGGACTATCTATAACACTCCTTGTCTTATTCCAAGCAAATCTTGGCTACCTGTCCTCAGGACCAAAGTGGGGTTTACCCATGTTTGGGAATGCACAGAAGCTTATAAACCGGGTTGTACATCAGGATCGTCTGGGCACTTGTTAAAAATACAGCTTCTTGGCTGGGCGTGGTGGCTCACGCCTGTTATCCCAGCACTTTGGGAGGCCAAGGCAAGTGGATCACGAGATCAGGAGTTCAAGACCAGCCTGGCCAAGATGGTGGAACCCCATCTCTACTAAAAATACAAAAATTGGCCGGGTGCAGTGGCTCACGCCTGTAATTCCAGCACTTTGGGAGGCCGCGGCGGGTGGATCACGAGGTCAGATCGAGACCATCCTAACTAACACAATGAAACCCCATCTCTACTAAAAATACAAAAAATTAGCTGGGCATGGTGGTAGGTGCCTGTAGTCCCAGATACTCTGGAGGCTGAGGCAGGAGAATGGCATGAACCCAGGAGGAGGAGCTTGCAGTGAGCCGAGATCGCACCACTGCACTCCAGCCTGGGCGACAGAGCAAGACTCCATCTCAAAAAAAAAAAAAAAAATTAGCTAGGCATGGTGGCAGGTGCCTATAATACCAGCTACTTGGGAGGCTGAGGCAGAGGACTGCTTACACCTGGGAGGCAGAGGTTGCTGTGAGCCAAGATCACGCCACTGCACTCCAGCCTGGGTGACAGAACAAGACTCTGTCTCAAAAAAAAAAAAAAAAATACAGCTTCTTTAACCCTACCCCCTCAGATTCTGAGTCATTATGTCAAGGGTGTGGCTAGGAATTTTTAATTAGCAATCCCAAGTAATTCTGATACAGTTGGCAGAATGACATCTGGAAACCAAGCAGATCATCAGCATTATCTAATAGACCTTTTTACGCCCGGCCCCACATCCATATATTTAAATGCATCATGTAGGCTGGGCACAGTGGCTCATGCCTGTAATCCCAGCACTTTGGGAGGCCGAGGCAGGTGGATCACCTGAGGTCAGGAGTTTGAGACCAGCCTGACCAACATGGAGATACCCTGTCTCTACTAAAAATACAAAATTAGCCAGGCATGGTGGTGCATGCTGGTAATCCCAGCTACTCAGGAGGATGAGGCAGGAGAATCACTTGAACCCAGGAGGCAGAGGTTGCGGTGAGCCAAGATCGCGCCACCGCACTCCAGCCTGGGCAACAAGGGCGAAACTCCGTCTCAAAAAATAAAAAAATAAAATAAAATAAAAAATAAATGCATCGTGTTCTAATCCTTTTTCAATCAATTTTCCAGCAAATGCATATTTGAAAAAAAAGAGATTTCAGTAAGAGCAATACAAATAATTACTACTGATTGAATTCTGGTTCTGAACCAGAACTATATGTATGTTATCTCCCTAAAAAAGGACTGACTCCAACAGCAAGTGGCCGCAGGCAGCCCCCCAATCAAGTTCCCATTCCCTCAACAAGTTCCAGTTCCTCTCCTCTGTCACCAGTTAAAACCATGAACCTAGATTTCCTTCAGCAGAGAAAAGGAATGCAAGCAAGCAGGTGACTGTGGAATAAGAGTCTCTCTCAGTGTTCTTAGATCCACAAGTTTACATGGCTATTCATTAAAAGACCACTGACTAGGCCAGGCGCGGTGCCTCACACCTGTAATCCCAGCACTTTGGGAGGCCGAGGCTGGTGGGTCACCTGAGGTCGGGAGTTCGAGACCAGCCTGACCAACATGGAGAAACCCCGTCTCTACTAAAAATACAAAATTAGCCAGGCATGGTAACGCTTGCCTGTAATCCCAGCTACTCAGGAGGCTCAGGCAACAGAATCGCTTGAACCCGGTAGATGGAGGTTGTGGTGAGCTGAGTTCGCTCCATTGCACTCCAGCCTGGGCAACAAAAGTGAAACTCCTTCTTAAAAAACAAAACAAAAAAAAAAAAACACTGACTGCTCTTTAAACTGTTCTTGGAAGGAAATATAAGAAACCTTTCCTGGTTCCAATTTCAGAGCCCATCTTTAAGGAGCTTCTAAGAAGCATTATTGATAATTAATGATATTCATGTACATGCATACCATCCATCATTTTAATGTAAATCTTTACTTGTTTAGAACATTGTATGATTCTAATAATGCTAAAGATACTTTTATATAAAAATATAATATAGATTTGTTAATGTTACAAATAACATGAGCTCTAACATATAAATGCAAATGACCTATAGGTATTGCTTTACGTTTGGCCACTCAAAGCCCTGGTAAACCTTAAGAACAGGTGTTAACAGGCATGAAAGCACTGAAGCTAGTGACATAAGTCTGAATCCTGCCTCCAAAATTTACCAGGTGCAGGGTACTGCAAAAGGACTTTCTGAAACTTCGGTTTTTTCCTTCCCTAAAATTGTAATAATACTACCTATTTTTTCAGGGTTGTTATAAGAACTAGAGGTAAAATACACATAGTCCTGGTTCAGTGCCAGAATTCAATAAATAGTACTTTTTTGTATTGCTCTTACCAAAATTTCTATCCCTCTTCCCCGAAGATGAAATTAGTATTCTAGAAGTTCTCAGGATACTGGAGTATATGTTGAAAATGTAAGCATTCCAGCCATGGTGAGTACCAGGAAAAAACAAAACAAAACTGTACTTATACTTATATAGAAAGTTTACCAAGTAAATAATGTAAAAAGTCCCTCACCGCAAAGCACCCAGATGTTGAATAAATTAAAACAGATATTCAGCTGCTCAGATACAACAAATGCATTGCTGAGCTCATAACAAAATAAAGGAGGTGCCCAAAGGGAAGCAAAAAAAAAAAAAAAAGAATCCGAAACCTAAACACAAGTAACTAACTTGTAAGACCACACTGCCCAAGAGGCAAAGCCATTGCCAGGAACCTGAAAGCCTAGGGGACTAAAAGCCTTGCAGAGGACCGAAGTTTCGGCCTTGGGTTTTCACAATAGGAAAGAGCAGAACCTGAGGCCTGGGACTAAGGTTCCATAAAAGGGAGCACTGGGCCAGGCACGGTGGCTCCCGCCTGTAATCCCAGCACTTTGGGAGGCTGAAGTGGGCGGATCACTTGAGGTCAGAAGTTGTAGACCAGCCTGGCCACCATGGTGAAACCCCATCTCTACAAAAATACAAAAATTAGCCAGGTGTGGTGGCAGACGCTGTAATCCCAGCTAATCAGGAGGCTGAGGCAGGAGAATCGTTTGAACCTGGGAGGTGGAGTTTGCAGTAATCCCAGCACTTTGGGAAGCTGAAGCGGGCGGATCATGAGGTCAGGAGTTCGAGACCAACCTGGCCAATATGATGAAACCCCGCCTCTACTAAAAAATACAAAAATTAGCCGGGCGTGGTGGCGCACGCTTCTAGCTACTCAGGAGGCTGAGGCAAGAGAATCGCTGGAACCCGGGAGGCGGAGGTTGCAGTAGCTGAGATGGTACCACTGCACTCTAGCCCGGGCGACAGGGTGAGACTCCATCTCAAAAACAAAGGGAACACTGTAAGGCAGATTTTTCCCAAGCTACCTTCTATTAAAAAAAAAAAAAACAAAAAAAACTGCCTTCCACCAAAGCAAACTGAGAAAATCTGTAGACCTATACCAAGCCTAAGTGGAAAAATAAGCGTCCCCTAAGCAAACCTACGCTACACTACCCTGAAGTTAGGGAAATGCCGGCTATTAAATTAAAGCTGGGTTGAAAGTAAAAACAAATATTTGCTACAGAAAGGCATCTTCAATACAGACCCTTAAGAATTCCCATAAAACTAAGGAATAGTAAGGTAATAAGCCACCTTGAATGAGTCAGCAGGAACATTCAATAGACACACTCTCTGGCCAAGTGTGGTGCTTCACACCTGTAGTCCCAGCACTTTGGGAGGCTGAGGCAGGAGGATCGCTTGAGCCTGGTGTTCGAGTCTGCAGTGAGCTCTAATTATGCCACTGCACTCTAGGTGACAGAGCAAGATCCTGTCTCAAAAATAAATAAATTTTTTTTAAAAAGAGACTCTCCTTTACCCTCAAGGGCTTCAGATATTCAACTATAGAAAAGAAAAAGGCTTAAAAAAATCTGGGCCAAATACAGCATGAAATAAGAAGGCAGAAATAAATCCAAGTGTAACAGTACTTAGAAATGGACTAAACTGATACAGTAGACTTAACAAAGAATTTTTAAACTTACTTTGTGTGTGCCTGTATTTATATTCCTTTGAATGTGTGTGTGTGTGTGTTTTTTTTTTTTTTGAGACAGAGTCTCATTCTGTCACCCAGGCTAGAGTGCAGTGGTGCAATCTCGGCTTACTGCAAGCTCCGCCTCCTGGGTTCACGCCGTTCTCCTGCTTCAGCCTCCAGAGTGGCTGGGACTGCAGGCGCCCACCACCACGCCCGGCTAGTTTTTTGTATAGAGACGGGGTTTCACTGTGTTAGCCAGGATAGTCTCGATCTCCTGACCTCGTGATCCACCCACCTCGGCCTCCCAAAGTGCTGGGATTACAGGCATGAGCCACCATGCCTGGCCTGAATGTATGAATTTTTTATAATGGAAAAGACCACTTTGAGAGAGGGTAACCAAATGACTTCTAGATCTTTAAATTTATGGGGCCACAATAGTCAAAATGTTCCCCCTACTCCATGCCTAAAGACAACCTGGTGTCTTTTACCCTCTTTGCTCTCATAGCACTTCTTAGCAACTTGCTTAGGACTAGGACTAAAGAAGCGAACTCATTTTCCAAAGAGACTACTTTATGAATATGGTCAGAGCGCTGCTTCTGATGCCAAACGCACTTATGTTTGAATCCTGACTAATCAACTACCAGTTAATAATGCCAAGCCAGTTAGTAAAACTCTCTGTCTCAAATTTTCAGTTGTAAAATGAGCATAATGGTACCTACTCGGTAGAATTGCTATAAATTTATACACAAGCATATTTGTGTGTACCACAATACAGTTCTCAGTGTAGAAAATGCATTCAATAGGCCGGGTGCAGTGGCTCACGCCTGTAATCCCAGCACTTTGGGAGGCCGAGGCGGGCGGATCACCTGAGGTCAGGAGTTCAGGACCAGCGTGACCAACATGGAGAAACCCTGTCTCTACCAAAAATACAAAATGAGCCGGGCATGGTGGCACATGCCTGTGAACCCAGCTACTTGGGAGGCAGAGGCAGGAGAATCACTTGGACCCGGGAGGCGGAGGTTACTGTGAGCCGAGATCAAGCCATTGCACTCCAGCCTGGGCAACAAGAGCGAAACTCTGTCTCAAAAAAAAAAAAAAAAGAAAAGAAAATGCATTCAATAGCCAGTTGCGGTGGCTCAAGCCTATAATCCCAGTACTTTAGGAGGCCGAGGCAGGTGGATCATCTGAGGTCAGGAGTTTGAGACCAGCCTGGCCACTGTGGTGAAACCCTGTCTCTATCAAAAGTATGAAAATTAGCTGGGCATGGTGGCAGGTGCCTGTAATCCCAGCTACTTGGGAGGCTGAGGCAGGAGAATTGCTGCAACCCAGGGGGTGGAGGTTGCAGTGAGCCAAGATCGTGCCATTGCACTCCAATCTGGGCAACAAGAGCGAAACTCTGTCTCAAAAAAAAAAGAAAAAGAAAAGAAAATGCATTCAATGAACAGTAGCTATTATGAACATCACGGGGGACAGCATTAATTCATTAATTTATTTAAGTATCTATAGAATGTCTCCTATATGTCAGTACTAGTGGTAGACTTTTGGGGACACAGAGATGAGTAAAAATAATGACTCCTTGTGATGATACTGTTTGCTTTGTGTCAGACATTTACCTATACAATTTTACTTAATCCTTCCAGCAGTCTTATTAAGTACTGTTTGTTGGGGTATGTGTGTGTGTGTGTGTGTGTGTGTGTGTGTGTGTGTGTGTGTTTAAGAGAGGGAGTCTTGGCCAGGCACATTGGCTCACACCTGTAATCCCAGCACTTTGCGAGGCTGAGGCGGGAGGATCACAAGGGCAAGAGATCAAGACCATCCTAGCCAACATGGTGAAACCCGTCTCTACTAAAAATATAAAAATTAGCTGGGTGTGGTGGCATGTGCCTGTAGTCCCAGCTACTTGGGAGGCTGAGGCAGGAGAATCACTTGAACCTGGAAGGTGGAGGTTGCAGTGAGCCAAGATCACGCCACTGCACTCCAGCCTGGCAACAGATTAAGACTCAGTCTCAAAAAAAAAAAAAAAAAAGAGATGGTGTATTGCTATGTTGCTCAGGCTGGAGTGCAGTAGCTATTCATGGGTTCCATCATAGCATACTTCATCCTCAATCTCATGGCTTGTAGTGATTCTCCTGTCTCAGCCTCCCAAGTAGCTGAGACTACAGGAGTGCACCACTGCACTGATTATAAGGACTGTTATCTCCATTGTCCAGATGAAGAAACTTAGAAATTAAGAGACAGTCCAATTCACACAGCTAGCTATGTAAGAGGGACTAGAACGTGAGTGCTATATAACCCCAAAGCCTATGTCTTACTTGCTTCACCTTTCTGTTTCACTTAAACGGGGAGCTTCACATTCAGGAATACACGAAGGATACAGTTGGTACAGTTTATTATTTTTGCCAAAAAGCATAGAACTCTAAAAACAGCAGGGTTTAAAACCATAGAACATGACACAACAATGCTAAGCACAATTATCTGGCAAGTTCTTGAGTTTTCAGTTTTTGTTGCTTCTTCTTTAAAAGGGAAAGTAATGTTTCAATTGAGTAATGCCTACTTTGTAATGCGTTTAAATTTTGTGGTTTTCATATATAAATATTTTTCTAGGTGCTATAGAATGAACTGGCACTTTTCAGTAATTTAAATCTGGTTTACTTTTTGATGAGGGGGGAGGAACAGAATTATCTAATGATAAATAGTTCAATGAGACTATTGAACTAATAGGGAGGCAGATTTGAGTCACAGAAGAAAGCACTTTCTAAAATAGTTTTTACCCTTCCCAAAGTGAACAGGGTGTGGTCATCCAGTAGTTTGAGAGTACTTCTCAAAACACTAGATCATTCTCTCACAGATACTACAAATTTTATTATGGAAAGGGGAACGGCTGTATCTATTAAGATAATTACTTTTTGACCCTGAAAATAGCAACAAGAATTTTGAGTTTCAGCCAGTTAACAATATTGATACAATGTAACACACCTAGAAAAGGTATTGCTAGGTTCTCCGTTTTAAAAAAACTGCTCTGGGTTTTCTCTGAATTAAAAAAAAAAATTGGTGTGTGCCTGTAGACCCATCTACTTAGGAGAATGAGGCAGAAGGATAGCTTTGAGCCCATAAGTTCAAAGCTGTAGTGAGCTACGATTGTACCTACGAATAGCCATAGCACTCCAGCCTTAGCCTGGGCAACACAGTGAGACTCCATCTCTCTCTGACTCCCCTCTCCCCTTCTCTCTCTCTCCCTCTCTCTCTCTCTCTGTTTGAGATAAGGTCTCACTCTGTTGCCCAGGCTGGAATACAGTGAAACGATCATGGCTCACTGCAGCCTCCACCTCCTGAGCTCAAGGGATCCTCCCACTTCAGCCTGCACCGGGTCATTTTTTGTAGAGACGGCGTTTTGAAATGTTCCCAGGCTGGTCTCAAACTCCTGGGCTCAAGCGATCCTCCCCCTCGGTCTCTCAAAGTGCTGGGATTACAGGCGTGAGCTCCCGTGCCAAGCAACCCGTCTCTTAAAAAAAAAAAAAAAATGCCTGGCCAACATGGTGAAACCTCGTCTCTACTAAAAGTACAAAAATGAGCTGTGCGTGGTGGCAGGCATCTGTAACCCTAGCGACTCAGGAGGCTGAGGCAGGAGAATCTTGAAATCAGGAGGCAGAGGTTGCAGTGAGCCGAGATTGCGCCACTGCACTCCAGCCTGCAGGACAAGAGCAAAACTGCGTCTCAAAAAAAAAAAAGAGAGAGAGAGAGAGAGAATGGAAAACAAAAAAAGCAGAGCCACCTTGTAGAAATGATTTGTAGACTGCCACAACTCCCTTTTATCCTTACCGCTAAGAGGGCACTTCCTCTTTTCACCTACTCAATGGGTTTGTAATTAAGCCAGGTGATTTTAAGTAAAATGATAAGCAATTTGAGGCCGGGAGCGGTGACTCACAACTGTAATCCCAGCACTTTGGGAGGCTGAGGCGGGCGGATCACTTGAGGTCAGGAGTTCGAGACCAGCCTGGGCAACTACTAAAAGCAGAAAAATTAGTTGGGCATGGTGGCGCACGTCTGTAATCCCAGCCACTCGGGAGGCTTAGGCAGGAAAATCGCTTGAACCCAGGAGGCAGCGGTTGCAGTGAGCTGAGATCATGCCACTGCACTCCAGCCTGGGCGACAGAGCGAGACTCCGTCTCAAAAAAAAAAAAAGAAAACAGTTGATGATTCACAAATTCTGTACATTAAATAACTTGAAAAACCATTAAATAAATACCTTCGATCCAAAGCAAATCATTTTCATTTGATAAGGAAGAAAACAACACCCTCCCATTAATTTGAGCGAATCACACCTAAGACTGGAAGAGAGTTCAGAAACTGTTTCACTAGTGTCCTTATTCTGTAGACGAGGAAATGAAGACCGAAGGCACTGTAATTCAGTTACTTGTTTACATATGTTCTCACCTCACAATTTCTTCCCTTATCTAGTGTAGTTACATATTTTTAATTCATCATGTTTTTCTGCTCTATGCCTACTACAACTTCAGAACCAGGACTAAAAGGGAACATTTAAAAGCTCTAAAATTTGTCATATTTAAATCGTCATATTTGCTTAATCAGAATGAAATGCGTGAAAATAATTAGAATTATTTGTATTTCTGCTGCTCAAATGAAGTTTTGCCTCGTAAGCTGGTCTACATAGCAGACATCTCTGGTTACCGCATAAAGGAGGGGAGGGGATTTTAATGAAGTTTTGCAAATCAAAGAAAAAAGAAATCCCTAGTTTCAAACTCGCCTGGGGAGAAGGAACACATTTACAAGACGGGGGAGATTATTTGGCCTTGAATAGATCGCCTTGAATAGATCACCTTGAGGACTTATTCGATGAGAATTCAGAAATCACAACACCGCATTACTGACATCTGAACCTATTAACATGAAAACAGCAATAATGATTCCGTTTTCTGATACCAGGAACAGCTTTCCTTGGCGCTTTTCACACACAGCCTGGGAGTCAAACGTCCCTTAAAGAAAACCCAGGCACTAAGGAGGTTTGCTCACCACACCTAAGTTGTCGGACCTGGGTGGACATCAGCCTCCCCTTCACCCTATTAGGCCTTCACCACGGCTGCCCAAAGCAGGAATTTAGCGAAGCAGCTTAAGCTTCAGTAGCTAGAAAACTGGTCTCTCCAATTCCTAACAAAAGTTAGAGAGAAAGAAAGAATTATACCTTTACTTTCTGAATTCTCTGAGAAGTGACCTCCAGGGCAAGCTCAGCGGTAGGCGGATTCTTGCCCAAGGTCCTCTGGGGGAAGGGACAGCATAGCTAAGGGAGTGGGCGGCCGAGCGCAGCCTTCCACGACCAGTCTCTCGAACCAGTTACTTCCGCAGCGGGAGGGAAGGGCGCACCTGCAGGGCGCTGAGAGCGTCCCTCACTCGCACCTACGCGCCGGGGCCACCCTCCCCCCGCGCCCCAAGGCGCTTACCTGTGGTGCCTGAGGGCACCTGGCCCTTGAAGGCAGCCGTCCGCGCACGTCCCAGGTGCGACGCAGGACTGCTCCAGGGCCGGGGGACCCCGGGCGGCAGGTAGGAGGGGTTAGACTTCCGCCGGATCGCCACCCGCCTGAAGTTGGAGCCGCCCTCGTCGCTCATCTTGCCGGGCTCGACCGCCGCTCCGCGACTTCTCCCGCTGCCGTCCAGCCGCGAGCGGCCCCTGGGGGGCGTCGCCTGCATGCCCAGGTTCGGTGCGACTCCGGAGGCGCCCTCTACCGCGGCGTCTCCTCAGCGAGTGCCTCCTCTCCCTCTCCTTCCCGGGACGCTCCCTCCGGGCGTCGCGACGAGTTTGGCTGCAACTCCTCCTGCGGCAGCCGCAGCGTCTCGGTCTCTGCAGCTCCCGCACTCACTCAAAGCCGCTACCGCAGTGGCCAGGCCGGGGCTGCCTCCACCCCTTCCTCTGGAGCCAATCGCCAGCAGGCCCCCAAGGGCGGGAGAAGGAGAGCGCAGAGGGTTCAGCCTGTTGGCGCCTCCGCCGCCGCCGCCGCCGCCTCCTCCGGCCGGGGAAGCCGCCAAGAACTTGCAGTGCCCAGCGGACCGCCCTGGGCGCGGCCCCGGAGCTGGAGCCGGTTCGCTCTGGCCGGCCCCGCCCCGCCGCGCTACTGCCTCGCCCTTCGGCGGAGGGGAGCCGCGCGGGCGCGCACCTGCGGCCGCACACCTGGGGTGCTGCGAGGCTGGGGGCCGCGCTCACCTGCGGGCCACGCAGTGCAGTCGGGAAGAAGTCAGCTACATGTCCAGAGTGCTTGCATTCTCGCAGACCCACACTCTGAGGGTCGCATATGTGTCTCAAGCCGTTGTGCTGAACCCTTGATCTTATGTCCTAAAACTACCGAATAAGTATTTCAGATCAGCAAGGTGCTGAACCTACAGTGGGGTCACGTAACACCGCAGAGCTGGAGTCTCCGCACTGAAGTCTGTCCTTACTCCACTGAACCAAACATTTTGCCAGGGACAGAAAATGAAATAAGGGGTGTGGAAATAAACGAGCAGGGGTAGAGGTAACAATCCACAGGTTTCCAGAAAAGCAGCAGACCCTCCATTCAGGACTTCATTAGGAATACAATTTACAGTCCTTTTACTTTGTTTGTTTGTTTGTTTGTTTGTTTGTTTTGAGACAGGGTCTCGCTCTGTCACCAAGGCTGCAGTGCAGTGTTGTGATCATAGCTCACTGCAGCCTCGACCCTCTGGTCTCAAGCGATTCTACTGCCTCAGCCTCCTGAGTAGCTGGGACAACAGGGGCGCGCCACTACTGCTGGCTAATTTTTCTAGGTTTTGTAGAAATGAGGCCTCGCTATGTTGCCGAGGCTGGTTTCTAACTCCTGGGCTCAAGCAATGCTACTGCCTTGGCCTCCCAAAGCGCTGGGATACAGGCTGGAGTCACTGCGCCCAGCCTAGAGTCCTTTTAAATTATCAAGTCATGTTTTTGTTTTTAACACCAGCTAAATACTAAGTTGAAGAAATGCTTTTTTGTTTGTATGTTTGTTCCGATCACACCCTGACCCAAGCTGGAGTGCAGTGGCCCTATCAACTCACTGCAGCCTGGACCTCCTGGGCTCAAGGGATCCTACTGCCTCAGCCCCACCACTAGCGGGAACTACAGGCCCATGCCACCACACTCAGCTAATTATTAGTAGTAGTAGCATTTGTTTATTTATTCTTAGTGGAGATGAGGTTTTCCTATGTTGACCAGACTGCTCTCCAACCCCTGGACTCAAGAGTTCCTCCCACCTTGACCTCCCAAAGAGCTGGGATTACAGTCGTTAGCCACAGTGCCTGACCAAAAAAATACATTTTAAATTGACTTGCTTATCTGCATTTGAAAATTCACTAGTCTAATAAAAAAGAGGCTGTGTCCCAAAATCACACAGATAGGAGGCAAAAAGACACCATTCCAAGTACCCCAGCTCAAGCCAAGTTCTCCAGCCATCACTTCCATCTTGGAAGCCACCCCACCTTTTTTCAAATGGTCATTCACCCAAGTACCATCTCCAGTGATGTTTACAACAGACTGATGACAACCAGTTACAGATTTCTTTGTTTCTTTGTTTCTTCTCCACTCCAATTGCTTTCCATAACTAGCCTTAAAAAAAAAAAAAAAGGCTGGGCACGGTGGCTCATGACTGTAATCCCAATGCTTTGGGAGGCTCAGGTGGGAGGATTTCTTGAGTCCAGGAATTCGAGACCAGCCTGGGCAAGAACATGAGCCCTTCTCTCTACAGGGTAAAGAAAAAAAGAAAGATTGATTGATTTTAATGGCATCACTATTTATGGGGTTTTTTTTTCTTTTTTCTTTTTTTTAGTAGCCAATATAGGAGAATATTTTGTTTTTTAAAGAGTATAATTTATTCATCCTATAGAATATTTTGTCAACCTTAAAAATATTGTAATTGCAGGCCGGGCGCGGTGGCTCAAGCCTGTAATCCCAGCACTTTGGGAGGCCGAGACGGGCGGATCACGAGCTCAGGAGATCGAGACCATCCTGGCTAACACGGTGAAACCGCGTCTCTACTAAAAAATACAAAAAACTAGCCGGGCGAGGTGGTGGGCGCCTGTAGTCCCAGCTACTCGGGAGGCTGAGGCAGGAGAATGGCGTAAACCCAGGAGGCGGAGCTTGCAGTGAGCTGAGATTCGGCCACTGCACTCCAGCCTGGGTGACAGAGCGAGACTCCGTCTCAAAAAAAAAAAAAAAAAAAAAAAATTGTAATTGCAAACTTTTAATAACCTACAAAAATATTCACCATAAGTGTTACAAGGTGAAAAACAGGATTTAAAATTGTATATTCAACATGATTCAAGGAAAGGCACCAAAATATTAACAGCAGTTTTCATTGAGAGAGATTATGGGTGAATTGTATTGCTTCCTTTCCACTTTTCCGTATCTTTCAAACTGGCTACAGGAAATATATATTACTTTATTACTAGAGAAAGAGAAGCAAACATTTGAGAAATAAATGAATGAATGGGATTGGCAGACCTGTATCTGTGGCCAATCTGAAAAAAATAAGCTAATTTATTCCAGGTGAAATTAAAGTTTTTATCCTCAACTGAGCAGATGTCTCCCAAACTTCCTGTCTGTGAGGCAGAGATGTAAATCCTGTCCAAGGACACAGAGAACCTCTGCCAGTGACAAGTTGACAAGTATAATGAGTAAGGCTAGGCTGTTAATAGGATCTTGAACTTAAAAATCTGACACTGCCTCCGCAGCCTAATTGGTGTGATTATCACTTAGCCAATTATCATCCTGTGTATTTGCTTATCTAGGAGATCTTTAAGAACACAATCAGTTCTTGAATAATTTGAACAACACCTTAGGCACAGTTTTTCCATCTGAAAATACACACTGTCACAGGCTCTGCAAGTCTGTTTTCAAACTTTATCAAATGCACTCTAGAACATATTTTAACTATATTATATTGAATTTTACATCCTAAATTAATGGAATTGCTTTAGAAGCATGGGTATACTTCAGTATAGGATTGCAAGTGCCAGGAGAATGCCATTACTTCAGCACATATTCCAGTGTTTCATGTTTGATAGTTGGTATAATTTTGCTCAGTTGATCATAAAGAATTTTTTTAGATTCCACTGATGCAAAAAGAAAAAGAACTCTTCACAAGAAATAATTGAATAGACTTTTAGTAGGGAAGATTTTCACCAATTAGGCTTTATTCTCATCTTTGATATTTATTTGTTTGATATTTATTTTGTTTTGTTTTTATTTTTGTTTTTTGAGATGGAATCTTACTTTGTCTGGAGTCCAGACAGAGTCCAGGCATGATCTCAGCTGACTGCAACCTCCGCCTCCCAGGTTCAAGCAATTCTCTGTGCCTCAGCCTCCCAAGTGGCTGGGATTACAGGTACCCGCCACCATGTCTGACTAATTTTTGTATTTTTAGTGGAGACGGGGTTTCACCATGTTGGCCAGGCTGGTCTTGAACTCCTGACCTCAAGTGATCCGCCAGCATCGGCCTCCCAAAGTGCTGGGATTACAGGTGTGAGCCACCACACCCGACTGTTTGATATTTGTTAAGTACTCCTAGTACTTACCTAGGTATAAAATGTGATGATGCCCTTTCCATATTACATAAACATATTAAGTACCGTGGCCTTTATATTCTAATAAAGTAACCCAGAATTAGGACAACTCTTCATGTGAATAAAGCAAACACTGACTTTTAAATATATACTAATTTCTGTTAATTCTGCTGAAATAGCCAACTTTGAAGTTTGAATCTATATAAACCTAAGAAAAATGGTAACACTAGACAGAAAAAAAAAAAAAGTAATGCAAAGCTTAGCAATGTAATAATACTTCTCTTTTTTTTTTTTTAATTGAGATGGAGTCTCCGTCTTGTCACCCAAGCTAGAGTGCGATAGTACGATCTCGGCACACTGCAACCTCCGCCTTCCAGGTTCAAGCAATTCTCCTGCCTCAGCCTCCCAAGTGGCTGGGATTACAGGCATCCACCACCACGCTCAGCTAATTTGTGTGTGTATGTGTGTGTGTGTGTGTGTGTGTGTGTGTTTTGAGACAGAGTCTCGCTCTGTGTGTGTGTGTGTGTGTGTGTGTGTGTGTGTGTGTTTTGAGACAGAGTCTCGCTCTGTCGCCCAGGCTGGAGTGCAATGGCGCGATCTCGGCTCACTGCAAGCTCTGCCTCCCGGGTTCACACCATTCTGCCTCAGCCTCCTGAGTAGCTGGGACTACAGGCGCCTGCCACCGCACCCAGCCATTTTTTTTTTCTTTCTTTCTTTTTTTTTTTTTTTTTTTTTGAGACGGAGTCTCGCTCTGTCACCCGGGCTGGAGTGCAGTGGCCGGATCTCAGCTCACTGCAAGCTCCGCCTCCCGGGTTTACGCCATTCTCCTGCCTCAGCCTCCCGAGTAGCTGGGACTACAGGCGCCCGCCACCTCGCCCGGCTAGTTTTTTGTATTTTTTAGTAGAGACGGGGTTTCACCGGGTTAGCCAGGATGGTCTCGATCTCCTGACCTCGTGATCCACCCGTCTCGGCCTCCCAAAGTGCTGGGATTACAGGCTTGAGCCACCGCACCCGGCCATTTTTTTGTATTTTTAGTGGAGACAGGGTTTTACCATATTGGCCAGGCTGGTCTGAACTCCTGACCTCAGGTGATCCACCCACCTTGGCCTCACAAAGTGCCAGGATTACAGGCATGAGCCACCACACCCAGGCAAATAATACTTCTTTATATTTATTTATTTATTTATTTTAGAGAAAGGTTTTTGCTATGTTGGCCTGGTTGGTCTTGAACTTTTGACCTCAAGCAATCCATCCTCCTGCCTCGGCCTCCCAAACTGCTAGGATCACAGGCATGAGCCACTGCACCTGACCAGCAACGTAATAATAGTTCTTACTTTTGTATTAGGAAGTTTATGAGAAAATATTTTAAAAGACGCCATTAATTTTATAGAAAATCTGGATGAAAGGGTCATTCAAGGAGAAGAGAGTTAGAATTAAGGACTAGAAGAAAAAATAGCCTAGTTTCTGTCTATATGTTGAAAAATAACATTATGACTTATCTCAAAGATTATTTATACAGTCAATTACAAGTCCCTTAGAATTGACAGTTGGCTGGGTACAGTGGCTAATGCCTGTAATCCCAGCACTTTCAGAGTCCAAGGTGGGCGGATCGCCTGAAGTCAGGAGTTCGGGACTGGTCTGGCCAACATGGTGAAACCCCATCTCTACTAAAAAAAAAAACAAAACAATTAGCCGGGCTTGGTGATGTGCTCCTGTAATCCAAGCTACTTGGGAGGCTGAGGTAGGGGAATTGCTTGAACCAGGGAGGTGGAGGTTGCAGTGAGCCAAGATCACGCCACTGCACTGCAGCCTAGGCAACAGAATGAGACTCCGTCTCGAAAAAAGAAAAAAAAAGGCCAGGCGCAGTGGCTCATGCCTGTTATCTCATTACTGTGAGAGGCCGAGGCAGACGGATCACCTGAGGTCGTGAGTTTGAGACCAGCCTCACCAACATGGAGTTTGTCTCTACTAAAAACACAAAAAATTAGCTGGGCGTGAGCCTGTAATCCCAGCTACTTGGGAGGCTGAAGCAGGAGAATGGCTTGAACCCGGGAAGCAGGAGTTGCAGTGAGCTGAGAGCATGCCATTGCACTCCAGCCTGAATGACAGAGCGAGACTCTATCTCAAAAAAAAAAAAAAAAAAAAAAAGAGGAGTTACAGTTATCAATAAACCAGTTGAGTTAAATTATTTGATACAAATATTTAAAGGAGAAACCTTAGTGGACAAGTCCCAAAGCTTCAAGAAGGCATGATTTATAAAATAAATATTGGGATTTTAAAGCAACACTATCATGAAATAAAATATATGCATATTAGCTGGGCATAATGGTGCACAGCTGCAGTCTTAGCTACTTGGGAGGCTGAGGCAGGAGTGAGCCCAGGCGTTCAAGTCCAGCTTGGGCAACACAGCAAGACCCTGTCTCTCTTATTTATTTACTTTTTTTTTTGAGACAGAGGAGTCTTGCTCTGTTGCCCAGGCTGGAGTGCAGTGGCATGATCTCAGCTCACTGCAACCTCCACTTCCCGGTTTCAAGCAATTCTCCTGCCTCAGCCTCCCAAGTAGCTGGGACTACAGGGGCGCACCACCACGCCCAGCTAGTTTTTGTATTTTTAGTAGAGACAGGGTTTCATCATGTTGGCCAGGATAGTCTTGATCTCCTGACCTCGTGATCGCCCACCTTGGCCTCCCAAAGTGCTGGGATTACAGGCATGAGCCACTGCACCCAGCTGACCCTGTCTCTTAAAAAATATATATCTATATCTGTATCTATATATACATATTTTGTAATGGTTATGCCAAACTATTACACAACTTAAAAAGACTTGTTTTTGAGAATGCTATTACTTAATATTAATTGTTGTTTGATATTTATTTTTATTTTCATTTTTTTGAGATAGTCTCCCTCTGTCACCCAGGCTGGAATACAGTGGCATGATCAAGGTTCACTGTGGCATTAAACTCCTGGTGTCAAGCAGTCCTCACACCCCAGATTCTCCAGTAGCTGGGACTACCAGCAGATGCCACCATGCTTGGCTAATTTTTTAATTTTTTTTATAGAGATGAGGACTCGCTATGTTGCCTATGGTTGTCTCAAACTCCTGGCTTCAAATTGATCCTCCTGCCTTGGCCTCCCAAAGTGCTGAGATTATAGGCATGAGCCACTGCACCTGGCCTGGTATTTTTAGATGGAGAATTAGTTCTACAAAATTTGGGGAAAAAAATTGAATATAGGTTATTTAATATTTTTTAAAACTGAAGCAACCATAATACGAAAAGAATGATTTTTTCTTGTTTCATCTTTTTGATGAGGCCCAACCTGATCACCCCATTTAATAATCTGTTTTACTTTCTCCCTACCCCAATCTGACACAATCTTTTTTCCCTGTTCTTTTTATTTTTACATTACAGTTTCATAATCTAACATACTATGATAGCTATATAATTATTATACAACTCTTTTTTGTTTGTTTGTTTGAGACAGAGTCTCCCTCTGTCACCCAGGCTGGAGTGCATTGGCACGATCCCGGCTCACTGCAACCCCTGGCCCCAGGGTTCAAGCGATTCCCTTGCCTCAGCCTCCCTGAGTAGCTGCGATTACAGGCTCATGCCCCTGCGCCCAGCTATTTTTTTTTTTTCCGGACCTCAGGTGATCTGCCCGCCTCAGCCTCCCAAAGTGCTGGGATTACAGATGTGAGCCACTGCGCCCAGCCACTAATATTATTTTTAATAACACAGTACCTAGATAATTGGAGTCCTATATATTGACATGCATGAAATTCATTCATTCATTTATACATGCATTAATTCAGCAACTGTTATTGAGAGCTTATTTCATGCCAGATTCTACTCTAGGGGTTTAAGATACATTAGGGAACAAAACGAGGGTTCATACCTTTTGGAAGTTCCTATTATATATGTACCATGGATGGGGGAGACACAGAAAATGGTAGTATCGGCTGGGCGCGGTGGCTCAGGCCTGTAATCCCAGCATTTTGGGAGGCCCAGGTGCGTGGATCACTTGAGGTCAGGAGTTAGAGACCAGCCTGGCTAACATGGTGAAACCCCGTCTCTACTAAAAATGCAAAAAATTGGCCAGGCGAGGTGGTACATGCCTGTAATCCCAGCTACTCAGGAGGCTGAGGCAGGAGAAGTGCTTGAACCCAGGAGGTGGAGGTTGCCCTGAGCCGAGATCGCCCATTACACTCCAGCCTGGGCAACAAGAGCAAAATTCTAGCCGGGTGCGGTGGTTCACGCCTGTAATCCCAGCACTTTGGGAGGCTGAGGCAGGCAGATCACGACGTCAGGAGATCGAGACAATCCTGGCTAACACGGTGAAACCCCATCTCTATTTTAAAAATACAAAAAATTTAGCCGGATGTGGTGGCAGGTGCCTGTAGTCCCAGCTACTTGGGAGGCTGAGGCAGGAGAATGGCGTGAACCCGGGAGACTGAACTTGCAGTGAGCCGAGATAGGCGACTGCACTCCAGCCTGGGCGACAGAGCTAGACTCCATGTCAAAAAAAAAAAAAAAAAAAAAAGAGTGAAACTCTAGTAATAATAATAGCTACTAAATACTAAACACTGTTTGAAAGATGTTTAGTATTTAGTAGCTATTATTATTACTAGAGTTTCACAAAGATTTAATTACAAAGATTAAATGAAATATATGTTATTTCATTTAATCTTTGTAATAACCTTGCCAAGTAGGCTTTTGTTTTATTTTTGCTGAGTTTCGCTCTGTTGCCCAGGCTGGAGTGCAGCGGCCTATCTCGGCTCACAGCAACCTCCACCTCCCAGGTTCAAGCAATTTTCCCTGTCTCAGCCTCCCAAGTAGCTGGGATTACAACCACGCGCCACCACACCTGGCTGATTTAGAGCCGGGGTTTCATTATGATGGCCAGGCTGATCTCAAACTCCTGACCTCAAGTGATCCACCCAGCCGGTTTTTTTTCCCGATCTCAGGTGATCCGCCCACCTTGGTCTCCCAAAGTGCTGGGATTACAGGCATGAGCCACTGAGCCCAGCCGAAGTAGGCATTTTTTTAATCCTCATTTAAAAAACGAGACCACTTAAGCTTGGAGAGGGTAAGAACCTTTCTAAAGTGACAGAGCTAGTAAGTGCCAGGGTTAGAATTTAAACACAATTTTATTTATTTATTTATTTATTTATTTATTTATTTATTTAGAGACGGAGTCTCACTCTGTCGCCCAGGCTGGAGTGCAGTGGCGCAATCTTGGCTCACTACAAGCTCCGCCTCCGGAGGGTTCACGCCATTCTCCTGCCTCAGCCTCCCAAGTAGCTGGGACTACAAGCTCCTGCCCCAACGCTCGGCTAATTTTTTTGTATTTTTAGTAGAGACGGGGTTTCACCGTGTTAGTCAGGTTGGTCTCGATCTCCTGACCTCATGATCCGCCTGCCTCGGCCTCCCAAAGTGCTAGGATTACAGGCGTGAGCCACCGCGCCCGGCCGATTTTGTGCTTTTATTTCTGGCTTGTGAAATTTTTAAGAGCCCACATTTTCTTAATTTTTTTTCTTTGGATAAATCATTTATTTACGTGGTTGAAAACAATACATAAAAAAGGCATTCATACACTGGAAGAGTCTGGCTTCCACCCTTTTATCATACCCTTTGCTCTTTTACAGATAACCATTTTTATTGGTGTCCACTGTTACTTTATCCAAAACAAGAAAAACTTAATATATATTTTTATATTCTCCCCTTTTTACATATAGGGTGGTTTACTACACATAAGCACCCATATATTCTAAATCAATGAATTTCAATGAGGTAAATAATTTCTTTTTTGATTTATTTGGAATAAAGGTTGTCATGAATTACTGATTAATCTTGGGCTAATAGCTCTTTTCAGTTAGGCAAACCTTCCTGTGACATTTGACTGACATTATTAATACTTTACAACTTCAAAGGACATCAAACTATAAAAGTAGCAGTAGGGTTCTTAAATTAGTTTTACTTTAATATACACTAATTAAAATGTCTACTGCTGCTTTTTTGAAGATTTAAAGATTTTTATAATCTTAGTATGACTTGATACACGTGTCAGGGTTTAGAAATTTTGAGTTGACATGTTATGGCTTCATTGGAATATGGAAGTATTGCAAGATTCAACTTTAGATCTCTTTGATATATTAGCATTAAATATTTTTCCCCAGGACAGAAACACGTTAATATTTTTCCTTCCAAGCACAGAAACTTAGAAATCTATTTTGTTACAAACAAAGCCCAGTTTCCTATATATATATGTGTGTGTGTATTTTTGAGATAGTGTCTTGCTCTGTCACCCAGGCTGGAGCACAGTGGTGCAATCTCGGCTCACTGCAACCTCTGCTTCCCGGGTTCAAGCTGTTCTCCTGCCTCAACCTCCTGAATAGCTGGGATTACAGGCGCGCACCACCAAGTCTGGCTAATTTTTGTATTTTTAGTAGAGACGGGGTTTCACCATTTTAGTCAGGCTGGTCTCAAACTCCTGACCTCGTGATCCACCTGCTTTGGCCTCCCAAAGTGCTGGGATTACAGGCGTGATCCACAGCGCCTGGTCAACAAAGCCCAGTTTCTGAATAGCTACATTCAGTGTTGAGATCCTGAATCATTATTTCAGCATATTCTGGGGCAAGGCTGACTTCATGGCCTGTGGATCCCTGCAGTCAAACAAGGCCCTGTGCTTAAAAGGACCCCATGCTTGACCTAATGCATTACTGTCACTGTCTTGAAATTCTATTTTTTGATCAAGGAGTCCTGCATGTTCATTTTGCACTGGGACTAGCAAATTATATAGACAAGCCCATCTTGGCATATGAGACATACGTCTATCCTACTTTTTACAGTCTTTCACCTGACTTTAGTAGTAACAGAAGCTAACTTACTGAATTATCTTTCTTTTATCCCCTACTGATATAGATAATAAGGAAAATGAGGGGCTGGGCGTGGTGGCTCACACCTGTATTCCGAGCACTTTGGGAGGTCAAGGAGGGTGGATCATCTGACGTCAGGAGTTCAGGACCAGGCTGGCCAACATGGTGAAACCCCATCTTTACTAAAAATACAAAAAATTAACCAGGCATGGTGGTAATCCCAGCTACTCCAGAGGCTGAGGTAGGAGAATCACTTGAACTTGGGAGGTGGAGGTTGCAGTGAGCTGAGATCGCCCCATTGTACTCCAGCCTGAGCTACAAAAGTGAAACTAAAAACTAACTAAATAAATAAATCTTAAAAAAAAAAAAAAAAAGGCTGGGCACAGTGGCTAACGCCTGTAATCCCCAGCACTTCAGGAGGCCGAGGCGGGCAGATCACGAGGTCAGGAGATCAACACCATCCTGGCTAACATGGTGAAACCCCATTTCTACTAAAAATACAAAAAAATTAGCCAGGTGTGGTGGTGGGCACCTGTAGTCCCAGCTACTGGGGAGGCTGAGGCAGGAGAATGGTGTGAACCCAGGAGGTGGAGCTTGCAGTGAACTGAGATCACGCTACTGCACTCCAGCCTAGGAAACAGTGCGAGACTCTGTCTCAAAAAAAAAAAAAAGAAAACAAGATATTCTTACTTTAACGTTTCTTTACTATTTAACAAGAAGCCAATATAGTTATGATTTATCTTTACGTTGCTTCCTACATTCAAATTATATTATAAATTGTTTACTTTTGACACTGGCAATATTTTTCCCAGAGATTTATCTTCCTTGACAGTTATTTTGTGGATTAATTATTCTGACGGTCTTCTAAAGCATTTAAGTGTAGTTGGTTCATAGATTGTTTAAAAAACTCAATTGGACATGGTGGCTCATACCTGTGTAATCCCAGCACTTTGAGAGGCCGTGGCAGGAGCATCGCTTGAGTCTAGGGCTTTGAAACCAGACTGGGCAACATAGGAAGACCTCATCTTTACAAAAAATAAAAAATTAGCCAGGCATGATGGTGTGTACCTATGGTCCTAGCTACTTAGGAGGCTGCAGTGGGAGGATCACTTGAGAGGTCAGGGCAGCAGTGAACTGTGATCTCGCCAGTGCACTCCAGCCTGGGCAACACAGCAAGATCTTGTCACACACACACAAAAAAAGAACAACTCTTAGATTATTTCATCTTACATACTTAGCCTCCTGTTACAATGTTAGAGATCCAGTTTTTAGATTCACTAAGAAAGAATGATAGGAATAAGCATTCACTTAATTTAAAGGCCATTTCCCCCAATTAGTTGATATGTAGTGCCTGCTGTAATTATTTAAGTAGGTGACATTAGGTTCTGTAAACTCAATTCTGGATGTCTTATGAGAAAGCTAGATATCAAGAAAGCCAAGAAACTCACTTCTCAGGAACAACTACTCTAATTCAAAATTGACTGAGTTCCTACAATGTACTAGTCAGCATGTGTACAACCAAAAACTAAGAAAATCCTTTCCTGGCTGGGCGATGTGGCTCATGCCTGTAATTACAACACTTTCAGAGTCTCAGGTGAGAGAATTACTTGAGCCCAGGAGCTCAATACCAGCCTAGGCAACATAATGGGACCTCATCTGTTCAAAAAAAAAATTAAACAATTAGCCAGGTATGGTGGTACATGCCTGTGATCCCAGCTACTTAGGAGGCTGAGGTGGCAGAATCGTTTGAGCCCAGGAGGTAGAGGCTGCTGTGAGCCAAGATCATGCCACTGCACTCCTGCCTGGGTGGCAGAGTGAGGCCATGTTTCAAAAGGAAGAAAAAAAAGAAAATTCGGCCAGGTGTGGTGGCTCACGCCTGTAATTCCAGCACTTTGGGAGGCTGAGGCGAGCAGATCATGAGGTCAGGAGATCAAGACCATCCTGGCCAACATGATGATACCCCATCTCTACTAAAAATACAAAAATTAGCTGGGCACAGTAGTACGTGCCTGTAACCCCAGCTACTCAGGAGGCTGAGGCAGGAGAATAGCTTGAACCAGGGAGTCAGAGGTTGCAGTGAGCCGAGATCGTGCCACTGCGCTCCAGCCTGGGTGACAGAGCAAGACTCCCTCAAGTTCCCACCAATTCTGATCTCTTTCTCATCTCTTATGGGTTGCAGGAATCCTCCCAATGCCTTCACAATATAGGCTGCCCAAGTTGCCTGCAAAATACATAGATAAGAGGAGACTCTCTTGATGCATCCAGCTGTTTTTGCTTTTGAATGTGACAGACTATCAGCTTTATCATGTAAGAGAAAGTCAAGCATCAAATAGACTTATAGATCCAACCTCAGAGAAAAACAATAGTTCTTTTGGAAGAGAAAAAGGAGAGATTTGTAGAAAAGTTGACATTATTTCTAGTGCTATATTTATGTAGCAGGTGAGCAGACAACTTTAGCCAGGATGTTGGCTGCCCGTGTGGCATGAATTTGATTAGCTATAATGATTGCGTTAGATTTTTTTTTTTTTTTTTTTTGAGACGGAAAGTCTCGCTCTGTCGCCCAGGCTGGAGTGCAGTGGCCGGATCTCAGCTCACCGCAAGCTCCGCCTCCCGGGTTCACGCCATTCTCCTGCCTCAGCCTCCCGAGTAGCTGGGACTACAGGCGCCCGCCACCTTGCCCAGCTAGTTTTTTTGTATTTTTTAGTAGAGACGGGGTTTCACCGCGTTAGCCAGGATGGTCTCGATCTCCTGACCTTGTGATCCGCCCGTCTCGGCCTCCCAAAGTGCTGGGATTACAGGCCTGAGCCACCGCGCCCGGCCTGCGTTAGATATTTTAACTCACTAGAATGCCATATTCTATCTGGCTCTCTCCCTCCTCCACCCTTTAAATAAAATCAAAGTGGATGGTTCCCAAAGCAGCTGATTTACTACAATATGTATTTGTAGGAGGAGCTAGTCAATTAACCTCCGTCAAAGTTTTGGAACTCTGCTGTTCCAAAAAGAACAAAGAGGAAAAAGAACAAAGACAAATTGTCTCCCAAAATAATGCATACAAACTTCATTCTTCTTTCATCAAAATAATGTTTCCTGTTTTAGAACAAGCATTTTCTTCATGTTGCTACATTTCTAATCGAATTCAGCCAAGTATATCCTCCTGCCAAAATAGCTTTCTAGAAAAGATTACAAGTAGAAGAGGTGATAACTGGAGGGAATTAGCAGAGTTGATGCACATTACTTATCAGGATGTATAGAATTGTTGTTAAGGCCGGGCGCGGTGGCTCAGGCCTGTAATCCCAGCACTTTGGGAGGCCGAGAGGGACGGATCACAAGGTCAGGAGATCGAGACCATCCTGGCTAACACGGTGAAACCCCGTCTCTACTAAAAAATACAAAAAATTAGTCGGGCATGGTAGCAGGCGCCTGTAGTCCCAGCTACTCGGGAGGCTGAGGCAGGAGAATGGTGTGAACCCGGGAGGCGGAGCTTGTAGTGAGCCGAGCTCTCCCCACTGCACTCCAGCCTGGGTGACAGAGCAAAGACTCCATCTCAAAAAAAAAAAAAAAAAAAAAAAAAACAAGCATTGTTGTTAAAGCAAGGAATTTAATTTTTAGTTCAAATAAGTCCTCACTTTGAATAAACATGTAAATCATATCTGAATTCATATACTCTTATCTTTTTGTAAGTATACATCAAAACGACATACAGAAAAACTGCTCAAATTGATAAAAAGGCAGCATTAATGAAATGAACAAAAAATAACCAGTTTATTTACTGGAAAAAGTTATGCATTACACCATATGCAGTTGGTAACATAAACCAAGATATAAGAATCGACATATTGGCTTCTGGTTATTTTCTTAGCACTGGAGTGCCTTTTCCAACCATTGAGTGCATGATCAGATTACACAAATACAAGCACATATCATGTGGATTCTCCCATGAGACATTATTCACTTAGGAGTGTCTACAATAAAAAAAAGTTAAAGTACAAGCAATAATAAATTCATAAGAATTTTTTGAATTTAAAACAAATGCATGTGTCTTTGAGAACATTTTTTTTGCAATTCATATTTTTAAAAATAACAACAAAAAAGTTTCTTAGATCAGTCTTTTAGGTCACGTTTTCATATGGTATTTATCAGTAGGTGGAAACACTTCACATCATTTAACCCCAAAAGGCATAATAATAAAACTGCAATTAAATGTAGGAACAGTTGAATCATTACAACAATAATACAGTGTACAAATCAAGGTTGGCCACACAATACACATGTTAATACTGGAAAGAAATACAGCATCAGAATCATGGATGGTTCATCACGTAAGCATAATCATGCAAATAAAAACAGAGTAGATTATAAAAATATCATGAGATTTTCAAATAATAATTGTTTGACTCTCATAGTCAAACCATGGAGCTTAAACATTTCATGGGAATAATGTTAAAATGATGTATTTCCTCTAAGATTGGCTGCATAAATCATACCTATGAACCCAATGGTTCATTTTATATCTCCATTATCTATCACTGAATAATTATTTTTAAATAAAATGATATTTCCCCTTACTTTATAGTTCTCTCATCTTTGTTTTAAAATGATTTTTTAAAAAGAAAAACATATTTACACTAAGAAGCACCAGATTTACTTCTCTGTGTTTTCATTAGAGAAAATGATCGAATAATAATTCTGAAAGAAAAAAAGTAAAAAATATGTTCTCAACGAGTGTTCTACAGCAATTAAATTCCAATCACAGGAATAATCTGGCTCAGCAGTTTATCCAGGCTTCAGTTTAAATAGGGCAAATTTTAAATAACTCAAGAAGTAAGGGATAAAAACACACCAAGGATGGCCGGGCGCGGTGGCTCAAGCCTGTAATCCCAGCACTTTGGGAGGCCGAGATGGGCGGATCACAAGGTCAGGAGATCGAGACCATCCTGGCTAACATGGTGAAACCCCGTCTCTACTAAAAATACAAAAAACTAGCCGGGCGAGGTGGCGGGCGCCTGTAGTCCCAGCTACTCCGGAGGCTGAGGCAGGAGAATGGCGTGAACCCGGGAGGCGGAGCTTGCAGTGAGCTGAGACCCGGCCACTGCACTCCAGCCTGGGCGACAGAGCGAGACTCCGTCTCAAAAAAAAAAAAAAAAAAAAAAAAAAAAAAAAACACACACCAAGGATTAGAGCCATGCATTTCAATATGGAAAGGAGACTAGATATAGATAACAATCTCCTTACACTCCTAATGGACAGAAGATCACAGAGAAATGAGACTTCTATAGTGTTCATCTTATGAATATGGGAAAGCTTACATGATGTGAAATAATTCATGCAAACATTTTACATTGCATATTTCTATGCACTCTCGCCCTTACACTAAAGGCAGTTAATTGCTCTTCTTCTTCTTAAGTAGAATATTCTGGAAAATTCTCAGTTGGGGAACATACTAAATATCTCTTTCAATTACACTTTGAATAATACGGACGAAAGACATGTCTAGATGAAATCTTTCAGGTATTAACATAATAGGATCAGGTTACAAATGCAATACGTTAGGGACTCTGGCAGTTAAGTTGGCATATAAATAAAGATGAACTTAATTTTAGACACAACTCATCCGAGGGCATTATTACAGACAATGGAAAAGGTCACTCGGGAGCTAGATTGATCTTGTAGTTCCATAGAAGTTGATTTTAAGATAAAAAGGTACTTGTCAGTATCAGCACTGATCATGCTATCTGTCATAACCTATCATAACTCCAGTTCAACAGGTTTTTGAAGAATTATGTTCCCTTTACTTGAAAACATATTCTTGTACATTTTTTGCAGCCTTAAATGTAAGGATTACTTAAAATCACTCTAGTTTATAAACAAACAAAAAAACTGGAGGGCAACCTTTTTAAAATTGTGAACTTTATCCTATAAGTTTCTTTCAAATGTAGTCCTACTTCCTACCTACCATATCAATGTATTTGTGGCAGCCTGAGGTTGAACCCACCACAGCTCCTTACTGGAAATCCATCAGCTTCCCTCGATGTCACTGAGGGACAGATTGTAACTTTTGACTGATTATGACAATTATACATTAAAATTGACACTCATCCCAGAAGAAAAGGTATTTCATTTCTTCCTTTTAATGTTTTGTGATCTCCATTTGAGACATGTAGAGAACTTTAATTAATACAGAATATCAAGAAATTTCCATATTCTTAGGTTATCGGACCAATGTTTCATGCTTGTTTCAGACAGAAGGACTTCTCTGCACAAGGATATTTTCCAAAGCACGAAAAAGCAAATGTCGTAGACTGAAGATCCTTCTAAATAAAGACAAAATCTGAAATGCATTTGCCCCCACTAAGGGATTGCATACCTTCTATTTCTGAAGTATTCCTGAGGACATTGTTTTCTAGACTCCGACAATTGAAGTGTTTTAGTAAAAGTACTATATTCTGAACAATTTTAAAGATACCATAGAATATAGCTGGAAGAAAAAATAATACCAACAATCCTTCTTTTTTTCCAACCAATATCTTGGAAAAATTAAGATTGATTGCCATCCTATTTTCAAATACAAAATATTTTATGATTAACCAGTAAAACTTTAAAGTATCCTAAAACTTAAAAGAATCACAGGATTATGAGCTCCCAGAACTGAAATGCATTCTCCTATCTTGCCACTTAATACTTACTAGACCACCAATGATATTCAATTTTTAAAAAACAACTATTCCTTATGATTTTCAATTTCCATGTTAATTTCCCAGTGTTAAAAATCTCTTTCCTAGAGTTACTATACATCCTTCACACTGAAGCCTTTTTCATTCTAGACTTAGTAACAATATCTTAGCTGATATCTATCATTTGTTAAATGTTCTTTTCTTGAAGACCACTATTGTACCTCCTCTTGGTTAGACTAAAGTATAATTTCTAAATAGGTCTTCTCTTATTTAACAGTTTTCCTTTTTCTCAAATTCTCCAAATTCCTTTTATTAGAATCCAGAATTGGATATATGAATGGGATCTAATGGATTATGTGTGGATGAGAAAGATCAAGCCAAGCTCCTTTATTTATGCCACTCAGCACTCAGGCCAAAGACAATTTATTGCTGCTTCTTATTTTTTGATTAAGGAAAATTCTCAGGAGAAAAGCATTTCTCCATACTATTCTTTTCAATATTGTAATTGTGCTTACTTTTTAAAAACTACCTGTTTACTTTGCCAACTACTTTTACTTAGTTAGCATTAATCTTTGCTCACTGTGTTTGCAATAATTAGCCAGTATTTTTTAGTGTATTTCTGCTGTTTATTTTTCCTCTCCAAGTATGTCTTCAATCAGTCTTAAAGAGGTTCATTCTTTTCGGTTCTCACTAGTTCTTCCACTTTTCAATTTCCTTTTGAATTCCTGATGTTATCTTTACAGATACTGATTTTTATCAACACTACACATATTGATTCATTTTAAATGCCTATAAATAAATAGAGATATGGCTCAGTTTAAACTATACTAAATGATGCCACAGTGTAAATACATGTTATTCTCTCTTACTTCTTAGGGACTATCACTTAATTTTGTGCTGAAAATGAGAAATGTATTTCCAAGTTTCTATAACTTCTTGGCAAAGATTCACTAAAATTATTATTTTCATAGAATTAGTATTTCAGAACAAGCCTTTCCCACTCTATGAAGATAAATAACTGAAATGAAACTAGTTTATAATAGACGTAATAATACACTTTGTATTGGAAGAAATACATGTTTTGTGTGTGACCCGGCTTTTCATGGAGTCCTAGATCCAGAGTTAGGGATAAAGAATGCAAATACAACATCGCCGACCGGCAGTACTGCCCCGTCCTCACACACAGACAGTACTTCCTGCTGAACTCCCAGTCCCCCAAACAAAACCGATGCAGTGATATAGGAACATGTTCTGAGGTACGTTTTAAAAAGGCATATATTTCCCTCAGGCACAAACAGTTTTTATTAAAAGTCAGCTTAGCAGCTATGCCACTTGTCAGGTCCAAATACGTGGTGCTTGACAAAGGGGGAAAAATAAAAAAACAAAAAGTGAGGGCAGGGGTAAGCTTTCTTTCATTGAACTCTGATAAAATCCACAGTCACACCAATACTGGTACCAGACAGACACAACACCAATGAAATGAAGACAATGTTTAGGAACAGCAAGGCCATGCAGGTAGAAAAGAGCGGAAGGTTAGGCTGCTATGGTTAGGACCTTCGTGTCGAATCGTTTTGTTTCTGTTTCTGTACTTTAACCTGAATCCCTATTTTGGTGAAGAATTCAACTCTTTACTCCACGTTGCATAATAAATGACACTGTGGAAAATAGCACTCATATAAAGAACACAAAACGTCCTGGTTGCTTTGGTAATAGCGACCACTACTTAATAGGTGTATGACTGACAAAAGCTCCTGCAATGTGCTTTATGACTTACCATTTGGTCTCTGATGGACCACTCCATTTCTGTGCCACCCATGTCCGCTCAGTAAGCTGAGTGGCTCCTGGATCTCCTTTTTCAGTGCCCTACACTGGTAACTGTCCTTTGTGTTAACAGTGAGGGTTATTTTTGTTTTGAAGAGAAGTTACAGATGTCTTTACATGAAAAGGTAAACCCTTATGGTTTTAAATAAGTTAAGGCTACCTGACAAAGACAAGGAATCAGGGCTAGGAGCAATTGTGTGGGCAGCACTTGATGGTTAAGGAGCCCAAGAGTGTTAGACCTTTCAGCTCAGTTAGCTGTTTTCCTTGTTTGTCAGATTATGTGCAAAATAAATTTTGCTATGAAAATCCACTGCCTTAAATCAAGTCATAAAAGTTACCCAGCAGAATCTGTAAATTAACCAGGAACATGTATTATCTCAAGATAATAGAATGTTTGTAGGCACCTGAGTGTTTGTCAAAAGTAGACAATGAGCTAAGGTTTATTATCTATTGTTTTTTGGCAAGGAAGATTCGTTATGAAAAAACCTAACAACAACAAAACATACAATTTTAATCAAACTTTGAACACTCTCTGGGTAAATTAATTAATTAAAGGCTATCTTACATCTATGTATGTATATATTTTCCTATTTGTACTTGATACCTTTTATCAGGAAAGACTCAGTAGGACCCTGATTTTGGGAGAAGTAAAAAAAATCCTGGTCGTTAAATAAACACACCATTTTTTCCCCTTCAAGTTATTGAGCCTTCTTTAACGTTATCACACACATACACACATACAAAGGAGCAGCACCAGTACATCTACTCAACTGCGATGAAAAAATAAAATTAAAGATGCCATCAAAACTTGAATAAGTCAATAAATCATAACTTAGTCTCTTTCTTAGATTTACTTAGTAATGTCCAGTGAAGAACTCTAGTTAAAAATACAAAAACAAAACCCAGCAGTTAATAAGCTACTGATTAGAAAATAAGTGCATAAACAATACCAGCGTAGCAGCAAAATACAGTTATTGTTAACATTCTGATGCACCTCATTTATCATTTTGTGCAAGAAAAATGACCACAGTCTGGCCAATTCCAGATTTCAAACTAAATTCAAACTCATACTTAATTGAGCAAATTATGCTTATTTGAAAATAAATGAAGTAAATTCACTTCAGAGAAATTATTTTTGTAGACATAAATCATGTGGCAAACAAAGTACAAAATAAATATCAATGACAAAAACATTGGAATCAACTTCCCTAGCAGAATTTGGAGTGTGAGGAAAGATATTACAATATATGTATTTTACATGTCTTAGGTCTCTCTTATGCTATCGAGGTAAAGCCAGCCATCTGAGACATGTTTCCTGTTTCTCTTTTCTTTTTTTTAAACTTAAATGAACTGTAGCCATTTGATGGCAGAAGTTTATCTGTGACTCAGAGAAACCACAAATGTTTTATCACATCAGGGTCTGTGCTTCGTGTTCTTCTCAATTTTCTCTCGTCTTCCAAAATGACGGACATTAATCCAATTGTACATCTAACAAGTGAGAAGAAAACACCCGCTGGATCTTGGGCAGTATCCTGTGTGTGGCTACAAAACTTCCACCCCAGATGTTCGTCCACAGGAGATGAAGACTAGGGGTGAGGAGGCTTGGAGAGACAGTGGAGAGGGGCGCACTGGGAGCTGGAATGTGGCTGCTCCTCGGGGAGAGCTGTGTCAGGACTGGAAAGGAGAAACAAGCACGTCAGCAAGAAACACATTTCAAAGGGCCAGGCACAGTAGTAGGGGTTAGACAAGTTATTTTTGCCTACATTTAAGAACATGAACAGAAATCTTGCACAGTAAATGGTTTCCATCTAAAGCATGCCAAGATAATGGTGGCTTTTCAAAACAAGGCATAAAAAAGAAAAATGAAATGTATTAAGGAAATGATATATGAAAGGCACTCTTTTTTTTTTCTTTCTTTTCTTGCCCCCAGCATTTTACAGAAGTTCTTTTCAATTTTTGCACAGTGTTGTTCTCCTAGGTCTCTGCGTTAGCTGTAAGATTTCATGAGATCAGTTCTTTTCAAACTTTAATATGCATTCAAATTACCTGGGGATCTCAGTATAAAGGGCAGATTTGGATTCATTAGGTGTGGGGTGGGACCTGAGATTCTGCATTTTTAATGAGCTCCCACTGATGTTGGTGGTACTGGTAGGTTGACAAGGCTTTGGAGTTTAGAGGATTCTATAGTTATCTGGTAGATCCAGATTCACTAGGATAAAGAATTTGCCTGTGGAAGTCCAATTTGCTCTAAGGATTCCTGCTTGGGCTTGGAGGTATAAAAAATACAGAAGAGTTTTATATTTCACCTTTTTTTTTTTTTTTTTAAGATGAGTCTCGCTCTTTTACCCAGGCAGATCACTGCAGCCTCCACCTCCCGGGTTCAAGCAATTCTCCTGCCTCAGCCTCCCAAGCAGCTGGGATTTCAGGCACGCACCACCATGCCCGGCCAATTTTTGTATTTTTAGTAGCGACGGGGTTTTGCCATATTGGCCAGACTGGTCTCAAACTCCTGACCTCGGGTGATCCACCTGCCTCGACCTCCCAAAGTGTTGGGATTATAGGCATGAGCCACTGAGCCCAGCCTAACATTTCACATTTGTTAAGTATATAGTAGCTTTCCAAATGACCGCCTATGATAGCCTCTAGTTTGCATGAACCCGTGCTCAGGCCTATCAGTGTCTGGATGAATAATCTTGAAGAATAAAGAAGCAAAATCATTTGAGTTTCCTAGTATAAAATGACAAAACACATTTGGGTTTGGGCCTTTTAAAATGTGATTAGTGGCCGGGCACAGTGGCTCACACCTGTAATCCCAGCACTTTGGGAGGCCGGGGTGGGCGGATCATGAGGTCAAGAGATCGAGACCATCCTGACCAACATGGTGGAACCCTGTCTCTACTAAAAATACAAAAAAAAATTAGCTGGTCATGGTGGTGTGTGCCTGCAGTCCCAGCTACTTGGGAGGCTGAGGCAGGAGAACTGCTTGAATCTGGGAGGCAGAGATTGCAGTGAACCAAGATGGTGTCACTGCACTCCAACAGCCTCGCGACAGGGCGAGACTCCCTCTCAAACAAACAAACAAACAAACAAACAAACAAAAAAATGAGACTAGCAGTGGGGGAATCACAACATGGGATTTTTTTTTTTTAATTGGAAAAGATGAGTATTTTTCTAAAACTCTTATTTTCCCTTAAACTATGAAAGTCAGTACTATATAATTCGTTTCTGCCAGAAGTGATGTTTGAGAGAATGATTCAAAGCTCATTATTACTATTTTTTTTTTTTTTTTTTTTGAGACGGAGTCTCGCTCTGTCACCCAGGCTGGAGTGCAGTGGCGGGATCTCAGCTCACTGCAAGCTCCGCCTCCCAGGTTCACGCCATTCTCCGGCCTCAGCCTCCCAAGTAGCTGGGACTACAGGCGCCCGCCACCTCGCCCGGCTAGTTTTTTTGTATTTAATAGAGACGGGGTTTCACCGTGTTTGCCAGGATGGTCTCGATCTCCTGACCTCGTGATCCGCCCGTCTCGGCCTCCCAAAGTGCTGGGATTACAGACTTGAGCCACCACGCCCGGCCCTCATTATTACTATTTAAGCATAGCTTTTTAAAGCTAATATTGTTGGAGTCATTAAAATTAGTATTAAACAAATAATTTTTATCTTTGGTATTGAAATTATCCTTTATATCTCTTACATTTTAATACATAATCGCAATTATGTAAAATATCTGATTGGCTTGAGGTTATTCTTACTTCCCAAACTTTTTAAAGTGCTGTAAATTTAGTTTAAAAGAAGATTTGCTGTTCTGTACTGGTTAAGACAAGCACTGATTGCCGGGCACGGTGGCTCACGCCTGTAATCCCAGCACTTTGGGAGGCCGAGATGGGCGGATCACGAGGTCAGGAGATCGAGTCCATTCTGGCTAACATGGTGACACCCCGTCTCTACTAAAAATACAATAAAAATTAGCCGGGCTTGGTGGTGGGCGCCTGTAGTCCCAGCTAGTCGAGAGGCTGAGGCAGGAGAATGGCGTGAACCCGGGAGGCAGAGGTTGGCAGTGAGCTGAGATCGCGCCATTGCACTCCAGCCTGCGTGACAGAGCGAGACTCCGTCTCAACAACAACAACAACAACAACAACAACAAAAAAAGACAAGCACTGATAAAAATTATTTTTCCTACCTATTTTTAAAATGTGGTAAGTAAACATGGGAGAACTGGAGCTTCAACAAAAAGCCTAATAGTGCATAGTTTCATTTGTAAAATTTTTTGATAAAGTCTCACTCTGTCCCCCAGGCAGGAGTGTAGTGGCAGGATCTCGGCTCACTGCAACCTTCCCGTCCTGGGTTCAAGCAATTCTTCTGCTTTAGCCTCCCGAGTAGCTGGGATTACAGGCGCCCACCACCGCGTCTGGCTAATTTTTTTAGTTTTTAGTAGAGACGAGGTTTCACCATGTTGGCCAGGCTGGTCTCGAACTCCTGACTTAAAGTGATCTGCCCACCTCGGCCTCCCAAAGTGCTGGGATTACACACGAGCCACCGTGCCTGGCCTCATTTATAAATTGGAAAATAAGGCCGGGCGCGGTGCCTCACGCCTGTAATCCCAGCACTTTGGGAGGCCCAGGCGGGCGGATCACGAGGTCAGGAGATAGAGACCATCCTGGCTAACATGGTGAAACCCCGTCTCTACTGAGAATGGCGTCAACCCAGGAGGCGGAGCTTGCAGTGAGCCGAGATCGCGCCAATGCACTCCAGCCTGAGGGTGACAGAGTGAGACTCCATCTCAAAAAAAAAAAAAAAAAAAAATTAATTAATTAATTAAGAAACTCTTAGGCCTGTCGCAGTGGCTCTCGCCTGTAATCCCAGCACTTTGGGAGGCCGGGGCAGGCGAATCACCTGAGGTTGGGAGTTCAAGACCAGCCTGACCAACATGGAGAAACCCTGTCTCCACTAAAAATACAAATAATAATAATAATAATAATAATAAGCCGGGCGTCGTGACACATGCCTGTAATCTCAGCTACTCTGGAGGCTGAGGCAGGAGAATCGCTTGAACCCGGGAGGTGGAGGTTGTGGTGAGCCGAGACCATGCCATTGCACTCCAGCCTGGTTAACAATAGCAAAACTCCGACTCAAAAACAGAAAAGAAAATCTTTAAAAAAGAAAACAGAAAATAATATATGGCAAGATTCATGCTTGACCCTCCAAACGGAGTTTGACGGCCTGGGAAACAGCAGGTTACAGGTCAGACTTTCCCACGGACCTAACAGTTTCTTTCTGTAAATATGCATGACTTAGAGCTAATTTCTTTTTTTTAAGTGTTTTATTTCTTCTTTTTACTTTATTTTAATATGGAACGCTTCACTAATTTGTGTCATCCTCGTGCAGGGGTCATGCTAATCTCTGTACCATTCCAATTTTACTATATGTGCTGTGGAAGTCAGCACCAGAACTAATTTCTTTTTAGGGAATTAAACATATTATGCAATGTGATTTATGGCAAGTAACGCAGAATGGTCACATTACACAAGAAAGATATGGGGTTGTTTTTTATCTTTTCTTTTCTTTTGAGCAGAATCTCACTTTGTTGCCCAGGATGGAATGCAGTGGCGCGATCTCAGCTCACTACAACCTCTGCCTCCTGGGTTCAAGCAATTCTAGTGCCTCAGCCTCCTGAGTAGCTGGGATTACAGGCCTGTGCCACCACACCTGGCTAATTTTTGTATTTTTAGTAGAGACGGAGTTTCACCATGTTGCCCAGGCTGGTCTTGAACTCGAACCTCAAGTGATCAGCCTGCCTCAACTTCCCGAAGTGCTAGGATTACAGGCATGAGCCACCATGTCCGCCCAAGAAAGATATGTTTTTGAAGACCTTGTGTAATCCAATACCCTTTTTTTTTTTGAGACAGTCTCAATCTGTCGCCCGGCCTGGAGTGCAGTGGTGCGATCTGGGCTCACTGCAACCTCCACCTCCCAGGTTCATGTGATTCTCCTGCCTCAGCCTCCCGAGTAGCTGGGACTACAGGCACATGCCACCACACCCGGCTAATTTTTTGTATTTTTTGGATTTTTTTTTTTTTTTTTTTTTTTTTTTTTTTAGTAGAGACAGGGTTTCACTGTGTTAGCCAGGATAGTCTCGAACTCCTGACCTTGGGATCCGCCCGCCTTGGCCTCCCAAAGTGTTGGGATTACAGGCGTGAGCCACTGCGCCTGGCCTCGGTACTCTTTTTGATAAAGGAGGACAAATATTTCTGCTTGACCAGCTGAAGTGTGTAACAATAGCTTAAATATGGGTTACAACTCACTTTGCCTCACATCTTGACCTTACATCATTCGTGATGATTTAAACATTTTTTCACTCCTTTAGATAGATTTCTCATATAAAGTGAGTTATTATCTATAGTATTATATTTTTAATTTGCATAAAATGCTGCAATCCCATGGTGTATATTATGTGTAAATTAACCTGTAAAACACACGTTCTTGGCTTACAGGTTAAGATACTATTTCTTGGATATAAATATTTGATAAATTATAATCATTTAAGTCATAGAATGAATTCAGTTTCAGTTGTGATTGCTAAATATTTTCAAGAGTCCACTTGTTATTCAACATTTACCATTGATTTTACTTTACATAGGTAGATCACGTTGTAAACAGCAAGTTTAGGAAACTGTTACTAAGATATAAAATTGGATACCTCTTCAGGAAGTTTCTTTTTTTTTTCCCAAGTGGAAAACTACTTGATAGAAGAGAAGTGTTAAATACCAAACAACTCTATATATTTCAATATTATATCCAAGGCTATAAACCTTGGGCATTCCTTTCATATTATAGTATCTATTATCTATAAACAGTTTTGATAATTTAGCTCTACAATGGAATCAGCCTGTATAAAGTATACATGGAAATGTTCTACTTTTTTTCTTTTTTTGGAGACAGGGTCGTCTTCTGCCACCCAAGCTGGAACACAGTGGCACAATCTTGGCTCACTGCTGCCTTGAACTCCTAGGCTCAAACGATCCTCCCACCGCAGCCTCCTGACTAGCTGGGACTACAGATGCAGCCCACTATGCCTAATTTTTGTATTTTTTTTAAAGGACAGGGTTTCACCAAGTTGCCTAGGCTGGTCTGGAAATCCTGGGCTCCAGTGATCTTCCCACTTTGGCCTCCCAATGTGCTGGGACTACAGAGGTGAGTCACTGTGCCCAACTGAAAAGTTCTACATTATTAAATGTGAGAAAATGCTCTTTTATTAAAAAAAATCATTCACCTTAAAAGCTGTTTGAATATATGTATACACTGAGGGAAGTACAAAATAATTTTTTTTTTTTTTTTTTAAGATAGAGTCTCACTCTGTCGCCCAAGTTGGAGTGCTTGGTTCACTGCAACCTCCGCCTCCCTGGTCCAAGTGATTCTCCTGCCTCAGCCTCCCAAGGAGCTGGGATTACAGTTGCCTGCCACCATGCCCAGCTAATTTATGTCTTTTTAGAAGAGAAGGGGTTTCACAATGTTGGCAAGGCTGGTCTCAAACTCCTGACCTCAGGTGATCCGCCCACCTTGGCCTCCCAAAGTACTGGGATTACAGGCATGAGCCACCACACCCAGCACTGAAAATCATTTTTCAAAATGAGAAACAGAACACCTGATGTGAAATAACTCAACATTCTTAGCACATCTTCTATTTCCCATTAAACAAATATTCCTTTTCGTTTGAGGGAAAAGGAATCATGGTGGGTGATTTCCATACTCTCACTTTGTTCCTCACAGTGTAACTGAAACAGATTTCTCTTCTGCAGTGCAGCCACCTGTGGTGGTAGGTAGGAGTCACTGGGCTCAGTTGTGTTCAGGGTATGTGACCTTGAACAAGTCATTTTACCTTCCCAAACCTTGAATTCATCACATAAAAATGGGTGTAAGGCCAGGGGTGGTGGCTCATGCTTGTAACCCCAGTACTTTGGGAGGCTGAGGCGGGCAGATCACTGGAGGTCAGGAGTTCAAGAGCAGCCTGGCCAACATGGTGAAACCCTGTCTCTACTAAAAATACAAAAATCAGCTGGGTGTGGTGGCGCACACCTGACATTGCAGCTACTTGGGTGGTTGCGGCAGGAGAATCGCTTGAACCCAGGAGGTGGAGGTTCCTGTGAGTCAAGGTCACGCCACTGCACTCCAGCCTGGGCAACAGAGGGAGACTCCGTCTCAAAACAAAAACAAAAACAAAAGCCAAAAATTAAACCAAACAAAAACAACAAAAAAATGGGTGTAATAACTGGCTCACCCCTTACGGGAGGTTACATGCCTGGAATCCCAGCACTTTGGGAGGCTGAGGCAGGTGGATCATGAGGTCAGGAGATCGAGACCATCCTGGCTAACATGGTGAAACCCGATCTCTACTAAAAATACAAAAAAAATTAGCTGGGCATGGTGGGGGACGCCTGCAGTCCCAGCTACTCAGGAGGCTGAGGCAGGAGAATGGCGTGAACTCGGGAGGTGGAGCTTGCAGTGAGCCGAGATCGCGCCACTGCACTCCAGCCTGGGTGACAGAGCGAGACTCTGTCTCAAAAAAAAAAAAAAAAAAAAAAAAGAACTGAAACCTTGTCTGGTTTATACTAAGAATTCGAATGTTGGCTATGGGTTAACTTTTCTGCCAAGAAGGAGTAAAAAGGGCAATGAAAGTATTAACATTGACCCATTTAGCAGTGGGTATGGGTGGGAAGAGAGTCAGTCATCATCCCAGCAACTTTGAAAAGGAGCCTTTTCAGATCTATATGCATTTAATCATTTCTTTATGCAGACCACGACGGGGAACAGTAGAATTGGGCTCTAGATCAGGCTGTATTCATGTGGGTAGAAACTGGAAACATTTGAGAAGCTGGAAATATTTGCAATTCATTAAATTGCTTTTCTTTGAAGTAAATCATCCCTGTGGCAGTAGTAAGCAACCTAAATTCATTAATCTCAGAACAGATGGAACTAGACTACATAATTGTTTAGTCAAACTGGTTCTCAAAAAACAAGCAAGGTGGAAAAAAAAAGTTAAAAAATCTCCTGCTAGCCTTTCAATTTCCTATTTAATGGAAACACTTAAAGCAGTAGTCTTCTGAGGCAGGAAGATTGCTTGAGCCCAGGGTTCAAGTCCAGTTTGGGCAACCTAGCCAGACCCAATCTGAAACAAACAAGCAAACGAAACAGTAGCCTGCTCCATGCTTTCTTCAAGCAAATTAGAGAGGTTAAGAGATTGCAGATCTTTGTCTTGAGGAATGGGAAGATACTAAAAGAGTATTGGTAACAGTTCCCGAGCAGACACTCCAAGCCAGGAGTGTGCCTCACTGAATTTCCCCCAATAACTACTGTCACCTGAACTTTACTAGTGAAGAAATGGAATCTTAGCCAGCAAAAGAAATTTTCCAAAATTAAACAACTAGTGGGTATTAGAGGTGGGATTTCAACCCAAGCAACCTGATTCCAGAGCTCATTCACTCATTCGGGTATAATCAATATTCAGTGAACAGCTGTCATGTGCCCAGCACTGACCCAGGCCCTGGGTAAGGGCTGGGGGTGCTTGGTAGAGAATGGACTGTAGGTGAAGAGCCTATGTTCTTAACCGTGACACATGTAGAATCCCACTGAGACGAGTTTGAATATTTACATTCAGTTACTTACATAACTGAGATAAATCTATAATTATACTATCATTATTTCTTTTTTTTTTTTTTTTTTTCCTTTTTTGGGACAGAGTCTCGCTCTGTCACCAGGCTGGAGTGCAGTGGCACCATCTTGGTTCACTGCAACCTCCGCCTCCCGGGTTCAAGTGATTATTCTGCCTCAGCCTCCTGAATAGCTGCGACTATAGGCACACGCCACCATGCCCCGCTAAGTAGAGACAGGGTTTCACCATGTTAGCCAGGATGGTCTCGATCTCTTGACCTCGTGATCCGCCCACCTCGGCCTCCCAAAATGCTGGGATTACAGGCGTGAGCCACCGCACCCGGCCGCGAAGAATCTTTCTTAAAGCCCTGTTGCCGAAGGTGGTTGGAACAATCGACTAAAAGACACCAATTGGAAACTGCTGGCTAGTAACCTATTTTATAATGTATTTTTCTTTTTATTTATTTATTTGTTTTTTGAGACAAGGTTTCGCTCTGTTACCGAGGCTGGAGCACAGTGGTGCAATCACAGCTCGCTGCAGCCTTGACCTCACCAGCTCAAGCGATCCTCCCACCTCAGCTTCCTAAATAGCTGGGACTACAGGCATGTGCCATTACACCTGGCTGATTAAAAAAAAAAATGTTTGTAGAGGTTGGGGGGGCGGTCTCCCTGTGTTGCCCAGACTGGTCTCGAAGTTCTGGGTTCAAGCCCTCCTCCCACGTCAGCCTCCCAAAGTGCTGGGATTACAGGCTTTAGCCACGACACCTGGCCAGTAATGTACCTTTCTGTGCTAAATCAATGTTCCACTGATAAAACTGGCTGCACAATCAGCTCTGAGACCATGTGACACTTGGGCTTCAGCTGCCACTGTGCTTCCACACTTGTGGCACCCCAGCTTCCCTGGCTCTGACCCCGACCACGTGTAGCCTGCTACTGACATCTACTCCTCAGACACACATGGAAAGTGTTTGGGCCTGCCCCTGCTCAAAAGAAGCCTTCCCCTGGTAGAAGGGCAACAGCTGTGATAAGGAGACAACACTGAGGAGACGATGAAAACCACAACCAGACTACTAAAGTCTGGCACCATCAGAGGCCAGGTGGCTGAAGATGAAGCATTCCAGGATGGAGGCGAGGTCCTGATGGAATGCTGAGATGCTATGTGGAGGTTCACCAGGATGGAGGGCAATTCATGACTGATTTGGAAAGCTTTCCTTTGGAATCGGAATTGTCAGCAAACTCTCCAGTTAGTGTTCAGGGACTGTGCAAACCTGCTTTTACAATTTTTCAAGTAATCTCACATAAAGTTCACTGTCACAGCAAATATTTTCTTTTGAATGCTGACTACAACGTTTTCCTCTACCTTTCAAATTTAGTTTTTACCAAGGCTACTGCGTGGACAGAGAACAGAAACACAGAAACACTTTTACACAGCTGTTTTGTCTGTCTGTCTATCTATCGACAGGGTCTTGCTCTGTCACCCAGACTGGAGTGCAGTGATGTGATTTTACTCACTGTAACTGCAAATCCATGAACTCAAGCAATCCTCCTGCCTCAGCCTCCCAAAAGTGCTGAGATTACAGGCGTGAGGCACTGCACCCAGCCTTTGTATCTAATCCTTTATATTCTTCCTATCTTCCTGTTTGTTGGCCTGAGATACATATCTTTTTAATTTTTTAATTTTTTTTTTTTTTTTTAGATGGACTCTCTCTCTGTCATCTAGGTTGGAGTGCAGTGGCACCATCTTAGCTCACTGCAACCTCCACCTCCCGGGTTCAAGTGATTCTCTTGTCTCAGCCTCCCGAGTAGCTGGGATTGCAGGCATGTGCCACCACGTCTGGCTAATTTTTGTATTTTTAGTAGAGACGGGGTTTCACCACGTTGCCCAGGCTGGTCTCAGACTCCTGACCTCAGGTAATCCCTCTGCCTTAGCCTCCCGAAGTGCTGGGATTACAGGTGTGAGTCATCACGGCTGGCCTATTTAAACATTTTAAGTTTTATTTTACTGTGGGTTTTGTTTTGTTTTGTTTTGTAGCGACAGGATCTTACTCACCAGGCAGGTGTGCAGTGGTGTGATCATAGCTCGCTGCAGCCTTGAACTCCCAGGCTCAAGCGATTGATCCTCCTACCTCAGCCTCCTAAGTAGCGGGGATTTTATTTTTTTAAATTGACAAATAATAATTGTACATATTCATGGAGTATATAGTGATGTTTTAATACGTATAATGTATAGGAATCAAAGCAAGTCAATTAGTATATTGGTGTCCCTTGGATTCCATAGGAAAATAAATATATTTTAAAGACAAAAGACAAAAGAAAATGAAAAGTAGGACAAACATCATAACAATTCCAGCTTTTATTTTTTGGAAAGGAATGAAACAGTGGACTAATCCAAGTATTTACACAGACAAAGGGGCTGAACGTAGCCTGTAGACTACCAGCTGGCAGCCAGCAAAATAAACCCCAGCTCTCTTGTATTCCCATTGGGAACACAGGGACTGCAGGTGTCCAATGTGTGTCTATGTAACCCACACTTGAAATAAAATATAGCAAAACATAAGGATGCCTAGGCAGTTCAGGTGTTGGAAAGTGGAGCTGGGGTCTATGGATCTGACATGCAGCTGGGTGGGAAGGGAAAGGACATCTGAATTTACCTGACAGTCGGGCAGTCTTGCCTCCCGGCTAGTTGTGAGCACTGTGGCGGTACGGAGGCAGCAGGCTGCTGACAATCTACAAGAAACTGATAAATTAGACATGTATACAAAGAGATGACAGAGCAAGGTGTTAGTAACAGTGACTAAAGCAGCTGCCTGAGAGATTTAGTGAGGAATGTGCATTCACACAGAAACATCCTGATTCAGCTTTTTTTTTTTTTTTTTTCTTGAATGATGCCAATAGAAAAGACAGGTTTTTTTTTTTCTTAAATACAGTACTAAAAAATTAGTGACACAGCATTAGTAGCGAGATTTCTCAAGTACATTAGGACATATGTGATCATTTATCTTTGGTATTTTGTTATATCTAAAAATAAAGGGTCTATTAATATAATGAAAGATCTTCCAGTTCTAAACTTGAATGTGGTGGTGGTGGTTAATTGCTTAGCACTTAGATCTGTTACTCCAAAATGGAACGTATTCAGATAACTGACTTTACTGTCAGGACACATGGACATATTGTCAGTCCCATAGGTAACTTGAGAAAAGTGTGCAATATAATCTTTTCTATAATTAGTAGAATCTTAATTGAACAAGGAAATCATCTTTACAGTTTTCTGAAAATTGATTTTATATATTGAAAGTAGAATTGTTGGCAGAAATCTTAGAATGTCTATTACATAGTAAATTGTTAGTGACTTGGACTAGAGCACTAACCTGAATAAGAACTCCACTTTATTTTGTTTTTATCATTTTAAAGTCACACAGTATAACATACTAGGTTAACAAAGTGCTAGCTAGTAAAAATCAAGCTTTAGCTGGGTTAATCATCTACTCCAAGAAAGCAGCGCCTGGTGTTCTAAAAAAAAATCAAAGAGCAGTCTGTTTACTGGTACTAGGTGACTATATTAGAATCATGCAAGAAGCTGGTTAGAAATGCATATACATCATATTTCTTTTGCAAACAAGATTAGAATTAAACTTAAAAATTCTTCTTAAATAATTGAAGCATTTCCTCTTGCCCACTGCTTAGACTATGTATTTGCTTAGCAAATCCCTTTCCTTATATGTGTTTGTTTGTTTATTTGAGACAGAGTTTTGCTCTTGTTGCCCAGGCTGGAGTGCAATGGCTTAATCTTAGCTCACTGCAAACTCCGCCTCCTGGGTTCAGGCGATTCTCCTGCCTCAGCCTCCACAGGAGCAGGGATTACAGGCATGTGCCACCACACCTGGCTCATTTTATATTTTTAGTAGAGATGGGGTTTCACCATATTGGTCAGGCTGGTCTCGAACTCCTGACCTCAGGTAATCCACCTGCCTCGGCCTCCCAAAGTGCCGGGATTACAGGCGTGAGCCCCTGCGCCCAGCCTCCTTATATGTTATGTAAATACTATTTAATCCACATTATCACAAATTCTGGATTTACAGCCTTAACGAGGCTCTACTGATTTTTACATTTAAAGTCTTCTATTTAAATATCACCTGTTTTGTTTTTTTTTTTTTTTTTTTTGAGACGGAGTCTCACGCTGTTGCCCAGGCTGGAGTGCAGTGGCACGATCTCGGCTCACTGCAAGCTCCACCTCCTGGGTTCACGCCATTCTCCTGCCTCAGCCTCCTGAGTAGCTGGGACTACAGGCGCCCGCCACCGCGCCCGGCTAATTTTTTGTATTTTTAGTAGAGACGGGGTTTCACTGTGGTCTCGATCTCCTGACCTTGTGATCCGCTCGCCTCGGCCTCCCAAAGTGCTGGGATTACAGGCTTGAGCCACCGCGCCCGGCCAAATATCACCTGTTTTAAAGCTAATATATTATATTATAAAAAAGCCTGCCTATATAGTTATATAATTCCAGAATTTAAAATTCAAAAAAACTGCTGATGCTTTTCCAGAAATACACTAAAACTGTTTGTGATGCAAAGCAGAATACAATATAAGGCAGGCTTGATTTTTGTTCACTCAAGAAAACATTACTGAAGGGACCCTTTTATATGGTGGGCTTTGTTGCCATCTTACTAATTAGCACATCTTAACAGGAACAAGGAGATCTGATTTTTGTTTAGTAGCTGGTGTTCAGATGATCATATGCTGTAAAAGTCTTTCAAATGTAACAAATCTGTTTTCTCAGATTGAGGAAATTCCTTTTTTAACTCTATTATCCCATTTTGCAGCATTGATTAGCTCCAGATTCCCTTTTGTAGAAACTCAGAGTCTTAAGGAATGCATTCTTTTGTCTTTTTAAAAATCTTTGCTCCTTTTGTCTTTTCCAACAGCTTTCCTGCCTATCTGAGTGGTAATTTAGGAATGTCTTAGACTAATTTGACAACTATTTTGATAAGGCCACCAGACAGGCAGTTTTTAAGTTAACCAGGTGTGCGCTGCCCTCTGATGGTGTATTTGGGTAAATGCAATGGATGTAAAAACCACTCTGGATTCCTTATGTCTTACATTGCTAGGGAAGTATAATGAAACTCTTCCAAAGCAGAGTAGTGGCCTCTGTGGAATAGCGATCCTTAGAATTAGAGTAACTAGAGTATTCAAATGGCTTACATCTTTTAAAAATATCTCATATTTGACTATTTTTGCCAATACAGTCACAGATTATTATTCATTCAAAATATAATTTATGATAAAATTCAGAAAGCAGGTGATCAGAACCACAGTGTACTCCCTTAATGAAATGCTAGAGAGGTGGTAGACATTCTTCATATTTGTAGTGAATATTACTTTTTCCTTCGTTAGAAGTAACATCATCTCTGGCTAATATTTATTTTTTTATTTTATTTTAGTTTTGAGACAAGAGTTTCGCTCTTGTTGCCCAGGCTGGAGTGCAATAGTGCAATCTCGGCTCACTGCAATCTCCACCTCCTGGGTTCATGCAATTCTCCTGCCTCAGCCTCCCGAGTAGCTGGGATTACAAGCATGCACCACCACGCCCAGCTAATTTTTCGTGTTTTTAGTAGAGATGAGGTCTCACCACGTTAGCCAGGCTGGTCTCTAACTCCTGACCTCACGTGATCCACCCGCCTTGGCCTCCCAGAGTGCTGGGATTACAGGTGTGAGCCACTGCACTCGGCCTATTTATTTAGTTTTTGAGACAGGATGTCATGCTGTTGCCTAGGTGGCTATCATAGCTCACTTCAGCATCCAATGCCTGGGCTCAAGTGATCCTCCTGCCTCAGCCTCTTGAGTGGCTGGGACTACAGGCACACACCACCACATCCTGCTAATTTTTAAAATTTTTGTAGAGATAGGGTCATGCTATTTTACCTAGGCTGATCTTGAACTCCTGGCCTCAAGCAGTCTTCCTGCCTCGGCCTCCCAAAATGTGGGGATTGCAGGTGTGAGCCACTGCTCCTAGCCAAGCTAATTATTATGATTTTGCATTTATTATTTATAAGCACTTAGCTACATGTTATCCTTAAAGAATAAAAAACAAATTTCATAGAAAAAAATGGTGATAGATTTAAAAAATTAAACTAAAATGTAGCTACATTGCTCTGACTCAATTGTCTTCTAAATCCCTGTTCTCAGGTCTACAGCCCTCCATTGTGTCAATTGTAGCCTGGCTGAGTCACGGATGTGTCTTAGCATGTACTTTGTAAAATGAAGGAGGTAGGTTGGGAGGCTGAGGAAGTCCCTTGTAGCTCTGAGATGCTGCTGGCTCTGAGTGATCTCCCCTGCTCCATCTAGGATCTATTCTGCTAGGCTCATTCTTGAAGGAACTAGGCCACTCTTGAAGGAACTTGTTGCTTTGGGAGGCATAAAAGATGACAGCTATGTGCATTAAGGAGCAGGCACTGTAGAACCCACAAAGCCATTGCTGTTTGGCCACCAGGGTTTGTCTAAACCATTCAACAGTCAAGTTACTAAACTTCTATTTTGTGTCAGAAACTGTGTTAGGCAGCAGGGGGATAAAGGTGAACAGAGAAAATGTGGTCTCTGCTTCATGGAGGAAGATAAGCATATTTAATAAGCAACTACAATGAAGTGTCATGATGGTGATGGTGATGATGATGGTGATGGTGATGATGACAGCATCTAGTACTTATTTATTGCTTACGATGTGTCAGGCACTGTATAGGCACTTAATATACATTCTCTTCTATAACCCTGTTTTATTAATCTCACTTTACGTATAAGGAAAGGGGAACTTAGGTTAAGTAACTTGACAAACTCTACTAGGAGGTAGAGGTACAATTTGAATCCAGGACTGTATGGTCCAAGGGCCGAGTTGAACTTGCAGAGTTATCACTGTATTGCCTCCTATGATAGGGAAAGTGTAGGGTGTTACAGGACCTCATAGCGGAAGTTAATTAAATTAAATTAGACTGAATCTAACTAACCATACACAACTAAATCTAATTAACATAACTAAATCTAAGAGATAAGGGAGTACTTCCTGGAGGTTGTGATATCTAGGCTGACATATAACAAAATGAATTACTCAAGTAACTTCTTTGTAACTACAAACATTCTATGGTCTTTAGTAACAGTAATAAGACATTTTTTCATAAAATTAAAGTGTTTATTTGAAATGATCAGAATGGAATTAGAAAATGCTGTACATTTATATAAGGCCACAGGCTTGAGAAATGTCATAGCACACTCAAGAGATTATGTATTTTTTTAGAGACAAGCTCTTGCTGTGTCGCCCAGGCTGTAGTGAAATGAGTTCAAGCAATCCTCCTGCCTCAATCTCGTGAGTAGATGGGACTACAAGTGTGTACCACCGTGCTCAGCTCAAGAGATTACTAATGCCTCAAGGGCAGGGATGAATATGGAATACTATAGCTCAAAGCATCTATAGGTCTGTCTTGATATGCGCAAGAAAAGTACCCTTGTATGACATTCCTCCATAAACAAGGGCCTCATGTAGAAGGAAGATAGAAAAGAAAGGGAGAAACAAGAGAGGAAACTATTTTCTGAATCAACGTGATGTAATCTTTCCTATAGACTTTACAGTTGTTATCTGTTTTAAGACAGGGTCTTGCTATGTTGCCCAGCCTGGTCTTGAACTCCTGGGTTCATGTGATGCTCTCACTTCAGCCTCTAAAACAGCTGGGTCGACAGGCTCGCACTATTCCTACATTGAGGAAAATAAGTGTTTTTGATAATATGGGAGTATATCATAGTCTCACATATATATATATTTTTATTTAACTTCTTTTTATAATCTCTCCTGCCAGAAACAAACACAGAATTTGCCATCACAGTAGGTGCTCTACAAGCCTCCACTGATTAATCCAAGATCACTATGTGTATTAACTTGCCCAAGGTCACACAGTTAGGAAGTGGCAGAACAAGGATTTAAATTTAGCCTCTTTAATGCTAAGGCTGCTTTTCTGTTCACTCCTCTGGATGCTTCTCAAGTTGACACCAGCTACTTCTAGAAAATATCAGGGTCATAGAGTCAAAGAAACAGAAGGAACTTCGCCAGAGATTTGAGATACTGATTTTAAGGCAACCAACGCTCTCAAAAACACAAAGCAAAATGAAGGGTAGACGAATGAAGATAATATTCAGTTTTTAAAAAGAGGTGGCTGAAAATATTACATTTCATTGGCAGGGAGAGAAAGTTTTGCTGTGTGGTTTTCTCTCGGGCTTCTATTATTTATAAAATTTTCAACGTAATTTAGAAAACTAACCAATTTTCTTTTGTTTTCTTTGAGACAGAGTTTCACTCTTGTCGCCCAGGCTGGAGTGCAATGGCATGATCTCGGCTCTCTGCAACCTCTGCCTCCCGGGTTCAAGGGATTCTCCTGCCTCAGCCTCTCGAGTAGCTGGGATTACAGGCATGCACCGCCATGCCTGGCTAATTTTTATAATTTTAGTAGAGACGGGGTATCGCCATGTTGGCCAGGCTGGTCTTGAACTCCTGACCTCAGGTGATCCACCTGCCTCGACCTCCCCAAGTGTTGGGATTACAGGCGTGAGCCACTGCGCCCAGCCAAACTACCAAATTTTCTAAAAGTCAATGCCTTAGGGAGTCCAGGAGCCCACTGGTGGCTGTTTGGGATGGGGAGGAGCAGCTCATGTAGGAGACAGGGAACACTTCCATGTTTTGGCTTCACACCTGGCCCAGATGGCAGTAGTGGGCACTGGTGAGCACCATGTGGGTGAAAGCCCATCTGTGGAGACCAAACCAAGCCAGGATGAGTAGTGAGGCTGCAGAGGTGGCTTCTTTGGGGCCTAAGTGCTCTGGGGCAGGCACAGCAGCAGTTATTTGTGGCAAACAGTCTCCTGTAGCATTGCTTGACCCCACCTCCTCGTTTTCCTGACTTGAGAACTAATGCATCCCTACTTTTTCATGAGATCGTACTTTCTACACCACATCTCTTTCCCTCATGACCACAAACACTTCCGGGTGCTCCACATATTCCCATGAAAACTATCTCTGTCCTGTGAGTTCTCCTCAGGCCAAGTATCCAAGTTCTTTTCTTTTCTTTCTTTCTTTTTTTTTTTTTTTTGAGATGGAGTCTCGCTCTGTTGCCCAGGCTGGAGTGAAGTGACGCGATCTTGGCTCATTGCAAACTCCGCTTCCCAGGTTCAAGTGATTCTTGTGTTTCAGCCTCCAGAGTAGCTGGGATTACAGGCATGTGCTGCCATGCCTGGCTAATTTTTGTATGTTTAGTAGAGATGGGGTTTCACCATGTTGGCCAGGCTGGTCTCAAACTCCTGGCCTCAAACGATCTACCCGCCTCGGCCTCTGAAAGTGCTGGGATTATAGGTGTGAGCCATCAGGCCCAACCCCATTTCTTCCTTTTAAGATGTGATGTCAATTTCCCTCAATCTTCTCTTGCTCTCTGACCTTGTTCCAGTTTGTGCACATCCTTCTAAAAATGAGGTGATAAGAAAGGAAATCCTGTGTGGTAAGATATGCCTGGTGAAAAGTACAGTGGCACTGTCTTGTCTCATCTGAGACATCCCAGTCCTATTAAAACAGCAGAAACCTCATGGCATTTTTGGACAGCCACATCACACTGCTATATCCATTGAGCTGGCTTTGTTTACAGATAGTGCTATCAAGTCATTCTTCCTCCATCTTACAATGCTTGGAATTCTAGCACAATATTTCGTATCCATTTAAACTTTATGTTTAAAATACATGTGAAATATTTCACCTCTTCCTATCTGATGAATATTTTGGATCCTATTCCGTCATTTAGCATTTTTTTCTCTCTCAAATCAGAAAATGTGAGAATCATGACCTTGATAGCTTTATGTAAGATTAGCAATTAATAATAAGGTCACGCTATGTGAAGATCATATTTCATAAATATAGGTCAATGAATTTGGACCCTTTGCATATATCATTCAATTACTTATGAGTCTACACAATTATATTATCCTCTAGAATTGATTTCTCATTTGTCTCAAGAATATTTTTTAAAAAATGTCTGGTTAGTTGCTTGCCCAAGTTCAGACACATTATTTTACCATTTCCCTGGTCTTATGAGATAGAGAATGTGGGTAGTCCAGTTCAAGTTATTCTTGACGAACTCACACTGGCTTTTAACAATCCCCATTCTATGGAGAGCATTTGTAACTCATCCATTTCCAGAAATTTGCCGAGGATGAGGCTCAAGTTTGTTGGTCTACAGTTTAGAGAAACTTTTCTTTTCCACTGTGTAAAAAACTGTATTTCTACATTTCTTCTTCTGACATATATAGGTACTAATCCTCTTACTTAAAAATACTCTATTTCTCCTCAGGCACCTCTTCCTCTATCTTTCATAAGTTCATGATTTTTCAGTCTCTTTCCTTCAACAAGAAAAGTGAGAAAAAAAGGGATGTGTGCTTTCTTCTTTTCCTTTCCTGTTTTGAAAATGGGCAATTCATATACTTATATATATATATATTTTTTTGAGACGGAGCCTCGCTCTGTTGCCCAGGCTGGAGTGCAGTGGCGCGATCTCGGCTCACTGCAAGCTCCGCCTCCAGGTTTCTGCCATTCTCCTGCCTCAGCCTCCCAGGTAGCTGGGACTACAGGTGCCCGCCACCTCGCCCGGCTAATTTTTTTGTATGCTTAGTAGAGATGGGGTTTCACTGTGTTAGCCAGGATGGTCTCGATCTCCTGACCTTATGATCTACCTGCCTCGGCCTCCCAAAGTGCTGGGATTATAGGTGTGAGCCACTGCGCCCAGCGCATACACACATATTTTTTTTTTTTTTTTGAGACGGAGTCTCACTCTGTCACCCAGGCTGAAGTGCAGTGTCGTGATCTCGGCTCACTGTAACCTCCGCCTCCTGGGTTCAGGCAATTCTCCCGCCTCAGCCTCCCGAGTAGCTGGGATTATAGGCATGCGCCACTACACCTAGCTACTTTTTTATATTTTTTTGGTAGAGATGGGGTTTCACCATATTGGCCAGACTGGTCTCAAACTCCTGACCTTGTGATCCGCCCACCTCGGCCTTCCTAAGTGCTGAGATTACAGGGGTGAGCCACTGCACCCGGCCTTATATTCTTAAAAATAGGCAGGAGAAATGGAAGTTGATGATATAAGGAACACGCATGCCTCTTGATGAGACTCTTAGTTATTATCTTTGCTAACTTGGTGTGCTCTTTCCAAGACTGTTTATAAAAAAGGTTTAATACATTTATTTGAACAACTGCTATCATAGAACATTGCTGCTACTATCTATTTGAAAGTAAATACATTCAAATAGATACCACTGCTATGGTTTGAATATCCCCTCCAAAATTCATGTTGACGCTTAATCTCCAACGTGGCAGTATTGAGAGGTGGAACTTTTTTTTTTTTTTTTTTTTTTTTGAGACGGAGTCTCGCTCTGTCGCCCAGGCTGGAGTGCAGTGGCGCGATCTCGGCTCACTGCAAGCTGAGAGGTGGAACTTTTTAAGAGGTGATTGGATCATATGGGTCTGCCCTCATGAATAGATAAATCCATTCGTGAATTAATGGATTAATGGGTTAATGGACTGATGGATTATGATGGGAGTGGAACTGGTGGCTTTATAAGAGGAAGACAGACCTGACTTAGCACGTCCAGCCCCCTTGCCGTGTGATGCCCTGCACCACTTTGGGACTCTGCAGAGTCCCCACCAGCAAGAAGGCTCTCGCCGTGACCTTGGACTTCTCAGCCTCCATAATTGCAAATTACAAATTCCTTTTCTTTATAAATCACCCAGTTTCAAGTATTCTGTTATAAGCAACAGAAAATGGACTAAGACAACCACTTTAGACCAAAAATCTTATAAACTTGGAGAAAACAGTCAATATTCATTAAAGACCTTTCCATAAGAACAGATGATTAACAGTAGAAAAGCAAGAACATTTAATTTTGAAAGCGTTAACTAGGAAATTGACAGAGCGTTATAAATTGTCCTAAAATTAACACTCCATAGATATGATCAAAGCAGAGAGACATCGTCTTTTAGTCCTTATGGGAAGGAAAAGATACCTCTCTTCCTTCTTTTTCCAAACCTGGCCATGTTCTCCCAAACTATTCATTAACTGAAACTTTAGGCAATGACAAAAAAGGAAGAGCAGGCAGAAGAAATGTAGAAGAAAGAAGAACGGATGAGAAATAATGGTAATATGTAATGCTTATAAAAAGTGCTATATATATATATATATTTGCAGACAATTTGCATGCAAAAGCTCTTGAATCCTTGTAAAAACTCTGAGATATATTTTATTTTTGTTTAGAAATGAGAAAGTAAGTTTATGCAAGGTCACTTTCTGTATTACCTTTTTTTTTTTTGAGATGGAGTCTCACTCTGTTGCCAGGTTGGAGTGCAGTGGTGCAATCTCGGCTCACTGCAACCTCCACCTCCCGGGTTCAAGCGATTCTCCTGCCTCAGCCTCCTGAGTGGCTGGGACTACAGGTGCACAGCACCATGCCCAGTTAATTTTTGTATTTTTAGTAGAGACAGTGTTTTGCCATGTTGGCCAGGATGGTCTACAACTCTTGACTTCCTGATCCACCTGCCTCAGCCTCCCAAAGTGCTGGGATTACAGGTGTGAGCCAATGCACCTGGCCTCTGTATGACTTTTATAATGAACAAAAGCTTTTTAGTGCCTAGAAAACTCAATTGAGGCCAGGAGCAGTGGTTCATGCCTGTAATCCCAGCACTTTGGGAAACTGAGGCTGGCAGATAGCTTCAGTTCAGGAGTTCAAGACCAGCCTGGCCAACATGGTGAAACCTCATCTCTACTAAAATAACAAAAATTCTGGCCATGGTGGTGCTTGCTTGTAGTCCCAGCTACTTAGGACGCTGAGGCATGAGAACTGCTTGAACCCAGGAGGTGGAGGTTGCAGTGAGCCGAGATTGCACCACCGTACTCCAGCCTGAGCGACAGAGCGAGACTCTGTCTCAAAACAAAAAACAAAAAACGAAAACAAACAAACAAAAATTCAACTGAGATTGGTAGCCATAATCTCCATTTTACAGACTAGAACACTGAGGATCAGAAGGGTTACGTGATCTTCTTAGGTCCCATGGAGAGAGTGGCAGAGTGAGAACTTGTGCCCAGGTTTCTGGCTGTCCACACACGCCCTTTCAGTGGAGTGGCCCATGATGTTATAGACTGAATTGTGTTCCCCTAAATTCATATACTGAAGCCTTAACTCTCAGAACCTTAGAATGCAACTGTATTTGAACACAGGACCTTTACAAGAGGTGCTTAAAGTGACACTGTTAGAGTTGGCCCTAATCCAATCTGATTGGTGTCCTTGTAAAGGAGAGAGGATTACTACATACAGAGAGACACCGGGGATGCAGTGCACAGAGGGAAGACCACGTGAGGACAGTGAGAAGGTGGCCTTCTGCAATCCAAGGAGGGAGACCTCAGGAGAAAACAGACCTGCAGACACCTCGATTTTGAACTTCGGGCCTCCAGAACTGTGAGAAAATAAACTTCTGTTGTTTAAGGCATCCAGGCTGTGGTCATGTGATGGAAGCCCCTGCATACTAACACAGTCTTTGATTCTTGCTCCAAAGTAGAAGCGGTTAGTGCTCCTTTTTACTCTGCCGAGAGTACTTCTTCGGTCTAAATAAACCAAGAACAGCCCAAATTCTCTCAAATTATTCAAAACTAAGCAATCCAAGAGTTGAATTAAAAAGTTTTAATTCAAGGAAACTCAAAGTGAAAAAGATGTATACAAAAGGCAGGAAGCACAAATTACGAAGGATAATCTGGGGCCGGGCGTGGTGGCTCACGCCTGTAATCCCAGCACTTTAGGAGGCCAAGGCAGGTGGACCACCTGAGGTCAGGAGTTCGAGACCAGCCTGGCTAACATGGTGAAACCCCATTTCTACTAAAAATACAAAAAATTAGCTGGGCGTGGTGGCGTGCGCCTGTAATCCCAGCTACTCGGGAGGCTGAGGCAGGAGAATTGCTTGAACCCGGGAGGTGGAGGTTGCAGTGAGCCGAGATGGCGCCATCACACTCCAGCTTGGGCAACAAGAGTGAAACTCCGTCTCAAAAAAAAAAAAAAAAAAGAAGGAGAATCTGCATTCGAATTTAGCGGATTCCTTCTTAGCAAAAGCACTGTAGACAGAAGTGTGAAAGTGGTCAAAACAGTGGTACTGGGGAAAACTAAACTGACGGAAGCGGAATGTGAGGAGTTGTGTTAGTAGAAAACATAAATGTCCATATACTGTGCACTGATGTGGAGATAGAAAAGTTGCACAGATATAAAAGTCTCCCACACCCAGTAATTCTGATAATAGCACAAAGGTGCTCTCCATAATCAGTTACTAACACGCTTACATGCACTGGGGTCTTAAGTGAGGGTACACCACAATAATTTCCTTGCATTTGCCAATGATACTTCTGCAGCCATTTCCTATGGCCTCTCAGCTTTCTTCTTTTATTTTTTGAGATGGAGTCTCACTCTGTCACCCAGGCTAGCGTGCAGTAGTGTGCTCTCGGCTCACTGCAACCTCTGCCTCCCAGGTTCAGGCAATCCTCCCACCTCAGCCTCCCCAGTGCCACTACGCCCAGCTTATTTTTTTTTAACTTTTTGTAGAGACAGGGTTTTGCCATGTTGCCAAGGCTGCTCTTGAACTCCTGCGCTCAAACGATTCGCTTACCTTAGCTTCCCAAAGCGCTAGGATTACAGGCATGAGCCACCACACCTAGCCCTCTTTATTCTCTATTCTCTCTCCTCTGCACTCCTCAGCTCTTCTCCATTTCAGCATGAAATTTAGAGTCCATCAGCAAGACCTCTGTCTCTCTGTTAGATTCCAGCTCCAACAACCAGTAGCTAGGGACACTGAAGAAGTGACTTAACTGTTCTGAGCCTCAGTTTTTCTGTTAAGTGAGAACATTAAATACCAATCCTGCAGGGTTCACGTGAAGATCAGGTGAGAGAATGTTTGTGAAACCATGCAGCCCTGAGTCCATCCATTAGACATGATGGACAAAGGAAAGGGAGGAATCGAACGCCCTTAAGGTTTTCAGCTTCAAGAAACAAAGTAAATGCTATTAACAATGATGAAATAAGAAAGGTCAAAATGGATCATAGGAGAAATTCATTTCAACAAGCTATTCCTCCTATCATTATATTCATCGGAAATGCTCTTGTCTATCAGACCATGCAAAGTCAAATTTCAGTCATTATTTCTGGTCACCCCAAAAGGAGGTGTCTGCTTCTTGCAGACTCCTTTAGCACTTCTCTCATCTCCTTCGGCATTTCTTTCTTTCTTTCTTTTTTTTTTTTGAGACAGAGTCTTGCTCTGTCACCCAGGAGTGCAGTGGCGTGATCTCCATCTCAGCTCACTGCAATCTTCACCTCCCAGGTTCAAGTGATTCTTATGCCTCAGCCTCCTGAGTTGCTGGGATTACACGTGCACGCTACCACACCCAGCTAATTTTTGTATTTTTAGTAGAGATGAAGTTTCACCATGTTGCCCATGCTGGTCTTGTACTCCTGACCTCAAGCAATCCGCCTGCCTCAGCCTCCCAGAGTGCTGGGATTACAGGCGTGAGCCACTGTGCCCAGCTTCCTTTGGCATTTCTTATAGAACTCTAGACCCTTGCTTCCCTTGCAGTATATCTATTCTCCCTAGCCACACCGTGCAGCTCCTTGAGAGCAGGCAGGACCCTGCCTTATAATTCTTCAATTCCCCACAACACTTTGCTAGGGAATTTATGTGGTGCAAACCACCTCCCTTAAAAAAATCCTTGGATTTATTTATTAGTATCATCAATGTCATTGTTTAATTAATTCACTTGAAGGGAGAGTTTACAATTTAGACATTCCTGTCATTGTAACAACATCTTTCTAATAAAAGGAATAAGAATGGATAAATATTATCTGATAAAGATTTTAAGGTGAATTTAGTGTTATCAGATGATCAATTCTTCTTCTTTGGTAACTGTAAGACTTTGATATATAAACCTTGAAAATAATTTTTAAATTGCCATCATTTAAGATGTGCCAGATAACATAAACAGTAAATTATTCCTCACTAAATCTACAAAATGATTAATAATGTTAGTGAATTAACAGAAAGGTTAATGGAAAGAAGCATCAAAGTACATTCTCCTTGTAGTAACAACTTGAACATTTAAACAGTCCTATGTATTCCTAAACAAATAAACTAAAAACCGCACATATAGAGAGTTTAGAAATAATAAAAAAACTGAGAAGGAAATATTATATATAAAAGAAGAAGAGCATGAGATAGAAACATTTACATAAATATTAACAGTAGCTAGAAAATTACTACTTTCGGAAATCTAATGATGAATTTAATGGTACACTGATATGAATAAAAATGGAGAGCTGTGAAGCACTGTCAGCATTTTATAATCAAACACATAAAGTTGGCTATCTCATCCCTTTTCACCAAACGTATTACATCCCGTTAAAACATTAGTTATTCTGAAAGTACCCACAGATGATAGTGTAATTTCTGACTTCTCAGGGGTGAAATCTGCTAATTTATATCACCAAACACTTCAGACATATTTACATCAGTCTTTAACACAGCAAAGTCTATGATAGCGTATGCTCTTGATAGTCAGAAACAATCATTCTTCATTAATAAATTTCCAGAGAACAAAAAGAAGGAATTGTTGAAACACATCAAAAAGTTTCAATATAGACAATGCAAAAATAAGACCTGGTGACAAATCTTAAAAAGCATCTGGCTCTTCCTTCACATAAATAACAACTGCATATAGTTCATCCCACTTCAGTGACAAGCATGAAAGTCGTCTTCAACAATGTAGAATGACAGATGCCTTGCTAAGTAGAGAGGGAGCATTTTTAGATTTTTCAGTGGTTATAGATTTGACAAAACTTTTCACCCATCTTCCCATTTGCTGTCCTGATGAATATCGGATGACTAGCTGATAAAACAAAGCAATATTCATGCAAAAATCTATTTTTATTTCAAATCTTGCAAAAGAGAAATAGAAAAATGCCCTGCAGTACAGTCAGCTTTCTGTTTCTGAACAACTTACAATTAAATCGTGAGCATGTGTGTTATCAATAGCCTATGGTAGGAAATACATGGAGGATAAATGGGGTGAGGGTAATTACATACAGTGGCACCAAGAGGTAAAAGTACATTTTGCTGCCAGATTCTTACACCAATTAAAAACCTTCAAAAAATAACCTTTTGTTTAGAAATGACCTTCTCAAGAGCAACGCCAGCTGGCACAGAGTTAACTCAAGGTGGTACGATGGTCTGTTCTTGTTAAGAAAAGTCAGTAACAGCACATATCTAATGACGACCAGCTGTACCTCCGAAATGTCAGAATTGATGCATCATCAAAAAGAAAAGAGAAATAAGTTAAACTACAACCAATAATTCACTAAAAAGATCAATTATAAAAATAGATCCCAAACAAGAAAAACATGAGACACCACTCAATGAAATGTGTTTGATCTTCTTGTTTAGTATTTTCTTCATTTCTTTTAATCATTAAAAAAATTACGCTAGAAAATATTCTGAGAGTTTCAGGGCATCTTCTTCTGTAAATCAATGGATCTGAAAATTATAGACTTTCACCAATGTCCGTTGTTTCTTGGCTTTTTTTTTTTTTTTTTCATTTTTAAGGAAACAGGAAATACTTATAACATGTAATCCACATTTTTGGTGGGAGAAACAATTCAGTTATCTCAAGTTTCAAAATGCCTTGTCTTCACAAGCAAATTAAACCATAAGTATAACTTGGTTAAAGGAAAAGCAAAATGTTTAAATACTAGATATCTTGAAAATCTAAGTTTACAGAAGATGCTTATTCATTTTCAAAGAAAAGAATAAGAATTTCCAATGACCATCTTCCTAATGTAAAAGTATTTGATTCGTAGAAATTTAACTGAAGCAAAGCTACTCAGGAACAAATCTATTAAGAAAAATAAGGTTCACCTTCAGGTTTATAGCCAACTTACCTCTTTTTGCTTTTGATGTCAAGTAGTGCATAAAAAGAGAAAAAAATTTATGTTTAACTGATTCTAATGTCAATACATAATGGCTTATTCCATAAATACCTTCTCAGAGTAAAGGACCTCAGAACTAGTCTTTTAAAAGACCCTATGGTTAGAGGTGAAGCTTGGCCAGAAGCAAACGGTAGCCCTTCCTACTTTAAATTTCTTTCTTTTCTTCTTTTTATTTTTTAGAGACTGGGTCTTGTTCTGTCACCCAGGCTGGAAAGCAGTGGCACGATCTCAGCTCACTGCAGCCTCTGACTCCCAGGCTCAAGTGATCCTCCCACCTCAGCCTCCTGAGTAGCTGGGATCATGGGTGTGCCTCACATCCCTGGCTTCTATTCTAAATGTACAATTCCAGTTCTTATGATCCAAGCTGATCACAGACTAATTTTCTCTTTGTAGTAAGACACAATCTGAAGTGCAATGAAGAACTGGGAGGCAAGGCTCAGTTTACAGCAAAAGAATGGACTAGATATGGACTAGATGATCAGCATCAGAGCAGCAAAAAGGTCCCTAAGATGAGGAAATGTGTCTCCTTAAACTAAAAAACAAAACAAACAAACAAAAAACCACCAATTTTTCTTTTTTTTGAGACGGCGTCTTACACTGTCGCCAGGCTGGAGTGCAGTGTTGCAATCTCAGCTCACTGCAACCTCAGCTTCCTGGGTTCAAATGATTCTCCTGCCTCAGCTTCCCAAGTAGCTGGGATTACAGGCACATGCCACCATGCCTGGCTAATTTTTTTGTATTTTTAGTAGAGATGGGGTTTCACCATGTTGGCCAGAATGGTCTCCATCTCTTGACCTCGTGATCCACCCGCCTCGGCCTCCCAAAAGGCTGGGATTACAGACGTGAGCTACCGCGCCTGGCCAAAAACACCAATTTTTATATTCACTAAGAACAACCTTTTTTTTTTTTTTTTTGACAGAGTCTTGCTCTGTCACCCAGGCTAGAGTGCAGTGGCACGATCTTGGCTCACTGTAACCTCCACCTCCCAGGTTCAAGCGATTCTTCTGCCTCAGCCTCCTGAGTAGCTGGGATTACAGGTGCCCGCCAGTGCGCCCGGCTAATTTTTGTATTTTTAGTAGAGACGGCGTTTCACCATCTTGGCCAGGCTGGTCTCGAACTCCTGATCTTGTGATCCACCCGCTTTGGCCTCCCAGAGTGCTGGGATTACAGGCGTGAGCCACTGCGCCTGGCCAACTTTTGTTTTTGTTTTTAAGACGGAGTCTGGCTCTGTAGTATAGGCTGGAGTGCAGCGGCGCGATATTGGCTCATTGCAACCTCCGCCTCCCGCATCCTTGTTCAAGCAATTCTCCTGCCTCAGCCTTCTGAGTAGCTGGGATTACAGGAACGCACCACCATGCCCAGATAATTTTTGTATTTTTAGTAGAGACAGGGTTTCACCATATTGGCCAGGCTGGTCTTGCACTCCTGACCTCATGATCCGCCTGCCTTGGCCTCCCAAAGTGCTGGGATTACAGGCATGAGCCACCACGCCTGGCCAAAAATAACTTTAGTTAAAATGACAGTCCTGCTGTAGATCATTATTCTGCAAAATAAATATATGTATTTTCATATAAGTCTTAAATGCAAATTTTTCTTTTCTTTTTTCTTTCTTTTTTTTGAGACAGAGTCTTGCTCTGTTGACCAGGCTGAAGTGCAGTGGGTGCCATCTCCGCTCACTGCAGCCTCCACCTCCCAGGTTCAAGCGAATTCTCCCGCCTCAGCCTCCTGAGTAGCTGAAATTACAGGCCTGTGCCACCATGCCTGGCTAATTTTTGTATTTTTAGTAGAGACAGGGTTTCACCATGTTGACAGGCTGCTCTCGAATTCCTGACTTTAAGTGATCCACCCACCTCGGCTTCCCAAAGTGCTGGGATTACAGGTGTGAGCCACCACACCCAGCCACAAAATGTTCAAGTTATAGAAGTTGGTTTTTTTTTTTAAGTAATTATTTTAAGAGTAACAATCTAATCTAGCCCTGAGAATCATCACTGACTAATTCAGTCACACAAGAGGGCCAGCACCAGAAGCGGTCCCTCAGAAGATCTCATGTGTGTACTGGGCACACTGAAGTGACATAAATCATCTATATGCCAAAAAAGAAAAAGAAAATCTCAGATCCAGTAAGACTAAAGTTAAAATAAACTTGGCTATCGCATGTACAATTCACAAAAAAACTTTAAATTTGTGGTATGGAGAGTATATCAATGACTATTATTGGCTGAGAGGTGACAAAGGACAATGAATTTAGTGGTTCCATGGCATCTTTATGACTTTACACTTTTTGAAGAAAACAAAGAATGGAATAGTCAACCATTTTGAGTTGTGCTTTTCCTTTTTCCTCTCGTACCTTTCCGGCAAAATACACTAGGGAAACTGCCAGGAAAACTGAATAAGATCAATAGACGACTAAAGAGATGGGTGTGTGAAGGACAGAACACAGAGTTATGCAAGAGGAATCCCAGAGGGTGGCAGCAATGCTTCCCTGCTCTATAATGAGTGTGGTGCACCAGGAATCTTTGCTGGTTGATGAGCTATATAAGTTTAATTACTAGGTCACTTTAAGTAGTATAGGTATAAGTGCTATGAAACTATATTTTCACTACATCATTTCTTTCTTTCTATTTATTTATGTAGGCACTGTCACCCAGGCTAGAGTGCAGTGGTGCGATCACAGCTCACTGCAGCCCCCACCTCCTGGGCTCAAGCAATTTTCCCACCTCAGCCTCCTCTGAAACTATAGGCAGCTAATTTTTGTATTTTTTGTAGAGACAGGGTTTCACCATGTTGCCCAGGTTGGTCTCGAACTCCTGGGCTCAAGTGATCCACCCACCTCGGCCTCCCAAAGTGCTGGGATTACAGGCGTGAGCCACTGCGCCCAGCTCACTACATCATTTAAAGTAAAGGAACTAGAAGGAGCAAGCCTGGGCGTTCCATGAACATTCTAACTGCACATCAGTTGAGCTATGCTCACAGCTGGAGCTCAGGCTGCCCTGCCCAGCTCCCTCAGAGCTCAGGAGAACCACTACCGCCAGATTCAGTGTGTAGAAAGGTCAATTTTCCTAACCATTTACAATGCCTCAGAGCACTTTAGGTGGCTGTCATGTTGACGGACATTCCGGAATTGTATCAGTGGTTTCCATATGCCATGTAACAATATCGGTATACTTTTAGATATCAAATCCTGCCCATTTTAAGAGAGAAATCAAAGTGTTGGCACATTGTCAGAATTCAGCAACAACTCAGGAACATCACTACTCCTTCCTGCCTTGTCTACTCAGTTCACAACACATAGTCACTTTAAATCATCAAAAAGTTTGTTTTACATATTAATGGGAATTTTCCTTTTTTTTTTTTTTTTTTGAAAAAACATTCCCTTTTCTTGGGAACTATACTATATGGTGCTGAAATATCATAACATTTATTTAGAAGCACAGATTTTACACAGTGACCTCCGGAGCCAGTCATGGACAGAATAACTTGAATTCATAGCATCAGAGAGTCTCAGACCTGGGAGATGCCCTTCCGGGATTTCTTCACTGTAGGCTCTCCTTTTACATTTATGAGGGGAAATGGACAGATAAGTAGTTGGTTAACCTAGAGACTGGCTTCCCTGGGTACCTACTGTGACTTTCTCTTAATATGTTTTCTTAGTATTCTTTGCAGATAGGAGAAGTCCCTTTGCAAGGTACAGTTTGGATATACCATCTCAGATAATGCCTTATAATCAGAGGGTTTGTTGTAATAGAGGTGGTTGTTATGTAGGTACAGTGGGGGCAAATAGTAGAATATAATAGACTGATGTCAGCAGATTGGATTAAATAGGTATGAGGACAGCATAGAAGATACTGATGCCTCTCTTCCTCTGGACTACAACAAATGGCCCTAGCTGCCCAACAGAACTCTTCTTTGCTTGCAGAGCTTTGGGATATGAAGGCAAGGCAATGTTATAGGTAGATTGTTCAGCACCCAACTCCCTGGGAAGATACCAAAGAAACTGTGGATTTGGTGTTGTAGGCTAGTGACTGCTGGTTGGTAGAATAAAGGCTATTCTCTGTCTTGAGCGTTGAGAGCACACACAGGTAGAAGGTGGTAAGATTAAAATGTATAATTGTTTTATTCTGGATTTAGACTAGTTTGTTATTACTGGGTGGAGGCTGGTCACTTCAGTGAGTCTGAGGCAGTATCTGTGATCTAGAAACGAATCCTAGAAATGTCTCTTTCAGCTTGAGTATCTGCCTGCTGAGATCTATATCTATATCTATATCTATATCTATATATATATCTCATTGTTTGGGCAGAGTCAAGAGAGGCAGACAGTTTTTGCCTGGAATGTCCTGGGCCTCATGTATGTCTCAGCCCACCCTTTCCTCCCTGTTACTCGTCTGGACACAGTCACCTTCTGGAGGCCGCTATCTTTAGCACTGTATGGGTGGACTTAGGTGAACATAAGTACGAACTAATTACTCTTGCTCTTAAATATGTAACAATTAAGAATATCAAACAAGTACTTCTTTCCTTTATGGATATATTAGAGAAAAATTGTAGTTCTTCCTCCTAAGGATTTAAATATATTAGGAACTTACAATTTCCATGGATTTAATAAAATTTTAACAAAATCTAAAAGACTTTAAAATTACATAATGATACTAAAATAGTCAATATGGATTGAAAAGTATGATCTAATATAATATACACTTTCTTGCTACAGAGTTTTTCATATTGATCTCTTCAGTAATTAAAAAGTTTCATCCTTTCATCATAGCTTATTTTGCTTACAACCCTCAGGTTTTGAATATGAAATCTTTTAAGGAGACATAATTTCTGGACAGGAATACCTGACAGAGGAGAGAACAGTAAACAATAACAAAAATAAAACAAAACAAAAACACGAACAGGACCGTGGTCACAGATGTTCTACTAAGTATTGCATTTTTGTTGACTGGGTCCAATTTGTAGCATGGAATGGTTTACTCAGTATTATCTTTATCTTCTCTCTTACTGTGGGAAGAAGGAAGACACATGAAATAATTAATCTTGAAAGACTTTGATGTGTTTTCAGTTTATATACGGTGTCGATAAATTCTGCTATTTAAAACTGGCAGGATGTATTTTAAACTTTTTAAGGCACTCTCTGCTTAAAATAAGAAACAAGGGCTTTCACAACTTGATTACAGTAATTAAAAAAGTCATTATACTGTTTTAAGAATGTTTAAGGAATATGTTTTGTTAGGATATATCTAAGTAGTTACGTTCTTATACCGACAAAGAAATCTAGTAACAAATAAGAGATGTATGAAAAAGGTATACAGGTACAAACTTTTTTTTGTTTTGTTTTATTGAGACAGAATTTTGCTCTTGTTGCCCTGGCTGGAGTGCAATGGTGTGCTCTCGGCTCACTGAAACCTCCACCTCCTGGGTTTAAGCGATTCTCCTGCCTCAGCCTCCCGAGTAGCTGGGACTACAGGCGCGTGCTACCACGACCAGCCTGATTTTTGTATTTTTAGCAGAGACGGGGTTTCACCATGTTGGCCAGGATGGTCTCAATCTCTTGACCTCGTGATCTGCCCGCCTCGGTCTCCCAAAGTGCTGGGATTACAGGCATGAGCCACCATGCCTGGCTCAAACATTTAATATATATCTATTTTAAAAAGCATTGCCACCAATCAGAGACAAAGCATAATCAGCAAAATAGCAAATGTTTGCTCCAATATTTCAGTTTAAAAGAAAAATGAGGGCCGGGCGCGGTGGCTCATGCCTGTAATCCCAGCACTTTGGGAGGCTGAGGCGAGAGGATCACCTGAGGTCAGGAGTTTGAGACCAGTCTTACCAACATGGAGAAACCCCATCTCTACTAAAAATACAAAATTAGCTGGGCATGGTGGCACATGCCTGTAATCCTAGCTAGTTGGGAGGCTGGGGCAGAAGAATTGTTTGAACCTGGAAGGCAGAGGTTGCAGTGAGCCAATATTGCGCCACTGCACTCCAGCCTGGGCAACAAGAGCGAGACTCTGTCTAAAAAAAAAAAAAAAAAGAAATAAAAAATAAAAATGAAATACATGCTATCTTAAATTTTATTTTAAAATCAGTTATTCAAATTTAGATTTCTGTGTGGAAATTCTATCTAGTAAAAACTGTTGGTAAGAAGTTCTAGAACTGCACCATCCAATACAGTAGCCCTTAGCCAAATGTAGCCGTTGAGCATTTGAAATGTGGCTAGTTCAAATCAAGATATGCTGTAAGTGCCTAATACTGAATTTCAAAGGCTGAATAAGAAAAACAGAATGTGTACGTATGTATGTATGTATGTGTGTGTGTGTGTGTGTGTGTGTGTGTGTATTTTTTTTTTTTTTTTTTTGACAGGGTCTCACTCTGTCATCCAGGCTGGAGAGAACTAGCACAGTCTTGGCTCACTGCAACCTCTGCTTCCTGGGCTCAAGGGATCCCCACACCTTGGCCTCCTGAGTAGCTGGAACTACAGGCATGCACCACCATGACTGGCTAATTTTTGTAGTTTTTGTAGAGACAGGGTTTCGCCATGATGCCCAGGCTGGTCTTGAACTCTTGGCCTCAAGGGATCCACCCACCTCAGCCTCCCAAAGTGGAATTATAGGTGTTAGCCACCTATGAATTCCATGTTGAAATGATAACATTATGGATATAGTGTGTCAGTTCAAATCTATTACTAAAATTAAGTTCACCTGTTTCTTTTTATTTATTTTTTGAAACAGGGTCTTGCTCTGTCACCCAGCCTGGAGTGCAGTTGCACGATCACGGCTCACTGCAGCCTCCATCTCCTGGGCTCAAGCAATCCTCCCATCTCAGCCTCCTGAGTAGCTGAGACTACAGGCGCATGCCACTACGCCTGGATAATCTTTTTATTTTTGGTAGAGACATGGTTTCGCCATGTTGCCCAGGCTGGTCTTGAACTCCTGGGCTCAGGTGATCCTCCATTTTGGCCTCCCAAAGTGCTGGGATTATAGGCATGAGCCATGGCGCCTGACTTCTTTTTACTTTTTCTAACATGACTACTAGACTACTAGAGAATTTAAATTTACATATGTGGTTTATATCATATTTCTATTGAATACTTCTGAATACAAACATTCTTGTAGCTGTCATTTTATCATTTGGCAAGAAATATTTCTACTGTACACAGAGAAACATTCCAAGCTTTCTTAAAGAGCTCAAGCATGTCTTCCTTCCCCTTCGTAACTTCTTCTGACTCAAAAGAAACAAAAAGATGAATGGATAGGAAAGAAGAACCCAGATACAGCAATTCAAAAAAACCCGGCAAGCATAGTGTCTGTGGTTGTGCCAATGGTATTAATACATATGTAAAATGCATATTTGTTTTTATATATGTATATATTTATATGCATTTCTTTATGTATAGAATGTTTCTGGAAAAATACACAAGGTTGGTTGGGTGGGCACAGTTGTGGCAGAAATCTACCATCTACTGTATACTTTGTACTTAAAAATTTTTGAACCATTACCTATTGAAAAATATACAGCAAGTTTAAAAATATATTTCTCAACATGTGGTTGACAATTTTGTGAATTAATATATTTTTTCTTCTTCTTTTTACTCTGTCACTCGTTGGAGTGCAGTGGCTCACTGCAGCCTTGACCTCCCCGACTCAAGCAATCCTCCCGCCTTAGCCTCCTGAGCAGCTGGGACTATGAGTGCCTGCCAGCACATCCAGCTAATTTTTAAATTTTAATGGAGAGACGAGGTCTTGCTATGTTACCCAGGCCAGTCTCGGACTCCTGGGCTCAAGCAATCGTCCTGCTTTGGCTTCTCGAAATGCTGGGGTGACAGGAATTAACATTTTTGATTTAACTTTTGTTTTGGCAGATTCCAAACTAAAGACAACATATTCTGACATCAAGAAGGGCCTGGGCCTTCCCCTACAGGGAAGAATTCTGTGGAAACTATGTTCAAAGAAAATACAAGCCTAAAAGATTACAGGTTTCAACAGACTACCCCTTCACTCCTACTACTTCAATAATTGAATCCTGTGGAAAAAGAAAGTATAGTGATATAGGAAGTGAAACACACATAAATAGAAAAGCCTCTATAGGAAAAAATATAATTTATAAAGTACAAAACACTGAGGCCATTAGTTCAAACAAGATTGACTGAGCTCCTTTGACACACAGAACATGGAAAGCATAAGAGCAGGTCATGTGTGCACAGGATATGCTGGCTGATGAAATATATAGTTGAATTGTAAGTTGGGACATATTTAAACATTCCTATTCCTCACAGTTTTGATTCTGGTCTCCACTACCTCTCATCTGCATATTTTATGAGTCTCTGTACCTGCTTCTTTATCTTAGATGTTACCCACATCTAATCCATTCTCCACCTTGTCATCAGGGTGATTTTATCAAATGAAAATCTGATCCTATTCTTAAAACTGCTAAGCTATGCCCATGGTAAGGTCTGCTCTCACTAACCTGGCTCTCTGTCTTCAGGTCCCTGTCCACCTTCGCAGCCTCGCTTTCTATTACTTCCAAGTCCTGCACCAGGTTGTAGTGCTGAGCTCACTGGCACTGGGGCAAGTTGACCTCCTTTCCTATAAGGTTCTTCTCATGACCAAAACCTGCGCGGCTACCTTCTGCCTATTACGGTATAACCACCTTTCATGGCCAGCGTTGCATTTCTTCTGGAAGGATGTTCCTAACCACCCTAATTCCTTTATTTATTCCAGGAATATCTATTAACATCAGTACATATTTGTCTCCTACCTCCCCTACCAGACTGTGAGTTTTATTTGAATATCATTGTCTATCAAGAGCCAAGAAAAGTGCCTGACACATAGCAGATATTCACTAAATTTTGTTAAATTCTGGTGAATGAGTAAATGGATTAATGAAATAAATGTGATTTTGGTACATGCTTAAGAACATAGGCTTTGCAATACATGCAACAAACAAATATCTACTTGTTTGAATGCAGTGAAACATAAAGGCAGTTTTTACTAAGAACATGTCGGTGTGTATGGTAGACTATGTATCTCAATGGGTGATTATGTATCTAAGGCTAATACACTTCTGTGAGTTGTTTTAAAAAACAGTAAAATGTAAAATGTCACAGAAACATTTTCAGACTTCAAAATAATACCATTCTCTTAAACTAGCTGAGTCACTGTGTCAGAGAAAGAGAGGGAGGGAGGGATGAAGGAGGGAGGAACAGAGGAAGGGAGGAGATTGAAATGATAGGGAGAAGCAAGATATCTAAGAGGAAAAGCGTGACATGGGAAACACAGTGTGAAGAGCAAGCTGCTTAGGCTGTTACTTCCAGACTGAGTTCAAACTTGCTTCTCCAGGTTTGCCATTTCCTACTTATCTTGTGTAAATGCTGCAGTCAGGTCTTTACTACAGAAATAACAACTCCTGCCTGTGAATTACATGGATTCCTTTTACATATTCTGACAGGCTGATTATAATTATTGATTAAATGGTAAGATCATGATGAAGAAAATGAGGAGGAGGAGGAAGAGAAGAAGGAGGAAGAGAAGGATATAGGCCTAGGTAGTTAAGGAATCAAGATAAAATGCTGACTAAAAAATACGCAACAATTTTGTGAAGACATACAATCTGCTGCCTAATTACAAACTCCTTGATGACAACAGGGTCCCTTTTGAGTCAAGGTCATCAAGGCTGATAGGCACTTCTCAGATCAGCTGGTAAATGAAACTGTGAAAACTAAGATGAGCATGTGGAAGGACACTGGAATTTGTGTGCCAGGATAAGGATAACGTCAAGAGCAAGAAAATCAACAAGCAAGCCATGGCCAGAAGCACTGGAATTGCAAGGGCTGAGGTTGCAGAAGCTGAGCCAGCCAGAGGGAAACGCCAGAATTTTCCCTTAAAAGGTTGTACTAATGCAGCAAATCAATCAGGTAATGCATTAATTAGTATAAAACATTCTACTAATGTTGAAAATCAATGGCCTACCCTATAGTTGATTCTCTAGAATTGAGAAATTGTGTACTTGAGGAGATGAGGTTTTCTGTTTACCATCTCATAGAAATAAAATCTATTTGAAAGTATCTCTTATATAGAATAAATAACATTTTATGTTCTGTGTCTTAAATTTTTAAATGAGACATACCTCTCTCAATTCCTCAACTGAAGGATTAAGAACAAATTAAACTAATTTCATTTTTAGTTGAGATAATTGCTTCAACGGTCCTCAGTAGAAAAATAAAGCCCATATTTGCTTATTAGAATAATTAAAAATCACCTAAAAACATGTATTAAAAATATATTTTTTAGGTGATTTAAAAATCACCTAAAACATGTATTAAAAATATATTTTAGAAATATATTTTAGTTTTTAGCTTATCAAAAACATTCTTACAAATTAATAGAGAACTTTCTGTTTAAAATGACTAATAGATACTGTTACTAGCTAGCAAATTTTATAATGGTTAAACTCATGAATTTAAAAATACTCATAAAATCTATTATTTCCCATAGGCTTATGATATTTCTTATATAGAACATGAGACTGGTCATATATGGCATATTTTATCTTTCTTGGCTTAATGAAAATATTTTATATAGTAAAAGCATCATAATGAATGTTTGATATGTCTTACCCTATATAGTTCAGTTGAGGGAAAATAACATATATTGGTAATAATGCAGATATTTATAGAAGCCACAATTTATTTGGTGTGGATGGTCAGTCACTTTCTATAGTAATTCATTGAACTAGGACCTTTTAGAAAATGTTGCTAAGACTCATAAGAATTTATTAAGTGTTAATCTGGTTGATTCCATGATACATAATTAAAAATTCCTAAGGCTATAATAACAGCTTTACTTCCTTTCCTCTTTTATTATTTTAACTTTACATAAATGGTGAGAATTATAAAGGTTATCAATATGTTAAGCTGTCAGCGTGATCTTCCGGTCTGGTGATGATTCTGAATTCCACATTCCTTATATCGCTAATCTTTTTTTTTTTTTTTGAGACGGTGTCTCACTCTGTCACCCAGGCTGGAGTGTAGTGGTGCCATCTCGGTTCACTGAAACTTCTGCCTCCCTGGCTCAAGGGATCCTACCTTGGCCTCCTGAGTAGCTGGGACTACAGGCGCCCACTACCACACCTGGCTAATTTTTGTATTTTTTGTAGAGATGGGGTTTCACCATGTTGCCTAGGCTAGTCTAAAACTCCTGAGCCCAAGTTATTCACCTGCCTCGGCCTCCCAAAGTGCTGGGATTACAGGTGTGAACCACCGCACTCTGCCTCGAATCTCATAAATAGTAATCATTTCTAAGGTCAATTTCTAAGGTATTTTCTGGTTATTCAAAACTAAAGAGTTTAAGACAATATACTGGTACTCTTATTCGTGTATGCTAACTGACTTTAGAGTTGTAAGATGCGTACAGTGTGTATAAAGTAGCAGAAAGATTCCCAATCTGGGAAAACAGGGAAGTGTTCTATGGGCTTTTAGTACATTGATATACCCTTCTTGACAGCAACATCAGAATGGAGCCAAAAACGTAAAGATGTTCAACTTTTAACTGAGTGATCTCACTCCTGAGAAGCATTTAATAGATGAGAAGCTGAGTGCATGAGGGCATTCCCGCCAGTACTCTGTAATATAACAAACAATGAAAAACTACCTCAGTGGACGAGGGGAAGTAGTGATTAATGTGGTAACAGCATCTGAAACAAAATCTATGATACAATGACTTTAACAAATAAAAGACTAGATAGCAACATGGAAAAGCTTGTGATATAATGTTCATGGCTTAAACAATGTAATGATAACAATATAAAATATATATCCATGTAAACAAAAACCAGTCATACAAAAATGAAAAGTTATTGTTGTTAACATTGATTATTTTTAACCTTACTGAGATGTTATCTTTTTAATTAAACAACAATAGGAGTTATTTATTAATCATACCAATTTCTTTTCTAAGTTCCAGTAGATAGTTCTACTACATCCATTTGGAACACTAAAAAGACGACTTTTGTGGGTTTTATCCGAGTTAGGTATCCTGATAAATCATTACCACTTTGGTGATTCACAGAATACTTCAAGGTACCTTCCAAGGAGGTCTAAAACAATAGGAAATCAGTTATGAAATTAAAAACACCAAGCAGTTTTTACTTTTTTTCTTCTTAGGTGTATATTTTGGCTACTACACCATTCCAACGCATTATCACTACCAATTTCCTCAAACACCTTTAGAACATGAAATGCACTATCAGTTTCTACACCACATCTTTTAATCCCAATCAGTAGGCTGATTCCATGAATCAGATAAGGAAAGTATTAGAGATTCAAAGGCTGAGGTTTGCAAAAAGGAATTAAGGTAAAATGAAAAAATAAATTCTATTTCAGCGGTGGCAAACTCAAAGACTACAGGAGGGGCCAGGAGAGAATAGAAATGAGGATAGCAGGCTGGGTATAAGTAATAAGGAGTGGGGACTGTGGCAAAGTGCAGAGCTTGCCCTAACAGCAACAGCCACTACGGAGCTCCAACAGGTGTTGACATGCGTGAACGCAGACCTAGGGCTGCCAGATATTCAGAATCTTCCAAAAGAGGCCAGAAATACTGATGCTCATACAAAATCTCTTGAATTTTTAACTTTCGATAACTAACTTGAATTAGTTTTATATTTTATTTTCTAGCAATAGTCAAATAACAGCTGCCCTTAAGCTTACTTTGGTTTATGGGCTCCTTGTTTGCCACTTCTGCCCTATACTCACATGCAGGGATTCCTCAAAAGGATGATTTTTATTTGAAAGAAGTCACATTTTCTCTGTTTGCCATATGTCACATTTTCAATTTAGGCGTCTTCATAGAACAAGTAAAAAGAATGAAAGGAAGGAAGGAAGGAAGAAAAATGCAAAATAGGGAAGCTAAGTGTGAGCATGTTGGTAAGCATTAACCAGCGGGGGCTTGCAATCTACAAGAACATTATACTAAGACCTAAATGTTCTTGAGGAGTAAAATCTTAGAGGGTTTTACTTTTATTCTCAATATAATGATTGAGGAGACATTCTGAGTCACTACAAAAGGAAATCAGCCCAAAAGCCTTGTTATACATATGGCTCCCTTTACGGAAATTACATTAAAAATGATAAGAGAGAACTGGCCAAATCTGACCAAGATGGAATCGCCATGAGCTACCAAACTGCAAATAGGATCCAAGTGTGTATGTATTGTGCTTGTTGCTAATTTCCCTTTTCCTATCCCAGTCCTTCCAACTCTCATTTGCCATCTTTGGCTGTTAAATGGAAGTCTGTCATTCTAAGGAATATGAGTAAAGGAGGAAACGGGAAGCTAAGTGTAAGGAAGTTTTTACTTGACCTGTAGGAATTTACACATCATCAAAGGTAGACTCTGCGGATGGGTGGGCCTGAGTGACTGGAAGGAAGGGGAGAGTCTACTCAACTAATCATTTGCATCACATGCACCCAAGGAAAAAATGTTTACCTGGTGGAGCCACGGTTAACCTTTTTTCCTTGCTGAGCCGGTGCCCTTGGATGAATTCACTCATGGAGGGGGGGCCCTTCAGAAGAAATGATTCTGTGGAGGTGGGATCAGGGGGAACTCTTAATAAATTCTGTAGGTAGGAAGCCCCTGAAGTCCTGGGACGGCTCTGATCACAAAGGGAAGGTGAAAATTGTCTTGCAGGAGATCCAAGAAAAATACATATAGGAAACAAAAAAGTTTTACTTTAATTACCTTTCAACGCCTCACCAGTGACAACATTATTTATATTGGCATTTCATTGTTTAAATATGTAAATCAATATTTTTGCTATTTTTTTTTTTTTTTTTTAAGTTTCCACATCAGGATACAACCCTATTTGGAAACTGTTCTGGATACTGGAAAAGAGATTTATTACAGTTAGTCAGCTTGAACCACAAATAGAAAATATATTATTTGAGTCTTTAATGAAAGCTCCTAAAATAAAAATGTTACCATTAACCGAAAATACATGGTAAGTAACTCAACAGCCAGGACTCTGGAAAAAGGTCACACAATCAAGCCCCTAAAAACCTTACAAGTGGTTTCTCTGGGCAATATTCCCATGCCAAATGTAAAAGCACAAAAACCACTGTCAAGAAAAGGACTGTGCGTATTCCACCCCATTTTATCTAGATATAGACATGCCCTTTCAGTCCGTCATCAATTTTGGTCATATGGACAAAAGTTACCCTAAGAGAACATATTCATATCCTTGTCCCATTAAAGAGAAGCTGATAAACAGCACCATTTCCAAAGGTACAACGACTTTTAAAATTATAACCCAGGTAGAACACGCTTCATTCTTAATATCCACCTTTATCTACTAATTCTTAGGTTGGAGGGAAGGGAGAGGCACATTTACACATACAAAGAGTAGCAAAAATATTAACAGACACTTGAAAATTATATTACGATTAACCAAGAGGAGGGATTGGGCAGGGGGTTAGAAAGGACTACATAAACACAATTATCAAAAAGGTTTTGATCTGGAAAGACCCACATTAGCAAGGATCATTTATATGCCAGCTCCCATTTTTTCTTTTCCTTCCCCTCCTCCATCCTCCACAGCAAGAGCACATTCATTTTTGCAGTTAACTAAAATCTGGCCACTGCACCGTACTATGAAGATCGCTGCATGCATACCTTTTCCTCTGAGTGCCACTGCTGACCCGAATGTTGGGTGTCTGTGGGCCCTGACTATGCAGGAGGTAAGTGTCTATGGTGGGCACGGTGACTGATGCCTCCCCACTTACTTTAGGGCTGCCGATCTTGCTCTTTCCAAGTTTGCCTTTGCTGCGTCGGGACTGCTCATGGTCAAACTCTAAGTCCTCCAGCCTCTGGGTCAGGGCGAGTTTTTGCTGGATAGCCATTCGTAACAAAGTGTTTAGAGTCTTCTTCTCATCCTCTGCGGCTGCTAACTGTCTCTGCATCTCATCCAACTGGGTGACATATTCATCACATCTGCAACCAAAACAGAGAAGGGGTCAGGGGAAAATCTTGGTGAAACTGAATTTGGACTTAAGTTGAAAAGTAATAAATTTGACTGAAATTTAGAAATTCAGAAGACTGGTTTAAAGATCTAGCAATAGAATGTAGATAACTTATAATAGCAGAAAATTGGAATGTATGTTCATCCATACAATGAAGGATAGACAGGACATTTAAAAAAATTTATTATTATTTTCTTGTTGTTTTGTTTGTTTGTTTTTTAAGACTGAGTCTTGCTGTATTGCCCAGGCTGTAGTGCAGTGGCGTGATCTTGGCTCACTGCAACCTCTGCCTCCCAGGTTCAAGCAATTCTCATGCCTCAGCCTCCCAAGTAGTTGGAATTACAGGAGTGTGCCACCATGCCCAGCTAATTTTTGTATTTTTTTAGTAGAGATGGGGTTTCACCATGTTGGCCAGGCTGGTCTTGAACTCCTGACCTTAAGTGATCCTCCCACCCTGACCTCCCAAAGTGCTGGGATTACTGGTATGAGTCACCATGCCCAGTGATGATCATTTTTTAAAGAGACAGGGTCTCACTATGTTGCCCAGACTGGTCTCAAACTCCTGGCCTCAAGTGATCTTCCTGCCTCAGTCTCCCAAAGTGCTGGGATTACAGGTATCAGCCACTGCACCCAGCCCATATGGAGACAGTCTTAATAGGCAACGTCTTAAACCCCAGGGACAGAGTTATTGTGGGGCTGCCGTGTAACAGCAGAATAACGGTCAAGTCTCCCACAATGTCCACAGTACCTGAAGTGTCTTACAGTAGCTCTTTTTACTGTATAACATTTTATTCTTTGGAGGAATGTAACAAGTTTATTATAGGCTATGCCTATAATATCCAAAATAATAATGTTTATGAAGAAAACATTTCCTTATCTGTATTTACAGGTTTTAGTTTTAGTACAGATTGCAGCTGTTGCTCTTGTCAATTTGACTGATTTGCCTGAATTAGAAAACTGAGTATTTTCAATGATTTCTCAACCAGATGACAGAGCAATGAGTTGTCAAAAAAACAGAAAACAGAAAACCCTGCAAAAACCAAGAATTGCGCAAGGTTTGATACAGATATAGCAGGCTGTCCGAAACATCTTTATTCAGGTTTCATACTTGTGCCAAAGAAGGAAGATAAGCTTAGTGATCTTTTTTCCTTACCAAAGGCAAAACCTGAGCACATATACATTTGGAAGATAGAGGTGGCGTGGGGAAAAAGCTCTTTCTGAGTTTTTTTTTTTTCTGAATTTATTTACCCACTAAAATATGAATAATAAATATTGTTCACGCCAAAAAAAAGTATATGAAAATGGACAGTTTGGGGATAACAATTCCTTTTTATAAAAAACTATTATTATTATTATTTTTGAGACGGAGTCTTGCTCTATCACCCAGGCTGGAGTGCAGTGGCATGATCTCAGCTCACTGCAACTTCCGCCTCCCAGGTTCAAGCAATTCTCCTCCCTTAGCCTCCTGAGTAGCTGGGACTACAGGTGTGTGCCACCATGCCCGGCTAATTTTTGTATTTTTAGTAGAGACGGGGTTTTACCATGTTGGCCACGCTGGTCTCGAACTCCTGACCTCAGGTGATCCACCCGCCTTGGCCTCCCAAAGTGCTGGGATTATAGGTATGAGCCACCGTGCCTGGCTAGGGGATAATAATTCTTATATAAATCAGATTCAGACTTGAAATGTCCTTTGACATTTTTAAAAGTTTCCTTCTCAAAGAGGAAATTTATGTTTTCTTGATTCCAAATGTAATCCTGATTCTTTCATCAAAGAGGGGGACATTGTGCCCTATTCCTATTCTCTATCCTGTCTACCATAGCAGCCAGGTAAACACATTCTATTCCCCAAACACTGTCATGCCCTGAGACCCAGAAGCCGGTTCCCTACAGTTCCTCTGCACCCCTGTAGGCTTTCAGGCACTCAGCCTTCTCACTGCCATCTCCAAGAGATTCAATCACAAGGTCTGAGCTTAAGCCTGTACTCTCCTAACATACAAAAAAAGCTGGACAGTTTCTGGGGGACTCCTATAAAGCACAAGAGATCTTTTTTTGTTTGTTTTTAATACTTTTACATGTATCAGCTACATGTAAATTATTTAAAAATTCTGCCAGTAAAGACATAGTAATTATTTGTGAATTTTGCACCAAGTTTGCATCATACAAGATATATAATTGGTGGGATTTGGTCGGGCATGGTGGCTCATACCCTAACTCAGGACTTTTGGAGGCCAAGGTGGGCGGATCTCTTGAGCCCAGGAATTTGAGACCAGCCTGGGCAACATGGCGAGACCCTGCCTCCACAAAATCCACAAAAATTAGCGGGAGTGGTGGTGCAAGCCTGCAGTCCCAGCTACTGGGGAGGCTGAGGTGAGGTGGGAGGATTGCTTGAGCCCAGGATGTCCAGGCTGCAGTGAACCGAGATGGCGCCACTGCACTTCAGCCTGGGTGACAGAGACCCTATCTCAAAAAAAAAAAGTAATTTTTTTTTACACTGCATTGTGACAGCAAAATATGTATTTCAACAGTATACTGAAAATCTCAAGATTCTGAAAACTTCAAATCAAATACATTCTTAACAATCACTTCACGTTTAAAAACAAAATATGGCTGGGTGCGGTGGCTCACGCCCATGATCCGAGCACTTTGGGAGGCCAAGGCGGGTGGATCATGAGGTCAGGAGATCCAGACCATCCTGGCTAACACGGTGAAACCCCGTCTCTACTAAAAGTACAAAGAATTAGCCAGGTGTGGTGGCGGGTGCCTGTAGTTCCAGCTACTCGGGAGGCTGAGGCAGGAGAACGGTGTGAACCCGGGAGGCAGAGCTTGCAGTGAGCCGAGCTCTCGCCACTGCACTCCAGCCTGGGCAACAGTGCAAGACTCTGTCTCAAAAAGAAAAAAAAAGCTGGGTGCGGTGGCTCATGCCTTTGATCCCAGCACTTTGGGAGGCTGAGGATCACGAGGTCAGGAGATCGAGACCCTGTCTCTAGTAAAAATACAAAAAATTAGCCGGGCGTGGTGGCGGGTGGGTGCCTGTAGTCCCAGCTACTCGGGAGGGTGAGGCAGGAGACTCTCTAGAACCCGGGAGGTGGAGCTTGCAGTGAGCTGAGATCGCGCCACTGCCCTCCAGCCTGGGCAACAGTGTGAGACTCTGTCTCAAAAAAAAAAAAAAAAAAAAAAAATTCTAAGTAATTAGCTGGTATGATGATTATTAACCTTCATTATGACAGTATCTTCTCACACAGTACTAAAGGTAAGGTGCTTTTATATACTTTGATGTACTTCCTTCACAGAACTCTATTTCAGAGGTGATAATATTTAGCTATTCTAGGAAGTGGGGTTTTTTGCCTTATTGAAAGCTTTTTATTTGGAAGGTGAGTCTCTTTGGGGTGCATAAATTCTAGAAACAATCTATTAATATTAACTCACTTAAAAAATATTTTTATGTAATAGAATTTCTGGATCCAGAGTGTTCAGTAGGGGGCTCTGGAAAACAGCACAGAAGGCTTGCAAAATTTTAGATACATCAGAGGGGACTTCCACAGATTTTCTTCACACTTAGCCATCCTAGACTACACACTGAATACACTCAACATGCACAAAGGCAGGGCTGTGAATTTTAAAGCCTTTTCCCCACCTACCACACCCAGTCGTAGGAAGAAAATACTGTTACCTTGTTGCAAACATTGCTCTCAGGGAGGAGAAGGTTGCAGCATCTTCTTTCAAAGCCTTCAGTTCATTTCTAAGCTTCGTCATGGTTTCAGTCACCATTGCTTTTTCATTTTCATATTTGTTCTTGAGATTAGCTAGTGCCACCTCAGCTGTCTAAAGCAGAAAATCACACTGCTTACAATTTTCATATCAGGAAAATCCATCATACAGATTGCTTCATGCTGGGCCTATTATGTTCTTTTATAAAAGGAAAGTGAAATTGATTTGGTTACATTTTATATAAACATAGGTATGCGCTTCGGACAGAGGAAAGTTTTTCTTTAATGTCAAAATGTGTTGTGAATTCATAATGTAGTTAAATTGCCCTATAAGCCCTTTGTGAGCCAGAGTCAGTATCAGGAGCTAAGAGAATGCCAGTAGTTTAATAAATATTTAATGCAGATTGTTGAAAGTATGGGATTTCAGGACAAGGAGGGAGCCAAAATGAAACTTTATACAAGAAAAATTTTACTAATTATTTCGTAAAGAAGCAGAGCTTCTATTGGAATAATCAAATTGGAATATGTTAGAACTCAAATTTTGTCACCTGTGCTCCGTGGGGCCAAAACATAGAATAAAAGACATACACCATTGTAATTTATGAGTATATGATAAACTATAAATCCATGTTATATGTTTAAGGAAAAGAAGTGATAGAGAACTAATTACTTTCTAATTTGCATACAATTTGTCCAAACAATGAAAGAGTCAAATATAATTCCTTAAAAATCTCCACAAAAGTAGGGGTTACGAAATGTTGAATGAGTTAAAACATTTGTTTGAATCTAGGATTTGGGCATAGTGTTTCAAATCAAGAGCTACCCTGGCACACACATAAGTAAAAAAACACACTGACTGAATCAATGCATAAAATCAGTGTATACTTAGTGATTGCCCGTTTGATGCATAGCACATAGTTTGCATGTTGAAGCCAAACTGGGAACACATTATTTTTATGAACTGGAAACTATAACTTTTCAAAATGTATACAAATACCCCATACTAATGAAAAACCCCATTACGAGTAGAGAAATCCATTACTAATGGGATTTCCCAGGAAGACTACCCTGGTTTTTAACATTTCTTTTGGGGCTTGAAATGGGCAGCTTGAAACCTTCATATGCAAAGTGACAACATCTATAGAAATAAATTCTTTCTTAATTAAATCAATGTTGGGATGGGGTACTTTGTTATTGTTTTGGTTTCGAAGTAGTTTCTTATGAGTTTTGATTGGATTTAAATTCAGATTAAAATGAGACTTTACTCATAAAATACTTCTGTATGTTCTGTAGTGTTAATACTTGGAGGAATCTTCAGAAATATTACACATTCAGAAAATTATCCACAATGCAGAAATTGACCGAGGGAAAAACGGCAGTTGTTTAGTGTTTAAAAAGCTTAGACACATATTCATTTAAAACAGAAAAGTATGTTTAAGTTGTGAAAATGTAGATGTAACAAATTTGTAAGCACAGAGTCCCATGGTCAGTATCTAAGGGGAATAAAGAGGGGGATAACAGAAGAGCTAGACCTGAAATAGAAATACAAACTCATTTATTGTTTGTGACAAATACCCTAAAGCCTCAGTTTTGTTTGTAGATTTGTTTGTCCATAGACTGTGCAAAGTTTTTCCAGAATTAAGTAATTTTAAGTATCCATAACTCATTGGATTTGCTGATGTCTGCATTCACCACATTCTCCACACACTCCAAAGTTGACTTTCTAAATAAAAAAGTCTTATTTCCAGCCACGTAGACCTTTGTGAGCATTCCCTGAATATATCATTCTATTTTGTCATTCCTAAGCCTCTCTACCTACTGTTCTGTCTGGAATTACTTCCTCCTCCTCTGGAAAACAACTCCTTACCCTTTAAGAACAAACTAAAGCATAATTGCTTCTGTGAAGTCTTTTCCGCTCCTCTAGGAAACCTTAGTTGCTTCCTCTGCATTGTTCTCATAACTTGGATTACAGCACGTGTAATGCTGAACTGTAATTGTGTTTCTATCCTGACATCCCCAGGAGGCTGAGTCTTCTGGAAGGCAGGGACCATGTGTTAGTCTCTGAATCTTCAGCATGTAGCACAGTGCTAGATGGATGGTGCTTCATAAGCATTTACTGACTTCATCAGAAGGCACTGTGCCTATGAAAAAATCCTTAAGTAAATGAGAAGATTCATAGAGACTACAGAATGCCTATTTTATTTATTTATTTTTAACTTCTATTTTAAGTTCGGGGTACAGGTGCAGGATGTGCAGGTTTGTTACATAGGTAAATGTGTGTCATGGGGGTTTGTTGTACCTATTATTTCTTCACCCAGGTATTAAGCCTAGTATCCATTCTTTATTTTTCCTGATCCTCTCCTTCCTTTCATCCTTCAGCCTCCAATAGGAACCAGTGCGTGTTGTTCCCCTCTATGTGGCTATTTGCTCTCATCATGTAGCTCCCACTTATAAGTGAGAATATGCGGTATCTGGTTTTCTGTCCCTGTGTTAGTTTGCTAAGGATAATGGTCTCCAGCTCCAACTATGTCCCTGCAAATGACATGATCTCATTCTTTCTTATGGCTGTATAGTAGAATGCCTATTTTAAAACAGGGAGATTTCCTTTTTACCCTAGAATTCTCACCTTAGCCTTAAAAATGAACATTCCACAATGTCTAAATATAGTGAATGTCATCTGTTAATACTTAAAGTTATTTATGGCACATAAGCATCACAGCAACAGGCCCAACATAATGAACATGTAGACCAAATGCATCACTAGAAACGGGTTTTCATTTAATTTACTGAGTCCATATAGACTGTAACTCTAATGTAATGCAAATGGTACAGGTTGAGCATCCTTAATCCAAAACCCAAAATGCTTCAAAATCTCAAACCTTTTGAGTGCTGACATGATGCCATAAAATTCTACACTTGACCTCATGTAATGAGTCACAGTCAAAATTTTGTTTCAGCCACAAAATTATTAAAAATATTGTATAAAATTACCATCAGGCTATGTATATATGAATACATGAAATTTCTTGTTTCCTGTCTCATGAAATTTCATGTTTGGACTTGGATCCCATCCCCAAGTTATCTCATTATATATATATGCAAATGTCCAAAATCCAAAATCTGAAACATTTTTCATCCCGAACATTTTGGAAAAGGGATACTCAACCTGTACCACAAAAAATTGTGAAAATAAAACTTCAGCTAGGAATGCTTTGTTCTGTTCTGAATTCCCGTGGTACTGTTTACATCACTCTAAAGCGCTTGATGAGTCCTATCTTATAAATAGCTATAGGCAATTGTGGAATTCCTACTAGAGTATGTCATTTATTTTTGCATCCCTGAAAATATGTTATTTTATTACTGTCTCCCAGAAAATATGTAATCAATGAATGCTGGTTCACAAATTAGTCTCTGTTGGTGGGCCAAGTGTCCTTATCTATACCTCTGTTTCAGTTAAGCATCTTGATTTTTTTTTTTTTTTTTTTAAGACAGATTTTCACTCTTGTTGCCCAGGCTGGAGTGCAATCGCTCAATCTCAGCTCACTGCAACTTCCGCCTCCCGGGTTCAAGCAATTCTCCTGCCTCAGCCTCCCGAGTAGCTGGGATTACAGGCACGCACCACCACGCCTGGCTAATTTTGTATTTTTAGTAGAGATGGGGTTTCTCCATGTTGGTCAGGCTGGTCTCAAATTCCTGACCTCAAGTGATCCGCCCGCCTTGGCCTCCCCAAGTGCTGGGATTACAGGCGTGAGCCACTGCACGCGGCCCTAAATTGTTAATATTCAACCTTTAGGAAGAAGTCAGAGAAGTTATTTGGATGGCTTGACCAAGAATGCCCTAGGATAGCATGTCCTTGATAAAGTTTATGTAAGCCTTATCTAATATGGTATTGGTTATTTATGACCACTCTGAATCATTGAGTCTTTAAATTATAGCAGAGTTATAATAATAAATTCCTTTATTCTGACCTAAAATTGGAGTCAGATCTCTCACAAACTCTTCATTCACTCTAATCTTTTCTATTTTTCTAAAGTGACAACACAAAATAAAGTCGTATTTTGCCCTTAGGTTTATATAAAACATGTTAATAGTGCAAACAGTATTATAGCTTATGGTATAGATGTCAATTATATAAATAGATTTATGGGAACTAGAGATGAGGACTCGAAAGCTGCACTGTAGATGACATAATAAGGGCGTGGTTTTCCCCAGATAATGGCAAACGGAGAAGGCATTCTGAATCTGAAATTAACCTTCAATCTCTAAAGACCAAGAGCTCCCCTGACCTACTATTCACTGGCACTGCTTGCGTTTGCAAGAGGGCATTTGGTGCTTTGTTGCTTCTCTTTATCAACACCAACACTTATTCAGCACCTTTCTCAAATATGTGTCTTTTGAGGCTATCTTTTCAGATAAACTAAATAAAGGTGAAAAGAATTTTCCTGCTTATATTTCGCAGCACTCCCACCCAGGTAAAACTCAAGGGTGGAAAACAATTTCAGTCATTAAAGAGGGCTGGGAATTAGACAGGTTCATGTTGTAACATTACTACTTGTCCAGAAGGACAGGATCAATAGCTAGGAAAAGCTCCCTATTACTTAAGCTCTGACCCATGTGAGTTAACATCCCATATGAACCTAAATTTCAGATACGTGGTCACTAGCACAGGTAGAGCTCATTCTCATACTCTCTCACTCTCTCATACACGCACACTCTCTCTCATTTGCTTGCTAAAGTGGCCCCAAACTATTTAATTTGTTGATAACAATCTGTCTGGCTTTGTTTCTGTAACTCAGTTCCTCACAGTTGTCTTGCCTTTCATCCCTGACTTGTTCACTTATTTAGCACTCTTGTTTCTCTAGGTTTGGGATGAAGGACAAAACACTCCTTTTAATCTTGCTATACTTGGCTGGGTGTGGTGGCTCATGTCTGTAATCCCAGCACTTTGGGAGGTCGAGGCAGGCAGATCACTTGAGGTCAGCAGTTCAAGACCAGCCTAGACAATATGGCGAAATCCTGTCTATTTGAAAATACAAAAAATTAGCCAGGCATGGTGGCACACGCCTGTAATCCCAGCTGCTTGGGAGGCTGAGGCATGAGAATCGCTTGAACCCAGGAGGCGGAGGTTACAGTGAGCTGAGATGGCGCCACTGCACTGCAGCCTGGGCAACAGAGTGAGACTCTGTCTCAAAACAAACAAACAAAAAACAAAAACAAAAACAAAAATTTCTTGCTATACCCCTAGAAATTGAGTCTTGAATCTGAACCTCCAGCTCCAAAGCCGGGGTCCAGTTATTGGCCATCAGACCTTCTTCATGATCCGCACCCAGATTTCCCTCTGTTTGCTCCGGCTGTCTGCTGGGTGTCTGTCTTTCTTGCTGTATCTCCCTGGTTGGTGTAACCTGTCTTGCCAGCCTATTCTGCCACCCTCCATCTCCTGTTTCCACAGCTACTCACTGCCAGGCTTCAGCCCAGCACCGCCTGAGCTGCCTTTCTACATCTGCGGAAAGGCATCTGGATCTTCTCCTGTGTTTTTAACTTCCTCACCTCTGCCTCCACCTAGCTGGGCACAGATATTTCATCCATTCACTCATTTAAAAATAATAATTATTATGACATTCTGATCTGACACTGGGACATGGTTTTATTTCTCCACTGACCAAGAATCTGAACTCTCATCTTGATGATACTGGATACTCAATAAATTAGGGAATAAATTAGTTAAGAAAGCTTTAACTAGCATGCTTTCACCAGTAGAATGAGATTACCTGCTTATTGGCTTTCAATACCGCCCTCAATGTGGCAATCTGCTCCCGTTTGGTGCTCAGCAGGGACTTTAGCTTGAGGATCTCTTCCATTAAGGCTTCTTTGTCTTTATCAATCATGGGGGCTAGCTCCCGAGCCGCTGCTCTTTGACGAGACAGTTGCAAGGACCGGTCCACAGCTTTCTGCAGATGCTTGATTTGGTCCCGGATTATGGCATTAAGGTTGTAGATATTCATTGGCTCTTTGCGGATGTCACTTGTATCCAATACTGGAGATGACGGTGGGGCAGTAATAACAGGAGAGATTGTGGGGGTCTTAGTTGGACTTGGTTCTTTGCTGGCCTCTGTGCTTTCTTTTGCAACTGGTTCAGATGAGGTCCTTGTTTCTACCGGGGATGACACACCCCGCCTGGCTAATCGTGGGGACAAAAGTCCTCTGGGATCATCAGGCCCTTTCAGGCTGCCACTGCGGGTGACTCTGCTCTGCCTATAGTAATCCAGCATGACCCTGTTGGGAGTTTCATTATTACATAGACACACATGGTGGTAAAGCTGAGCTAACTCCTCACTGAATGTCACTAACTCATCCTGGGCCGTATTAAGAGTATTGTGATTTTCATTGGCTATGCTGGTCATCTTTTGCAACTCCTTCTCCATGTGGGCCATCTTCTCACCACTCTCCTTGGTGGTCTTCTCAAGGCTTGTCACCTGCTCATCATACATCTGGATTTTACTCTCATATTTGGCCTTCTCATCAGTGTAGTTTTCTACAGATTTATTATATTTCTCCTTTAAGGCCTTAATTTCAGCTTTCAGATCAATCACCTCAGTTACTGCCACCCTATATTTGCATTCAAGGATCTCTAAGCCATTGATGTCCACTTCGTAGTCATGGGCCTCCTCCCCTGAGTCCCGGCCCTTCTCCCCGTCCAGCTCGGCCTTGAGCTCCTTGCTGCTTTGCAGGCCCCTCATGGCATTGACGTGCTCTGTGAGCCGGTGCACGCGCTCATGCTGCTCCGTCAGTGCTCCCTTGGTGTGTTCCAGCTGTGTCTGTGACTCCTGTAGGTTGGCCAAAAGAATGGCCTTTTCCCGCTCTACCTGCAATGGCAAAAGAAAGTCTCTGAATGACCTCAATGCAGAACCAATGATGAACTTAATCCATTCACAGTCGGGCATGTATACACTTAAAAATCACTGCAGCAGAGCCAATGTTCCCACTATTTCGAATTAAAATGGAGTGTTTTTTATTTCAGCAGTTCTGGTAAGTCAATCTAAAAGTACATAATTCTAAAAGAATTATACTGCAAGTAGTTACCCATCAATTTCACTTGTATCATACACACACACTCATGAAACTTCAATGTTATTAGAACAATCTTATTTTCATTTTTAACACCTTGCAGAAAACAACATGACTTTAAGAGATAAGCATAGGACTGGTGTTATTTTTATGAGTGCCTTATAGTACATCTGTTTTTCAGATCATTAAGTGACTGTATCAGGGTGCCTATGAATCAATCATCCTTTCCTTCCCAGAGCTCAACCCCAAATCAGGTTTAAAACCTAAGGCTTTAACTTACTAAATATTGCTGAGTACTTTAACCATCCTCTTAAAAATAAGCATTTAGTCCCCAAAACAAACATGCACTACATTTGACAGTTTTTATCTTTTTTTAAGACAGGGTCTCGCTCTGTCACCCACACTGGAGTGCAGTGGCACAATTGTGGCTTACTGAAGCCTCTGCCTCTCAGGCTCAAGTGATCCTTCCACCTCAGTGTCCTGAGCAGCTAGGACCACAGGTGCGCACCACCACACCTGGCTAATTGTGTGTGTGTGTAGAGACAGAGTCTTGCTATGTTGTCCAGGCTGGTCTTGAATTCCTAGGCGCATGCCAGCCCCCTCCCTGCCTCTGCCTCCCAAAGTACTGGAATTACAGGCGTGAGCCACCATGCCCAGCTTTGATGGTTTTTAATATAAAAGTCAAAGAACACATACGGAATTTTAGAGCTAAAAGAACAATTTATAAGTCAATTCAATTCCTTTAGTCCAAAATAGGAACTGTAAATATTAGCAATTAATTTGAATAATGTGATATGTTTATGTAGACAGGAAGTATTACCACGTGATGAAAAACACTCAGGTGTCCATACAAAACACTGTCTCATTAAACATAGGTATATAAGAAATTGCAATGTGAAAAAATTTTAAAGCATTTCTCTCCTTCCATATGGGTAAATATTATGAATTATGAGTTTTTGCATTTATAATGTAACTGTTTCTCAATAACAAAATAATATTGTTTACATTATTGTTCTATAAGAAGTATCATGGTGTTCATATCCTTCTGCACTTGTGTTTTCTTTTCTTCTTCTTTTTAAAAAATAAACCATCGTGAGATCTGCCTTAAGAGCAATGAATTGATGCTGAATGTCTTTATATCTAAAGGAAGATATCAATTCAAACTTTTTTTTTTTTTTTTTTTTTTGAGACAGAGTCTCGCTCGGTCGTCCAGGCTGGACTGCAGTGGTGCGATCTCGGCTCACTGCAAGCTCCGCCTCCCAGGTTCACGCCATTCTCCGGCTTCAGCCTCCCAAGTAGCTGGTACTACAGGTGCCCACCATCACGCCCGGCTAATTTTTTTTGCATTTTTAGTAGAGACAGGGTTTCACCATGTTAGTCAGGATGGTCTCGATCTCCTGACCTCGTGATCTGCCCTCCTCAGCCTCCCAAAGTGCTGGGATTACAGGCGTGAGCCACCGCACCCGGCCCAATTCAAACTTTCAAACTTCCTGGATCATACATTAAATCCCTAAATGGCAAGTAAAATTATTATAATTAGAATATAATAAATATTAATCATTAAGTATGGTTAATATTTTAAAACTAGCTTATTACTTTAGGATATACATATATATATGTAAATGTATAATACAGTAGAGTAGTATTTTTATGATCCTTTGTGGAACCTGATGCCCCTCATTAACTATCATGGTAGTCCTCTCTTGGTAAGGTTCTGATATGCATAAGTTTCAGTTACTATGCTTTAGTTAAAACATCAGCTACTCCCCAAACCATGGTCCAAATTTCAATGACCAAATAGATTGATTGTGAGCCATGCATAATGCACAATCTTCGCTGCCAGCTGTTCAGTCTATAAAATCACTACATAACATCATGACCTATGGCAAATGACACCACTTCATTCAAAGTCAACCAGTGATTGGTTACTATGTATCTGTTATTCAGTTCACTCACAGACGGCTAAGGATATAGTTGCCTTGTCTTGTCTCCTAGTGATAAATCCATGTGATGTTTTACAAAAATGGATTACAACAAGAAAGAAAGCACAGCAAAGAAACAAAGAGTGACAATGCTGGAAGTAAAATTTGAAAAAAAAACATAAATGGAGTCAGGTGCAGTGGGGTGTGCCTGTAGTCCTAGCTACTCCAGGGGCTGAGGCAGGAGGATTGCTTGGGCCCAGGAGCTGAGGCAACATAGTGAAACCCTGCCTCTAAAAAAATCCCTGAAACTACCTAAATGGAGTTATAGAAGAAATAATTGAATATGGAAATATTGACACTAATGCTGTTTGAGGGACTTTAGATGTGCACCCAAAGAAACTTAGTGGAGGCAATTTTTTCAATTTATTAAATGAAAAAGTACAGTATGGCCAGGTGCGGTGGCTTGTGCCTGTAAGCCCAGCACTTTGGGAGGCCGAGGTGGGTGGATCATGAGGTCAGGAGTTTAAGACCAGCCTGGCCAAGATGGTGAAACCCCGTCTCTATTAAAAATATTTTAAAAAATTAGCCGGGCATAGTGGCATGCACCTGTAATCCCAGCTACTGGGGAGGCTGAGGCAGAATTGTCTGAACCCGGGGGGCAGAGGTTGCAGTGAGCCGAGATCACACCACCGCACTCCAGCCTGGGTGACAGAGTGAGACTCCGTCTAAAAAAAAAAAAAGAGAAAAAGAAAAAGAAAAGTACAGTACGGTAGTTGCAAAAAGGATGAAAATGTCGAAGAGGAAGTGATGCTGGCACATTAAAGGTACTCGCAAAGATATTTCCAGATGTTGAAAGTGCAGAGGATAAAATGTTGGAAGATGATCCAAACTTAAAAATGAGGAGGACAATTTGCCAAAGCAAAGAAAAGATTCTTGCTCAGTGTCCTAAGTTTTTTTTTTTTTTTGAGATGGAGTCTAGCTCTGTCGCCAGGCTGAAGTGCAGTGGTATGATCTCTGCTTGCTGCAACCTCCGCCTCCTGGGTTCAAGCAATTCTCCTGCCTCAGCTTCCCAAGCAGCTGGGACTACAGGCATTCGCCCCCACGCCCAGCTAATTTTTGTATTTTTAGTAGAAACAAGGTTTCACCATGTTGGCCAGGCTGGTCTCGAACTCCTGACCTCGTGATCTGCCCACCTTGGCCTCCCAAAGTGCTGGGATTTCAGGCATGAGCCACCGCACCGAACCCTAAGTTTTATAGAAGAAGGCAAGATCAAAATACACTTGATAAGCTGTTTACAAAGAAATAAAAGTTTAACTCTCAATGTTCCTAATGTTTTAAATTATGAAGTACTAAGTACTTTTACTATATTTTCATTTCTATATGTATTTATAAACAACAGTAAGAGACTTTTTAATGTTTCACAAAAATATTTAAAGATCACAACACAATTGTAAATTTCCCCATTAATTATTAAGTTTGTTTTGCATGGTTTCAGTTTGCATGATCATTTTTTACTGTCCCGGACTACTATGCATTCCAGGGACTGCCTGTATAGTATGATCACATATATTAGAACTTAAGATAACGGTTTTGTTATCTCAAGTTGTTATTTAGAGGCTTTTAAGTTATAGCTCTCATGTTATGACATGGTGTTTGCCCATATCTATGAAAGGAAAGCAACTCACAAATTACATTTTATGGCTGCAGAAACCAAATTATTCACAAATGACAGTACTGCAGGTAAAGAACTGGGCCTGTGGCATCAGAGAATACTGGAGTCAAATCTCGGGACCGACATTTACTTAGCTATGTGACTCTGAGAAAGCTTCAGTTTGGTAACCTATGCAAGGAGCACAGTAACACTTCATAGGAAATTTCGATGATGAAGTGAGATAGTGAATTTAATGCTGAAGGTTCTACAGTGTTAGCTATTGTGAACAATTGGTTAGCTGTGGTGCACCTCCCACAAGCCAAAATGTTTTTACATGGCAAACACATCTGTTTTCACAATTTTGAAAATTTTATAAAAGCAACTCTTTCATTTCAGAGTCAGGAAATATTTGAATACAAATCTTAGCTGGATTTCATTAGTTATAATAGAGTGTATCTCCAGAGGTGATGATGAATTTGCTTACCCAGACTATTTGGGTAATAGTTTTCAGTGAAAAACCTGGTAATTACGTAATATGGTATTTGATGAATAGCCATGTCATTTGAATTTTTCATAAAGGAGATGGAAAATCTCTAATCTATGCAATCTCAGTGAAAACTGATTATGTCAGAGTGTTTTTCCCTTTTTTCCCTTGAAAATTAAGCAACTTTGCACTGGAAAGTATAAACATTATTCGATTAGTACACATGATTACAGATAAGACTGTTTCCAAAACGCCCTTCAAAAGGAAAAGCCTCTGAATCAAATAAACATTGGATCAAAACAAAATGTACTGAATGTGTCTGAAGCTTGTTTTAGCAGCAAAAGTGTTACGACGAATAAGGTAATGCCTTTAGAACAGTCTTCGATCTGGACTCTGACAGTTCAGATTGAATGTAAACATTTTCTAAGCCTAAAAAAGGTAAGTCTACAGTGTCTTCATGACAGCATCTCCAGAAAACATCAAATAGAACACTGTCTCTTGCACGTATGCTTCCTCCCTACACAACAGGGGTCCTCAATTCCCAGGCCTCTGACCAGTACCCGGTTGTGGCCTGTTAGGAACCAGCCCACATAGCAGGAGGTGAGTGGCAGGTGAGCAAACATTACCGCCTGAGCTCTGCCTCCTGTCAGATGAGTGGCAGCGTTAGATTGTCATAGAAGTGCAAACCCTATTGCGAACTGCGCATGCGAGGGATCTAGGTTGCATGCTCCTTATGAGAATCTAATGCCCTCCAACCACCTGCACCCTATCTGTGGAAAAATTGTCTCCTATGAAACAGATCACTGGTCCAAAAAGGTTGGGGACTGCTGCTATACAGTACTGCTTTCTATATTTAATACGTTTCTGCTGAAATCAATTGAATAGGAAATTTTATCCAAATTACACATATATTACACACATATGTAAATATATATTATACACATATATCATATCTATCTATCTATCTATCTATCTGTCTATATATATTTCTCCCAGATAATTAAGTTTGGTCTGACAAAAAAATTACTAAAATACAGGTAATTTTGTAAAACTCTAACATTATATTTTCACTTAGCTATTAAGGCTTAGAGTACCTTAAATTGTATTTGGATTTCAAAGAGCAGATGCTTAAACTGTTTTTTAAATTAATTACTTTATTTATTTAATTTATTCTTTTGAGATGGAGTCTCACTCTGTCGCTCAGGTTGGAGTGCAATGGTATGATCTCGGCTCACTGCAACCTCTGCTTCCTAGGTTCAAGCGATTCTCCTGCCTCAGCGTCTCAAGTAGCTGGGATTACAGGCGTCTGCCACCATGCCTGGCTAATTTTTGCATTCTTAGTAGAGACAGAGTTTCTCCGTGTTGGTCAGGCTGGTCTCGAACTCTTGACCTCAGGTGATCCACCCGGCTTGGCCTCCGAAAGTGCTGGGATTACAGGCATGAGCCACTGCACCTGGCCTAAATTGTTTTAGATTTAGTGCTTTGAATGAATAAAATGCAAAGCACTTTAAAGCTTAAAATTACTACACATTTTAAGCGTTACTATTTTAATTTCCATTTGTAAAGAATTTATCCGAGAGAGAGTTGAGGGGTTTATTATAATCTGCTGTAGTGACCGAGAATAGTTGTCTTATTTCTCTTCCTACAATCTTCATTTTCTGTCTGGAACTGGAGATTTTGTTTTTTCATGGTAGAGCTGGTTGTTTTGCCAGAAAACCTGACTTCAGTATTTGTAAACTGTTTGGTCTAGTGTAAGTATAAAACATGTGTTTACTATTATTATTGGTGTTACTATATCCCATAGAAATTATTTTTTACTTCACTGAATATTTACCTTTTATTTTTAATTTTTTAATTTTTGAGATAGAGTCTCACTCTGTCACCCAGGCTGGAGTGCAGTGGCATGATCTTAGATCACTGCAATCTCTGCCTCCGGGGTTCAAGCGATTCTCCTGCCTCAGCCTCCCGAGTAGCTGGTATTACAGGGACGTGTCACCACGCCCAGCTAATTTTTGCATTTTTAATAGAGACGGGGTTTCACCACGTTGACCAGGCTGGTCTCAAACTCCTGACACCTCAGGTGATCTGCCTGCCTCAGCCTCCCAAAGTGCTGGGATTACAGACGTGAGCCACTGCACCTGGCCTAAATTGTTTTAGATTTAGTGCTTTGAATGAATAAAATGCACAGCACTTTAAAGCTTAAAATTACTATACATTTTAAGTGTTACTATTTTAATTTCCATTTGTAAAGAATTTATCCAAGAGAGTTGAGGGGTTTATTATAATCTTCTGTAGTGACTGAGAATAGTTGTCTTATTTCTCTTCCTACAATCTTCATTTTCTGTCTGGAACTGGGGATTTTGTTTTTTCACGGTAGAGCTGGTTGTTTTGCCAGAAAACCTGACTTCAGTATTTGTAAACTGTTTGGTCTAGTGTAAGTATACAACATGTTTACTATTATTATTGGTGTTACTATATCCCATAGAAATTATTTTTTACTTCACTGAGTGTTTTCCTTTTATTATTTATTTATTTTGAGATGGAGTCTCACTCTGTTGCCCAGGCTGGAGTGCAGTGGTATGATCTTGGCAACCTCTGCCTCCCGGGTTCAAGCAATTGTCCTGCCTCAGCGTCCTGAGTAGCTGGGATTACCGGCACGTGCCACCACACCAAGCTAATTTTTGTATTTTTAGTAGAGACGAGGTTTCACCATGTCGGCCAGGCTGGTCTCAAACTCCTGACCTCATGTGATCTGCCCGCCTCGGCTTCCCAGAGTGTTGGGATTACAGGCGTGAGCCACTGCGCCCAGCCTCAATAACTTTTTATAAGTAGAGATGGGGTCTCTTTATGTCGCCTAGACTGATCTTGAATTCCTGGCCTCATGCAATCCTGCCAATCTGGCTTTCCCAAATGCTGGGATTACAGGTGAGAGCCACTCTGTCCAGCCAAGTCTTTTGACCCTCAATTTGACACTTAAATGATGATGTGATTCTTGTAACAGTATACATAGCATCAATATGCACAAATGGAACTCATAAATAATTTGTTCTTCTCTGCTTGAAGAGCAACAACTCTGATAATGCATGTCTGTGCCCCAACAAAAGAGAACTCTATGAAAAAAGATTGAGATAGAACAAAGAAACTCTATATGAGGGAATTCATCAGTTGTTAAAAGAAAAGTGTCTACTTTAGAGTGTGTGGTGAAAAGAAAATTCTCTTATGCACATGAACACACAAAGGTCAGTCAACTGGATGAAGACTAAAAAAGATGTAGGGAGAGGGGGCCCTTCCCAACTCTTATGAGATGAGGAGTACTCTGATACCAAAACTTGAGAAACAGCACTTTGGGAGGCCAAGGCGGGCAGATCACTTGAGGTCAGGAGTTTGAGACCAGCCTGGTCAACATGGTGAAACCCCATCCCTACTGAAAATACAAAAATTAGCCTGATGTGGTGGTGGGCACCTGTAATCCTAGCTACTTGGAAGGCTGAGGCAGGAGACTTGCTTGAACCTGGGAGGCAGAGGTTGCAATGAGCTGAGATCATGTCACTGCACTCCAGCCTGGGCAACAGACCAAGACTCTGTTTCAAAAAAAAAAAAAAACTAAAACTAAAAAACAAACAACCTCTCCATCCCAGAGAAACAAATTATAAGAAAATAAAACTAAAGACCAAGACCTCTTATGAATATAGACACAAAATCCTCAACAAAATACTAGCAAACTGAATCCAGCAATATAACCAAATGCAATCACAGAAACACAATGTTGATTTAACATCTGAGAGTCAATAAATATAATATACCATACTAATAGAATACATGAAACCATATTATCATCTCAATGTATGAAGGAAAAGCATTTGACAAAATTTAATATCCATTTGTGATAATTTAAAAAAAGTCAACAATCTAGTAACAGAAGAAAACTCCCTCACCCGGATAAAGGGCATCTGTGAAACACCCACAGCAAAACAAGGATGGCTGCTCTTGCCATTTTTATTCATCATTGTACTGGAGTTCTAGCCAGGGAACTTAGGTGAGAAAATGAAATAAAAGGTATTGAGGAAATATCTTTTAAGGAAAGAAAAAAGTAAAATGATCTTTATTTGCAGATGACATGATCTTGTATATATTAATAGAAATTCTTAAGGAATCCACTAAAAAACAACTATTAGGACTAATAAACAAGTATAGCAATGTTGCAGGATACAAGATCAATATATGAACATCAGTTGTATTTCTATATATTAGCAATGAACAATGAAAAATAAAGTGAATAAAATAATTGCTTTTATAGCACTATCAAAAAATAACATGCTTCAGAACAAATTTTTTTCTTTTATTGAGATGGAGTTTCGCTCTTGTTGCCCAGGCTGTAGTGCAATGGCACAATCTCGGCTCACTGCCACCTCCACCTCTCGGGTTCAAGCGATTCTCCTGCCTCAGCCTCCCGAGTAGCTGGGATTACAGGTATGCGCCACCACGCCTGGCTAATTTTGTATCTTTAGTAGAGATGAGGTTTCTCCATGTCGGTCAGGCTGGTCTCAAACTCCTGACCTCAGGTGATCCACCTGCCTCAGCCTCCCAAAGTGCTGGGAGGCCTGAGCCACCGCACCTGGCAGGAATAAATTTAACAGAAGAAGTGCAAAATGTATACAGACGCACCTCAACTTGTGATGGGGTTACATCTCAATAAACCCATTGTAAACTGAAAATATCATGAGTATGGCCAGGCACAGTGGCTCATGCCTGTAATCCCAGCACTTTGGGAGGATGAGGTGGGCAGATCACCTGAGTTTGATCAAGAGTTTGAGACCAGCCTGGCCGACATGGTGAAACCCTGTCTCTACTGAAAACAATTTTTTTAAATTAGCTGAGTGTGGTGGCACGTGCCTGCGTTCAGCTACTCAGGAGGCTGAGGCACAAGAATCACTTGAACCCAGGAGGTGGAGGTTGCAGGGAGCCAAGATCGTGCCACTGCACTACAGCCTGCGCGACAGAGTGAGACTCCATCTCAAAAAAAAAAAAAAAAAAAAAAAAAAAGAAAATATCATAAGTCTAAAATGCATTTAATACACATAACCTACCAAACATTATAGCTTAGTCTAGCCTACCTTAAAAGTGTCCAGAACACTTATGTTAGCCTACAGCTGGGCAAAAATAATCTAACTCAAAGGTTTTTTTGTTTTGTTTTGTTTTGTTTTAAGACAGGGTCTCACTCTGTTGCCCAGGCTGGAATGCAGTGGCACAATCTCAGCTCACTGCAACCTCCGCCTCCCTGGTTCAAGTGATTCTCCTGCCTCAGCCTCCCAAGTAGCTGGGACTACAGGCGCACACCACCACGCCTGGCTAATTTTTGTATTTTTAGTAGATACAGGGTTTCACCTTGCTGCCCAGGCTGGTCTCGAACTCCCAACCTCAGATGATCCACCTGTCTCAGCCTCCTAAAGTGCTGGAATTACAGGTGTGAGCCACCATGCCCAGCCCCCTCTCAAAGCCTATTTTATAATAAAATGTTGACTATCTCATTTAATTTATTGACTACTGTACTGAAAATGAAAAACAGAATAGTTGTATAGGTACTCAAAGTATGGTTTCTACTAAATGTGTATTGCTTTAACACCATTGTTAAGTCAAAAAGTTTAGTCAAACCATCACAAGTTAAGGACCATCTGTACTCTGAAAACTATAAAGCATTGTTGAAAGAAATTAAAGAAGACCTAAATAAAGGGATAAATAGCCTCTGTTTTTGGGTAAAAAACTGAAAGTTAAGATGGCAATACTACCCAAATTGATTTACATATTCAATGCAAACTCCAACAAAATTTCAGATGGATTCTTTGTAGAAACTGACAAGATGGTCAAAAAATTTATATGGAAATGCAAAGAACCTGGAATAGCCAAAACAGTCCTGAAGAAACTTCTTGAGAAAGAACTAGCAAACTTTCCTATTTCAAAAATTGCTACGAAAAAACTATAATCAAGATACTATAGTATTGGCATAAGAACAGACATATAAATTAATGGAACAGAATTGAAAGTCTAGAAATAAGCCCACATATACATCTATGACCAACTGATTTTGGACAAGGGTGCAAAGATAATTCAATGGGGGAAAGAATAGAATAATAGTCTTTTCAACAAATGGTGCTGGGACAACTGGATGCCCACATGTAAAATAGTAATGTTGATCTCTTCCTCACATCATATTCAAAAATGAAGTCAAAATGGATCAAAGACCTAAATATAAGAGATAAACATAAAATTCTTAGAGGAAAACCTAGCCATGAATGTTCATGACCTTAGATTAGACAACAGTTTTGTATGACACCAAAAGCACAAACAACAAAAGAAAAAAAATAAACTAGACACATCAAAATTAAAAAGTTTTTTTTTAGCTGGGCATAGTGGCATGCGCCTGTAGTCCCAGCTACTCAGAAGGCTATGGTGGGAGGATTGCTTGAGATCAGGAGAGTCCAGGAGTTTGAGGCTGCAGTGTGCTATGATTGTGCCTATGAATAGCCATTGCACTCCAGCCTGGGCAACATAGTGAGATCCCATCTCTTTAAAAAAAAAAAACTCCTATGTACATCAAAGGACACCATCAAGAAAGTGAAAAGACAATCCATAGAATGGGAGAAAATATTTGCAAATCATAAATCACTTTTATGATAAGGGATTTGTATCCAAATCGGTAAAGAACTGTTTCAACTCAGAAATAAAAATATAGCCCAGTCAAAAAATAATCTGAATAGACATTTTTCCACAGAAGATATAAAAGAGCCAATAAGCTCATGAAAAGATGCTCACAAAGAAATACAAGTCAAGATGATAATGAAATACCACTTCACATCCACCAGGATGGCTATGATTGAAAAGGCACATAATAACAAGTGTTAGTGAGAATGTGGAGAAATCTGAACCCTCATACACTGCTGGTGGGGACATAAAAGGGTACACTCAATTTGTTTTCAAAACTAGCAGTTCCTCAGAAGGTAAAACATAGAATTACCATATGACCCAGCATTTCCAGCTCTAGAATTAACTCCCTCTGGGAATTAAAACATATGTGCACACAAAAACTTGTACATAAATGTTCATAGCAGCTTTACTGATAATAGCTAAAAAAATAGAAACAACTCAAAAGTCCATCAACTGATGAATGGTTACATGAAATGTGGTATATCCATACCATGGAGTATTATTTGACAATAAAAAGAAATGAAAATGAAGTGCTAATATATTACAGCATGGACGAACCTTGAAAATGTTACGCTAAGTGAAAGAAGCCAGTCACAAAAGGCCACACATTGTATGATTCCATTTATTTTTATTTTATGTATTTATTGAGACAGGGTCGTGCTCTTTCACCTAGGCTAGAGTGCAGTGGCATGGTCACGGCTCACTGCAGCCTTGACCCCCCAGGCTCAAGCAATCCTCCCACCTTAGCCTCCCCAGTGGCTGGGACTATAGGCACACACCACCATGCCCAGCTAATTTGTTTTGGTATTTTTGGTAGAGATGGGGTTTTGCCATGTGGTCCAGGCTGGTCTCAAACCCCTGGCCTCAAGCTATCCTCCTGCCTTGGCCTCCCAAAGTGCTGGGATTACAGGTATGAGCCACTGCGCCCAACTAGTTTGTAAAGGTAATCTCTAACTATAAAATCTGTAATAGTTTAACCACTTAAGTTGTCAACTTTGTACTAGGAAATAATTATACTTGTCACTTTAAATTTCAAAACCCAAGAACTGACCAATCTTGTTTTAATCAATATCATCCTATAAATATTCTGTGAGTCTTTAAGCAGAGATAATATTTGACTTGTTCAACTCTCTCTGTGTAGCAACTCCACTTACTAGATTTTTGACCTTGAACTAATGACATAACACAGTCGTGCCTCAGTTTCCTTATCTATAATATGAAGGTAATAATACCCTCTACCCCATACAGTTGTTATAAGCAGCAACCAATTAAGCAAATATATAAAAATTGCTTTGAACTCTTATGGGACATATAACAAATTACCATCACCACTTAACATCAATCATTATAGAAAAAATTAAAATTGCCTTTAACAGACTGGATCAAAACATAATAGGAATCTATTTCTTCCACATCCATGAAGATGCAACAAAATATATTAATTTTAGTTTTACAGAAACATTACTGTCTTCTCATACTACATGTGAAATTACATATCCAATGTAATACTGAAAAAAAAAAAAATCCAGAGTTTTCCCCTTCTTAGTTTGACTCTATGCAGATGTAAAGTTAGAGGCTATTTATCAAAGACAGAAATTTCAGCACAAGCATACAGGACTCCTTTAAATGGATTCAGTAATTTAGTTAGTATTTTCAGACAGTATCTACTTATTTTCATTCTAATGAAACTAATTAAGGTATTTGACTGTCACTGGAAAATGTCAATTACAACCTATTTGAAATAATGAGGTCTTGAGGGCACCAAAACACCAAAATAATTTATCCAATAATATGCTAAAAAACTTCTCTCATGAAAAAGGATGACACTCATTGAGCTACTCACTATCAAAGACTGTTGTCAAGTTTATAGAGACTCTGAGGTTAATCAAAATGTTTTCTTACTGTATTTTTTGTGTATATGTTTCTGTGTTATGTGAAACTTAGCATGATTAGCTAAGTTTAAAATATTCCTGTATGTTATTCCATAACCTAGGAAGGCATACAGTTCAGTAAAATATTCACTCTAATTTGTTCTGGGAAAAAGCTCTCCCTAATTTAGATAGAGGTTTACCATCACTTGCCTTTCCCATACATTTTATAATTTATGTATTGACTGTTTATACAAAGTGATACTGGGGACCTTCTTGGCATCTTGGAACCTGATGGCAGTTTCCAGGACAATAATAATTTACAAACTGTTATGACTTATACACAGTTTCATATTTACCATCCCATTTGGTCTTCACAATTCCACAGAAGAGGCATGGCATTATTACCAGGGCTTCACAGCAGAAGTCTGCAGGTTGCATGTAAACAACTCCAGGAGGCGCTATTTAAATTGTAGTCGCTATAAATTGTCATACTTGTTATTACCATTTCCCAGCAGATGGCAGTATGATGGCTTGAAGAAGGAGACCTGATTTTGTTTTTGTTTTTGTTTTTTTCCATAGTTTTCTCCAACAAAGTCATGGCAGAGACTAGTGGTGGGGCTAATTTATTACCTTCCCCTTTTGAATGAGCCTCAGAGAAGCAAAACAACTCACTCAACATTCCTGATAATTAAGGCAGAGGTGAGGACTAAGCTCTGTTTTTTTTTTTTTAGATTGCCCAAATTCCTATTTAAGAGGTCTGAGGAGTCATGCCCTACAAACCATAAGTGCTCATGGGATGGGTTTTATTTAACCCTGTATATCAAGATTCACTTTCCAATCTGACACTGGCAAAGGAAGAAAACCAAAATACATTTCCTTGCCATACCTTGAAATTGCCCTGAAAAGTCTCTTGTGGGAAAAATCCACATTCTGTAGAGAATCTCCTTTCCCCTTTGTTTTCCTTCCTTCCTTTCCGGATCCAGGAGATAATCAGCTAAGAGCCAGGCACCCTTCTAAGCGCAATAAGAAACATTTTACAACCTGCTGTCTCTGAAGTCTGCTGAGAGCTTCCTCTGCACAGTAAAACTTGCTCTCCACAATCCTTTATCTTAACCTGAACATTTTCTTTCCATTGATCCCAGGCCTTCAGATAAACTCAACCAATTGTCAACCAGAAAATGTTTAAATTTACCTATAGCCTAGAAGCCCCCGCTTTGAGCTGTCCCACCTTTCTGAACCAAACCGATGCATTTCTTTCTTTTTTCTCTCTCTCTCTTTTTTTTTTTTTTTTGAGACAGTCTTGATCTGTCGCAGGTTGGAGTGCAGTGATCTCGGCTCATTGCAACCTCCGCCTCCTGGGTTAAAGTGATTCTCCTGCCTCAGCCTCCCAAGTAGCTGGGACTACAGGCACGCACCACCATGCCCAGCTAATTTTTGTGGGTTTTTTTTAGTAGAGACAGGGTTTCACCATGTTGGCCAGGATGGTCTCAATCTCTTGACTTCATGATCCACCCACCTCGGCCTCCCAAATTGTTGGGATTACAGGTGTGAGCCACCGCACCAGGCCCAATGTATTTCTTAAATATATTTAATTGATGTCTCATGCCTCCCTAAAATATATAAAACCAAGCTGTACCCCGACCACCTTGGGCACATGTTCTCAGGACCTCCTGAGGGCTGTGTCATGGGCCATGGTCACTCATATTTGGCTCAGAATAAGTCTGTTAAAATATTTTACAGAGTTTGACTTTCTTCATTGACAGAGGCATTGTTTTTTCCCTGGAACCAGTTTAAATAAATATCTATGGATGGGAAAACATAATTCATGTGCAAAAATTGAGCCTTATAGGAGAAGAAAAGGCCGAAAGGGTATGGAACTAGGTATGCTGTTTTCAAAGGAGTTCTTTAAAAAAAAAAAAAAGTATTTATTTTAACTGACAAAAATTGTACATATTTATTGTGTACAACATGATGTTTTGAAATATGTAGGCAAAGTGGAAATTGAGCTAATTGTGACATGCATGACCTGACATACTTATCATGTTTTTGGTGATGTAACTGAACCTATATTATCAAAATCATTAAACGTTTGTTTTACTTATTTTCCTTTCTCTTTGTCCTTTTCTTCCTCCATGCATGACTGCTTGCACATAGTCATTCGGTAGACGGTAGTCACTCATAATTGACTAACTTTGCATCCTAACCCTGGCTGCCAGTAAGATTAATGAACTTGTTTTCCTTTCAAAGAACAATGATCCTTAGGTCATGCAGACCTCCTGGACGGCATCCAGAAGTTTGACTGAGCTGAGGGACGCAAACAACTTTGATCTTTGGGGGATTTCATCTCCTGCAAAGCTGCCTTACTCACAAAAACCCCCAGTTACGTTCAAAGGCAGGTAGGATTTGACAGATTGTCTCTCCCACAATGTCATTTTTGGCCAAAATGAATACACCTTTCTCTACTGCTAAGCACTGATGTGTCAGTATTTGGCTTACTACCCATCCAGCACGCCGACCTACATTTGGGGGTTCTACAACACTGAGAACACTTAAAATCTACTCTTTAATTTTCAATACAATACAGTCACCATGTTGTACTATAGATCTCTTCAACTTACTTTATCAAAGGGGGACTTGATCAAAAGGAAGAAAACCTGAAAGCTGCATATCACCTGGATCAGGGTGTTATGTTATCACCTGGATCAGGGTGTTATGTTATCACCTGGATCAGGGTGTTATAGCCTTGCCTGTGCCCCTCTACACGGTCACGAGCTGTTAGCTAAGCGCAGCTGTTGGATTTAGAGGCACAAGGCCTTCTCTCCCGTGCAGTGTTGTGGATCCAGGCCAGGAGAAATCCTAAGAGATAAGGGAACTATGAACATACAAACTGCTCAGGGATAGCATTAGGAGATACACTTAATGTAAATCACAAGCTAATGGGTGCAGCACACCAACATGGCACATGTATACATACGTAACAAACCTGCACGTTGTGCACATGTACCCTACAACTTAAAGTATAATAAAAAAAGAGAAAACACAAACTGTCACGTCCCAAGTATGTCGACACTGTAAGCTGAGGTGCGCAAAACTGACAGCTGCCCAACAGGACAGTGCTATTCCTACAATACCCGCAACTCCAAAATCTAAAAAGCTCAAAATCAAGTTTGATCAAACTCACGTGGTTATGATAAAACTCACTTGGCAATATTCAGACAGTCCTAAACTCCCAGGGCAGCCAAGCTGCACCTGACTGGTGTGAGGCCTTTAATGGTTCTCATCTTATTCTTAGTGTGAATACTCATGTTTCACTGCAGAAATGTTAATATTACTTGGTCATTGGATGCTGCATCTGATCCCAGTGGAGATATCACAATCTATATGGTATATACTGTATATTGCCTTTCTATAATCTGAAACTTAAATTTAAAACACACCTGGCCCAAGCATTCCAGATAGCTATACTTAAAGTACATCTGACTGGTTCCTCTTCAGAATTTCCAGAACAATGGTACTGACACATATATATTTCAGGTGTAGAGTACTCTCATTGATCAGAATTGCCATATTATTGTTAATCCTTATTAACATCAAAGCCAATTACAATGAATTCTAGGCAACGTATTCGGTAATGTTTTTGTAATGTGTTTATTTAAATGTGTTTATTTACATAAATTCAACCCAAAAAGATGTGTGGCTAAGGAAAAAACTGTATTACAAAGAAATAATTCATGAGAAGGTATACTTCTCATGAATTTACTCATTTGAATGAAATATATTCTTAGGAAAAGCTGATATGCTTTTTACAAATGCTGATTACAAGAAGATAAATGGATATTCCACCTAAAAAAAAAATTACAGTTAGTGTTGTTAGTATGAGATTGGAAGCTGCAAAGCCCTTCCTGTGTTGAACCTGGTTTTCACAACTAAATCTGGAGCAAACTTGGGGATATAAGGACCTACCTGCGCCCCTCTACATCTTTGCAAACTGTCAACATCAGTTAAGGGTTGATGAAACATTTGAAGGGACACAGCTTTCTGGTAGACTGAGGAAGGGTTTATCCAGCAAAGTTTTCCTCACCCTAACATCTTGCTAAATGAATATCCTTTTTCAGACCTTCTTGCACCATGAGACTTAACTGTTATTTTTCTATATTCCTGCCAGTATCCACATCAGTCCCTTTTGGGATGATTATCCTTGAGCTAATAGCCCAAAAATAATAGTTAATAATAATTATCTAAATTATTATAAAGTGAGTGCCCAATAAATTAAAGGACCGAGGGAGGTGAAATAATGATAACAGTTTCTAATTACGGAGCATTTACTGTGCGCTAGTCCCTGTTCTCAGCACTCTGCATATAACTCATAAACCCACATGCCACTCTAATGAGGAAGGTATTATGTATCCCATTCCATGGGAAAGTAAAGTGCTGTCCTCTAAGAATGACTGTCAACTAGTGACTGACTCTCAGAGCATTTGAAATACATGGGGAGTTTCTGGTCCTCACTTCAAATGAGGAAATGTAACCAGCATCTCATGAGTTGGGATCAGAGACGCTAAACCTTCTCAAGGAAGAAGACATTCTCTGGCAGTGAGGAACTGTCCCAACCCAAACGAAAACGACAGTCTATTGAGAACTCAGGAGAGCCACTCTCCTGCTGAGAACTTACTTGTTTTCCACCATTCTTTTTATTGAACTTCTCCTCTTTTTAGACTTTTGTATTACCCAATTCAGATCACATTTAGAATTAAATCTGAGCACAGCTCTGAGCTTTCAGCCAACAGAAGACCTGGTTGAAAATTGTTGTGTTGTTTTATGCACAGAAGTCTCTTTTCCTAATATCTTCTGCACTGCCACCAAAATAAAAAGAAGAAACAAAAAGTCTGAACCCAGTAACTTTTTATCTCAAAGCCACCAACGTAAGAGTTAAAAAAAACTCATATAACTTCTATTTAATGCTATTCAATCTGGGGGGCACAAATTCTTATAAATATATCCGTCATGTAAAACTTTTTCACAAGGAAGTATGTTTTCTGTTTCAATCTAGTTGTATTAGTGTAAACTGAGCAAAAAGACATAGAAAATAAACGGGTTAACAAATCAACATCATTGGCTCTCTATTCTCTTACTTTTTTCTGTTAATTTCACTTTTTCCAGTTATTTCTGTGGAGGCAGATGACTGCCAAAGGCTTAACAGCCTCTAATTATCAGCTATACATGAAGAACCTTGGAGGGATAAGATTGAGATTGAAGATTAAGTCTCAAATTTAATCACTTAACAAGCTTGTTAGACCAGATTTCTAGTTCAGTAGATCTACATGGAGCTCAACAATTTGTATAAATAAGCCCCCAGGTGATGGTCACGCTGCTGTTCCTTAAACAACATTTCCATTACGTGTGGCAGGAAGGCAAGACTCGAAACTAGAAAGCAATTTCACAAGGAAATAAGGTTAAAGGCTGGGATTCTTCACAAGACATTTGATTTGAAGATGCTAAAAATTTAAGGTTTAACTCATGTTGCAATAAGAATCCTTTGGTCTTAGATTATACCTGTTCTGTATTTTTAATCATATGGTATCCTGGATAATTTGTACATAGGAAGTCCTTTATGTCTTTTAAGGCTTCAAGTATTCCTGTGAAATGTAACCATAAATCTGGAAACTATATACACAGTTGCTTGTGATGAAAAATTGCATGGTTTCCATCATTTTACTTGTATATAAAGTTTTTGAATTCTTTTGTTAATCAGAAATGCATTAAGGCTCTGTCTTTTCTTTCTTCTTTTTCTTTTCTTTTTTTTTTTTAAGATGAAGTTTCACTCTTGTTGCCCAGGCTGGAGTGCAATGGCAACCTCGGCTCACTGCAACCTCTGCCTCCTGGGTTCAAGTGATTCTCCTGCCTCAGCCTCCTGAGTAGCTGGGATTATAGGCACCCGCCACCACGTCCAGCTAATTTTTTGTATTTTTAGTAGAGTTGGGTTTCACCATGTTGGCCAGGCTGGTCTTGAACTCCTGACTTCAGGTGATCCACCAGCCTCAGCCTCCCAAAGTGCTGGGATTACAGGTGTGAGCCACTGCACCTGGCCCAAGGAACCTTTTTTCTCTTTAACACCCCTTCTGTCATGTCTTTTTTAAATATTGCACTTTGAAAGTTTCTAATTGAAGAAGCAATATTAGAAAAGAAATCTGGGGCTGGGCATGGTGGCTCATGCCTGTAATCCCAGCACTTTGGGAGGCTAAGGCAGGCGGATCATGAGGTCAGGAGATCAAGACCATCCTGGCTAATATGGTGAAACCCCGTCTCTACTAAAAATACAAAAAATTAGCCGGGCATGGTGACGGGCACCTGCAGTCCCAGCTACTCAGGAGGCTGAGGCAGGAGAATCGCTTGAACCCAGGAGGTGGAGGTTGCAGTGAGCTGAAATTGCACCACTGTACTCCAGCCTGGGCAACAGAGCAAGACTTTGTCTTGAAAAGAACAGAACAGAAAAGAAAATAAAAAAAGAAAAGAAAAGAGAAAAGAAAAGAAATCTGGAACTGAAATGCGAGAATCAGGAGTCCCACAACATGCTACATGCAATCTATAAGAAATTCACTCTAGCGGTCCCAAACAAAGTTCTTACCTGCATAAGCTGCTGCTTCAATTTCTGTATTTCTGAAATGTTCAGCTCACTGAATAAGTCAGAGACAGGGTTCAGAGACTCTCCTTTCCTTAAGGTGGGAGTCCGATAGTCTCCATTCAGTTTCACAAGAGGCCCATGGATATGACCATTCATTTTGTCATCATTGTTTGGTTCACTCCCATCCTCGGCAAATTTGAGTCCATCTACTGAGATGCTGATATGGTTATCATTGAGGCTGATATACTGCGAGAGCTCCTTCCGCAGGTTGTTCTTTTGCTCTCTTTCATTTTTTAAAGTCTCGAGGGCTTCTTCTAGTTGGTGCTCAGCAATCTCTTTCAATCGGATGGCATCTTCCAGCTGGCTGTTCAGCAGTACCGTCTCCTCCTCAAATCGCTTAATCTCATGCTTTAAGCCTTCGTATTCAACCTGAATCAGACGGGATAAAGAAGATTCATAAAACTAAAATGTGGATCTTACAAAACTGCCACTAAACACTCTAGTGGACCTAATCGTTTAACAGGAGTCTAAAAAATAAATAATAAAAAGCACACAGTATATCCTTAAAGTTATATAGGATAGTTTCTTTAGAAATTATATACTATATATAAAATACATAATTATGTATTACAGCGACATAACATAAATATGCTATATATAATTAGATATAATATAAATCTATATAACTCTCTATATAATTCAATTTTTAGCAGAGATGAAAAGTCTATTGTCTTAGGATTTCTTTTATAGGATCCAGTGGTCAAAAGGGGGCACTGTTTGCCTAATAAATAGGGAATATTTTTGTAACAATTTATGAGAATATTCGCAATCTAAGAAGAGATTGTATCATCACCATTACTTTGTTTTAGTTCCTTACTAATAATGAAGAAATTTTTATATCCAGAGATACATTTGTTGAATGATCATAATAACATAATCTCAGTAAAATGTTTGAGAGTAAGATGGAAATGTAAAGATCACTGTTATGTGCTTAAAGGATAGACAGAATCTCAAAGAACAGTTACATAAACTATCCAGTAACAAAAAATACCAACATTGTTTTTGTTTGTTTGTTTGTTTTGAGACAGGGTTTCGCTCTATTGCCTAGACTGGGGTGCAATGATATGATCATGGCTCACTGCAGCCTCAACCTCCCGGGCTCAAGTTATCTTCGCATTTCAGCCCCTCAAGTAGCTAGGATCACAGGCATGTGCCAACACGCCTGGCTATTTTACTGTTTTTTATTTTTTATTTTTTGCAGAGACGGGTCTCACTGTATTGCCCAGGCTGCTCTTGAACTCCTGAGCTCCAGCAATCTTCCGGCCTTGGCCTCCCAAAGTGCTAGGATTATATGTGTGAGCCACTGCACCTGGCCATATATTGTTAGTGAGGTAATATTCTTTTGAATTGCAATAAAAATAAACCTGCTCAAACAACCCCTTCCTCATGAAGGCCCGCGGGTGACAGGGATGACTTCTGTGAGCCAACATGCCTCCTTGGGATCTTTTCCATGGCACTTATCACATGCCACCTTTTAAGAAACATTTTATCTCCACAAGTACACTGTAATCTTCTTAGAGAAAGGAAGTATTTTTTTATCCACCTCATTGCTCCTCATAGTGCTTCAGTGTTCCCTCATGGTGTTTAAAACAGAAGTCTGCTGTTCAGTGTGTATTTGCTGAATAAAGAACAACGAGGAATGAAAAAATAAACTAGAAAAAGTACAATAAAGTAATCATGATATTAGATGCACATAGAAACTATGTGCTTAGTTTCATATTGATTTTAGCATATATATTAGTTTGAACTTGAATTTTTAAAAAATATTTTAAAAACTGAAGGATAGGGAACATTGACCAGTATCATCATCATATATTTCTCTTTCTCCCCCTACTTCCCTTTACATAATCTCAATGCAATGGTTTGTCTTGCAAAGATTAGGGTAGAGATTTAGCTGGGATGTAAGCTTGCTGATGTAACAGACACCTAAACAAGAATGACTTAGTCAAGATGGAAGTTTTCCTCTTTTTGTTGGGGGGGAAGGAGTCTCGCTCTGTTGCCCAGGCTGGAGTGCAGTGGCGCAATCTCGGCTCACTGCAAGCTGTGCCTCTGGGTTGATGCCATTCTCCTGCCCCAGTCTCCCGAGTAGCTGGGACTACAGGCGCCCGCCACCACTCCCAGCTAATTTTTTGTATTTTTAGTAGAGACAGGGTTTCACTGTGTTAGCCAGGATGGTTTTGATCTCCTGGCCTTGTGATCCGCCCACCTCAGCCTCCCAAAGTGCTGGGATTACAGGCGTGAACCACCGCGCCCGGCCAGAAGTATTTCCCTTATGTAACAGTACGGAGGTAGATAGTCAAGGACTAGTAGGGAATCTCTGCTCCATAAGGTCATCCAGGAGCCAGGCTCTTTCTCTGTTGTTGTATGGCCTTCTAGCCTAGACCATACTATCTAAGGTGGCTTGCCATTTGATAATGTTCTAAGTGGTGGGGCGAAATAAGGGGCACACTCTCTTCCTTTAAGGACATTAAAAGTTACCCACATCACTTGTTATATACCATTGGCTGGTACTAGTCTTATGCAATTTGGTTGCCAGGAGGAGTGAAGAATGTAGCCTTTACTCTGGGCAGCACTGGGCCCAGGTAAAAATTGAGAAATACACTGTCAGAAGGGAACAATGAAATCTGATGGTAAACCAGCACTCACTGGTCACTGGAACACTGTGGTGCTCTAGTAGAATGCAACTCATAAAGACATACGTATAGCAGATGTTTCTAACAATGCTAGTTGTATATGTGAATATGGATACTGTTATTTCAGTGAAAGAATGTGCTCACCACACTATGGTGTGTGAAATGAATTATGAGGGCTGGGCACAGTGGCTCAGGCCTGTAATCTCAGCACTTTGGGAGGCCAAGGCAGGTGAACTGCTTGAGCACAGGAGTTTGAGACCAACCTGGGCCACATAATGAAACCCCATCTCTACAAAAAATAAGAAAATTAGCCAGGTGTGGTGGCGTGCACCTGAAGTCCCAGCTATTCAGGAGGATGAGGTGGGAGGATCACTTGAGCCCAGGGAGGTCAAGGCTGCAGTGAGACCTGATGGTGTCACTACACTCCAGTCTGGGTGGCAGAGTGAGGCCCCGTCTTGAGAAAAAAAGAAAAAAAAATGCATTATACAAAACATGCCTCTAAGGCCAAAAAAAAAAAAAAAAAAAAAGGTCATTGGAATTTCAACATGTCCCTGATAGAATTACTCAAAAGAGACAATAGTGGAGACCATTATTTATAATGTCCATTATTTAGAATGAAAACTAGAAAGTGCTAATTGTTCTACCATGAACATGCATTTGAATAAATATAACAAAAAATTAACAAATCTATCAATGGCATACTACCAATAACTGCCTCCTAATCAAGTAGGAATTTCTGGGTTCATATCAACTACATTACTTAAGATGATGAGTACTTCATGGGAGAAAAATCGCACTTTGTGAAAAATGATAACTGGGCACTATAAACGCATGTTACAAACATGATGGCAGGGAAATGAAATAACTTTTCAAAAGTCCAAGAACTTATTACTTGGCCTGGGACACATAATAACTTGACAGCCCCTGGCTATCAGCGACCTGCTCAAAGGCATGTGTCCCTGTGTTTGCATTCTGTACTCTAGTGGCTCCCCGGGCAGGTGTGTGCTCCCATGACCCTTCCACCAATTCAGATATCAGATGCTTTAGAGCAGAGATCACAAGTGGTGCCCATAGACCATCGAGCCTATGGATGTGCTTTATTTGGCTTGTAACATGTTACAAAACTTTTGGAATTGATTGCCAATATTTAGAAAACTGATGATTTCACAAACATTTGAAAACTTCTAACTTCTTTTTTAAAAAATTCAAAAGTTTGGGCTGGGCGTGGTGGCTCACGCCTGTAATCCCAGCACTTTGGGAGGCAAGGCTGGCGGATCACGAGGTCAGGAGATCAAGACCATCCTGGCTAACATGATGAAACCCTGTCTCTACTAAAAATACAAAAAAATTAGTGAGGCGTGGTGGCGGGCACCTGTAGTCCCAGCTACTCGGGAGTCTGAGGCAGGAGAATGGCGTGAACCCAGGAGGTGGAGCTGGCAGTGAGCCGAGACAGCGCCAGTGCACTCCAACCTGGGCGACTGAGCAAGACTCTGTCTCAAAAAAAATAAATAAATAAAAATTAAAAAATAAAAAATTCAGGCAACACCGGGCCTACGTTCACAGAAGACAAAAATCACCTGTAAGTGAGCATTGGCTGTTCCTTTTGCATCCACTTTTTCTTTTGTTTGTTTGTTTGTGACATGGTCTTGCTCTGTTGCCCAGGCTAGAGTATAGTAGCTTGATCACAACTCACTACAGCCTTGATCTCCCAGGCTCAATTAATCCTCCCACCTCAGCCTCCTGGGTAGCTGGGATTACAGGCGCATACCTCCATGCTTGGCTTTTTTCGTTTCTTTTTCTTTTTTTTTTCTGTAGAGACAAGGTTTTACCATGTTGCCCAGGCTGGTCTCAAACTCCTGGACTGAAGCAATCCTTCCACCTCAGCCTCCCAAAGTGCTGGGATTATAGGCGTGAACCACTGCATTTGGCCTCTACTTTTTCTTTACATCTTATACTTAATGCTATTTATGAGCTGCTTGTGGTCATTTGAGTTTGCCGCTCCTGCCCTGTGACTGGCTGTCTTCAACCTTTTCCACCTAGCAAACAACCTTTCCCACACTACAGGATCCAGCCACCTTTCCTTTACACTTGCTGACTGACTGCGTTTCAACTAGGTTGTTACCTCAAGCAAAAACGTGCATTTTTCACTTTCTCTCTGGCAGTGAAATGAACGGTTCATTCTCTGATTATAGGAATCTCAATTGTTAGCAAGGAAGCAGGGGGAAACTGAGGATGAAGTGTAGAGGAAGAGAGGCATCCATAAAAGCACGCTCAACATGATTAACTGTTTTGCAGGTGACTTGGGATTAAGGAGTATGGAAATCAGAAGGGCCTTTACCCCCTTATGAAAGGAGAAGCAAGGATTGCCCTCAGTGTGGTTATAAGAAAGGCAACTTGGAAATTCTTCGGACAACTGTGTTTTCTTGTGTCATGGTTTCTTCTAGGCCTGCTTAAATACTGTAAAGTCGGGCCAGGTGCAGTGGCTCGCGGCTGTAATCACAGCACTTTGGGAGGCTGGGGCGGGCGGATCATAAGGTCAGGAGATAGAGACCACCCTGGCTAACACGGTGAAACCCCGTCTCTACTAAAAAAAAAAAAAATTAGCTGGGCGTGGTGGCAGGCGCCTGTAGTCCCAGCTACTTGGGAGGCTGAGGCAGGAGAATGGTATGAACCCGGGAGGCGGAGCTTGCAGTGAGCCAGGATTGTGCCACTGCACTCCAGCCTGGGCAACAGAGCTAGACTCTGTCTAAAAAAAAAAATACACACACACACACACACACACACACACACACACACATATATATATACACACACACATACTGTAAAGTCATCCTCCTCCCAACCTTTCCTTTTTTTTCCCTGGACAACATAGGACACCTCTTTCCAACCTTTCCTAGTATTTCAACCAACCCTCTGACTGCCCCAGATTATGTGATAAGCTTATATTTGCAGACATTAGTTTGCACTGTAGACCTGTTATGCTGCAGTCTTTGTTAAACTGATGGCCTAGACCAGAGGTTGTCCAACAATAGTATGTACTCTGGAGCAAATCCAGCCCACCACCTATTTTTGTGTAGAAAGTTCTATTGGGACACACTCCCATTTATTTGTTTACATATTGTCTATGGCTGCTTTTACCAGAGCAGAGCTGGGTAGTTACAAGAGAGATCATATGGCCAGCAAAACCTAAAATACTTACTATCTGGCCCTTTACAGAAAAAGTTTGCCAACTCCGGGCTTGACTTGAAGACATTAATTTAGTTTGCATGGCAGAGTTTAAAATTCAGTAGTATTTATTCAATTGATGGCCTAGATTTCCCGTAAAACCTGATCTCTTGCTATGTCACCCAGGCAGGAGTCCAGTGGCACAATCATGGCTCGTTGCAGCCTCAACCTCCTGCACTCAAGTCATCCTCTTGCCTCATTTTTTAAACTTTTTTTGTGGACACAAGGTCTCACTATGTTGCCCAGGCTGGTCTCAAACTCCTCAAGTGATCCTCGTGACTTGGCCTCCTAAAGTGTTGGGATTACAGGTGTGAGCCACTGCGCCTGGCCCTGATCTCTTTCTGTCTGGGCAGCTTCACTCACACCACTCACTCAAATGTGGTACAAGCTCCTACTATTCACCCAGCTGTTTCATGTTTCTCCGCCTGGGAAAAGGCTGTCACCTGGAAAACTCTTATTCCTCTTTTAAGACCTAAGTTAAGAATCTCATCCTAACTGTGAAGTCTTTGGTGCCCACTGAGGCAAACTCATCACTCCTTTCTGTGCCATTGTTGCAAGGCTGCACCATATGATTACAGCCCCAGCAAGGCAGAGGAAGCAAGAAACAGAACAAGGGACTTAAAACTGGTGTTTGGTATTTTAAAGACAACATCAAAGCAGTCATCATAGGAAAAATAAGCGCTTTATTAGCATTCCTTATAGCAACTTCATAGTTTAATAACTTTATTTTTAACTACATGAGGGTCAAGGTTAGATATCATAATCCTTTCAGAGCTTAGGAACTCTAAAGATCTTAATCTATCCCTATGTCGCGAAACCTAACATATGGCTTTAATATTCATTTACACAAATTGCTACGAGTCCCTATTGGGACTACAAGCTCTTTGAGCCAGTGACTATATCTTTTGTCTCTAAAAAGTAAATGATCTCATAGAGAGATACCCCTGAAATACTGGTTAAATGAAATAAAACTGAATTGAATACATTTCCTAGGTTTTTTATGATATTACCTTATGATATTCTTTTTTTTTTTTTTGACATGGAGTTTCACTCTTGTTGGCCAGGCTGGAGTGCAATGGCACGATCTTGGCTCACCACAACCTCCACCTCCCAAGTTCAAGCGATGCTCCTGCCTCAGCCTCCCTAGTAGCTGGGATTACAGGCATGCGCCACCATGCCTGGCTAATTTTGTATTTTTAGTAGAAACGGGGTTTCTCCATGTTGGTCAGGCTGGTCTTGAACTCCCGACCTCAGGTGATCCATGCGCCTCAGCCTCCCAAAGTGCTGGGATTACAGGCATGAGCCACCGCACCCAGCCTTTTTTTTTTTTTTTTTTTTTTTTTTTTGGTGATGGATCGGCGTCTCACTCTGTCACCCAGGCTGGAGTGCAGTGGCGTGATCTCAGCTCACCGCAACCTCTGCCTCCCAGGTTCAAGTGGTTCTCCTGCCTCAGTCTCCCGAGTAGCTGGGACTACAGGCACCCGCCACTACGCCCGGCTACTTTTTTTTGGTATTTTTAGTAGAAACGGGGTTTCACTATGTTGGCCAGATTGATCTCGAACTCCTGACCTCGTGATCTGCCCACCTTGGCCTCCCAAAGTGCTGGGATTACAGACATGAGCCATTGCGCCCGGGGCGATATTCTTATATATTATTACCTGACATTGGAGGAAATGTTTCATAATAGAAGTGTGAATGAATTGTTGCTTTTCTTTTTCTTTTCTTTTTTTTTTTTTTTTTGGAGACAGGGACTCACTCTATCGCTTAGGCTGGAGTACAGAGGTGTGGTCATAGCTCACTGCAGCCTCAACCTCCCAGGCTCAGGCAATCCTTCCATCTCAGACTCCCAAGTAGCTGGGACCACAGGTGTGCATCATCACACTTGGTTAATTTTTTTTTTTTGCTTTTGGTAGAGATGAGGTCTCCCTATGTTGCTGGACGTGAACTTTTGGACTCAAGTGATCCTCCTCAGCCTCCCAAAGTGCTGGGATTACAGGCTTGAGCCACAGTGCCTGGCCAGTTTTTTTATTCTTTCAACAAGTATTTATTTAATATCTACTATAGATCAGGCTCTATCGTAGGTGCTGTATGTTAGTGGAAGGAAATGGAATGTAAACAAACGAATAAATAGACTATAGAAAGGGGTGTTACTTAATAATTACACTGTACTTAGAAAATAATCAATAAATAGCTAAAAGAAAAATAATACTTCAGAAGGAAAAATTCTTTGAACTAAGCATTTTAAAATGGTAATAACTTTGCTGTTTAGAAACATCAAAGCAGGCTGAAGGACTATACAACGCATGGGGAACCTCACTACAAAGTAACACAACCCAATTTTGTGACTGAATGCTACTCATTATCACCTCTTTAAAAAACTCTGTGGCATTTGTACATAAAACATTGTACTTAATACTTCATTAATTAGGGCCAGGCATGGTGGCTCATGCCTGTAATCCCAGCACTTTGGGAGGTCAAGGTGGGCGGATCACTTGAGACCAGCCTGGCCAACATGGCAAAACCCTGTCTCAACTAAAAATACAAAAATTAACTGGGCCTGGTGGCACACGCCTGTAATCCCAGCTACTCAGAAGGCTGAGTCACAAGACCAGGAGGCAGAGGTTGCAGTGAGCCAAGATTAAGCCACTGCACTTCAGCCTGGGCGACAGAGCAAGACCCTGTCTCAAAAAAACCCAAAAAACCAAAAACCTTTATTGATTAGAAAGAGTTTACAATAGATGCTAGCATCTATAAATAAAGATCAATTACTACGGGAAACAAACACAGCATTTTCTTAGCTGGGAGAGACTTGTGGCATTTCAGTTCCTCCAATTTCAGGGAATGAACCAGAATGGCGCTCTGTGTAGAAAATGATTTTGAATGAATTAATTAGACACTTAATTGGGAAAATTAGCATATGGCATGTTGGAAATAAAAAATGTGTAAGTTCCCCCACCTTTTAAAAAAACTTCTGAGTTAACCATTGGATCCCATGTTTCAATTACTGGAAGGAGGGCATGGGGAAACTCACAACAGGAATGACAGTACAAATTCTCCCAGAAACGGCATCTGGGTTAATGAATACTCAAGGGATACCTTGGCAGTCTTTCAAGAATATCTAATACTGGCCTTCATTAACCTCCTGAGTCCCTCAGCCTACACATGCGGTCACGGAAGGCTCTCCAAGGAGGCTGCTGGTGGTGCTCTCACCATGCTCTAGAGAGCAGGGAGGAGTGTAGGAATCGGGAAGGAAGGGCCACTTCAAATAGTTGCACTTCAAGTAAATTTGTTTCAAATCCTCTATGTGCTTCATCAATAACCAAAAAAAGGACCACAAAAAATACCCTTCTTAGGCCAGGCACGGTGGCTCACACCTGTAATCTCAGCACTCTGGGAGGCTGAGGTGGGCGGATCACGAGGTCAGGAGATTGAGACCATCCTTGCTAACACGGTGAAACCCCGTCTCTACTGAAAATATAAAAAATTAGCCAGGTGTGGTGGCACATGCATGTAATCCCAGCTACTCAGGAGGCTGAGGCAGGAGAATCGGTTGATCCCGGGAGGCAGAGGTTGCAGTGAGCCAAGATCACGCCACTGCACTCCCGCCTGGTGAAAGAGCAAGACTCCGTCTCAAAAACAAACAAACGAACAAACAAAACCCTTCTTATTTTAAAAAGTATTCGAGAAGCATCTTTACAAATGTATTTTTCAAAGTCTACATTTCTCCACTGTGTGCTCACTTTTCCCAGCCAAATCAAGACCTGGGGAGCCTCTGGAATGGCCCCCCTCAGCACACATATGAGGATTCAGAGCTTACAGAAGGAATGAGGCAGAAACACATGGGGATACTCCAGTAGCCCTTTTTTGATGGACTGAAACTGTCCCCCTACATGCCTTCCTCCCAGCACTCCAAATCTGGGGGAAGTGGCAATGATCAGAAATCAAATTTTGGCCAAGCGCTGTGGCTGGTGCTTGTAATCCCAGCACTTCGGGAGGCTGAGGCGGGCGGACTGCTTAAGCTCAGGAGTTCAGACCAGCTTGGCGAACATGGTACAACCCTGTCTTTACTGAAACTACAAAAATTAGCTGGGTGTGGTGGCTCATGCCAGTAATCCCAGCTGCTCGGGAGGCTGAGGCAGGAGAATTGCTTGAACCAGGAGGTGGAGGTAGCAGCGAGCTGAGATCGCGCCACTGCATTCCAGCCTGGGCAACAGAGCAAGACTCTGTCGCAAAAAAAAAAAAAAAAAAAAAAAAAAAAAAAAGGAAATCAAATTTTAATTGTGCCACTACATGGATTTTTCTCTTCTATATTTTTTTCTTTTCCCTTTTAATGCTTATATCTATCAAAACATTATATCTATCTATCAATTGATCAATCAATCTATGTATCATGTAGATACCAACTCAGGAAGGGAGTGAGGTAAAAGCATACATCTGGGCTGGCTTCTAAGTTTACACAGGACAAGAATCATGCCCTACAGATTCTTGTGTCTGTCCAGCCTAGCACAGCACCTGGCACATAGGCTGTTGATCTGAACTGAGAGGTGGCAACAGCGTTTAGACCAGAATAGAGGTGTCGCTGAGGAAGCACCTTGAAAAGAACTCGAACATCCAATTCACCTTTGCTTAACTACTTGATTCAACTGTATTCATAAATAAATTCTTCTAAAATTACAGATTCAATCATTATTAATAGCTCTGAAAATCCACAATGCAAACCAATCAGGAAAATTAAGCTATCAAAGCCCCATTACAGCAAAAAAATTATTTAAATGTACGAATGTAACTTTGTAGTCAGGTTACAGCTGAAAAAGAAAACAGGCATTTTCTTTTTCTTTTTCTTTTTTTTTGAGATGGAGTCTCACTCTGTCATCGAGGCTGGAGTGCAGTGGTGTAATCTCGGTTCACTGCAACCTCCGCCTCCCGGGTTCAAGCAATTCTCCTGCCTTAGTCTCCTGAGTAGCTGAGATTATAGGCGCCCACCAACATGCCTGGCAAATTTTTGTATTTTTAGTAGAGACAGGGTTTCATCATATTGGCCAGACTGGTCTCAAACTCCTGACCTCAGGTGATCCACCCACCTCGGCCTCCCAAAGTGCTGGGATTACTGGTGTGAACCACAATGCCTGGCCTCTTTTTCTTATCATTTTGCTCTTCTTGATTTATACTTCATAATCCATTTCCCTCTATTATTTGAAAGCAATTTACAGAAAAAATTTTTAGGGCGTGAGAGACCAGTGATCGTAGGAAGACCTTAAGCTCGTAGACAAGCGTACAGACCCGGGCTTTTTTTTTTTTTTTTTTTTTTTTTTTAAGACAGAGTCTCACTCTGTCACTAAGGCTGGAGGGCAGTGGCACAATCTGGGCTCACTGCTACCTCCACCTCTCGGGTTCAAGCGATTCTCCTGCCTCAGCCTCCCAAGTAGCTGGGATTACAGGCATATACCACCACGCCCGGCTAAGACTCAGGCTTTTAATGAGAAGTTGTCAGGTTAAATTTGTTACAATACATTTGGCTTATGAAATAAATGAATGCAGAACTAAAATACAAACTAAAATTCTTTTTCTTATTCAATAAAACTTTAGTGTACACTATACTACTTACAGGTGTATTTTTTCCTTCTATATTTTAGCTGAAATAGGAGGGTTGGGACATTTCAGTACATAAATGTTATAGAGAGAAGATTAAAGAGTAAACAATAAATTTTGACAAGTTCCTTCCTGAGAAATGAAGAGGAGATTTAACCTTAGTGGTCAGAAGATGTAGATCCATCTTCAGTATAACTCAAAAAATTTCTTAAACCTTACCTGGTTCTGCTTCAACGTGGACACTAGTTTCTGCAACGTGATATTTTCTTCTTCCAATTCAGTATAGTCCTGAAGGAGCCGTGCCTCTCGGAACTTATATTCTCGGATTTCATCCTTCATCCGTATTCTCTGTAGCTCCACCATCTCATTGTTCTGAAACAACAGAGTAAACAGTCAATACATAACTCTCTTATTGCAGATTTTACAAGGTGTAAAGTCCTGGTCGTTAAAAATAATAATAAAAACACCTCATGGGGTGTAAATTGTTACTGCCTTTTTTTCGAATGGCAATTTAGTGATATCTGCCAAAAACTTAAAAGCACATATATATTATCCAGCAATTCAACATCTAAAAATCATTCTTAAATGTTTTCATAGAAGTAAATAAAAAGATAAATAAATCCATGTATACTTACACAAAAAATTGGAAACAGTATAAATGTTTGCTATTTGGGGAACACATTATCATGCATCCATTGAATGGAACATTATAACATTATTTTTAAGAAATGAGAAAGTCTGGGTGCAGTGGCTCATGCCTGTAATCCCAGCACTTTGGCAGGTGGATCACCTGAGGTCAGGAGTTCGAGACCAACCTGGCCAACATGGTGAAACCCTGTCTCTACTGAAAATACAAAAAAAAAAAAAAAAAATTAGCTAGGTGTGGCGGTGGGCACCTATAATCCTAGCTACTCGGGAGGCTGAGACAGGAGAACTGCTTGAACCCAGGATGCAGAGGTTGCAGTGAGCCGAGATCAGGCCACTTCACTCCAGCCTGGGTGACAGAGCAAGACTCCATCTCAAAAATAGAAAAAAAGAATGAAGAGAAACTTTATTGTACTAAAATGGAAATGTAGTCACAATATATTATTATATAATATATATATATTATATATATACACAATATAATAATATATTATTAAATGTAAAAAGCAAGTTATAGATTAGTATGCATATTAGGATCCCAGGTATGTTAGAAATACAGGGAACATACACATACACAGATACATGCACACTTCCATGTCAGAAAAAATATTTGTAAGAATATCCAGAAAACTGTCAATAGTGGTGATTTATAAAGGATTAGACTGGGCAAGCCACAGGGATAAGGAGAGGAGCCTATTAGTTTGATTTTATGTCCTTCTGGATAATTTCAATTATTATTATTTTTTTAACAACAAGCTTGTATTACCAGGTCTTATGTGTAAAGTTACAGGATAGAAATCAATCAATTAAAAAAAATATTTAACTTTTTCCATAAACTTATGTGGCAAGTATAAGCTATGTTTTAGTTCAAACTGTATAATGACCACATAGTAGATACAAACATTTATACATGTAACATATTCATAGTCATGGAAAGATGGGATAGAAAAGTTTTCTTTTAATTAAGGATTAATTAGATTTGTTTCCAATTCAAACAAAGAGAAATACGCAAAAAAGTACCATAGAAACCAAAAACCACATTTTCTTATGTAATTCCTAGATCTCCATATGGGAAAAAAATGAGTCATGATGCATTTGGCCTTCACACCATAATTTGTGGAGCCTTGATATAGTGGTGGGCAGGACTGACAATGAATAGAAACTGCTACGGCAACACGGATGACTCTCACTAATATATTGACTGAAATAAGCCAGATGCAAATGACTACATACAAAATGATTCTGCATGTAAAGTTCAAAAACATGCTATGTAGGTTCCATTGTCTCCCAAAAAAGACATGTTGAAGTCCTAACTCTCAGGGTCTTTACAAAGGTAAAAATTAAAATGAGATCATTAGAATAGGCCCAATCCGATAGGGCTGCTGTCTTTATAAAAAGGGGAAATTCAGCCACACAGAAGCTGACACATACCTCTGCGTGTGGGGTGGGAAGACCATGTGAAGAAACACAGGGAAAAGACTGCCACGTGACCATGGAGGCAAAGACTGAAGTGACCCATCTACACTCCAAGGAACACCAAGGATTGCCAGCAAACACCAGAAGCCAGGAAGCGCAAGGAAAGGTCCTTCCCTAGAGCTGCCAGAGGGACCATGGCCCTGCCGACACCATGATTTCTGACTTCTGGCCTCCAGAACTGTGAGATGATAAATTTCTGTTGTTTTAAAGCCTCCCAGACTTTGTTACGGCAGCTCTAAGGAAAGAATACATGCGCAAAACTAATCTCTAGTGACAGAAGTAAATGCATTGTTATCTTTGTGGGAGGGTAGGGTGACATCTGCAAGCACCAGAAGAAACATTTTAAAGGTCTCTATCGTAACAGAGAGCCAGCTCTAGAAGAACACCTGATTTTCCTACATATGCTTTCAAATGTCTCTCATCTTGCTTTATATTCTACAGATTTTTTTTTTTTTTAAAAGACATGGTCTCGGCCGGGCGCGGTGGCTCAAGCCTGTAATCCCAGCACTTTGGGAGGCCGAGACGGGCGGATCACGAGGTCAGGAGATCGAGACCATCCTGGCTAACCCGGTGAAACCCCGTCTCTACTAAAAAATACAAAAAACTAGCCGGGCGAGGCGGCGGGCGCCTGTAGTCCCAGCTACTCGGGAGGCTGAGGCAGGAGAATGGCGTGAACCCGGGAGGCAGAGCTTGCAGTGAGCTGAGATCCGGCCACTGAACTCCAGCCTGGGTGACAGAGTGAGACTCCGTCTCAAAAAAGAAAAAAAAAAAAAAAAAGACATGGTCTCACTCTGTCACCCACACTACAGTGCAGTGGCATGATCACGGCTCACTGCAGCCTTGACCTCCCAGGCTCAAGCGATTCTCCCACCTCAACCTCCTAAGTAGCTGGGACTACAGGTGTACACCAACACGACTGGCTAATTTTTGTATTTTTTTGTAGAGATGGTATTTCACCATGTTGCCCAGGCTGGTCTTAAACTCCTGAGAGCAATCCTTCTGCCTCAGCCCCCAAAGTGCTGGGATTACAGGTGTGAGCCACTGTGCCCAGCCTTCTACAAATTTAATTTTTTTTTTTTTTTTTGGGTAGAGGCAAGGTCTTGCTTTGTTGCCCAGGTGCCTCGATCACAGCTCGATGTAGCCTTGACCTCCCAGGCTTAAGTGATCCTCCCACCTCAGCCTCCTGAGTAGCTGGGCCTACAGGTGCACATCAACCACGCCCAGCTAATTTTTAAATTTTCTGTAGAGGTGGGGTCTCGCCATGTTGCCTAAGCTGGTTTCGAATGTCTGGGTTCAAGCAATCCTCCTGCTTTTTGGCCTCCCAAAGTGCTGGGATTATAAGCGTGAGCCACCACACCCGGTCCATATTCTACAGATGTTAACTATAAATAACTGCCTTTGCCTCTGGTTTTCAGAGGCATGTTCAGTTGCCTATTTGAACATGGTGATGTTTTTTCTTCTAACTTGACTCCTGAGTACAGCTCTTCCTAGTTCTGTTTATGTTTATGTGAAAACAATAAATTATAAACACATAATCTTACATGTAAAAAATGAAAAATTCAGCTCCAAAATCACTGATGCAGTTCCAGCTAATAAAATAGGCAGACACTGTAATCTCTAAGTAGTGATGTTAGCTCAGAGTTTTGGGGAGGATAAGCGGTTGTTGACTGTGGTATGAAGACAGATGTTAAAAAAGTTATTCTGACACTTGTTAAAATGGTAAGGAAGACTTCATTCAAGACCATTGCAACTGGAGGGGAAAAAGAAGGGGTTCAACTCTGAAACAGCAAGAGCAAGTGAAGATTTACAGCCAAGAACAGCGTGAGGAGGTCAAAGGATGGGAAATTGCTGAAAGGACACATCAAGGGCAGGGGAATTCTTGCTAAGCTGGCCTAACAGGACTCTTGCTAAAGGCAGTCCAAGGACTTAGACATCAAAAAGGTGGAGGATGAAGAACTTGATCAGATATCAAGGGTAATTAGATAGCTAGGGTTTGGAGATGACTTAGCAGAATTCCTTGCTAAGGCTGGGCTGGGCAGGCCAAAGCTGGGGGTGGAGCAAGGATCAAGACTGGTCCAAAAGAGATATTAGCAGAGCATGACTGAAGCTTGGTTAAGGAGAGAGTCTTTGATACCTCACATCATGAACTGCAGTCTGATAAGAACGAAAGCTAAGAAAGTTTGCAAGACACTTGACCTGGTGATAATATGAATATAGATCCTAACTAGAGCAGGGCCGAAGTTTTTTTGGCATCAGAAAATTTTTATCCATTATGTATCTTATCATCATAAAAGCTCACTGGCTATCTAGTAAGGACTTCCCTGGAGATGTGCAGATTTCATCAATTTAATGTAATATCCTATGGAATGTAATCATCAATCCTGAAGCTATACAAACTAACTGGTTGTTTTGGAAACCTGCTTTCAACCTACTATACGTAACCTCATTTATATATAAGGGGTTGGAGCTCCTTGTTAGTCAGAATGCTTCTAGACTGTCTGGCATTTCTCACTTTAGCTCTCGTTATAATAAACTGGTAACTCCAACAGAGTCATTTCTTCAACACTTGAGTAATTCACATATGCCTACTCCACCAATTGACTTTAGCCTAATCCTCCCTTTTCAGCTTCCCTCTGCTTTTATCAATGCTGATCTCTTAAAGCAATTCTGTTCTACTATAGGTCACAAGTGTCAACATAGAAGTCTTCTGAAAATAGAGTTTGGCAACTTAAAAGAAGCTTACCAATGGCTTATATGAATTTCCTAAAAACAAACAAAAAATGGGCTTCTGTTTCTTGCCTCTCTAAAGGAGACATTTTAAGCAAATATGCCTGGATTTATGAAATAGTAAATATTGGTATGTAATCCTGTTGAAATGTGGTTTTCCCAGCTCTAGAAAGCTATTGCCCAGTCATCATCCTTTAGAAACAACAGACTCTGGGGCTGGGCACAGTGGCTCACGCCTGTAATCCCAACACTTTGGGAGGCCGAGGAGGGCAGATCACGAGTTCAGGAGATTGAGACGAGAGTGAGACTATCCTGGCCAAAATGGTGAAACCCCGTCTCTACTAAAAATACAAAAATTAGCCGGGCATGGAGGCTGTAGTCCCAGCTACTCGGGAGGCTGAGGCAGGAGAATCACTGAACCCAGGAGGTGGAGGTTGCCGTGAGCTGAGACTGCACCACTGCACTCCAGCCTGGCAACAGAGCAAGACTGTCTCAAACAAACAAACAAACAAACAAACAAAAAAACTAAACAACAGACTCTGATATTACAATAGATATATGGAATAGCAAAAAAGAGTTTCCTTATTTCTGCCTAGATAACTGAAAAAAGTTAGCAACGACCCCAAAAAAATCAAAATACAATTTACATGCAATACCTACTTTTCACACTCTGTGGTGTGTTGCAGTGGGGAAGTGAAGGTCCCTCTGCAAGTTTCAAAAGCTTTCAACGAAGTCACATCTGGTCCTGCCTCTGTCTCCAACCACTCTGCACCTCAATCTTTGGCTCTGGCCACAGGAGCTTTCCTTCTGCTCCTCCATCCCATTGGACATGCCGGCTTGCTTCTGCCTTGAGGCTTCTTTACTCCTCTTTCCAGAACTCCCTGACTTTAGATCAAGGGCTCTTAACCTCATATTGTGCCATGACCCTCTCTGACAAAGTGCTGAAGCCTATGAACCTCTTCTCAGAATAATATTTTAAAAAGTGTAAAAGACAAAATTATAAAAAACACTGATCACATTAAAATTATTTTTTATATATATTATTTTATTATTATTATTATCATTATTTTTTTTTTTTGAGAGAGAGTCTTGCTGTGTTGCCTAGGCTGGAGAGCAGTGGCATGATCTTGGCTCACTGCAACCTCCGTCTCCCAGGTTCAAGTGATTCTTGTGCCTCAGTCTCCCAAGTAGCTGGGATTACAGGTGCCTGCCACCACACCTGGCTAATTTTTATATTTTTAGTAGAGACAGGATTTCGCCATGTCGGCCAGGCTGATTTTGAACTTCTGACCTCAAGTGATCCACCTGCCTTGGCCTCCCAAAGTGCTGGGACTACAAGTGTGAGTCACAAAGCCCGGCCAACTTATTATAATAATTTTTAAAATTATGACATATGCTGGGCACAGTGGTTCATGCCTGTAACCCCCGTACTTTGGGAAGCTGAGATGGGAGGATCACTTGAATCCAGGAGTTCAAGACCAGCCTGGGAAACATGGTGAGCCCCATCCAGAAGATTATTTTGTACAAAAAAAGAACATGCAAAAATTAGCCAGGTATGGTGGTGCACACTTGTAGTCCCAGCTACTCAGGGGGCTGAAGTGGGAGGACTGCTTGAGCCCCAAAGGTCAAGGATACAGTGAGCCATGATCATGTCACTACACTCCAGCCTGGGTGACAGAGTGAGACCATGTCTCGGGGGGAAAAAAAAAAAATTAGAACTTGGTAGGTGACAGATAAGTATAGTAAAGGCCCCCAATTAATCACACTTCCCTGAAGTCACAACCTATGGAATTGCCTCTCAAATTGACTGAGTTGGCCTTTGGATTTGTTTTGACCCACAGAATATAGTGGAAGTGCTGGGGAGTTCTGAGCCTGAGCCTCAAGGGGCTTTGTGGCTCATGTTCTTGCTGTCTTGTAACACTGTGACTATGTGAAGAGCCCCAGGGTAGCCTGTTGGAGTCATGTGGCCCAGCCTGCAGCCAGCATCAGCTGCTGGGCATGGGAGGAAGGCCGTCTTGGACTATTTGGCCCAGTGGGGCTGCCAGATGACTGCAGCCACATGAACAATCCTGGCAAGTCCTTAAAAACCACTCAGATGAGGCCGGGCGTGGTGGCTTATGCCTGTAATCCCAGCACTTTGGGAGGCCGAGGCAGGCAGATCACAAGGTCAGGAGATCGTGACCACCCTGGTTAACACAGTGAAACCCCGTCTCTACTAAAAATACAAAAAATTAGCTGGGTGTGGTGGCGAGCGCCTGTAGTCCCAGCTACTCGGGAGGCTGCAGCAGGAGAATGGCATGAACCTGGGAGGCAGAGCTTGCAGTGAGCCAAGATCGCGCCACTGCACTCCAGCCTGGGCGACAGAGTGAGACTCCGTCTCAAACAAAACAAAACAAAACAAAACAAAAGAACCACCCAGCTGAGCACAGCCCAAACTGCTGACCAAAAGAATCATGGGTTATTGCTTAAAGCTCCCAAATTGTGGGTCATTCATTACCCAGTAATATAGAATCAATACAGTAATACATGTGCTTCTTTATTAACACAATTAGAATCAGATCTAGTGTCACATCTAAGAAATCTCATAATTTCAAAGCAATGATAGCATTTTAAGACACCTGTGAAAACTGAGACATAATTTTAAAAAACTATACTTTCGGCCAGGCGCGGTGGCTCACGCCTGTAATCCCAGCACTTTGGGAGGCCGAGGCGGGCGGATCACAAGGTCAGGAGATCAAGACCATCCTGGCTAACACAGTGAAACCCCGTCTCTACTAAAAATACAAAAAATTAGCTGGGCGTGGTGGCGGGCGCCTGTAGTCCCAGCTACTCAGGAGGCTGAGGCAGGAGAATTGCATGAACCTGGAAGGCAGAGCTTGCAGTGAGACGAGATTGCGCCACTGTACTCCAGCCTGGGTGACAGAGTGAGAATCCGTCTCAAACAAAACGAAACAAAATAACCACCTAGCTGAGCACAGCCCAAATTGCTGACCAACAGAATCATGGGTTATTGTTTAAAGCTCCCAAATTGTGGGTCATCATTACCCAGTAATATATAATCAATATAGTAATACATGTGCTTCTTTATTAACACAATTAGAATCATATCTAGTGTCACATCTAAGAAATCTCATAATTTCAAAGCAATGATAACATTCCAAGACACCTGTGAAAACTGAGATATAATTTTTAAAAACTATACTTTTGGCTGGGCACGGTGGCTCATGCCTGCACTCCAGCCTGGGCGACAGAGGGAGACTCAGTCTCAAAAAAAAAAACCAACTATACTTTCTACTGGTAACAAAGTAACAAGTGCTACTACTGAGGTTTGTTGTCTATATTCAAATAGAAGAAAATGCTAAATTTCAGTCTGAGTTTAATGAAAATAAACATGTAATTATTTTTCCCATCCAAGTTTATAGACCCGAAATCTATCCACAGACTCCCAGAACCTCAGCTGAAAAACTCTTCTGCTTTTACTTGTTATTTAGGTCTCATTTCAGATGTCATCTCCTCAGAGAAACCTTCCTGAGCAACTAATATAAAAGAGCTCCTCTCCCCCTCCACTCTCCCATCAGAGTTACTTTATAGATCAGTATTTAGCATAGAGTATGTACTCAGAAAATAAGTGTTGACAGAATGACACTGATTATTATTTGAAACTGGTTACTTACTTTTTATACATTTTATATTTATTACATTTCTTTTTGCATCTGAATATAATGATCCTTTTCTGTCTTGTTATCCTATGTCCCTAATACCTGGCACATTTTAGGCCCTGATGACCATGGAATGAATAATAAAACAGGTATACAAGTGGTTAATCACACACAAAAATATTTTTACATAGATGAGAGCTTCCTGTGTTGTGTTATTTGAGAAGGAGGCACAAAGGGAGAACAATGCACTTTGAAATAAAATACACCTAAATCTCTGAAATAACGTGACCTGTTATAATTCTTCTTCAATATATTATCAAGTTACTTGGTTTCTGTCTTCTGATCCTTGGGCAATACTTGGAGCATAGTGTGGAATAAGTGTAGAATGAAAAACAGTAGTGTTCCCCTAATTGGGCTATAAAGTCAAATTGCAGTATTTCATTAAATTCTTTTTTTGTAGAAACATATTATCTTAATTTTTTTCTTTCTTGAAAAATCTATCAACTGAGCGACTGATACATATATTTACTTATTTTTCCTTATTTAACATGTATAAAAAAGATAGCAGGAACCCAATGAACTGGATGCCAATCATTTATATAAAATTGTAAAGAAAAATGTTAAGATACAAGATTCTGAAATGGGAATATATACATTGTAAAAAATATAACAGCCAATAATCTGGCTTATATACTCTGGAAATTAACCATAAAATCTTATGCAGTGAAACAGTTAATGTCAAGAACATTTAAGTCCACAGCAAAGCTAATGAGGATCACTAACAACTCGTAAAATAACTAATGAAAACTCCTGATGCTAATTAAGGAAAAGGAAGAGTTTGGGCTGCAAAGACTGGTTCAGGTGAAAGACTCACTGAGATAAACAGACACAAGGCCCAGAGGAAGAAAACTGGTCTTATTTATTTTGCTAAAAATCCTTGGTTTTTGAATTGCCAGTGATTATATTCTAGGGGCATGTTCTTTAATTCCACAATAAATTTAAAAGATTGCAACTGTTGTTTTTTGCACCACTCATCATACATTTTCTCCTACAATTTTTTTTTTTTCTTCCTGGGATAAGATGATGCTGAGCTCTGCTAAAAACTCCCATCAAGAATAATCAGAGTAAGAAAAATAATGCATGAGAGAAAGGGGAGAAAATGGCACAACACGGGAAAGCTTCAGCTTTTCACCTCCAGGGAGCTGAGTCCCAGCTCCTCAGGGGAGAGGGGAGTAGCCTGAGATGGCAGGGATAGACTCAACTCATTATTTGCATTGCACCTGAGTATAGCAGCGTTCTTATAGTTTATTTTAATTAACATTAAAATATTTCTTTAGGAATCATAAATTTCCTTCACTATTGGCAAGAAGAAAAAATACAGATGAACACTTGTCACCACACAAAGAGTCATATATTAAAAATAACACTGCCTTGAGTTATAATGCTCTTAGTCTTTTATAAATTAATTATACCCACTGTCAACATTAGATACTAATAATAGCTTGGTTAGGTGGGAACAAACCCCTGTTTACTATCTGCAAAATGGGAATCCTAATACTTAAGATTAGATGTTACGTAACTGTGAGGATTTAATGATATAACATGGGAAAATGAGCAAGGATGCTAGACATACAGATAATTTATGATAACACAAGCAGAAGTTCACACGCAAAAGCCTAAGCAATTGATTACCCCTGGGTGAGCCAGGGAACGCTTTATAAAGGAAGTTACCATTGAGTAGAACCTTAAAGGAAAAGTGAAGGTTAACTAAATGGAGATAGAGGAGGACAGATTTTCCAGCCAGAGATAAACCTTCAAACAGAAGTAGCCTTATATTTGTGTTGCAGGCAGTGCTAAAATTCTCCAGTCAGACTGAGGATTTCCTTAGAGCCCCAGAGAACCTGAGGCAGTGATCAAAAGAAAAAGAGAAGACAGAAACTCAGAAAAATCTGGAAAACAGCTATTTTCCGCATATGCCTAAGTTCGGTGCTGTTTTGTAAAATAAAATGTTAAATTAGTCTAGTGTTGTGAACCTCTGAAGTAGTGGGAAGAACCAAAGTATAGTCAGCGCTTGGAATCTCTAAAGTTCTTAACTAGGCTGTGGTTTAGGGAACAGTGCAGTTTAGTGTGGTTGGAGCAGAGTAACCTGAGACAGATCCCGCAGGAAATTCTACTTTAAACAAAGGAATCTGGGGAACCATCAAAGACTTTTAAGCAAAGCAGCCACACGATCAGACCTATGTTTTGCCAAGTGACTCTGTTGAGAGTCGTGAGGGTGGACTTTAGCAAGAAAGGTCAAACAGAACAAATTAAGCAGCTGCTCTGATGGCCCAACATGAGAGAAGACATAAAGAATGCTGCGGAGGGGACAGATGAGGGAACATCTTGGTTAGAATGAACAGGATTTGGTAGCTGACTGATGTGATAATACAAGAAAATAAAGAGTAAAGAACAATGGCCTAATAACAATAAAAGTACCTAGAGTTGTTATAGAAAAAAGAAATTTTATAACAAAGTGAATATGAGAGTTAATGTCGTATCCTATAAATAATTGTAAGTAGTGTTACTTTTAATAGTCAAACCAGGAATTTCTGGATCCTAGAGGGGAGTAAAGGAGAACAGCTGGTCTGGTCCAGGTGGAGAAAGCTGGAGAGGGGGGTGTGGGAACAGGCCTTCTCGCTTCTCTCCCAGGGAGTGCCACTGCCAGGAGTTCTGGCAGTCTAAGACCCTAATATTCAGTGTCATTCATTGGGCCAAAAATGAACTCTTTTTTTGTTGCAGACAGGAGTGGACACCACTTCCCCTTGCTCCCCATCCCACAGGGATTTCTGTGCTGGGGCCAAGAAGGCCAGACCTTCAGTAGGTAAGGAAAGTTTCGGGGTAGAGGGAGGGCAGGGAAGGAGAAGGGCGACCCACTGTAGCCCAAGTGAGCCCAATGACATTGTTGGTTGCACGGCTGCTATTCTCTATACCTTGGGACAAGGACATACTTTATTTGAAAATTCCAGGGGCACAAGGCTCTGAGTTTCTCTTTTGTAGAAAACAAGAAGGCTGGGACCCCTGGATGTCAGATCCATGGGACAGGCCCAGACTTCTCAATCCGCCACCTTCCCAACACAGGTGATCTGCTCCTGTACCCACATAAGCCACTCACACCCATATCATTTGTCATGTTATCGCCCCAATAACTGCACCTCTGATTCTTCCAAATCAGGCTCTCCAGTTCTTCCAATCAAACCACTCACTCTTCCACCTCATCGTTTCCTATCCTTTGATTCCCAATTTGCTCATTATCTACAACACTCATTCTTCACTTCTTTGATTTCACCATCATTGCATACTTACTGACTTGTAAACACATTTAATTCTGTCTCTTCTCTCTCTTTTGGTAATAAAACCTAACTCTCTGCCTTCTCCACGCATGCTCATAGCTGAGGAGAACTGGAGAAATGACAGATCTGTGCTGACTGGGGACTGGTTTCAGCTGTAACTCATGGAGAGGTAGTGGAGTGGACTGGTAAAGTGCCCAGACTCTGAACAAGACATCCCCGGGTTCAGATCCTGACTTTGGTATTAACTAAATTTGGTCAAAATCACTGATATGAGTGATGGACTTAAAAAAATCAAAAAGTCCTGAATCTCTCAAATTCTAATAGGCTGTAAATACTGTCTAGTGGTCATATGTGTTCACAGGATAGCAAGTTATTTACTTCTCTCTCTTCCTACAATCAGTCCATCTTCCCTCCCTGAAAACCTTGCCTCATATTTCCTTAAGGGGGAAAAAACCCCAAGGAGATATGGCTTCTATCCCCACCTTCATTTCAATAGTTTCTTCCGTTCTACTGCAGACGGTTTAAAGACAGTAAGTCCCATCTTAAAACAAACAAACCTTAACCTTTACATTCATATTTTCACTTCTATGGTCATGAACGTCTGTTCTTAAACCACATTCCTCCCCAATCCTCCCAAAGAGCACTGAACTTGGTCTTGTCAAAGTCATTGACAACTTGCACGCTGTCATTGGATTGGTGGCCACCTCTGTATCTTCCTCTCTCTGGACTTCTTCAACAGCATGTGCCACTACTTTTGGAAACACTTTCTCCTATGGCTTCCCAGACAGCTGAACTCTCACCTGACTGGCTGCTGCTTTGCAGTCCCCTCTTCTCTGCTCAACCTCTAAAGGCTGAGCCATCCAGGTCTGTACCAAGCCTCTCCTTTTGCTGTTTCCTCACTTCCCAAAGGCAACTTCATCCAGGCCTCCAGCTTTAGATACCTACTTGTGTGCTAATGATTCTCAAATCCATGTCAGGGTTAACAAAACCCTATGCGACTTGCCCTGACCTCCTTGAAAGAGCTCAGGAGGTATCTTTTTCCTACTCATCCCTCATCCACTTTGCTCCCCTCCCTGGCCTCCTGTTGGTTTGAAAGACTTCAAGGTGTAGCCGGGGCAACATGGCAAAACCCGGACTCTACAAGAAATACAAAAATTAGCTGGGCATGGTGGCGTGTGCCTATAGTCCCAGCTACTTGGGAGGCTGAAGTGGGAGGATCACTTGAGCCCAGGAGGTGGAGGCTGTAGTGGGCTGAGATCATGCCACTGCACTCCAGTCTGGGCAACAGAGTGAGACCCTGTGTCAGAAAAAAAAAAAAAAAGGAAGAGGTAGAAGAAGAAGGAGGAGGAGGAGGAGAAGGAGGAGGCAGGAGGAGAAGAAGGAGGAGAAGAATGAGGAGAAGAAGGAGAAGAAGGAGAAGAAGAAGAAGAAGGAGGAGGAAGAGGAGAAGAAGGAGGAGAAGGAAAGAAGAAGAAAGAAGAAAGAAGAAGAAAAAGAAGAAGAAAGAAGGAAGAAGAAAGATGAAGGAAGAAGGAAGAAGAAAGAAGAAGAAAGAAGGAAGAAGGAAGAAGGAAGAGGAAGAAGAAGGAGAAGGAGAAGGAAAGAAAGAAGGAGAAGGAGAAGGAGAAGAAGACCTGAAGCTGAGTATTGCTTTAGAGTTTTTGCAGCAGCTGTCTCCTCTGCCTGGATTTCTTTCTCCTTGTTCACACTCTTTTCACTAGGATCCTCAACCTAACTCTCATCTCCAAAAGCAGCTTTCCGAGACCATTCCTTCTATAGTAGCCACTTGGTCACACTCACATAATCTGATTTTAGTGATCTGAAAAGTGTTTATCAAGATTTTATTTCTTTGTGTGTTTATTGGCTATCTTTCCCCTACTAGATCTAAGAGCCATGACAGCATGTTGTCAGTAACGGTTTACCACTATATCCCCAAGATCTAGAGGAGTGCCCCATGCACACTCCTTGTATTCCACACTTCCAGCCTGGATTGGATTGGTGGTGGCCTGAAGAAAGCTGGGAAGCGTTGTTGGGATGAGCCTAGTTGGGCAGCCAAAAGAAGGAGGGTACAGATAGATTTCATATATTTGAGTTCATAGATTGAAAAAAAAAAAAAAAAAGATGTCTACAAAGCAGGCCCCATGTAAAATTCTCCAGTGTTTAAAAACCCTTATTGGTGACATCCTTTCCATGTGTATTTATACTTTATTCTATCTTTTTAAAAAATATGCACTAAGGGAAAGTATCTGACAAACTTATCCATTGTAAGGTATATACATGCCTGATACAACTTGTCTCTCTTAGGGTTGGTTACAATTAATGAGGGACAGAGAAACACATCTCTGTGGTGCCAGCCAATAACAAGCTGATGGATGCAGAAGGTTGTCTTCTGAAACTGCAACGAGGCAAGCTCAGTTCTCTGCTGGGCAGTAATGTGTGCATCACAAATCTTTAGGAGAGTTACTGGTGAAGAATGAAAGGTATTCAGAGCACCATGTAATCAGTATCTTCCCAGGGCAATCCAGACTTAACAACTGGGCAATAACCAGGAAAAAGTAAATGTAGCAAGTTTGAATTGTGGCTTAAAACAAACATGTTCGGCAAGAAAAAAAGAAATATAAAAATATCTGTCATAGCTGGGAAAGAGTAATAAGGTAATAAAGGGGGAGATACTTAGGACTCCAGAACACTATTTCCCATAGTGTGTTCCGCAGAGGCTAGTTCTACGGAGTGTTTCTACGAGTCACTAAAAATAAGTTTGGGAAATATTAGGTTAAATAAGGTTACATACTTGTTTCTTCTTCTGGATTTCTCAGAACCTTTAATATGCTAGTGAGCACTGAGGCTTTCTAAGAGCAAGATGTGGTATGCACCATTTGCTAAATTGATTTGACCATAAGACCTTTGCCCTTTTAAAAAGGCATTTTGAACAATCCAAAGGTAGCCCAACCTAGACCCCTTCCAACTGTAGAGAACTCAATGGAATATCAGATTTAAATAATGGCATAAAATAAAAAGCATAGGGCTGGACAGCTGTAAAAAGGGGTGAGACAAAGATGATCAAGTCCTGATTAGCAATAAGTGAGTAAACAAGTGAAGGAGTTCAGGACATGCCACCCCAAAATATGCCACTTTGGCATGTTGATTATTTAGAGCTGAAAGCAATGGAGAAATAGCAGATGCAGGAAAGCCTTTTGACCTCCCCCTTTCTACTTAAAAACACACCATTACAATTTCCAGGAGAAGGGTGCCCTCCTTGTACCAGCAAGAAAAGAACATCTTTATCACCAGAGACTTGGAATTGCCTCTGAAATAGATCTGTACAAACTTACTAAAATATCCCTCATCTTCCATTAGTTTCCCCCTCTATACTTTTAGTGACTTCCTCACAATTTACTGCCTCTAATCCAAACTGCTTTGTCTTATCACTTATTCACACATTTATCATTTCTTTATCTAAAAGACATATAAGTTTGCTACTTCTGGTCACTTCTTTGGGTCTTCATTGTGTTGTGAGGACTTTCATGTACATGTAAAATTATAATAAAACTTGTATGCTTTTCTTCTGTTAATCTGTATGATAGAAATTTAATTCTTAGGCCTAGCCTGAGATTGTAAGAAGGTAGTGGAGAAATTTTTCCTCCTCTACACAAGAGTAGTAAAACTACAATGAAACCCATACTGCATAATTTTCACTATTTATTTATTTTGATACAGAGTTTCATTCTTGTTGCCCAGGCTGGAGTGCAATGGCATGATTCTGGCTCACCGCAGTCTCCGCCTCCCGGGTTCAAGCGATTCTCCTGCTTCAGCTTCCCAAGTAGCTGCGATTACAGGCAGGCGCCACCATGCCTGGCTAATTTTGTATTTTTAGTAGAGTTGGGGTTTCACCATGTTGGTCAGGCTGGTCTCGAACTCCTGACCCTGGTGATCCACCCGCCTTGGCCTCCCAAAGTGCTGGGATTACAGGTGTAAGCCACTGAGTCTGGCAATTTTCACTTTAATTCATATGCAAACCTTGCTCTGAAGAAAGTGGCACCATGAAGGGTTAATTTTCCTACAATGAATTTGAAGCAATACAAGCATCTGTCCCATGGGATACCTGCCTCCATTAGAAGCCAAGGAGAGCCCATCTCACAACCAGTTCACATTTCAGTGCCTCACTTCAAACACTTATCACAAGCAAAACCTTGACAGCAACATAAAATCTGCCCTTTTACTTTAAGCAGTTGAAATAAGTGGTACAAAATCAATCATAAATGACTTGTCTTCTTATATTCTGATCTATATTTTTTCTTCTTTGTGCAAAAGGATAGTAAAAGAACACATATGATTTTAAGCAATAAAATAGATGAATAAATACTGACATTGCATTTTAAATGGGTGGAACATGTATTTTTACAGGAAAGCTTTTTGGGGCAGATCTTTCTTTTAGTATCACTTTATCAAGATATAATTCATATATTTAAAATTCTCTCATTTAAAGTATACAATTGAATGATTTTTAATATTGTCACATAGTTGTGACCATCACTGCAATCAATTTAGAACATTTCTATCACCTAGAAAATAAATTCTGTATCTTTTAGGGAAGGCCGCTGCCCCGACCCCGTAATGCTTCTATCCCCGCAAGTCCTAGGCAACCACTAATCTATTTTCTATCTTTATAGATTTGCCTATTTTGGAAATTTCATACAAATGGAATCATAGAACATATGGTCCTTTGAAACTGTAAGATTTTAAACACTTTGGTTAATGCTCATATAACCTTTGTTTTTTGAAGACTATAGACAGCTTTGCTGCAGCACAAAATCTATTTCACACTGTATCAGCAAAGTACTGCATAGTGCTGGCATTTGTCCAGCACACAGCAGATCTAGTAATGTGATATTCTATTTCACAAAGTAGCATGATCATTTAAAGTTCACTCAATGGGCTGCAAGTTATTTTTTTATTATTTATTTATTTATTTATTTATTTATTTATTTATCTGAGACGGGGTCTCGCTCTGTTGCCCAGGCTGGTGTGCAGTGGCGTGATCTCAGCTCACTGCAAGCTCCACCTCCGGGGTTCACGCCATTCTCCTGCCTCAGGCTCCCGAGTAGCTGGGACTACAGGTGCCTGCCACTGCGCCCGGCTTTTTTTTTTTTTTTTTTGTACTTTTAGTAGAGATGCGGTTTCACTGTGTTAGCCAGGATGGTCTCGAGCTCCTGACCTCGTGTTCCACTGGTCTCAGCCTCCCAAAGTGCTGGGATTACAGGCGTGAGCCACCTCGCCCAGCCTGCAAGTTATTTTTTATTAATAAAAATGTGACTTTCTGACCTGGGTATTGTAACTTGGATTTACTGATTTGTTTTGGAATAAGCTTTTGCAGATATAAAATGCTACAATCTTTTCTCTTTTCTATAATCTACCCTGAAATCAAGAAACCATTGGTCATTGCCCAAAGTAGATTGGTTCTCTCTTGCTTACTAGCTTGATTGTTCTTTCTCTTTCTCTGTTTAAAATTTAAAGATGCAAAGCACCATAATGAATGATGGTATGACAATTTTCTTCTCTGATAATATCTTCTTATAACTATGTATATGCATGGTGCCCTGATACTACAATTACTGCAATAAAAGAATTCATTATATGGAAAAAGAAAATATTGGTAATACACTAAACAGATGTGAAATCTAGATGGTGCAATAATGGTGAAGGCCGGATTCACAAATATTCCAGAAGTAGTTCAATCTCTGGCAAATATGGTTTCATCTCACCTTCATAGACTTAACTGTGACTTGGCTGTAAAGAGTGGCCTAACCCAAGAGATAAGCAGCAGCAACAACATAGAAACCATTGATTATAAGTAATTTTAGTTCCCATCACCATGGGAACACACTATATATAGACTTTTATTGAGAAGAGGTGCTGTGAAAGGGAAAGAAGTGAGCAAACATGTAGATAATGGTATGCATTAAGGTAATGTGTTAAAATGGAATTATATTCAAATAAAGAATGAAAAAATATAGGGATGAGAAAGGAGAAGGTATTCAAGATAGCAAAACGCTAGATAAGCATCATCCGAAAGGAAAGGTACAGAAAGGGGGGTATTAATATAATTTACAACTTGATTTGCAAATCAAGGGACTAAAAGTTAATCCCTCAAGGGACTGAGAGTTATTAGCAATAGCATTTTTGTTTATTCTTTAGGTATGTGTTTATAGTAGAGATTATTCTGATCCAGAGTCTTTGAAGCTTTAACAGGGTACCTGGATGGACTGATTTAGCTGTTCGTTTTTGTTACTATAAAACATCTTTACCATCCAGAAAATAAAGGTTAGTCCAACTATTGGTAATGAAAAAGAAAGCTTAAAATAATCATGAATATAGTTACCCAAATGAAGTCTTTGGTATATGTGACAGGATAAAAAATAATAGCTTCAGAGAAGTAACTGTTACCGTTGTTTTTGTTTTTTAAGATGGAGTCTCAGAGTCTCGCTCTGTTGCCCAGGCTGGAGTGCAGTGGCGTGGTCTCAGCTCACTGCAACCCTCACCTCCCCAGTTCAAGCAATTCTCCTGTCTCAGCCTCCTGAGTAGCTGGGATTACAGGTGTGTGCCACCATGTCCAACTAATTTTTGTATTTTTAGTAGACATGGGGTTTCACCAGGTTGGCCAGGCTGGTCTCGAACTCCTGGCCTCAAGTGATCCACCTCCCTTGGCCTCCCAAAGTGCTGGGATTACAGGAGTGAGCCACCGTGCCTGGCCACAGTTACTGTTTTATAAAGAGGTGAGTGGTAAACAGTTCTGGACATGGACCCGTGTTCACAGATTGACTTACACCAAAACATTTCTGGGACTGTCAGTTTTCTTCTAAAAGTAGGGGGGAAGCTTTTCTTTTCAACTCCAGAGTTGTCAGAAAAAAACGAAAAAGAATGTTTAAAAGCACTTTGTAAATAGTAATGAGCTACCCTCTTGATTAAGAGGTCTTTTTTTTCCTATTGGTTACTATGCTCACTACCTGGGTCCAATATACCCATGTAACAACCTACACACGTACTCCTATATCTAAAATAAAAGCTGACATTTTTTTTTTTTAAGAGGCAGTTTAAAAAAAAAATCCCTTAAAAGCTTCTGTAGGAAATAACTGCATTGGAGAGTGCTCCTTCAGAACTTCTTTTAGCATCAGTAGCCATTTGAAGATTCTTTGAAAAAACTAACAGCAGGTAGATAGACTCTAACTCATCATACCAACAAGTTAGGATGAGGAGATACTGATTCTAGACCCAGAAATTATAAAAATATAGACGGTGAGTAAAAAAAATTTAACTCCCATCTTGTTCCACATCAGTCTACTTCTCATCCTCACTCCCGAACCACTGTTCCTAGTATCTTATCTATCCCTTCAGGGTTCCTTTATACCTTACTTACTTTCAAACTTTATTTATAAAGCTAGCTTATTCCACATGAAAACCAACATAGTTAGCATAATTTTATAATGAACAAATCACTACAAAGGTACTTTATTTATACATGTAATTTACAACTTGATTTGCAAATCAAGGAATTAAAAGTTAATCCCTGAGGGGACTGAAATATGAGTGTGTATATACATCATATATCTAATGATAAACATATAGATCACTAGAATGTGTATCTTATATGGCGATCTTCAATTATAAGCACGAATTTATTTGTTTAATAAGCACTTACACAATGTTTACAATGTGCCAAGACTATTACAAGCACATTGTTTTAGAAATATAAAACTCTTTTAACCTTTTAGCCTGCATAGTAATCCTATGAGTTGGACACCATTATTAGTCCCATTTTACAGTTAGGCCAATTGAGGCATGGGTAGATTATGTAATAATTTGCCCAAAGTTTTAGAATAAAATAAGTGGCAGCAGGAGTCAAACCCAGACTGTCTAGTTCTAGAACATACGTTCTTAACCACTATGCTTTGCTGCTTCTAAAAATGCCTTATTAAAGTGATTTGTTGTTGGAATGGGATGGCTAATACTAATCAGATTATTGGTACCTCTGTCTTAGGTCATAGTTTCCCTTTCTGTGTAAATAACAAATTAATAATATAAATATAAATGCCTCAGTAAAGTGGCCTCAGATTATGATTTAGTGAATGCTATTTCTGAAAAACATATTGCTTTATTATTTTCAAGATGACTTCCTACAAATTCTTCAGAACTGATTCTGGAGCTGATGGTAGCAATAGCTGCTCACATTTTGAATACTCATTCCCTTTATTTTTATTTTTTTATTTTTTGAGACAGAGTATGCTCTGTTGCCCAGGTTGGAGTGCAGTGGAGAGATCTCGGCTCACTGCAAGCTCCACGTCCTGGGTTCACACCATTCTTCTGCCTCAGTCTCTCGAGCAGCTGGGATTACAGGCGCCTGCCACCACGCCCGGCTAATTTTTTTGTATTTTCAGTAGAGACGGGGTTTCACCGTGTTAGCCAGGATGGTCTCGATCTCCTGACCTCGTGATCCGCCCACCTCGGCCTCCCAAAGTGCTGGGATTACAGGTTTGAGCCATTGTGCCCGGCCACTCATTGCCTTTTAAATAACTTTCTTAAGTAGAAAACCTGGTTACTGAAACAGAGCAATATCTGTGACCCTGACTATCAAAATGTGTTTCCAGAATCTTTCCTGTATGAAGGCCTTCAGTATTCCATGAATGTGAGTACAATAGGGTAACTAATACAGAATTTCACTTCCGATGTTCTTATTAAAGTTACAGACTTCGAGGTATTGATCTGTCGTCTTAAGTTGGCTGCCACTCCGATTTTCTACAACTATAGTAGAAGTCTAGAAAACTCAAAGATGTGTGTTTTAAGTAACTATATGTTAAATGTGATCAATTTTTTTTCTACCTCTTACAATCTACATTGAAGTGTTGAAAAGAACTCTCCTTACCAAGGTCCCCCATGAAACCCTGCCTTCAAGCCTAAAACAGCCTGAAGGCTGAACAACTGGAGTCCTGGTCCCAGATGAAGCCTGCCCTTTCTCAGCTGGCTGAAAAATGCCCACCTGCACACTGGGGGAAGAGGGTGGAGCCAAGAGAAGGTCACTCTCGTTCAGTGGGGAGGAGCCTGGCCTCTTCAGTTCCTGTGTGGTGGCCTGGTGTTGAATCAGTGAGGAGGAGCGCCTGTTGGCAAGACTCCCCCTCACTTTGCTGAGAGTTCTTTTTCCTTTTCGCCCCTCACCCTTCTATGTGTCCCTGAGCCTAATCTTTTCCGGCTGTGTGACAAGAACCCGGATTTAGCTGAACTAAGGAGAAAGTTCTGCAACAATGATAAGGATGAAATGGACTAGCTAGTGCTTTCTACTGTTATTTAAAGTCTGAAACTGCCTTGAGGCACCCTCTGCTAGCTGGTCATTATTACTGAAATTTATAGATGGCTTGGTATGTAGTTTAATCATCCAGTTTTAGCAATGTGACGGGGGTATAAAGGCTTTTCTGTATACTTGTATCTTGGCTTCCCTGAAAACACGCATCTTGGGGGTTCACACCTGAACACAGAGCACACCCAGTGAGCCTGAGGAAAGGCGCTGCTCGCAGAAGTCTCAGCCCCTTCTGTGTCTGCTGGCGCTTGCTTTCTCCTGCTGTACCTTATCCTCCCATTTATACTCTACCAGTATACCCTTTGGAATCTTGTGAGTCTTTTCAATGATCTCACTCTGTGTCACTACCCCAATTTCAGTAAAAGCAAACAAAAACAGAAATTGAGGCTATGAGAGTAGCGTGCAATGATGATGAACTCTGGCAGCCACCCAGGAAGACACCACCGAAAGGACAAGGTCCTGCCTCCCTTACATCTTGCATACTCATGATGCTGAGCCTGTCAGTGACCAAAAATCAGACTATACAAGTCAGCAAAAGTGAAACAGAGGTGTCAAGTATATGAACTGCATCTGAAAGTTTTTGCCTTCCTAAGAATATTCTTAGGCCTCTTCTTCACACACTCCAGAACAATGAGAAACATCTGGAACTGAATTTTTCTATAAACTACATCTTTGCAGATAGACTTTTAAAACCAAATAAAGTCTTGTGGAAAGTTTTTCTTTTCTTTCTTTTATACGAACATAACAACTGCTTCACTGTCATTACTTATTTTCCAATCTAAACCCTCCACAAGAGTCTACAAGACCATGGAACTTAAAATAAACTTTTCAATCAATTACAAGTCCATTGAAATGAAAAAATCTTGATTTTTAAAAATGTTTTAATATGTTTCCCTAACCATATTGTGGCAGGCCAGGTCTCACTAGTAGCTGGGATTACAGGTGCACGCCACCTTGCCCGGCTAATTTTTGGTATTTTTAGTAGAGATGGGGTTTCACCATGTTGGCCAGACTGGAATAAACAAGTTTTATTGTGGGTCTGAAGAAACTCCCCAGGCCTCCACAAACAAGTTTATTGGGGGTCTGAAGGAACTCCCCAAACCTCTGTGATTTAGCAGGAGACAAGATAAGGGGAATCACCCCAGCACCTGGACCCATTTAGATTAAGTAAATTGACTGAGACCCCAGAGGAAGGTCTTCAGGACTCAGACCTTAGTTATAGATTGAAAGAAGTTAATCACCTATGTCTTTAGATGAATGCACACTTATATGTAGACACATAGCTTGGAAGGTTTATAAGCTCTGGAAAACTGTGTAATTTTGAGTTGGTGAGGTGATAATTTCCAGGCCTTCTCCCTGTAACCAGATGCAAAAATAAAAACTTTCTTCTTCACCAGTTTGTCTGCATCTCATTATTGGGCCAGGAGAAATAGTAGCCTGACCCTCAGTTTGGTCCAGGAGCAACATGTATATGATTTATACATTGGAAAGAAATTTCTCAGTCATAAAAGAGATAGTGAAAGAACATTACGATTTAACAATATATAACTAATATGTAATATTAGTGGTTGGGAATTAAATATGGCATAAGTAGTTAAATAAAAGTAACTTGTACATATTTTACTACAATAATGGGTAAACTGAGGCCCAGAGAGATTAAGGAAACAGGTAGGTCATAGAGCTAAGAAATGAGAGATGTAGGTTTTGACCCAGGAACCCCTAAGTATGAGCTCCTTTCACTAAGAAACCTTGACATTGTCTCTTGGCTTCAGGCAGTAAGTAAAAGAAAAACAGATAGAAAGGAAACAATAAAATAGGCAAAGAGAAAATTAAGAGTTCTCTGAAAATTATCAACTTTAAATCGTGATCCAGGCAATAGGATTAAGGTACTGAGCACAAAGTTTGAGGAGGGTCACCCAGGAGGACTTCAAAAAGATGGGGTTAGGGCTCTGAATCTGAGAGGTTTGAGGGTTGTTTACACAGGCAAGGTCTGGGGAAGCTTAACAGGATGACAGCATTTTCCACACAAGGTTAGTGCATAGTTACAGCAATCTGACTGGTTTTAGGCAGTGATTCCTTTGAGGGAGTATTTAACATTCCACATTAAGGATGTAATAGTCAAGGGGTCTTTTATCTCAAGTGCTATCTGGTCTGAGCCAGGAACAATAAAATAGGAAGGAAATTAATCTATAACAAAAGGTCAGTAATTAAGGTCATGCTCTGTCACTCCCCACTCAGTCTCCCAGTCAACCTTCTTCAGGGCCTAACAACTTTCAGAAGCCCCAAATAGACGAACTATGCATTTTCTTTCACAAAATCAAAGAGATAAGCTCCTCATTTTGGGGACGTCCAAACGGGATAGGGCTGGAAGCACTGTGGAAACAGAACCAAGGGGCCATACCCTCCAGCTCTGAGCAAAGTCTCATATGGTTCAAAGAAAGGACACTAATTCAGGGAGAAAATGGAGTGTTTGGAGGATGAAAACATGCTTTCTTTCCTTGGAGACTAAGTTCCACATAGGGGCTCCAAGTCTGGCTCCCTTCCCCCAGCCCTGGGAAAGGATTTTGGAAAGTGTGAGCATCTTCTTTTGGTGCCTAATTGCACGGGGGTCATACAGCCTGGAGTTGCTCTGTTGAGGACAGCGCATGGTGGCTTCCGGCTGGCCAACAGCTGCTCTCTATGTTGTTCCTTGAAGACCCCACTGAACACACTTCACACACAGGGTCCCTTTCAGTCTGCAGAGAAGAGAAGTCTTTATACGGAGCAGGGTCCCACCAGGAGGCCTTTCAGAGATATACAAAGGCCAATGATGTATTTTTCCCTGCCCTGAATTTCAATTAGCATCTTAGGCAATAAACCTGAAAATGACTAATTGAGAAAATGTCTGTGTTTAGTTTGCAGGTCAAGGCCAAAGAAATCTTATAAAATATATATTCAGAATCAATACCAGCCAAATGAACTCAGTGTGTATGGGGTGGCGTTTTACTTTTTAAAAAATCTTATAGTTTTACGTAAAAACTTGTAATAATTGCCTTTTTGCTTTACCTGTTTAACATTTTAGTGACTTGAATAATGAGATAAAACAAGTTCTTATTCACCATTTAATTAATCAAAATATGTGTGAGATATCTTTAATTCTTCAGTGGTACCTCACTTATTCAGTTCTACCTGTAACAAACTGTTTCTTCTTTTACTTGTTTTTATTAGGGCCTGGTGTCTACAACAATGAAACTTTTATACTTTCAGTAAAGCTAACATTCTCCAGAAACAATGCAACTGATCGACTTTTACAATGTGAATTTTCCAGTAAGCCAGGACTGCTTTTTGTAACGAATCAGCTATAATACAAATACAGTACCATTAGATTCAGATTTTGGAGACACACCATATTATTTTATTACTATTCATATACCATATTAAAATGTTTTCTTCATCATTATTTTAGTCTTTCTCATGAACAGATAGAGAATATAAAACTAAATAATAATTTTTTTTTTTTAGAGGGAGTCCGGCTCTGTCGCTCAGGCTGGAGTGCAGTGGCGACATCTCGGTCACTGCAACCTCCGCCTCCTCGGTTCAGCGATTCTCCTGCCTCTCGGGCCTCAGCCTCCCGAGTAGCTGGGACTACAGGTGAGTGCCACTGGGCCTGGCTAATTTTTTTATTGTTAGTAGAGATGTGGTTTTGATATGTTGGCCAGGCTGGGCTCAAACTCACCCCGGCCTCCCAAAGTGCTGGGATGACAGGCGTGAGCCACCGTGCTCAGCCTGACATAAGAATTGTGAGTAAGCATATGTGTGGGACCCAAGATATGACCCGGCTAAAACAAACCAATTTTAAGCAAACATAAAATTAAACTGTATTTTAAAAACTGAAAGCCAAGAATTTCAGCATATATTTCTAATGGGTGATAGACCAGTGTCTCAGCCATCAGGTTTATAATGGCATCAGAAAGCAAGTTATAACCCAGAGAACTTAAAATTTCATCTATAACACTGTTGGGAATACTACAATGATTGCTTAAATATTACTTATCTTTTTGATTTTAGTATTTCTTACTAAAATCATTTCTCTAATTCTCTTCCTTTTGGATGAAAGCAAATTTGAAAGTTGTAAGTACAGACTAGTAAAAATGCTTTTTTGCATATGGAGAATTACTGTTAAAAGTACTCACTTAATAATTCCTATACAGCACTTAGGCCTGAGGAAGAATATGCTCTAAGTTTTCACAATGTAAGAAAGTAATTCACATTAAAGAATCAAACACTATCATCAAAGTTTTGGAGGTCAATATTCATATTACTTTAATAAAAATCACTGCAACATTTATTTTAAGTTCAAAATATTCATGTTTCTATTTCCAATATTACGTTTTAAACAAATCTTTCTAATATGTCATTCAGTATTAATATATACTATTTATATCTGATGGCATTAATTCTTGGGAAAATAAAAAAATAATAATGCAGCTGTGGGCACATTATTGACAACAAAGGTTCTCAAAATGTGGTCCCAGAACCAGCAGCATCAACATCACACGGACACTTGGTAAAAAGCAAATTCTCAAGTCCCATCCCAGACCTACAAATCAAAAACTTCAGCAATCTGTATTAAACTCTTCTGATTCACACGACAGTTTGACAACCAGTAGTCCAAGGAAAAAAAATCCACTTGCAACAGTTGAAGCTCATCCAGAAAACAGATGCTCGTAAGTAGGTTGGCTTATTAGCTATTCAATGTCCAGAAATTAGATATAATTATTATTATTAATTTTTTCTCAATGGGTCAAAATTCCATCTTACTTTATTTTTATTTTATTTATTTTTATCGAGACGGAGTCTCGCTCTGTCACCCAGGCTGGAGTGCAGTGGCATGATCCCAAATCACTGCAACCTCCGCCTCCTGGGTTCAAGTGATTCTTCTGCCTCAGCCTCCCAAGTAGCTGGGATTACAGGCACCCCCCACCTCATCTGGCTAATTTTTGTATTTTTAGTAGAGACAGGGTTTCGCCACGTTGGCTAAGCTAGTCTTGAATTTCTGACCTCAAGTGATCCACCCGCCTTGGCCTCCCAAAGTGCTGGGATTACAGGCATGAGCGACTGTGCCCAGCTCAAAATTCTATCTTATTTTAATAAGCTTCTAATTTCTTGCTTGCCGTGGCACTGACTTTTGAATGAAGTTGCTTATCCAATGATGTATTTCTGTTTTTATGATGGGCAGTTGAACATGGACCAATGATACACTTTTTATTTTGTTTTCTCCAAGAGAAGTTGCACATCTGTTCATATCTGGGGCTCAGTGTCCATAGTACCCTGACGGGCAGGAATGCAGGCACTCTCCATCCTGGCACATCCCTTCTCTTTGAAGGAAGAAAAACAACTTCTGTTGACATTGGCTGTACTCATTGTCCTTTGAACAAGACAAACAACCCTTGCAAATGGGATGTGATTATAACTAGCTCAAACCGGACTTGTCAAACTGTCCAGCAATTAAAAATAAATAGTGGTAAATAAAAATAAATAGATAGGCCGGGTGCAGTGGCTCACACCTGTAATCCCAGTGCTTTGGGAGACTGAGGTGAGAGGAAGGCCAGGAGTTTGAGGACAGCCTGGGCTATGTAGTAAGACACCATTTCTTCAAAAAAACTTTTTTAATTAGCCAGAAGTGATGGCCCATGCCTGTAGTTCCAGTGACTCAGGAGGCTGGGGCGGATCACTTGAGCCCAGGAGTTAGAGGGTGTAGTGAGCCATGATTTTGCCACTGCACTCCAGCCTGGGCAACAGAGTTAGACCCTGTCCCTAAAAAAAATTATTTTAAAAAGGATAGCCAGACAATGAAACAAAATAGAGAGACTAGAAACAGACTCAGTGATAATAATAGTTAATTAACAACAAAAATGTCATTGCAGATCAGTGGGGGAAAGATGGGCTAGAAGAAAATATACCAGAACATATTTATCACTTTGCAGCAGAGAATTTCTTAAATAAGAAACAAAAAGTAGCTTAATATAGAGGGATTGATAAATTTAACTACATTAAAATTCCATACTTCTGTTCATTCAAACATCATTTACAATAAAGTAAATGAAAAGACCAGCCTCTAACTAGGAATAGATATTTCTCACACATATAATAATTGACAAAGATTTATATTTAGTATGGATTCACCCAGTAACTATTTACTGAGTACTTGTTATCTGCCACACACTATTATAAGTGCTAGGGATACAGTAGTAATTAAAATACAAAACAAAAAAACTACAGAGATCTCTGCTTTCTTGAACTCACAAGAAATAGTTTAAAAGAGACCTAATCAATAAGTAAATTATGTAGTTGATTTAATTACAGTTCATTATATACACTGTGTACATATGCAGGGATCCAGGAGGAGAAAGTTTGAAAGGCTACGGACGAGATGTCTAGGAAAGAGGCAAATGGATGGACACATAGTAGTATCAGGCGTGTGATCTTTGTATTGCCTGGTAACACCTATCAGAGAGCACTTACCAAGGAAGAGACACTAAACAATGAAATAGACAGAATGATGTGCATGACATGTCAGCCTCTGTCATCAGCCACTCCTGTGCTGGCACCATGGAACCATGAGTGTACTGGGGACTGTCAGTACATAACGGAATTCAAACCTCAGAGTCAGGGTTCTGGGGCAGGGCTCTAATTCCCACAAAGAGGAACGGTTTCTTACTAGAATGAGACTGAGGTATTATTCATCAACTTCGTGGTCATTCTAATTTTTTTTTTTTTTTGGAGACAGAGTCTCACTCTATTGCCCAGGCTAGAGTGCAGTGACGTGATCTCGGCTCACTGCAACCTCCATCTCCTGGGTTCAAGTGATTCTTCTGCCTCAGCCTCCTGAGTAGCTGGGATTACAGGTGCGCCCCACCACACCTGGCTAACTTTTTAAATTTTTGGTAGAGACGGGGTTTCACTATGTTGGCCAGTCTGGTCTCGAACTCCTGACCTCAAGTGATCCACCCTCCTTGGCCTCCCAAAGTGCTGGGGCTCATTCTAAATTCTATCTCAGCTGTCATTATCTTCCATTTGAGACCATGCATTTTCCCAAAATATCGTTTAGATGATGTGGTTTAAGATGATTTTGTGGCAGCTCACATAAAGGAGCTTCCAAGAGTTAGGTCTTAATTAAAGAGGAAATAAATTTTTAGAATGTGGCCTGTTATCATATTTCCAGCACTATTACTGATAGTCACTATATTGAAAACGAAACCCCCTGTTACGTAATTGACAATGACCACATTTTAGTAAAATTTGAAATTTCCAAAAAATAGAATTCCTAGTGTTTCTAAGACAAAAACACTCTCCAATAGATACAATGCATCTTTCTGATAAAATGACTCCCGTTCCCCTCCTCCCACCATTGCTTCAGGTTTCTATTAAAATAGACAGTTTATGTATGATAGAACTACAGGGCTATGACCTAGGAAGAGGAAATGACTGCACAGAAATGACCTAAATAGAAATCATGTCTGTGCTTAGATAAGGAAATCTGTATACATCACCATTAAAAGTTTAAACCAATTTGTGAGAAGCAATGAAAATCTCTATAGACTATGGATATAAAAATGGATGCACAAATCAATGGAGAGCAGTGACACACTTATTCATCATGCTGCCTAACAAGCTGTGAGACAGATGTGTAATTGGGGCAGAGAACAGTGTACATTCTTCATACTTTAGAATTCTCTTCTCCATTCTAATTCACTTAAGCTGGAAGTGAAGATAGAAGAGTCTGTTCTTGAGTTAAACTGCTGACCAAGACTGAAAATTTGTCCAGCAGAAGCTCTTCAACACGGAAGAATTATACTGTAATTTTCTTTTCTTTTTTCTTTTTTTCTTTTTTTTGAGACAGGATGTCACTGTGTCACCTAGGCTAAATGCAGTGGCACGATTATAGCTCACTGTAACCTCGAACCCTTGGGCTCAAGGGATTGATCGTCCTGCCTCAGCTTCCCAAGTAGCTTGAGACTACAGGCATGCGACACTGTGCCTGGCTAATTTCTACTTTTTTTTTTTTTTTTTTTTTGTAGAAACGGGGTCTCACTCTGTTTCTCAGGCTGATCTTAAACTCTTGGCCTCAAGGGATCCTCCCGCCTCAGCCTCCCCAAAGTTCTGGGATTACGGGTGTGAGCCATCGTGCCCAGCCCTGTAATTCTTAACAAAAAAACCAACTGAATTGATGTGAAAGTCTTAGTTTATAGTTACGTCATACATTTTTCTCCTTTAACCAAGACATTTGCGTGGGAACTGCTTCTAGCCATGATGAAGTAAGAAAGCTTTTTATTGTGAGCAATTAGAAAACTGAACGCAGTATATGAAACAGCTGTTTTCGGACTGAACACGAGGCCTTGTAAGACTAATCTCTGTCAGAGGGGAAACAGATGAGACAAGCATGAGAAACACCTGGGCCTTCTGCTTGGCGGCAATGTATAATTGCAGGTGCAAGAAGGAAACCCAGAGACCTCAGAGGCCTAGTGGAGGTAAGGAGAGGGGCTCTGAGTTCAGGAGGCTGAGGCAGCTGGAAGATGCAGGGTAGAATTCTGGAAAGGAGCAACTAGCACAGAAAAATAACTCCAGGAATCTGCATAAGGATTTGCTTAAGCCCTTTCTGTGTACAAGGCCGCACATGTCTATTCTGCAAAACATCACACAAAATGCAGCAGTTACAAAGAAACAGGACAAGGTCTTTGCCTCCTAGGGGCTAAAATACAGTGAAGAATTTCACACTGGTGATAATTTCCTTTTTGCTCTGACATCTTAAAAATTCTATTTAGGCCAGGTGTTGTAGCTCACATTGTAATCCCAGCACTTTGGGAGGTCAAGGTGGGTGAATGGATCACTTGAGGTCAGGAGTTTGAGACCAGCCTGGCCAACAATGGTGAAACCCCATCTCTACTAAAAATACAAAAATTAGCTGGGTGTGGTGGCACGTGCCTGTAGTCCCAGCTACTCGGGAGGCTGAGGCAGGAGAATCCCTTGAACCCAGGGGGCAGAGGTTGCAGTAAGCTGACATCATGCCACTGTGCTCCAGCCTGGGTGACAAAGCGAGACCCTGTCTTAAAAAAAAAAAATTCCATTTAATTTCTAAAAACATTTTTTACTGTAACAAATGTTAGAATGTTATCAATTCTATATGTATTTTTTTATGGAGAAGGTATTGTAAACATATAGCCATTCATTCATTCCTTTTAGTAGTTCAACAAATACTCACTGAATGCATACAATATGCAAGAAATTGTGTAGATGCCAGGATTTTAAAAGGGATAGGACATTGCCTCTTCCTCAGAGTTTATAATTTAGTTAAGGAGATATACTTAAGAGCTAATAACGATATTTAAGATTTACTGAATCCTTACATGCAAGGATACTTAATGTTCTAAGTATTTAATACATAATAATTCATTTACTCCTCACAACAGCATTGTGAGATAGGTATTATCACAATTTTATAGACAAATAAATTGAAGCACACAGAGATTATGTAAATTTGCTTAATGATTTGCATTCTGTAACTGGTAGAGCCAGGATGTGAAGCCTTGCAATCTGACTCTAAAACAGCTGCTATCAAAGATTAGTGTATGGTGCTTTAAAAAATGAACTACTCTAATTGCAGATGTTTTCTTGTGGTAAACAAATTTAAAAAGAATAGAATCCCCCACTTGAAGAAAACTATAGTGTGCATATGACTAATATTAAAATAGTTATTATGGATTAAAATTTGAAAACATCCATAATATATCACATGACTCCTGCAGGAAAAATATGCATTCTGAGTCTCAATTTGCTTACGAATTAGCTTTTGGAGTACTTTATTGCCAGGTGAGAACTGGCTCTATGATGTGTTGCAAATAATTATTTAGCACGCATTCTTTTATTTGTTAATACTTGAAACATGTTCTCACATTCTTTTCTGGAATGCTTTTTTTTTTTCTTTTTGGGATGGAGTCTCTCTCTGTCACCCTGGCTGGAGTGCAGTGGCGTGATCTCGGCTCACTGCAACCTCCGCCTCTCGGCTCAAGCGGTTCTCTGCCTCAGCCTCCCGAGTAGCTGGGATTACAGGCGTCCACCACCACGCCTGGCCAATTTTTGTATTTTTAGTAGAGACGGGGTTTCACCATCTTGGCCAGGCTTATCTTAAACTCCTGACCTCGTGATCCACCCATCCTGGCCTCCCAAAGTGCTGGGATTATAAAATGTTCACCAGTCATGAAATGGAAGTCCTTTGGTGCTGTATGGTCACCCATTGTCTCAGTTTCCTAGGGCTGCTGGTATAAATTACCACGAACTTAGTGGCTTTTTTGTTTGAGACCGGGTCTCACTCTGTCACCCAGGCTGGAGAGCAGTGGCCGGATCACAGCTCACTACAGCCTTGGTTGCCCGGCTCAGGTGATCCTCCCTCCCAAGTAGCTAGGACTATAGGCGTGCGCCACCACACCTGGCTAACTTTTTTTTTTTTTTTTTTTTTTTTAATAGAGACGGGATTTCACCATGTTGGCCAGGCCGGTCTCAAACTCCTGAGCTCAAGCGATCCGCCCGCCTTGGCCTTTCAAAGTGCTGGGATTACAGGCGTGAGTCACTACTTCCCGGCAGAATTTGTTCTCTCACAGTTCTGGAAGCCAGACACTTGAAATTAAGGTGCTGGCAGGGCCATGCACCTTCAGAAGGCTCTAGGGGAGGCTCCTTCCTTGCCTTTTCCTGCTTCTGGTGCCCCTGGCATTCCTTGGCTTATGGCAGCAGAACTCCAACCTCTGTCTCTGTCTTCACACGGCCACCTTCTCCTTTGCTGTCTCTTATAAGGATACTTGTCATTGGCTTTAGGGCTCACTGTAACCCAGGAGAGGGACTTATCTCTAGACCTTTATCTTAATTACATTGGCAAAGACCCTTATTCCAAATAAGTCACATTCTGAGGGACCAAGGGTTAGTATGTGTGGAGCTCTATGGTATATCTTCTGGGGGCCACTATGCAATCTATTATACTCACCTTATTCTTATTTTTTTGTCATTTTGCTAATGTGAAGGGTGGCAGATGTCTGAAAGGAATGGATGGCAAAGACATCAGGGAGGGACTTGCTAGTACCAGGGATGGGGCTGGAGAAGGAAATGGGAGACTGAGTAGGGAAAGCAGGAAGTAGAAAACTCAGATTATAGAGTAGCCAAGGACTCTCCAATTTCAGGCTCAGATGTAGACACGAGATCAAGAGCAGAGTGGCCAAAAAAAGAGACAGAATTAAGAAAAAGCCAATGTCAAGGCAATGGGGAGGGTTTGAAGACAGTGCTCATGGATTCTTGGTAATGAGCTGCATGTGCACAGTGATAAAAGTTTAAGGACATTTATAGGTAATGCACATAAAGCATATAACAAGCATAAATAACCTTGTTATATAAACCCAGGACTTAAAATGGGGTCACATTTAACAGTAACAACCCATATATTACTGGCTTTTGCCCTTGTTAGGTACTGTAACATCTCTATCCAAGTATGCACTCACCTCACCCCGACAATTATTTCTGAGAGTCCCCATGAGTTGTCCTCCTGGACGCACAAACATGGCCTATCAAGGCATTTGCCATTTCCTTCCTCTTCTGCCCCGACCCTTTCTGGTAAAGTCCACTTTTGGGTTTCTGATGCCCCCTAACTGACACAAGGGGGCCTCACTACTGTCTCTGATGGTCCCAGTGAGTTCCTTTCTGCCAAGCTCCACCAGGCTTTGCTGCCGGATTTTGCTGGGTAAACCTGGTGCCAACACCACTTCAGTAGTAGAATCTCTTCCAGGAAACACCACCACAAAGATGGTGGAAGCTCTAGCATCAAAATGGCACTGGTCCTCAAATTGCAATTCACTGAATTCCATGAAAACATGACAACACGGTTTTCTTTCTCTATAATACCACCTTTTTCCACTGGGGTTTATAGCAGTGCTGCTTGTGTCTTAGTGGGCGGCAGACTTATACTTATTGTCTTTACATCCCCATACACTGTCCCTACAACGTGATGCACACATCCATTCTATATGCATACGAACACCAGTGAGAGCCCACAAAGATCTGAGCAGAAGGGAACATCCAAGCGACCAACAAGCACCAAGCCGGAACAGCCCTAGGACAACTGGTGAATTTCTGGATCAAGGGAAGAAAAGAAGAAATAGGAAGGGTAAAATACTTTCATTTGCCCTTGATTCCTCAGCCCAGTCAGGAAACTGGGATTTTCTGAACCAGTGGCATATTTGCCTACAAGGCTATTTTTATTGAAATAGGAAATCAGACAAGTGAAAAGTCAGCGGGGAAACTGCCAGATATTTAAGCAGTTTAAGTTTTAAGACCTTGGGCAAAACCAGTAATTGCCCAGGTTTAAGTGAAGGGAAGCAGATGCTGCTCACCCACACGGTGAATTCCTGTCTAACCCTAAAGGGCTTAGACAGGAATCCAGGCTAGAAAACTAACCAATAGCATTTAGAGGAGAAACAGACAAGTAACATGATAGACAACAATGTTTTCAACCTATGGGCTATGACCCAGAAGTGGTTTGTGAAATCAATTCAGGGAGTTGATTCCAGCATTAAAAAAAAAAAACAAAAAAAAAAACTAGAATACAGTAGGACAGAACAGAACAGACAATTGCAATGAGTAATGGTAAGCACTGTTTCCTTGATGTATTTTGCTTTGGAATGTATATGTATATGCATATCTATACCTAAATATGAATGCAAACACACATATATGCGTGCATGTGAGTCCTGGGTAGCAATGTAAAATGTATTGTTTATTGTGAGCTACGTAAAAAATCTTTGAAAGGCACTGCTGCAGAGAAGACAGGCAGATACAGTCACGGAAAACCAGAGAGTGCACATCCCACCAGAAGGGCAGCTACAACTCAGTTCCAGATGATTCTTGCTATAGCTTAGGATTTCCAAAAGAAGCCAGAAATCTGCATCTTTGTTAAATGTCATAATTTTTAAATGTTGGCAGCCAGTTCAACGAAACAAAACAAAGTGAGGCTGGCCGCGGTGGCTCACGCCTGTAATCTCAGCACTTTGGGAGGCCGAGACGGGTGGATCACCTGAGGTTGGGAGTTCAAGACCAGCCTGACCAACATGAAGAAACCCCGTCTCTACTAAAAATACAAAAATTAGCTGGGCGTGGTGGCACATGCCTGTAATTCCAGCTACTCGGGAGGCTGAGGCACAAGAATCAGTTGAACCCGGGAGGCAGAGTTTGCGGTGAGCCGAGATCAAGCCATTGCACCCCAGCCTGGGCAATTAAGAGCAAAACTCCGTCTCAAAAAAATCAACAAACAAAAAACCAAAAATAAAGTGTAGTGTGTATATATACGTGTGTTGAAAACAGCCCACAGACATACAGCTTGTTTTCTCTATCCTAGAGTAATACTCTTATAAGCCTACTCTGCAGAAAGATGTCACTGATCATTCTCTTGTTCACAAATATTGACCGCCTCTTCCTACAAGCCCTTGCCTTTAGCTTATATAATCCACTCATTAACATCAGTCTTGGACGTCTGATCTGCTTCGGCCAATGAAATGTGAGTGTAAGTGAAGTGTTTGCCACTTCTGAGCCAAAGTTCTAAGAACTTGTGTGTGGTCCATTGTGCTGCCATCTCTGTTTTATCTCTGCCTGAGGACCAGCAATGCCCCATATTAAGGCTGTCCCTTCATAGAAGCTGCCAGAATGATGCTGATGTGGAGCAGACCCACTTACTGTTGGAAATAGACATGCAGCAGGAACAAGAGTTAAACCTCGCCTTAAGCTACTGAAATTCTCAAGTCATGGTGTCACCATTAAGATGACCAAGCCTCAGTCCACTGATACATTGCTTTACATAGTGTGTCCGGAACTGGTGGGTTCTTGGTCTCGCTGACTTCAAGAATGAAGCCGTGGACCCTTGCAGTGTTAACAGTTCTTAAAGATGGTGTGTCCAAAATCCGTTCCTTCAGACGTTCAGATGTGTCTGGAGCTTCTTTCTTCTGGTTGGTTCGTGGTCTCGCTGTCAGGAGTAAAGCTGCAGACCTTCGCAGTGAGTGTTGCTCTTAAAGGCAGCGCCTCTACAGCTGTTCATTCTTTCCGGTGGGTTCGTGGTCTCGCTGGCTTCAGGAGTGAAGCTGCAGACCTTCCCGGTGAGTGTTACAGCTCATATAAGACAGCGTGGACCCAAAGACCAAGTGGCAGCAAGATTTGTTGTAAAGCGCGAAAGAAAACAGGCTCCACAGTGTAGAATGGGCCCCAGCGGGTTGCAGCTTGCTAGCACAGGCAGCCGGCTTTTAGTCCCTTATCTGGCCCCACCCACTTCCTGCTGATTGCTCTATTTTACAGAGAGTTGATTGGTCCATTTTACAGAGAGCTGATTGGTCCATTTTGACAGGGTGCTGATTGGTGCATTTACAATCCCTGAGCTAGACACAGAGTGCTAGACAGAAAAGTTCTCCAAGTCCCCACTAGGTTAGCTAGATACAGAGTACTGATTGGTGTATTTACAAACCCTGAGCTAGACACAGAGTGCTGATTGGTGTATATAAACCCTGAGCTAGACACAGAGTGCTGATTGGTGCCTTTACGATCCCTTAGCTAGACATAAAAGTTCTCCACTTCCCTGCTAGACTCAGGAGCCCAGCTTGCTTCACCTAGTGGATCCCTCACTGGGGCTGTGGGCGGAGCTGCCTGCCAGTCCCCGGCTGTGCACCTATTTTACAGAGAGTTGATTGGTCCATTTTACAGAGAGCTGATTGGTCCTCCTCAGCCCTTGGGTGGTTGAAGGGACTGGGTGCTGCAGAGCAGGGGGCAGTGCTCCTCCAGGAGGCTCAGGCTGCGCAGGAGCCCACCATGGAGTGGGGGTCTTGGACATGGCGGGCTGCAGGTCCTGAGCCCTGTCCCGCAGGGAGGTGGTTGAGGCCCAGCGAGAATTTGAGAGAGGTGCATGCAGGCCAGCAGTGCTGGGAGAACCGGCTGCAGCTGCTGGCCTGGGTGCTAAGCCCCTCACTGCCCTAGGCTGGGGGTGCTGGCCAGCCGCTCCGTGTATGGGGCCCGCCGAGCCCGCGCCCCTGCCCACCGGAACTCGTACTGGCCTGTGAGCGCTAAGCAGTCCTGGTTCCCGCCCGCGCCTCTCCCTCCACACCTCCCCTCAAGCAGAGGGAGCTGGCTCCAGCCTGGGCCAGCCCAGAGAGGGGCTCCCACATTACCGTGGTGGGCTGAAGGGCTCCTCAAGCACTGCCAGAGTGGATGCCGAGGAGGTGCCGAGAGTAAGGGCTGCTAGCATGTTGTCACCTCTCAATAGTTCATAATCAACCTTATTAAGTAATTTTTCCAATAATCCTTTATTTGTGGGCAGAGAATTACCCAGGGGGCAAGGCAAGAGACTGAAGGCATAAACTGTTTCAGTATAATAAAGAAAATAGAATAAGAATAGTTATAATACAAATTAGATATAGAGATGATCATGGACATTAATAATTAGTATAAATATTATTAATCATTAGCTTTTAATATTACTCTTTGTTGTATTACTAATATAAGCAAGGAATAACCGACGGGTATAGGGTCAGGTGCTGAAGGGACATTGTGAGAAGTGGCCAAGGCGGCAAGAGGTGAGCCCTCTGTTATGCCCACATAAGGGCTGCTTGAGGGCTCCTTGGTCAGGCAGTAACACCAGTGCCTGGGAAAGCACATGTTACTTAGCAGACCATGAAAAGGAGTCTCCCTTTCCTTGGAGGAGTCAGGGAACACTGCTCCACCAGCTTCTTGTGGGAGGCTGGATATTATCCAGGCCTGCCTGCAGTCTTAAACCCCTCCCTGTGGTGCTGTGCTTCAGCGGTCATGCTCCTTGTCCACTTTTATGTTCCTCCGGTACTCCTGGTTCCTCTTTGGAGTTCTTAGAAAATAGTGGTAGAAGAAATAGTGAAAGTCTTAAAGTCTTTGATCTTTCTGATAAGTGCATAGAAGAAAATGCTGACATATGCTGTCTTCCCTCTCTGCTTCGGCTACTTATAAGGGAAGGGCCCCTGGTCCTATGATCACGTGACTTGCTTGACCTTATCAATCACTTGGACGATTCACCCTCCTTACCCTGCCCCCTTGTCTTGTAAACAATAAATATCAGCATGCCAAACCATTCGGGGCCACTGATGGTCTCTGCGTCTTGGTGGTAGTGGTCCCCCGGGCCCAGCTGTCTTCTCTTTATCTCTTTGTCTTGTGTCTTTATTTCTTACAGTCTCTCGTCTCCACACACGGGGAGAACACCCGCTAAGCACCGTAGGACTGGACCCTATATTTATTACTTTAAAATAATAGCATATCAAATGACCAAGAGACATATTAAAAGGTCTTCAATTTCATTAGTCATAAGGAAAATACATATCAAAACCATAGTACAATACCACTATACACTCGCTAGAGTGACTAAAATGAAAACACATCAAAATGAAATAAAATACTGAAAGTCTTGAAATATGAAATGAAAATGAAAGTAAGTACTGAAATGAAAAAATACCAAATATTGGTGAAGCTGTGGAGTAAGCAAACCCTCATATATTGGGCCCGTGTACTGGTACAACCACTTTGGAAACTTGTTTGGCAGTCTCTACTAAAGCTGAACAAGCATACTCTGCTGTAATTCTACCTCTAGGCGTATAATAAACAGAAATGCTCATATACATGCTCCAAAATACATGAACAAGGATGTTCATAGGAGCTCTTTCATAATAGTCAACTATCTGAAACAACTTAAATGTCAAATGACAACAGAATGGAAAAATTAAATGTAGTATATTCACACAATGAAATATATGTATACACACATACATGTATCATCTATATATTATAACATATATATTGGGAATGAAATGAACTGTGGCCACATGCAACCACTTGAATAAATTGCACAAACATAAGGTTCCATTGTGTAACCATATTTACTGTAATACATTCTATTTACTGTAGATGGTAATTTGAGTTGTTTTTAGTTTTCTGTGTTACAAACAGTGCTGCTGTGAGTTTTGTTGTCTACATCTTCTGACTCAAAAGTGCAAGGTTTTCTAGGGTTCATACCTATAATTGGAATTGCTAGATCTTAGGATCTATACATCTTTAGCTTTATTAGACAAGGCCAGTTTTTCAAGATGGTTGTACCAAATTACATGCCTAATGTCAATGTTTGAGAGTTCCTGTTGACTACCATCTTGACCAACATTTGATGTTCTCCATACCTTTCTAAAGTCTTTGAAGTCTCTAAAGAGATAAGGAGGCTGGATAAAATGCTACATAAGTTCTTACAATCACTAGATCTATAGTGAGCAATACAAATAACATATTTTATATTCCAGAACAAATATAATTTTACATGTATATATTTTTACTTCCCTTACAAAATGTCCAACCTTTTCTCTACATTTTTGAAATTTCTGAAAAATTTGCATATATGATCCTAGTGATGCTTAGAAATATATATATATATTTTTTGAGATGGAGTCTCACTCTGTTGCCAGGCTGGAGTGTAGTGGTGCCATCTCTGCTCACTGCAAGCTCCACCTCCAGGGTTCAAGCGATTCTCCTGCCTCAGCCTCCCGAGTAGCTGGGACTACAGGCGCACGCTACCATGCCCAGCTAATTTTTGTATTTTTAGTAGAGATGGGGTTTCACCATGTTAGCCAGAATGGTAGCCAGGATGGTCTCAATCTCCTGACCTTGTGATCTGCCTGCCTTGGCCTCTCAAAGTGCTGGGATTACAGGCATGAGCCACTACACCCGGCCAGAAAAGATTTTATATCATTAAAAATAAATTAAGTGCTTTTTTGTATCTGATGATGAACTACATAATTAGATGCTGCAATTTGTTATTATTATTCAATAAAATCAAACTAACATTGAATGAAAATCTGTTCATGTCTATTTATTTCATGTAATGCTCATAACTTCCTTTTTACAGATAAAAAACAAAAGATAAGAGAAGTCTTGAGTCCACAGTGACACAGCCAATTGGTGGCTGGGTCAGAATTCAAACCAAGGTCTGTGTGATTACAAAACAACTTTATCATTGATTAGTCATCACTGTCTCTTTTTACAGTTTTCCTTCTTATCTATTATTTGTTCAATTTTTCAAAATAAAAAACCTTTTCTATCATTTTGTAAAAGAGGAATCTTTCTGACTTTAAAACCTGAAGCTCAACAAAACTGGGTAAATCTCAGTTCTGTTACTTTCCTGTGTGTGACCTTTGGCAGGTGCGTTGACCTCCTTAAGTTTTGGTTTTATGACCTGACCCAAAGTGGGGATGATAATCATATGTTTATCAGAGGATAGCTGTGAGGGTTAAATTAGATAAATAATGGCAAAGGCCTAGGCGTAGCGGCTCATGCCTGTAATCTCAGCATTTTTGAAGGTCGAGGCGGGAGGACTGCTTGAAGCCAGAAGTTCAAGAGCAGCCTGGGCAACATAGCAAAAACTTGTCTCAAAAAATTAAAAAATTAGCTGGGCATGGTAGTGCATGCTGTAGTCCTGCCTACTCAGGAGGCTGAGACAGGAGGATTGCTTGAGCCCAGGGGGTCAAGGTTGCAGTGAGCTATGATTGTACCACTGCACTCTAGCCTGGGCCACAGAGTGAGACCCTGTCTCTAAAAGAATAAAAAATAAAATGATAATAATAATAATGGCAAAGACTTAGCACAGTGCCTTGCAAATAGGTGTTCAATATATGCTCTATTAATAAATTATTAATTACTAATTAATAATATTAATATGCTCTATTATTAATAACAAGTCAACATTTATTAAGGGCAAATATTTAATATGCCTGGCTGCACTACTGGTCTTTGTGTCTTCATATCCAGCAAAGCATCTGGCACAGGCCAGCTGGTCAAGGGAGTAATTCTGATTGGGTGTCAGGGATGTCCTGTGAAAGATGACAATTAGCTGAGACCTGAATGATGAGAACGAGTTAGCCATCTGGGGCAAAGCACCACAAGGAGAGTGAACAGCCAGAGCAAAGGCTCTAAGAGAGAAAGCAGCAGCACGCAGGCCAGTGTGGCTGGAGCAGTGTGAGAGGTAAGCAGGTGTCTGATCACAGCCTTGCAGAACACGGTAGAAAATTTGGGTGCTTTCTCCAAGTTCCATGCCTCATCATTAGAAGCTTTTTAAGCCAGTGAGTAATATGGCATAAACAAGGAATATGTGTAGAATAAATGAACATTTTTAAAGGTTCACATTAGCAGTTATGCCTCTACTACCTTAAGAGGTAAGATTTTGGCACGGATAGGGCTTTTTCAAACTCTGTCCAGATGACTGGCACACGGTGGCTGTTATGAACTGAATGTTTGAGTTCCCCCAAACTCCTATGTTGAAACCCCAATTCCCAATGTGATGGTAATCGGAGATAGGGCCTTTGGGAAGTAAATGGGATTGGATGAGGCCATGAGGCTGGGGGATGATGGGATCAGTGGCCTGATGGAATTGGTGCCTTTATATGAAGAGACATCAGCGAATCTGTCTTGCTGTCTCTTTCTCTCCATGCAAGCACAGAGGAAAAGTCACGTGAGGACGCAGCAAGGCGGCGGCTGTCACAAGCAGGAACAGGGCCCTCAGCAGGAATCAATCAGCAGAGACCTGGATCTTAGACCTCCCAGACTGCAGGACTGTGAGAAATCAATTTCTGTTGTTCGGGCCACCTGGTCTGTGATAGGTGATATTTTGTTATGGCAGCCCAAGTTAATACAGTGGCCAAGATCTAGTCCAAGGAGAATGAATGAACCTCATCAAAACACTGAATGCACCTTACTTAATGCTTCTGCTTTGGGAGAAAAAATGCCTCTCAAGCTCAGGGAGAATAAAACAGACTAATTAAACAAGGAGAATAGTAAAGGAAATTGCTTTTTAAGCGAGGTTATATATTGGTTCATTGCTCATTTCTAATTGTACCAGAGGGAAACTAGATAATAGTAGTCACTAAATTCCAGAAGACTTGGCCCAAATTTCCTTCATCTAATTCAGAGGCTCGATTCAGCAAGGGCAGATGATGCGACCGTCCCACTTGAACGAGACAGTGACACACACAAATGTGCTGCTCTTGATACAGCATGCTGCACAGAGGAGGAAAGATCTCGGGGAAGATCAGGGTTTAGTTATGTGCTTGTGCTGCCTAGGCATTTCTAAATAGATGTTATACGTGATCATGTCAAAACGTGGTACCTGTTAAGATATTTAAATTTTCTATTTTGCTTATTCAGCAAACATTCACTGAGCATCTACGAATGCTGGAGCCTACTCTGGAAGCTTGGGATACAGCATGAATATGGCAGGTGGGGTACGGCAGTGAACATGACAGGTGGGGTACGGCAGTGATTATGGCAGGTGGGGTACGGCAGTGATTATGGCAGGTGGGGTACGGCAGTGAACATGGCAGGTGGGGTACGGCAGTGAACATGACAGGTGGTATACAGCAGTGAATATGGCAGGTGGGGTATGGCAGTGAATACGGCAGGTGGGGTACGGCAGTGAACATGGCAGGTGGGGTACGGCAGTGAACATGACAGGTGGTATACAGCAGTGAATATGGCAGGTGGGGTACGGCAGTGATTATGGCAGGTGGGATACAGCATGAATATGGCAGGTGGGGTACGGCAGTGAATATGGCAGGTGGGGTACGGCAGTGATTATGGCAGGTGGGGTACGGCAGTGAATACGGCAGGTGGGATACAGCATGAATATGGCAGGTGGGGCACGGCAGTGAACATGACAGGTGGGGCACGGCAGTGATTATGGCAGGTGGGGCACGGCAGTGATTATGGCAGGTGGGGTACGGCAGTGATTATGGCAGGTGGGGTACGGCAGTGAATATGGCAGGTGGGGTACGGCAGTGATTATGGCAGGTGGGGTACGGCAGTGATTATGGCAGGTGGGGTATGGCAGTGATTATGGCAGGTGGGGTACGGCAGTGAATATGGCAGGTGGGATACAGCATGAATATGGCAGGTGGGGCACGGCAGTGAACATGGCAGGTGGGGTACGGCAGTGAACATGACAGGTGGTATACAGCAGTGAATATGGCAGGTGGGGTATGGCAGTGAATACGGCAGGTGGGGTACGGCAGTGAACATGGCAGGTGGGGTACGGCAGTGAACATGACAGGTGGTACACGGCAGTGAATATGGCAGGTGGGGTACGGCAGTGAACACGGCAGGTGGGGTACGGCAGTGAATACGGCAGGTGGGGCACGGCAGTGATTATGGCAGGTGGGGCACGGCAGTGATTATGGCAGGTGGGGTACGGCAGTGAATATGGCAGGTGGGGTACGGCAGTGATTATGGCAGGTGGGGTACGGCAGTGATTATGGCAGGTGGGGTACGGCAGTGAATATGGCAGGTGGGGTACGGCAGTGATTATGGCAGGTGGGGTACGGCAGTGAATATGGCAGGTGGGGTACGGCAGTGATTATGGCAGGTGGGGTACGGCAGTGATTATGGCAGGTGGGGTACGGCAGTGATTATGGCAGGTGGGGTACGGCAGTGATTATGGCAGGTGGGGTACGGCAGTGATTATGGCAGGTGGGGCACGGCAGTGATTATGGCAGGTGGGGCACGGCAGTGATTATGGCAGGTGGGGTACGGCAGTGAATATGGCAGGTGGGATACGGCAGTGAATATGGCAGGTGGCGTACGGCAGTGAATATGGCAGGTGGGATTTGGCAGTGAATATGACAGGTGGGATACAGCAGTAAATATGGCAGATGACATATGGCAGTGAATATGACAAGTGGGATACAGCAGTGATTATGGCAGGTGGGATTTGGCAGTGACTATGACAGGTGTGGTTCCTGTCCACAAGGAGCTTGTATTGCAGTTAGAGGGAAGCAGAAAATAAAACAAATCTAGGAAATCTCACATCATGAAAAACGTTAAAAATAAAACAGAAATGTGCTAGAGAGTGACTAAGGAATTACTTCTGTCATTATTTACTTACTATTTGTGATGAATAAACATTAATTGGAAGCTTAATATTCACTTCTGCTTTCTTTTTGTTCTTAAAAGAGGAAAGAGTCTGATCATTTTTACTATAAAAATAATAAAATAAGAATCCAGTCTTTCTTGAGCTCTTATCATCAAATTAAATTTGTATATCTTGAGTCCTTTTGAAAGGGAAAATAGAAAATGCTGTTAGACAAGTCCAGTGGGGCATTAAAGTCAAACAATGAGTTCGGATTTGGAAAGTAAGCATTTTGAAAGCAGGGACCAGGTTTCCCTCAAGTCTGCATCTTGCATAGCAACTAGCATAATTCCTGGCATTATTAATAATGTAACAGAAAAAAAGGCCAATATATTAACAAGCAGCAATTCAAACAAAAAGGAATCCAAACAGCTAATAAACAGTATAAGATGCTGGCTAGGCGCGATGGCTCACACCTGTAATCTCAACACTTTGGGAGGCCAAGGCAGACTGATTGCTTGAGCCCAGGAGTTCAAGACCAGCCTGGGCAACATGGCAAAACCCAGTCTGTATAAAAAAATGCAAAAATTGTCCTGGGCGCGGTGGGTCAAGCCAGTAATCCCAGCACTTTGGGAGACCAAGACGGGCAGATCACGAGGTCAGGAGATCGAGACCATCCTGGCTAACACGGTGAAACCCCGTCTCTACTAAAAAAAAAATACAAAAAACTAGCCGGGCCAGGTGGCGTGCGCCTGTAGTCCCAGCTACTCGGGAGGCTGAGGCAGGAGAATGGCGTAAACCCGGGAGGTGGAGCTTGCAGTGAGCTGAGATCCGGCCACTGCACTCCAGCCTGGGCGACAGAGTGAGACTCTGTGTCAAAAAAAAAAAAAAAAGCAAAAATTACTCGGGTGCGGTGGTGTGCACTGTAGTCCCAGCTGCTCAGGAGGCTGAGGTGGGAGGGTCTTCTGCCTTCCACTTGAACCCGGGAGGCGGAGTTTGCAATGAGCCTTGATCATGCCACTGCACTCCCGCCTGGATAACAGAGTAAGACCCTGTCTCAAAAACAAAAACAAAAAACAAAAGAAAACAAAAATAATCACACAACAACAAAACCATAGTAAGATGCTAAAACCAATTGCGTAGCATCCTATAGGAGACATATCATGACTACAAGATTAATGATAGCTATAAGGCATGCACAAGCTCTCACAGGACTGACACTATCTGCCACTTAGCAGTGTGAGGCCACCTGGCCTGGGGATTTCCAACCCTGGCCCAGGGATTTCCAGGACATAAGGCCACCTCATCACGGATGCAACTCTTGTAAACCTTTAACAAAGCTTACCCTTATAAGACTAGCTTAACCTCCTCTTATGAAAGAAACGTCTGGTAATTGACTGAACTAAACGCAGGTAGAAGAAAGGGGAAGAATCTCTGAAACTCTGAGGATAGTCTCCAGATGGAGACCATCCTGGACAGGCGATCGGCCATCTGACCTCTGAATGAATCTGGCCCATGCCACCCACCTGCTCCCACTATCTGACTTGTAAGAGCACTGCTACAATAAACTGCTTGAACATCAGATGGTGTTTAAGTCACATCTTTGATGTGAATCGGACTGAAGGGATGTTGCTTCTAGGGAAACTGGTTCGCTAAGACCATCTAAAACCTCCAAACATGGCAAATTTATAACTAAAGTGAAACAAAGTAAAAAGAGAAGGTGTATGTATATTATATATAAGATATATATTCTATATATTATGTTATATATTATATATACATTTATAATATATATTGTATATAAAAAGATATACTATATATTATATATATAGCAGTGGTAAAGTTTAAAAAGTTTTGTAAAAAAACAAACTCCCAAGCACCGCAAAACTGTGTGGAAATGTGAACTCTTACTCATCATTGGAGGAAAGGATAATAGATGTCTTTTGAGAAGGCAATTTAAAAAGTCTCAAAAGTGTAAATGTACATCCTGCTTTACCTGGAAACTACACCAAGAACAACTTATCCCATGGATCTGTTTGCCAAAATGCATACATATGAAAGTATAAAGATATTATTACGATATAATTTATGAAAATAAAAACCTGAAAATAAACCAAGACTCCATTAACACAGGGAACTGGACACATAATGTCTGGTGTATCCATACAGTAGAACAGTATGTAACTGTATACAAAAGAATGGCGGGTTCTTGAAAATATATAATTAAGTGATAAAAATCAAGAAGCATTAAATATTTCTGAAACAATATTTGAGTGTTAATAGTGGGGTCTAGAATGTGAGAAGGGCAAGGAAAAGGATTCTTCCCTAGAGCCTCCAGGAAAAAACCGGTCCTGCTGATGCCTTGCTTTTTCCCCCGGTGAGACGTATTTCAGACTGCTGAGCTACACAACTATGAGATGGATTTGTGTTGCTTTAAGCCACAAAGTTGGTGGTAATTTGTTACAGCAAACTAATTTAAGTACTTACTTCTATAGCGTGGGACTGGAGGTTGAGGTAGTGAGGAGGAAGATTTCATTTTTATGTCATTCCCATTTCACTTAAATATTTTAACATATGCATATATAGCTTAAAAATATATATAAGAACACAAGAAGATATTCTTAATTGGCATTTTAAAGAACTACAATTCCCTTTGTAATGGCAATAACTTAAGGATAATTTTCTATTATTGTCAGAAAATAATGAGGTAAACATTAGAAAAATAAAATTCCAAAAGGAGAAAATTTTGTATCGGTTCTAACTCACTCAAAAGAACTAGGACCTAAGCTTATGATTTCATCCTTATACTTCTTTTTTTTGACACAGGGTCTCACTCTGTCACCCTGACTAGAGTGAAGTGAGTGGTATGATCACATTTCACTGCAGCCTCGACCTCCTTGGGCTCAGGTGATCCTCCCATCTCAGCCTCCAAAGTAGCTGGGACTAGAGGCACATACCACCACATCTGGCTAATTTTTCTATTTTTTTGTAGAGACAGGATTTATCCATGTTGTCTAGGCTAGTCTTGAACTCTTAGGCTCAAATGATCCACCTGCCTCGGCTTCCCAAAGTGCTAGGATTACAGGCATGAGCCACTGCGCCTGGCTTCATCCTTATACTTCCATATGGTGGCCTAAATTTACCGAGAATATGTCTGCATGTAATAAGGATTAAAATAACACAATTTTGAAAAGTAGATGGATACCTGAGAGGCAAAAATAAAACAAAACAAGATAAAACCTGTCTCATTTTTCATCCCTGAGCATTCGATGTCTGCCATCACTGTCCCATCACTACCTCTTTCAATTAACTGGATGATAAATGTGTATTACCAATTGCATGATGTTTTCTAGATAGCCATCCTATTATACAACAGTGCACTAATAATAAAATATACAATGTTTAATGAACAGTATGTATCCCAGGCATCATTCTAATTATTTTCTATTAATCGCATTTTATCCTCACAATAAACCCACTGAGGTAGGTATTATCATCATCTCCATTTCTTTAAGGCACAAAGGATTTACCTGCCCAAGCTCCACAAAGCTAATGCATGAGGAGACCCAGATTGGAACAGAAACAGCATAAATGCAGAATGCCCCATCTCAACCCTTAATCCTGTACTGAATACAGTTGAGAAAGTTTAACTCAACGTCTAAACAGAATTTCTTTGTGATTAACGTGGTGTAGGACAAGCTTTAGTTTTGGCAGTCCTTCCAGCATTGCAGATTTAGGGTGGTGGAATTAACATAATAATATGCTTCTTGTCTTTTCATTGCAACAGTTCAGCCTCTCCACCATACAGGATTTCCCAACATCCTTTCTTTCGTCTCCTATTTGAGCTCAAAATGGTCTGGCATGCCAACCTCAGAAGCATTTATGATCAAATCCCTTTTATTTCCTTTTCAAGCCTCTGTTCTAGGACCTGTGCTTCAGCATTCCTGGGAACCAAAGTCATGCTGCAATAAAATCATTTGCAAATTGTTGGCATTATCAAATCATATTGGAAGACACTTGCACATAAGAATGAACAAAATATAATAATGGAACAACTTTGGCATACTGCTGCTAACTAACCAAATACATTTTAAAATACTAAAAAAAAAAAAAAAAAAAAAAAAAAAAGAGAGAGAGAGAAAAGAAAACTCCATCTGAAGGACTCCTGAAGCCCTTAGTGATCTCCAGGAAGACACTCCCAAACCCAGAGTATTTTAACTCAGGCTCCATGTGAATGGTTTCAGGACACCTGGGGAATACAGGAATCCTCCCCTTATAGCCATAATGATCTGTATCACCTTCCTCCACTAAAATCAGATCAGGAGTTCTCTTCTCTCTTGTTTATATTCTAGGTGAGGGGGAAAAGAGACAAGGAAAGACATATTCACAGACGAACTAATAAATTACTTTGAAGTACATTTATCCATTGTTAATGACAGTATAGTGGTATAATTAAGCTATTTCAAATAACTCATATATAGGAACACTTTCTGTTGTAAAGAGATCCCTGTACACCTTGGGCTTCTTGTGAGTTAAGGCCCAGCCTCACTTTTTCATCCCACATCTGCTCCCTAGGGCAACACAGAGTTTGTTTCTTCAAATCTTTTTTTTCTCGCCAGCTGTTGCTATACTCTACCCTACCCACCTGAGGTTCCTTTCCCTAAAGACTGGTGCTGTAAGGTGTAAGAAGTTAGCCAGCTTGCTTTAGGCAGACAGTAAGGGAAGGGTCCCTACAGAACCTCCAACCCGCCCCACAAATGCTTACACCAGATATTTTGTGCAGATATGGGAATTTGCACAAGGGGCTTGCCTAAACATGCCCACAGTGGAAAATTCCGTTCCTTAACACATGTGCAGTAAGGGAAATAAATCAGTATGGCGCAGCTCAGCCTAAGGGCTCACATGCGCACTGGAAGGATGGGGTGGAGCCGCTGAGTGCTTTCCTCTTTCTTAATAAATTCTACTCTACTAACACTCTGGTGTCCGCGTGCCTAATTCTTCCTGGTTGTGAGACAAGAGCCTGAACCTAGCTGAGCTAAAGTGCAAAAATCCTGCATCATGGGCTCCCCAGCTTCCCAGTTCTCCACACCCTCTTCTAACTTAGAGTTCTTAAAATCAGCACAAGAGTCTGTTTTATATTTTAAGGTTTCATCTATATGCATAATAAGGAAGCAGATCTCACTGCTCAAGGACTTCATTTTTGCAATTATCCCTCCCACCTCTCTCCTTCACCAATTTCTCCTTCTTTAAGGATCATCAGTTTAAAATATACATCTCCCATTAACACAACTACCACTGCAGCAGAAACCAACAACAAAACAAAATGAAAATAATGGTACCCCGTCCCTCTGTTGCCTTTCACAGCAAAATCCTGATATGAACTGCTGATTCTTGCCATCTCTGTTTCCCCACATTTGCTCTTCAGCCTACTCTCATCAGACTTTGGTTCCCACCACCTCAGGGAAACTCTCCTGCCAAGTCATCAGCAACCTCCATCTTGCCAAATCCAGTAATTAATTCTTAGCTTCATTTTACTCACACAGTTCTGTATTTCTTCCTTTTGGAAAGACATTTTTCTCTAGGATTCTAGGTGGCTGCTCTAGAAGACAGAGGTCTTCTCGGGTTTTTGGCGTTGTTTGTTTGTTTTTTGATGGAGTCTTGCTCTGTCCCTCAGGCTGGAGTGCAGTGGTGCAATCTTGGCTCACTGCAACTCCACCTCCCAGGTTCAAGCAATTCTCCTGCCTCAGCCTCCTGAATAGTTGGGATTACAGGCGCATACCACCATGCCTGGCTAATTTTTGTATTTTTAGTAGAGACGGGGTTTCGCTGTGTTGGTCAGGCTGGTCTCTAACTCCTGATCTCAGGTGATCTGCCCGATTTGGCCTCCCAAAGTGCTGGGATTACAGGTGTAAGCCACCAAATTCAGGCTTCTTGTTTTTTTTTTTTTTTTTTTTTTTTGTTGTTGTTTTTTTGAGACAGTCTCACTCTGTCGCCCAGGCTGGTGTGCAGTGGTGCAATCTCGGCTTACTGCAACCTCTGCCTCATGGTTCAACCAATTTTCCTGCCTCAGCCTCCTGAGTAGCTGGGACTACGGGCTAGAGTGAAGTGAGTGTGCGCCACCACACCCAGCTAATTTTTGTATTTTTAGCAGAGACAGGGTTTTTCCATGTTGTCCAGGCTGGTCTCGAACTCCTGACCTTGAGTGATCTGCCCACCTCGGCCTCCCAAAGTGCTGGGATTACAGGCGTGAGCCACCATGCCCAGCCCAACAGAGGTCTTCTTTAATGGTTTCTCCTTTTCTCTACCTGTTTCTGTACACTACAGTATCTGAAGCTGGATCCTTAGACGTCTTCTCGTCATTCCTTAGGTTATCTCCTCTGAGCCCATGGCTTAAAATGTCATCTATTCACTGATGACTCCCAAATTTCTTTCTCTAGACCAGCCTCTACCCTGAACCCAGATTTGTGTATCCAATTACCTTCTTCACCACTTGGAGGTCAACAGACATCTTTTTTTTTCTTTTTTTGTTTTTTTTCTTTTTGAGACAGGGTCTCGCTCTGGGTGACAGAGTGAGTCTGTCACCATGACTCAAGTGATCCTCCCACCTCAGCCTCCCCAGTAGCTGGGACTACAGGCATACACCACCATACCGGGCTAATTTTTGTATTTTTTGTAGAAACGAGGTTTTGCTGTGTTGCCCAGGCTGGTCTCAAACTTCTGGACTCAAGGGATCCACCCGCCTTAGTCTCCCAAAGTTCTAGATTACAGGTGTGAGCCACGGTGCCTGGCCAGAACAGGCATCTTGAACTAAGCATGATCAAAACAGAACTCTTGATGTCATACACCCCACCCCCAAACCAACCCAGTTTCTCAATGAGGGGTCCCATTTTACAACATGATAGCACAGTATTATGTTTATGTCCATCTCACACACTTGACTGTAAGTTTCATGAGACCAAGGGTTTTGTCTTGTTTCTTGCTGTATCTCCTGTGCCTATAGCAGTCTCTGACAAAAAGATAGTGCCTAATGAATATATGATGAATGCAGAATATTGGGGCAAGGAAAGTAAAAACAATAAACATTGAAAAGCTACAAATAATCAAGTAACTGTAAAGACGATTTCTTTTCTTTTTTTTTTTTTTGAGACAAGGTCTCACTCTGTACTGCAGACTAGAGTGCACTGACACCATCACAGCTCACTGCAGCCTCGACCCCTCAGGCTCAAGCATTCCTCCTGCCTTAGCCTCCAAAGTAGCTGAGACTATAGGCACCTGGCACCATGCCTGGCTAATTTTTAAAATTTTTGTAGAGATGGAGTCCTACTATGTTGTCCAGGCTTGTCTTTAATTACTGGCCTCAAGCAATCCTCCCACCTTGGCCTCCCAAAATGCTGGGATTACAAGTGTGAGCCACCATGTCTGGTCTTTTTTGTTTTTCTTTTTTTAATCAACCTTTTTTTTTTTTTCCTTCCTGATGGGTTCTCACTATATTGCCCAGGCTGTACTCAAACTCCCAGGCTCAAGTGATCCTCCCGCCTCAACCTCCCAAGCAGCTGGGACTACAGGCACACACCACTGGACCTGGCTATAATTCATGTTTCTTGATAAGAAAAGTTGATGGATGCTTTTTCTTTCCAGATGTTAAAACTTGTTTTAACCCAATACTCAAATCTTTAAATATGCCTTTGGCTTTTTTTACTCCAAGTTGTGATTTTATCCTTTTTCCTTTTGTTTTGAGACCAAGTCTCATTCTATCACCCAGGCTGGAGTGCAGTGGCATGATCTTGGCTCACTGCAACCTCTGCCTCCTGGGTTCAAGCGATTCTTCCACCTCAGCCTCCCAAGTAGCTGGGACTACAGGCATGTGCCACCACACCCAGCTAATTTTTGTATTTTCAGTAGAGAAGGGGTTTCACTATGTTGGCCAGGCTAGTCTCGAACTCCTGACCTCAGACAATCTGCCCACCTCAGCCTCCCAAAATGCTGGGATTATAGGCGTGAGCCATCGCGCTCGGCTCATCCTTTTTTCTTAGACTATGGCTAATTGGGCACTTATCTTAGTAACTACTCTAAGAGCTTTGCATTACCTCATTTAATTCTCAAAGTAACACTATATTGCAATATTATGCTCATCTAACAGAAGAAACTTAGGCAGAGAGAGGCACATAACTTGTTCAGGGCCATGATTCAAACCCAAGTCTGTTTGAGTTCAGATCCCATGCCTTAACTGCTAAGCTATACGGCCTCCTTTGTTCCTGCTGATGATTTGGATTACATTCAATTCACTGTTTGCTTTAGGAAAATGAATTGATCTTAGTCCTGGGCAAACAGCTTGTGTTCCAAATAACAGCAGATATCCTGACCAGCCCTCAAGTAGTCACTTGAGTTGAGCTTTAAACTAAGCTCTTTGAGAATGGTGTGGACCCAGGAGGCAGAGCTTGCAGTGAGCCGAGATTGCACCATTGCACTCCAGCCTGGGGGACACAGTGAGACTCCGTCTCAAAAACACACACACACACACAAAAAACTAAGCTCTTTGATTCCCAGCAAACAAGTAAAAAATAAAGCACATAGAATTATATAATGCTAGTTATCTGATTTTTAAAATACTACTAGATATTCAAAAGAAATACACTTATTTGTTTACTATTATTTTTATCCCTACTATACAGGTGAAAAAACTGAGGCTTGGAAAGATCACAAGATTCAGACAAGATTCTATTGAAAATAAGTGGTGGGGCCTGATTGTGACCCCATGCTTTGTCTTCAGAGTCCATACTTTAAAACATCACATTATGTGGGTCAGACAAGCTTGTATTTTAAAAAGCAGCCTATGTTGGCCGGGCACGGTGGCTCACGCCTGTAATCCCAGCACTTTGGGAGGCCGAGGTGGGCGGATCACGAGGTCAAGAAATTGAGACCATACTGGCCAACATGGTGAAACCCCATTTCTACTAAAAATACAAAAATTAGCCGGGCACGGTGGCATGTGCCTGTAGTCCCAGCTACTCAGGAGGCTGAGGCAGGAGAATCGCTTGAACCCAGGAGGTGGAGGCTGCGGTGAGCCGAGATCGCACCACTGCACTCCAGCCTGGTGACAGAGCGAGACTCCATCTCAAAAAAAAATAATAATAAAATAAAATAAATTAAAAAAAATAAAAAGCCTATGTCAAGAGAAAGCTAAGACTTAAGAAAAAATGGAGAGATTGATGGATTACATGTCACTTGGGCTATGCCCCTTGCATATCTGTCAGCTGGGTTTTTGATAGGAATAGAATAACAAGTAGGCAATTGGAGGTAACTCTCTTTAATGGCAGCCTCAAGTACTGTGTGTTGCAGACTGAAGAGAGATTGTATGTGTTGGGTACCAGGCAAGCAGGAGGCAAGGCTGACATTCCATTAAAAATGAGGAACACCCTGCCGTGATGATTTGATTGGATGTAGGGGTCAGCCTATTTTCATAAGGGGAAGGGCAAAGAGAGACACAGGGTCAAATGGTCCTCAAGAAAAGCTCCGATATACTGAGCACCTATTAGCAGACAAAAAACTAGACTGGAACGTTTTAGGCATAGGTATTATTGGCTCTCTATCCTATATACAAAAGAAATTTAGTATTGATTTTTTTCCAAGTCTCATTGTAAAAATAATTGTTTTCCATATTTCATTTCAGAAAATATCTATGAAAGTCAATTAATTTTGAAATAGCAGATAACGAATGATTCTTCTTACCTATAAACAACTGAACTATTGATTTCTTAAATGCCACTGGTAAGTTTGAATAAGAAATAATTAATATGGATAAGAATGTAATATTCTTATCACAGGAGGGGTACCACACTGTAAATGGCATTAGGACATTTAGCCATTTATAGGAAGATTTTTAATTTAAACTCTCTTGCTGTTCCACACATCAAACTAAATCTCATGTAGATGAATACATTGAAAGCATAAAAGCCACAAAAACAGGTAGAAATGAGCGTTATATTTTTATAGTTTTGAGAAGAGTGAAGGGAAGAGGAGAGAGTGGGAAAGATAATCTGCCTAAGGGCACTCTAAGGAATTAAAACAGGAGCACTAAACCTTCAGGGTGTCAAAAGTAAAATAAAATCAAAAGGAAAATAAACCAGTGGAAAGGATTTCTACTCATAGAAAAGGATTGAGAAAATCAGTAATTTTTTGGCACACACAAGTAGTAGAAACATTAAAACCTAATAAATAAACGTGTAAAATTGATGAAATATAAATTTAAAAAGTCTTCTACCATTTGATCAAGTAATTATACTTCTGGAATGCTATCCCTAAGAAATAACCCTGGCCAGGCGCGGTTGCTCATGTCTGTAATCCTAGCACTTTGGGAGGCCAAAGCGGGCAGATTGCTTGAGCTCAGGAGTTTGGGACAAGCCTGGGCAACATGGCAAAACCCTGTCTCTACCAAAAATACAAAAAAAAAAAAAAAAATTAGCCAGGCATGGTGGGGCGTGCCTGTAATCCGAGCTACTTGGGAGACTGAGATGGGAGGATCTCTTGAGCCTGGGAGGTGGAGGTTGCAGTGAGCCAAGATTGTACCACTGCACTCCGGCCTGGGCAGAGTGAGATCCTGTCTCAAAAAAGAAAAAAAAAAAAAAAAAAAGGAACCCTAAATACACTTTAAAAATATATGCAAACTGCATGAAATAATAATACAATAGCTAACACTCACCCAGCCCTAACTCTGCACCAGGTACTATTTCAAGTACATTACATGTAATCCCCACAACACTCATTTAATCCCCACAACAGATCCATGAGTTAGGAATTGTCATTATTCCCACTTAATAGCTAACAAGATTGAGGCCCAGAGAGGATAATTTACTTGCCTAAGGTTATGCAGCTAACATGTACGTAACCAGAGTTAAACCCTGGCAAATAAGAAAATGAATGCATTTGCAAAATCTGCACTTAGCTCTAAAAGCAAAATCCAAAGCTTCTCACTTCAATTATTTGCAAAGTTTTAGGTAATAAACTTGTAAGAAATTCTATTAAATTGTACTTAATACAAGTTTTCTTTTGTGAATCTTTTTTTTTTTCCTTTTTTGGAGATGGAGTCTCACTCTGTCAGCCAGGCTGGAGTGCAGTGGCATGATCTCGACTCACTGCAACGTCCGCCTCCTGGGGTCAGACAATTCTCCTGCCTTGGCCTCCCTCGTAGCTGGGATTACAGGTGCCCACCACCAAGCCCAGCTAATTTTTCTTTTTTGTATTTTAGTAGAGATGGGTTTTCACAGTGTTGGCAAGGCTGGTCTCGAACTCCTGACCTCAAGTGATCCACCTGCCTTGGCCTCCCAAAGTGCTGGGATTACAGACATAAACCACTGCATATGGCATATAGCTTTCTTTCTTTTTTTTTTTTTTTTTTTTGAGACAGGGTCTCAGTCTGTAGCCTAGGCTGGAGTGCAGTGGTGCAATCACTGCTCATTGCAGCCTGACCTCCCTGGGCTCAGGTGATCATCCCACTTCAGCCTCCCGAGTAGCTGGGGCTAAAGGTGCACACCATCATGCCCAGTTAATTTTTTTTTTTTTTTGAGAGACAGGATCTTACCATGTTGCCCAGGTTGGTCTTGAACTCCTGAGCTCGAGTGATCCACCTGCCTCATCCTTCCAAAGTGCTAGGATTACAGGTGTGTCTTACCACGTCCCACCTTGTGCATCTTCTTTATCCAACATGAAATGTTATACTGTTAGGCTTCAATAAAATTTCCTGGAAATCTAGTTAAAAAAAAATTCAGGTGCCCAGGTCCTATGTGGCCAAGAATGAGGGAAAATAGACTGCTTTTAGTCTGTGATTTGATGGGATATACTGGGGAAAGTCTGTCTCCAAAAGCAGTCAGAGCAGAGCACTAACTCTAGTTATACTTCATAAAAATTCTTGCTGAATTCAACCTTCATAGCTCTGACCTCTACTCATTTCAGACAGGAGTACAACTCACAGATTGGTAATAGAGAACAGATCAATTTCAAGGCCATCTAGGACAGGCATAACCATACACAGAAGAACCTGGCTTTAAGTCTTTAATTAATAAGACTTCCCTTAGGCTGGAGAGCCAAGTAGTATCTGCCTCCGTGTTTCCCAGAGGGCACTAATCAGGCTGTGTACTTGGAGGATGTCCAGCAGGTGTTTTCTGCTCTGAGTCAGGCCACTATCCTGAAAGGTGCAGTCCATGGGGAGAGAACTGCATTTTAGTATTAGGATAAATTGTAACTTCATTTTATTCCCCTGTACAGTCTAATAAAGGCAGGCATGGCCTTATACATGCAGCTATTTCCAGCAGTGCTTGGCAAAGCATTTGCACAGAGTAGGTGCTTAATGGAATGCTAATTTCTGAAGGAAACATTTTACAGCCAATTAAAATACAGCACAGAGTTTCCATTTCTCTTTGCCACTGTCTGGTAGATACATATGACTCTCTGCACGTACACATCGAAAGCATTTGCCAACTCAATGGTATTTCTCTCAATCTGAAGCTTAATGGTGGATTTGCCCATCACAATAAGAGGGTAATAATACTGTCTGACCTTGGAGTGACTCACTGCCCTCCTCTGCTGACTGGCCCCAGGCAGAAAGGGTAATGCGAAATAAATGAATGGGTGAGTACATCGCAATGAGGTGAACATCATCAACTCTACTCTTCTGAATCCTATTAATTTTAAATATATCTTCTCTCTTTGTTCTAATAGCAAGTGCCCCAAATAGAAAAAGATACAATAAATAATCGATTTGTAGCCAAAGTTACACATTTATTATCTTTTACTCCTCTTTCTTATTTTCTTTCTTCCTTAGTGTTGTAGAACATGCATTTTTAATGGGTGGGGAGTGGCATCACCTCTGTGGCTGAGTATTGGTCCCCAAAGATATCCAGTTCCTAATCCTGGAAACCTGTGACTCTTACCTTATATGGTAACACAAGCTTTGCAGATGGGATTAAATTAAGGATTTTGAGATGGAGAGATTATCCAGGATTAGCAAGGTAGACCCTAAGTGTAATCACAGTGTCCTCATAAGAGGCAGGCAGAGGGAGACTTGACAGAAGAAAAAGGCAACGTGACATTGAAACAAGATGCTACACGGCCGCTGGCTTTGAAAATGGAGGAAGCAGCCGTGAGTCAGTGAATACACAGAATGCAAGTCTGGAAGCTGCAAAAAGATGGAAGCTGGAAGAGGAAATGTACGCTTCCCTAGAGCCTTACTAGGGGGTATGGCCCTACACCTTGACATTACCCCAGTGAACTGCATCTCTGGCCTCTAGAACTATAAGGGAATACGCTCTTATTGTTTTAAGCCACAAAATTCACAGTACTTTGTTATAGCTGCCATAGAAAATTAATATAGCTCCCAAATGGGTGAAAATTGGTCCTTGGGGAATCAAAACATGCTTAGGTTATTACAGTGGTTTGTAGTCTTTTCGAGATTAAACTCTGACAAAATCTTACTCTTCAGTACAGGCATATCTTGGAGATATTACAGGTTTGGTACCAGACCACTGCAATAAAGCAAGTATCTCAATAAAGTGAGTCACAGGAATTTTTTATTTTCTAGAGCATATAAAAGTTATGTTTACACTATATTGTAGTCTCTTAAGTGTGCAATACCATATATAAAATATACATACCTTAATTTAAAAATGCTTGAGTGGGCCAGGCATGGTGACTCATGCCTGTAATCCCAGCACTTTGGGAGGCGGAGGTGGGCAGATCACTTGAGGTTGGGAGTTTGAGACCAGCCTGACCAACATGGTGAAACCCCACCACTACTAAAAATCCAAAGTTAGCCGGGTGTGGTGGTGCATGCCTGTAATCTCAGCTACTCAGGAGGCTGAGGCAGGAGAATCGCTTGAACCCAGGAGGCGGAGGTTGCAGTGAGCTGAGATCACGCCATTGCACTCCAGCCTGGGCAACAAGAGCGTAACTCCTTCTCAAAAAAAGAAAACAAAACGAAACCAAAAACCACTCGAGTATTAAAAAATGCTAATGATCGTGAGCTAAGATCGCGCTACTGCACTCCAGCCTGGGCGACAGAGCGAGACTCCGTCTCAAAGCAAACAAACAAACAAACAAACAAACAAACGCTAACGATCATTTGAGCCATCACTGAGTCATAATCTTTTTGCTGGTTGCAGGTCTTGGCTCAGTGTGAATGGCTGCCAGGACTGATAAGTGTGGTGGTTGCTAAAGGTTGCAGGGTGGCTGCGACAATTTCTTTTTCTCTTTTTTTGAGAAGGAGTTCCGCTCTTGTTGCCCAGGTTGGAGTGCAATGGTGTGATCTTGGCTCACTGCAACCTCCACCTCCTGGGTTCAACTGATTCTCCTGCCTCAGCCTCTCGAGCAGCTGGGATTACAGGCATGTGCCACCATGCCCAGATAATTTTGTATTTTTAGTAGAGACAGGGTTTCTCTGTGTTGGTCAGGCTGGTCTCAAACTCCTGACCTCAGATGATCCACCCACCTCAGCCTCCCAAAGTGCTGGGATTATAGGCGTAAGCCACAGCGCCCAGCCAACAACTTCCTTTCTTTTCTTTTTTCTTTTTCTTTTTCTTTTTTTTGTTTTGAACTGGAGTTTTGCTCTGTCGCCCAGGCTGGAGTGCAGTGGCACAATCTCGGCTCACTGCAAATTCCGCCTCCCAGGTTCACGTCATTCTCCTGAGCCTCCCGAGTATCTGGGACTATAGGCGCCTGCCACCATGCCCTGTAAATTTTCTTATATTTTTAGTGGAGACGGGGTTTCACCTTGTTAGCCAGGATGGTTTCGATCTCCTGACCTCGTGATCTGCCCGCCTCGCCTCCCAAAGTGCTGGGATTACAGGCGTGAGCCACCGCGCTCAGCTTTTTTTTTTTTTTGAGACAAGAGTTTTGCTCTTGTTGCCCAAGCTGGAGTGCAATGGCGTGATCTCGGCTCACGGCAACCTCTGCCTCCCGAGTTCAATCAATTCTCCTGTCTCAGCCTCCCAAGTAGCTGGGATTACAGGCATGCCACCACGCCAGGCTAATTTTTTGTTATTTTTAGTAGAAATGGGGTTTCAGCATGTTAGCCAGGCTGGTCTTGAACTCCTGACCTTAGGTGATCCACCCGCCTTGGCCTCTCAAAGTGCTGGGATTACAGGCGTGAGCCACCACGCCCGGCTGACAATTTCTTAAAATAAGACAATTAATTTTGCTGCACTGATTGTTCCTTTTGTGAAGAAAGATTTCTCTGAAGCATGCGATGCTGTTTGATAGCATTTTACTCAAGTACAACTTCTTTCAAAATTGCAGTTGATCCTCTCAAACCCTGCCCCTGCTTTATCAACTAAGTTTATGGGATTTTCTAAATCCTATGGTGTCATTTCGACAATCTTCACAGTGTCTTCTCCAGGAATAGATTCCCTTTCAAGAAGTCATTTCCTTTGCTCATCCATAAGAAGCAACTCCTCATCCATTCAAGTTTTATCATGAGTTTACAGCAATTCAGTCACATTTTTAAGCTTCATTTTTAATGCTAGTTCTCTGGCTATTTCAACCATATTTACCAGTACTTCCTCTACTGAAGTCTTTAAAAAAAAAATTCTTTTTTAGGAGACAAGTCTCGCTATGTTGCCCAGGCTGGTGTCAAACCCTGTGCTTGTGATCCACCTGCCTCAGCCTTCCAAAGTGCTGAGAATTATAGGCCACCATGTCCAGCCTGCTCTACTGAAGTCTTAAAATCCTCAAAGTCACCATGAAGTTTGGAATCAACTTCTTTGAAACTCCTGTTCATGTTGATAATCTGACCTCCTCCCAATAGTATCTAGAATGGTGAATCCTTTCCAGAAGGTTTTTGATAGACCTTGCCCAGATCCATCAGAGGAATTACTATCAAGAGCAGCTATGTCCTTATAAAATGTATTTCTTATATAATAGACTCCTGGATCCATTGGCTGCCCAATGGATGTTGTGTTAGCAGGTATGAAAACAACAGTCATCCCCTTATACCATTAGAGCTCTTGGGTGACCAGGTACACTGTCAATTAACAGTAATATTTTGAAAGGAATCTTTGCTTCTGAGTGGTAGGTCTCAACAGCAGGCTTTAAACGTTTGATAAACTACTCTATAAACAGATGTGCTGTCATTCAGGCTTTGTTGTTTCATTAATAGAGTACAGATAGAGTACATTTAGTATCATTCTTAAGGGCCCTAGGATTTTTAGAATGTTCAATGACCATTGCCTTCAACTCAAAGTCACAAGCTATATTAGCCTCTAACAAGAGCCCAAGGGACAAAAGCCTGTCCCTTGAAACTCTAAAGCATTGACTTCTCCTCTCCAGCTATGAAAGTCCTAGCCTGAAGGCATCTTCTTCCAATACAAAGTTATTTCACCTACATTTGAAAATCTGTTATTTGGTGAAGCCACCTTCACTAATGATCTCAGCTAGATCTTCTGGATAATGTGCTGCAGCTTCTCCATCAGCACTTGCTGTTTACTCACCCTTTTATGTTATGAAGATGCTACCTTTCCTTAAACCTCATGAACCAACCCCTGTTGACTTCAAGCTTTTCTTCTGCAGGTTCCTCACCTTTCTCAGCCGTCAGGGAATTGAAGAGAGTTAGGGCCTTGCTCTGAATTAGGCTTTGGCTTAAAGGAATGTTATGGCTGATTTGATCTTCTATCTAGACCACTCAAATTTTCTGCATATTGGCAATGAGGCTGTTTCACTTTCTTATCATTTGTGTGTTCAATGGAATAGCACTTTTCATTTCCTTCAAGAACTTTTCCTTTGCATTCACAATTTGGCTGTTTGGCACAATAGGCCTAGCTTTTGACCTATATAGGCTTTCAACATGCCTTCCTCACTAAGCATAATCATTTCTATGTTTTGATTTAAAGTGAGAGACGTGCCACTCTTCCTTTCTCTTGAACATGTAGCAGTCATTGTAGGGTTATTAGTTGGCCTAATTTCAATATTGTTGTGTCTCATGGAATAGGGAGGTCTGAGGAGGAGGAGAAAGATGGGAAATAGCCGGTGGGTGGAGAACTCAGAACAGATACAACGTTTATGGATGAAATATCAATTAAGTATTTATTATTATTATTATTATTATTTGAGATGGAGTCTTGTTCTATCGCTGAGGCTGGAGTGCAGTGGCATGATCTTGGCTCACTGCAACCTCTGCCTCCCAGGTTCAAGCAATTCTCCTGCCTCAGCCTCCTAAGTAGCTGAGCTACAGGCACCCACCACCACACCCAGCTAATTTTTTTTTTTATTTTTAGTAGAGACAGGGTTTCACTATGTTGGTCAGGTTGATCTCGAATTCCTGACCTTGTGATCTGCCCGCCTCAGCCTCCCAAAGTGATGGGATTACAGGTGTGAGCCACCGTGCCTGGCCTCAATTAAGTCTTATATGGCTGCAGTTCATGCCATCCCAAAACAATTACAATAGTAACACCAAAGACAGTGATTACAGATCACCATAACAGATACAACAATAATTAAAACATTTGGGCCGGGCATGGTGCCTCATGCCTGTAATCCCAGCACTTTGGGAGGCTGAGGCAGGCAGGCAGATCACAAGGTCAAGAGATTGAGACCAGTATGGCCAACATGGTGAAATCCCGTCTCTACTAAAAATACAAAAAAATTAGCTAGGTGTGGTGGCGTACACCTATAGTTCCAGCTACTTGGGAGGCTGAGGCAGGAGAATCACTTGAACCTGGGAGGCGGAGGTTGCAGTGAGCCAAGATCGCGCCACTACACTCTAGCCTAGGTGGCTGATGGAGACTCTGTCTCAAAAAAAAAAAAAAAAAAGAAAGAAAGAAAAAGTTTGAAATACTGCAAGAATTACCAAAATGTGACACAGACATAAAAGGAGCATATGCTGTTGAAAAGAAAATGGTCCCAGTAGACTTGCTCAATGTAGGGGTGCCACAAACCTTCAATTTGTAAAAAAAAACCACACAGTATCTGCCAAGAGGAAGAAAGCAAAGCACAGTAAGACACAGTATGCCTGTATTTAATTTTGTGGCAACTAGGAAAAAAAAATAGCCATGAAGGCTCTTTTCGGAGATGATAATGAAGAAAAGGTTGTGAAACATCATTTCATTGGAAGGCACTACCAGCGAAAGACTAATTCAAAGATGATACAAGATTTTTGTTCCACTCCAGGCCTAGATTTATTATCATTAATTGTTGAGGGCAAGAGAGCAGGTGTTATCCTGACAGGTTCTTTTACGTCCTTCATTCTAACTACTGAGTTAACTATCCAAGAAAGCTTGTGAGCCACCTGTTTTTACAGACCAACCTCTATCCCATTCTTAGACAGACATACTCTCGTGTAAGCTACAATAAGACACATGAGTAATTCTGCCTGTAAATATTGTCACTCTGTTAATATGTATGTTTTCAAACAACGGTAGGAATATTGTGTGTTAAGCCTATCAGGAAATAGATTTTTATATTCTAGATGTCTATAATCTACTGTAGGCTGTGAGAATAATATATATTGTGATAGCCTCAGAAGAGATGTTTAGGCTGGCAACCGTGGCTCACACCTGTAATCCCAGCACTTTGGGAGGCTGAGGCAGGCAGACTGCTTGAGCCCAAGAGTTTGAGACCAGCCTGGGCAACATGGGGTGATCTCTACAAAAAATACAAAAATTATTCAGGTGTAACAGCACATGGCTATAGTCCCAGCTACTCAGGAAGCTGAGGCAGGAGGATTGCCAAAATTGTGCCACTGCACTCCAGCCTGGGCAACAGAGTGAGAGACTCTGACTCCAGGGAGAAAAAAAAAAAAAGTGGTGTTTAGTTACAATTCTGCTTTTTTTTTTGAGACAGAGTTTCACTCTTGTTGCCCAGGCTGAAGTGCAGTGGCGTGATCCTGGCTCACTGCAACCTCTGCCTCCCAGGTTCAAGTGATTTCCTGCCTCAGCCTCCCAAGTAGCTGGGATCACAGGCATGAGCCACCACACCCAGCTAATTTTGTATTTTTAGTAGAGACAGGGTTTCTCCATGTTGGTCAGGCTGGTCTCGAACCCCCGACCTCAGGTGATCCACCCGCCTTGCCCTCCCAAAGTGCTGGGATTACAGGCATGAGCCACCACATCTTGCCTAATTTTGCTTTTTAAAAAGCTGTCTTAGTGAAACCAAAACTATATCAGAAAACTATTTCTAAATAAGTACTTTTAGTGTTCCTGAACAAGTGGTGATATGGAAGCTGGCTAACTAGGTAATCAATGTATAGCCTGTCTTATGAGATGCATAGTGTTCTAACTTAATTCAAATTGGAAGTTAAATTTGGATCTACTAATACAGCTAATACAGTTCAGTCTACAGTATTTGTTTTTAAAAATATGTTTGTTGGATATGCATTAAAAAGTGTAATTTGAGCTATATATACAAATTCATTATGATATCACTAAGCTCATTCATTAGGTTGCTCAAGTATATGTTTCCTATAACCTTCAAGAAATTAAGTCCTGAGTAGATTCTGGTATCCTTGATTGTTAGATTAAGCTGTAAATTCCCTTAGGAGAATTAAATGCCTGAATGGAATCTTAATCAGGCTAGACCTGCCAACTGGGATGTTCTTTGGAAATAGAGGTCAAGATGTAAAAAAAAAGATTAAAATTGTCCAGTAAGCATCTCAGATGAAATGCTGACTATGCATCACTTCTCCGCCTACCAGGCTGCACAGGGAACAAAACCTGAACTTAGGGTGGGAGAAAAAGTTTGAAACCAAATCAAGCTATTTTTAGTCCAAGAATCAATATGTACAAAATGGATTGTGCACAGATCTTCATTCTTATGGACCAAGAAGTTAAAAACTGGTCTTTGACCCTATTCAAAAATAGGAAAGGGGAGGGAGGGAGGGAAGGAAGGAAGAGCAAGGGGGAAGAATGGGAGGGAGGGAGGCAAGAGAGAGGACAGACATCCTTATATATATGCTAAGTACACCATACCAGTTCTACATTTTAAAAAGTAGGCTGCTTTCCACTGCTTAGTTTTAAATGGTGAACAATAACAGACAAAAATATAATGACCTTGGAAAAACAGTAAAGGGAATGTGCAAGATTAGTTTGTTTTTTTTTTTTTTAAGACAGAGTCCTTCTCTGTCATCCAGGCTGTAGTGCAATGGCACAATCTCAGCTTACTGCAACCTCCTCCTCCTGGGTTCAAGCAATTCTCCTGTCTCAGTCTCCAGAGTAGCTGGGGTTACATGTGCCCGCCACTACGCCCACCTAATTTTTGTATTTTTAGTAGAGATGGGGTTTCACCATATTGGCCAGGCTGGTCTCAAATTTCTGACCTCAAGTGATACGCCCGCCTTGGCCTCCCAGCAAGATTACTTTTAAAACATAATTTTTTTAAAACCTATGTCAGTGCCAGAGTTGCCATTTCTACAGTATGTCCTGGGTAATGCTCTCTGCCATTTCCCATTTAATTTTCCATTTGGCACTGGCTTAACGACAGGCTATTACACAAGAGGTTGATGTCACTGTCATATCAGGCCAGAAGCTTCGGCCCCTTCTCATTGTCTAATGCAGAAATAAAGCAGTCACAAATTAAAAGAATTGGTACCATTTTGAAACTGTGTCCAAATAATGTTCAACATTTGGATTCCAGAAATATTTAAATATGGTTTCTTTGGAGGAGGGGTGGGGGGCAGGGTCTCGTTCTGTCACTCAGGCTGGAGTGCAGTGGTATGATCACAGCTCACTGCAGCCTCAACCTCCCAAGTATCTGGGACTACAGGTACACACCACCATGCCCTGTTAGTTTTTGTATTTTTTTATAGAGACAGGGTTTTGCCATGTTGCCCAGGATGGTCTCAAACTCCTGGGTTTAAGTGATCTGCTCACCTTGGCCTCCCAAAGTGCTGGGATTACAGGCATGAGTCACCATGCTCAGCCTAAATACGCTTTAATTTTTGAAGTTTTCTCCAAAATATTTGGGATTATGAAGATCCTGTCCCTTATTATCTCCCCAAAATAACCTCAAAAAGGCTAAAGATATTTTTGAATAAAGAGCAACTGACATCATTTTGTGAGCTATTAAAAAGCTATTGTATTCTTTCTCATTGACAAATATAATACCACTTTCCAAATCATGGAAAAAAATATTTCCAAGTCCTTAAAAAGAGAAATTAAATGTCCATGCTCCTTAAAATAATGCATGCATTTTATGACCAATCAATATTCACTGGTTCTATGAGCAGATGAGATGACAGCAGTCAGCATGATAATTTCACAGATGTGTATACTGCACCTTCCTTTAACGGAAACCTGACTCTCCCTTGAGGACACTGTTTCCCCGCAGCCCTCTGAAGTGCTGACTATTTCACTCCCATACCACTGGGCCTGAGACAGATGCCCCTTTTGCTCCATGTGGCTGCTTTCATTCTCCCTCTCTCCTCTCTAAAACTCCTGTGCTTTAAACCTCATGTCATCGGATTCTATCATCCGCTATCCAGCATTGTTACCGTGACCTACCAAACACCAACTCATTCCCCTTCATTTCTCATTGCCATTGCCATCATCTCTAGAATTTCTGGTCTTAATTCCTGGCAGTCTCAATACCCACAGAGATGATCTCAATTCTTGAATTCCTATTTATTTATTTGCTTCTTTATTTATTTGAGACAGGGTCTCATTCTGTTGCCTAGACTGGAGTGCAGTGGTGTGACCTTGGCTCACTGCGGCCCCGACCTCCTGGGCTCAAGCGATCCTCCCATCTCAGTGTCCTAAAGTGCTAGGATTACAGGCAAGAGCCACTGCACCCAGCCCTGAATTCTTCTTTTCGAGGGATCTTCTCTCCTACGGCAGGCACTCACTCCCACGACTCCCGTGGTTCACTCTCCCGGGTGATTATCGCCCACTTTTGTCCCTTCAAATCTCAGTCCCGCCCCTACCTTCCCTCTCAGCTGCTGACCTTGCTTCCGCCGCAGCGAGGAAATGGAAGCAGGCTGAAGAGGACTCGCTTCACTCACATCTACCCATGTGCTGGCATCCGCATCCACATATTCTGCTTTTCCAAGCATTCCCCTATGTTAAATTTTCTAGCTCCTTCTAAGGGCAATCCTCCATTTTTGACTAGATTCCATCCCTTTCTCCTTTACTCAAGGAAATCAATTGCTCTAGGCTTTCTTGTCTTTTCTTCTTACATCATTAAAATTTCCCACTTTATGGGGTCATGGCCATTAGCATTCACAAATGTTATTTCTTCCATCTTAAAAAGGAACAAAACCCAATAACTTGCATGTGAGCCCATATGTCCCCTAGCTACCTCCTCATTTCTTTGGTCCTATTTGCAAACAAACTCCATGAAAAACACTTCTATTCTCTGTCTGCAATTCCTCTCCTTTTATTCTCTCTTAAACCTACCATCCTCAGGCTTCTTCTCCCAACACTCTATGGAAACTTCTCTCACTGAGGTGACCAATGACCCTTTGTTGCTAAACACAATGGTCAATATATGTCCTCATCTTGCTTGACCTGTTAGCAGCATCCACACTGTTGATCATTTACTTCCTGGATACCATTTTCTTATTTGGATTTCAGAAAACATTCTCTACTTTCTACCTCACTACTAGTTTTCAGTCTCCTCTACCAGTTTCTTTTTTTTCCCCCTCACCTCTCAATGCTGCAGTGACCCAGGGCTCAGTGCTTGCCCTTTTCTCTCTACATATCTGCCCTTGGTGATTTCACCAATGCCACAGCCTTACATAGCATCCATCTACTGATGGATCCAAAAATTTTTTGTTTTTGTTTTTGTTTTGAGATGGAGTCTCACTCTGCTGCCAAGGCTGGGTGCAGTGGCACAATCTCACTGCACCTCCACCTCCTGGGTTCAAGCAATTCTCTTGCCTCAGCCTCCTGAGTGGCTGGGATTATAGGCGCACACCACCACGCCTGGCTAATTTTTTGTATTTTTAGTACAGATGGGGTTTTGTCACGTTAGCCAGGCTCGTCTCAAACTTCTGGCCTCAGCTAATCTGCCCACCTCGACCTCCCAAAGTGCTGGAATTACAGGCGTGATCCCAGGCGCCTGGCCAGGATCCAAAATGTATACCTCAATTCCCAGACCTTTCTCCCAAAGTCTTGGCCCTTATTACCCACTATTCACTAAACATCCACAGGTGGACCTCTAATAGAAATTTAAAACTTAACATGTTCAAAACTGAACTTCTGACCTTCCTTCCTTAAATGTGCTTCATTGGAAGGTCTTCCCATCTCAATTGATAACTCCATTTTTCACGTTGGTCAAGTCTGAGGGTTTACTCAGACTAGAGTTCTTTTCTCATACCTATCTCTCATTCTCTACATTCAACCCATTAGAAAATCCCATTGGGGCCACTCTCAAAAATTATTCAGAATATGAGTACTTTTCACCACTTCTGCCCATCATCCTGGTCCAAACCACCATTTTTGCATATCTGGATGACTGCAGTAACCTCACATTCCTATCCTTGCCTCAATAAAGTCAGGTTACTCCTTTGCTCAACACCTTCCTGTAGCTTCTCATTTCACTTAAGATAAAAGCCTAAATCCTTTCAATGGTCTACAAGGCCTTACACGATCTGGCTTCCTGTTACCTCTCTGACTTCATGACAGTGTGTATTGGTGAAAGGATAGACACACAGAACAATAGAGCAGAATGCAGATTCCAGAAATAGACCTACACAAACATGGCCAATAAATTTTGACAAAAGTGCAAAGGTAAGTCAACGGAGAAAGAGTAGTCTTTTCAACAAATGGACAATTGGACATTTATATGCCATAAAAAGGAACTTCAATCTAAACTGACTCCTTTATGCAAAATTGAACTCAAGGCCCTGCATCAAAAGTCTTAGGACCCCTTTCCAAGAGACCACGGCACTCAATGAGAATCACTCAAAGAGTGGCAGAGTGATCAAGAACACCAAGAGCATCCTAATGTCCTATGTCCATGTGGAACTTATGTTCAATGACATGAACAATTTGCCAGAGTCCTTCAAAGGGACCAAGAAAGCCATCGTCTACCTTACACCTTACCGCTCATCTTTCTGTCCAAGAAGAAGAACTCCATGATGGCCTTCGAGATGCCTTTCCACCTGATGAAGGACTGTGACATCAACTAGCCTTTTTGCTGCAAACTACTTCAAAAGAACAGTGAAGGGTGAAGCAGGAGATGGCTGGGAAGGCTGGTCTTCATACAAGTTAACCTTATAGCAGTTTGGACAATGAATGCTACAGGTGGCATTTCAAGCCTCCAGGGGTGAGGCCCCCAACAGACCCTATGGGTACTCTTACATACCCAACAGAGCCTATGTCTTTCCTCTGCCAATCACCAATGGAACATACCTTTGCCCTTCTGGCTGCCCCAATCCACAGTCCCCATCTGAGTTCTATCCAGGACCTCCCATGGTGGATGGAGCGATGGGATGCCTGCATTCCCTGTCACTGCCCTATCTGGGCTCATGGAACCTCTGGTCAGCGGCCCCATTGGCCCTGGCCCCTCTGCTCTGGCAGCTAAAGTCAGAGCTGCAGAAGCAGCTGTCAGTGCTGGGCAACCCACACAACACCTACATACTGAGGAACCAGCCTCTGCCACTACACTATTACAGCTCCCTCCTCTGAAAATAAGAAGATGCAGTAGACTCCCTCCCACCTCCCTGTTTCCCAGCCTCTTTGCCTGCTCCTACCCCTCCCCTTGGGGCAGCATCAGAGGCGAGGGGAGGCGACGGAGGGCCTTGTTCCTCCTCCAAGTCTGACTGTAAAGTTACCAGCAACTGGTGATGAAGGAAGAGAGAGGCCCCTGGCCTCTGGAGAGGTGCCCCCCAGCTTCCCACACTAGCTCAGAATCCAGGGCGCTGCTCAGCCATGCTCCTGTTACCATCTTTAGGGCTCTTTTCTGGGGCACAGGTGTCCCCCTTGTTCTATTTTTGCTCTAGTAGCTTCACATGGAGGAGGTTCTCCAGCCACCTCCTCCTTCACAGTCCATCCAGCTCCCTTGGTCTGGCAGCCACTTTACACTCAACCTCCTGAGCTGTGTATCTTCCCCCAGGACCTCCCCAGGCCCTCCTCACATGCCTTCCCCTGGTCTGTGCCAAGCTGTGGAAGGCCACCATCCAGAAACTGTGAGCCCACATTCCCTTCCCAGCCAGGCTCCAGCCCCAGGCACACTGGCCTTCCCCGTCCTTGAAGAGTTCCAGGGGTTGGGTGGTGTCAGGAGCAAGGCCACCACATCTAGGGAGGAAGCCCCTGTACTTCCCTGCTAGTGTTTCTGGGATTTCTTTCCTATGCCTTTTCTCCTCTCCCTTCCGTCTAGAAGAGTCTTCTCAACTGGGACAGGAGAATGCATGTCTGTCCCATCATGGAATTTGAGGGCCACTAGGTGGGCTGGGAGAAGGGTCGCTGAGGCCTGGGGCCTGGCCTGGCCCTGTGGGATGCCCATGGCCTGCTGGCCACTCAGCCTGCACTCTCCCTTTAAGCTTCATGCCTGGCTGGTGATATGCTCCCTGGATGCACGGAAATTTGCTCTCATTTTTTTCCCAGACTAAGTGTGAAGTGAGAAGATGGTTATTTAAAGAGAATTCTCTAATTATTTGACAAAAATCCAGTTAATATATTAATATAAAATTTAAAAATAGGTCAGGTACAGTGGCTCACGCCTGTAATCCCAGCACTTTGGGAGGCCGAGACAGGTGGATCACCTGAGGTCAGGAGTTTGAGACCAGCTGACCAACATGGTGAAACCCTGTCACTACTAAAAATACAAAAATCAGCCAGGCATGGTGGCATGTGCCTGTAGTCCCAGCTGCTTAGGAGGCTGAGGCAGGAGAATCGCTTGAACCCGGGAGGTGGAGGCTACGGTGAGCCGAGATCGTGCCACTGCATTCCAACATGGGCAACAGAGCGAGACTCCATCTCAAAGCAAACAAACAAAACAAAACAAAACAAAAAAACTTACCTAGGAAAAGAAACACCCAATTAAAAATGGGCAAAAATCTTGAAAAGACAATATACCAAAGAGAATACATGGAAGGCAAACAAGCACACAAAAAATGTTCAATATTCTTAGTCAATAGTGAAATGCAAATTAAAACCATGAGATATCACTACACACCTATTAGAGTTGCTAAAATTGTAAAAATACTGTCAAGGCTGGGCCGGACGTGGTGGCTCACGCCTGTAATCGCAGCATTTTGGGAGGCCGAGGTGGGTGGATCACCTGAGGCCAGGAGTTTGAGACCAGCCTGGTCAACACGGTGAAATCCCGTCTCTATAAAAATATTAAAAAATTAGCCAGGTGTGGTGGTGGGTGCCTGTAATCCCAGCTACTTGGGAGGCTGAGGCAGGAAAATCACTTGAACCCCGGAGGCAGAGGTTGCAGTGAGCTGAGATCACGCCATTGCACTCCAGTCTGGGCAACAAGAGCAAAACTCCGTCTCAAAAAAGCAAAACAAAAACAAAAACAAAACAAAACAAAAACAACAACAAAAACTGTCAATACCAAGGGTTGGAAAGAATAGGGGCAACAGGAACTTTTACACATTGGTAGTGGGAAAGCAAAATGGTACGGCTGCTCTGGAAAACTTAACCATACACTTACCATATGACCTAGCATTCCCACTCTCCTAAGTATTTACTCTAGAAAAATGAAAACGTCACAAAAACATAAGTGTACGTGAATGCTTATAGAAGCTCTAGTCGTAATCACCAAAATCTAAAAACTACTCAACTGTTCTTCAGTAGGTGAACTGATTAATGCAACCACAGTATATCTATAAAGTGGAATAATACTCAGCAATAAAAAGGAACAAACTATTGACACATGTAACAACTTACATGAATCTCAAAGGCATTATGCTGAGAGAAAGGACCCAATCTCAAAAGGTTACATACTGTTTTATTCCACTTATATGACATTCCTGAAAAGAAAAAGAAAAAAAAAAAAAACTATAGTGATAGAGAATAGATCACTGGTTATCAGAGGCTGAGGTAGGAGTGGCTTTGACTACAAAGAGTAGCACTGACCAAGAGAGGTTTCTGAAGTGGTGAAACTGGTCTGCCTCCTGATAGTGGTTGTGGCTATATGAATCTATTTACGAGTTAAAATTCATGGAACTGGCCAGGCGCAGTGACGCACACTTGTAACCCCAACACTTTAGGAGGCTGAGGTGAGTGGATCACTTGAGGTCAGGAGTTCGAGACCAGCCTGGCCAACATAGTGAAACCCCATCTCTACTAAAAACACAAAATTTAGCCAAGTGTGGTGGTGCACACCTGTAATCCTAGCTACTCAGGAGCCTGAGGCAGGAGAATCGCTTGAATCTGGGAGGTGGATGTTGCAGTGAGCCAAGATTGCACCACTGTACTCCAGCCTGAGTGACAGAGCAAGACTCTATCTCAATAAAATAAAATAAAATTGATAGAACTGTATACACACACAAAAAAATTCTATGAGCCTAAATTGCAAACTAATCCTTACAAACAAACCCATTTTGTTATCTGATTTTCCCCAAAAGCATAATCAAATCACAACTATTAAAAAATGAATTGTCTATATTTTGTTAAGACTTTGCTTTCAAATTCCCAGTGGCATTAATAGACATATTTGTTTACTGTAGCTCAGCAAGTGTTAGAAAGAACTTTTCAACCAAAAGAAATATAGCTCTCTCCTGTGGAATCGCATACGCGCTGCAAGTTTGTTGAGAGAATTAAATGCAATAATGAATGTAGTAAAGTGCTAAGCTTCATACCTGGCATATGGTGAGCTCAATAAATGTTAGCTATGATATTATGATCAGTTACGTAAATCAGTTAAAAACAACGAAAGTTCTCCACTGTTTGGTGCACTGCATCATTCCAGAGAGGTACGAGGTCCATTCCCACCAAGTATGGAGAGGAGGAGAGAGACAGGGACAGGCCAGGAAACAGAAAACTTTCCAGCTAGAGCCAAGCCATGCCTTCACAGAAATGTCAGCTTCACTCAGCTGTGTGTAACCACAGCTCCCAATGACCATCAAAGACTGTAAGAAATACTTTGGTTTTTACCGGATACATTAAATAATTCAATCTTTTCCCTATGATTCAGGTCATCGGCAAGAACATCCAGTGCTGTACTAGGTAATAATGCAAGGATTTTTTCATGGACTAGCCAGATATGAAAGGGTGTTTATAGTGATAGGAAGATACCTAGATGGCTCTCCTCTTTGTAAATGTGTGTTCCATTTCCTCTTTTGGTGTCAGGATGTCAGCCATGACTTCTTGCTACTGTCGGATGGTGCTGAGGCCTCCTATGCTGCTCCAATCAAATAGAGCTTCTGTTTTCCTATGTGTGAATAAGTTTGACAACCAAACTTTGAAACAGTAAATATCATTTACAAAGTCCTCTATTTCTTATAAGACACTTTCATGGAAAACATCTCATTTTATCTGCATAAAAATCATGAGGTGTAGGAGAGGTGTTAGTATGATAATGTTTATACAGGAAATGAGAAGTTTAATCACACAACCGGTAAAATGGCTGAGCTAGGACCTGAACTCAGAGTTCCTGATTTCTGGGTTTTTTTTGTTTGTTTGTTTTTGTTTTTTTTTTCAGACAGAGTCTCGCTTTGTCGCCAGGCTGGAGTACAGTGGTACAATCTCAGCTCACTGCAACCTCCGCCTCCTGGGTTCAAGCAATTCTCCTGCTTCAGTCTCCTGAGTAGCTGGGACTACATGCACACGCTACCACGCCCAGCTAATTTTTGTATTTTCAGGAGAGACGGGGTTTCACCATGTTGGCCAGAATGGTCTCGATCTCTTGACCTCATGATCCGCCTGCCTCGGTCTCCCAAAGTGCTGGGATTACAGGCGTGAGCCACCACGCCCAGCCCAGAGTTCCTGATTTCTAATTCCACACTATTACCAAATCTCCTATGTATCAAATACAGGCACATCTTATATTATTGTGATTAGTTTTATCGAGCTTTGCAATGTTTTCTTTCTTTTTTTTCAAATTGAAGGTTTGTGACAACTCTGCATTGAGCATGTCTATTGGCTCCAGTTTTCCAACAGCCTGTGCTCACTTTGTGTGTCTGTGTCACATTTTGGTAATTCTTGCAATATTTCAAGCTTTTTCATTATTATTTTATCTGTTATATTGACATGAACCACATCCATATAAGACAGTAAACTTAACCCATAAACATGTGTGTCCTGACTGGCCCCCTGACCAGCCATTCCCCATCTCTTTCTCCTTGGGCCTTCCTATTCCCTAACATAAGACAATATTGAAATTAGGCCAATTAATAACCCCACAGTGGCCTCAAAGTGGCCAAGTGAAAGAATCATACTTTCAAGGAAAGGAAGAAATGATGAAGCATATGCCAAATTAGCCATGTTAAGTTAGCTAAGTTAGCTAAATTGTGAATGCAAAGGAAAAGTTCTTGAAGAAAATTAAAAGTGCTACTCCATTGACACATGAATGATAAGAAAGTGAAACAGCCTCATTTCTGACATGAAGAAAGGTCTGGATAGAAGATCAAACCAGCCAAAGCCTAATCCAGAGCAAGGGCTCTTGTTAATTCTTTTTTTTTTTTTTTGAGACAAAGTCTCTTCCTGTAACTCAGGCTGGAGTGCAGTGGTGTGATCTCGGTTCACTGCAACCGCTGACTGTTGGGTTCAAGCGATTCTCCTGACTCTAGCTGGGATTACAGGCGTGTACCACCACACCCAGCTAATTTTACTAAAAATGTAGAGATGGGGTTTCATCATGTTGGCCAGCCTGGTCTCAAACTCTTGACCTCAGGTGATCCACCCGCCTCAGCCTCCTGAGTAGCTGGGATTACAGGCGTGCACCACCATGCCCAGCTAATTTTACTAAAAATGTAGAGACAGGGTTTCGTCATGTTGGCCAGCCTGGCCTCAAACTCTTGACCTCAGATGATCTACCCTCCTCAGCCTCCCAAAGTGCTGGGATTACAGGCATGAGCCACCGCACCCGGATGCCTCTCTTCAATTCTACGAAGGCTGAGAGAGGTGAACATGCTGCAAAAGAAAAGTTTGATACTAGCAGAGGTTAGTTTATGAAGTCGAAGGAAAGAAGCCATCTCCATAACATAAAGCGCAAGGTGAAGTAGCAAGTGCTGATGTCATTAACTGATGCAGTAAGTGATCCAGCAGATCTAGCTAAGATCATTGATAAAGGTAAACTAAACTAAAAAATAGATTTTCAACACAGACAAAATAACCTTATAGAAGAAACCTTGTAGAAGAAGAATTTTTAAAAACACACAAATTTATTGATCATAGTTCTGCAGGCTGAAGATCTAAGATTAAGGTGCTGGCAGGTTCAGTGTCTGGTGAGGGCTGCTCTTTGTGTCCAAGATGGCACTTCGTTGCTGTGCCTTCCAGAGAGGATGAATGCTGTGTCCTCATACGCTGGAAAGGACAAAAGGGCCAAAAGGCCTAGCTAGTTCCCTCCAGCCCTTATATAAAGTCGCTAATCTCATTCACCAACTAAGTGCCTGACCTCTTAATATTATCACATTGATGATTAAGTTTCAGTGCATGAATCTGAAAGGGGCACATTCAGACCATAGCAGCTATTGTATTAAAACTTCATATACTTTTCTAGAAATTTCATTAGCTTGAGGCAGGGTTCGGAAGAGGGAAACCTGTGCTCTTGGCAGCTACGGTGACATGGCAAAGAATGGCACATCAGAGCCAGTGTTCCTGAGTTCAGATCACGGCCTGTCACTTGGTACCCATGTGCTCTGGACAAGTGATCTGACCTCTCTTTGATCCATGTGCCCCATCAGTAAAATAGGGGTAGAATATAAAAGGAATTACCTCAGGAGGGTTGTTAGAAAGATTCAGCAGTTAAGGCATGTAAGGTATTTAGAACACTGTCTGGCACTCAATAAATGTTGTTATTTTCACTTTAAATTATAGGCTTAATCTCTACTAAGGTCAATAATTCATTTGATAACTCCAATCTTCTGCATTCCACCTGAAGGCGCCTATCTTATGTGACATCTTTTTATCACATATATACCAGTTCTGGTTAGGAATACTGCATAACTGCTTTGTATACTTTGTAAATATTGCAGTTAATTCTAACATATCTTTTTTTTTTGAGACGCAGTCTCGCTCTGTTGCCCAGGCTGGAGGGCAGTGGCCAGATCTCAGCTCACTGCAAGCTCTGCCTCCTGGGTTTACACCATTCTCCTGCCTCAGCCTCCTGAGTAGCTGGGACTGCAGGTGCCCGCCACCTCGCCCGGCTCGTTTTTTGTATTTTTTTTAGTAGAGACGGGGTTTCACTGTGTTAGCCAGGATGGTCTCAATCTCCTGACCTCGTGATCCGCCCGTCTCGGCCTCCCAAAGTGCTGGGATTACAGGCTTGAGCCACCGTGCCCGGCCAATTCTAACATATCTTATATTGGAGACATTAACTGGTAATTGGGAGCATTAAGTTGTAATAAGTTTCATCAACCTATTTTATGGTTTCATTAATGTGGATTTTAGTTTAGTACAAATAAGTATAAAAGTAAATATATTCTAGTATATTATACCTACAGGTTGAAGATAGAAAAAATGAAATTCAAACTTATTTACTAAATATCTGTTTACACCCTACAGCAATCTGCTTTCTTTATGCTCTTACCAAAATAATGCTGTGTCAAGAGAACTCAGAGATTTCTTCACTCTGTCTATGATTGGCCCTGTAGGATTAACTCCTAATTAGGTTAAGTTTAACTATTAATTTGGTTCTCCAATTTGGGTGACCAGTTTTTCTTTACACTCCCTGGATTTTATAAAATTATTATTGTTGTTATTATTTTTGAGACAGAATCTCGCTGTGTCGCCAGGCTGGAGTGCAGTGGCACGATCGCGGTTCAATGCAATCTCTGCCTCCCAGGTTCAAGCAATTCTCTGCCTCAGCCTCCTGAGTAGTTGGGGACAGGCACCCACCACCATGCCTGGCTAAATTTTTAGTAGAAATGGGGTTTCACCACCTTGGCCAGGCTGATCTTGAGCTCACGACCTTGTGATCTACCCGCCTTGGCCTCCCAAAGTGCTGGGATTACAGGCATAAGCCACCACGCCCGGCCTGTAAAATTATTTAAAGCAGTTTACCACTAAATTCATATGTACAATAAGGCTAATAAAAATGTTTAAAAGTGAGAAATAGATTTTTAAAAAAAACCTAGGTTAGTGTTTTATACTTAAGCATAGCCCCAGAGCTTCTTAACAGTCAAGGCAGAAATAAAAATGTGTAATTCTACTGCCTGATTCATATCATGATAGAAAGAATTTTTGAGGTGATAAATTCAAAGAGATATTTATCTCATGTCTCTTACCCTAAGAATATAGATCTACATAATGAGTTATATTGTCAATGATATTTTTGGAGGACGCAGAACATTATTAATGATAATTGCTTATGTTTATTACGTATTCACTCTATATCAATATAATCTTAATATAAATTTTACAAACATCATGAATTTAATACTAAAACTTTCAGCAGAGCTGACTAGAATACTGATTTTCTAAAACCTAATTCAGTAATTTTTCCATTTTTCACCATACTATCCTGTAACTACTATTTATGGAAGAGAATTTGACATTGTAATCACACACAAACACACACACACACAGGTAAATCTTTCACACTGCACCCAACACATATGCATGCACACACACCTTTGCCAGGACAACAATACTACTGAAACAGGAAATGAGTCCTTTTAGTAAAGAAAAATGATCCCATTAATTAAGTTATTAAATACACAGCTTCTATCAAACTGATCATTTACTATATTTTGGGTTGGTTATCCTTGCACATTTCTCATGGTCCATTATGTCATAACTGTTCTAAGTTACATGATCTCTCTTCCAATCGCTGTACATCAGTTAATGCATATAGTACAAAAAATAAAACTGAGCTTACAAGGAAATCAAATCTGAGATTTCAACTTAATACCAACCATTAAAAGTCTGTTATCAATACACCAAAAAATAGAATTTATTCCTATTCTCCTTTTATGTTAGCTCTAAATGTTAATAATAATTCTTTTAGGTACAGCGAAACAAAATGTATCTGCTGGATTAAAAACAAAAACAAAAACTCAGGGTTATAGTAATATTACCAGCTCTCACCCCATCAGAAAGAACATTAACAAATACATTGTTGGCACACATGAAACACAAGACCTTTTATTTTCTTTTAGTTACCTGACAAATCTGAAGAAACACATTCATAGGCTAAAGTGCCTCAAGCTGTTTTAGATAAAAAAATACCTAAATGTGGATATAACAAGTTATTCTCTTACTGCAAATCTATTATCGAAAATGCATAAAAATTGAAGGGTCACAACCAATTGATTTCTTCAGGAGATCATGGTGCTCATAGCAATGTCCCAATTGTGGGCCTTCCTCAACTTTGACAGGCCAAAAAATCTAAATTAGTGGTTCTTAAAATGTGGTTTCCAGAGCAGCAGCCCCCACATCACCTGGGAACTTGTTAGAGATGCAAATTATTGGGTCCTACCTCGATCTACTGAATCAGAATCTCTGGGAGAGGGCCCCATGTTCATGGGCTGATGAGTTCTCCAGGTGATTCAGATGTTCCTTCAAGTTGGAGAACTGATCTGAATGAAAGGCTCTTCAATTTGTTTTTCTTTTGCTGCCTCCATTCATTCCTAACTTGTAACTTCATGCTTAATTAACTTCTGCCACTCATCATAAATCTACTCATTGGAACTGCCCTCAAGCGCGGCTGTGTAAGTGAGGATGCTCCATCAATCATCACCACCTTGACTCACCCAGAAAAGCATCTGTGGATTCCCTGCCCCATCCTCAACCTTGGCTGTTCTTGGCTCAGCTGCAGCTGCTACACAACGGGGATTGCAGCTTTCAGAGGATCCACCCAACTAGCCATCAAGACTGCTCTACTCATTGGTCACATTCTTCTCCATAAACCACCTACATGCATGTGCACATGGTCCTCATGTTGCCTATGCCACGCCCTCTCTGCCAACTTGCACGTGACCCTGCTGCTCATGGCTGCTGAGGTTGCTCCCTGCAAATGTTTAGTGACTTGCTTAATCCAGAATGGTGGGCTTTGGCTCCACATGACCCTCTGTCCACTTCTGCAGTGGATGCTGGAATGTGCCACTGCACTCCAGACTGGGCAACAGAGTGACACCCTGTCTCAGAAAGAAGGAACCAAAGAGTAGCTGGGGTTTTAATAGTTGTTCACGTCGGAGGGAAATGAGGAGGCCCTGGTATCCTGAAAACTGTCTCATGTTCTTCTCAGTACTCAACACTAACTTCCACTTGACTGGATCCTTTCTCTGTCTTCACAAGTCATATTGCTATATTTGGGCATATCCAAAGATAATGAGATAAGTAAACCAGAAACCTTGCTGTCAGTATTCATTAGTTCATTGTAATATGAACATGTGTAAATGTAAATTATCTAGAAAATTCCAATAAATTCCGGACAACTTATATCTTATAAAAGTGAAACCCTATTTGCAATATGTCACTTATTTCAAATGTGGATTACTTCTCTTATAGTTTACAATATTGAAGAATATTTTCATCCTACATATTTCTATCACTAAAATGCTCAACTAGTGAGCCCATTTGGTTGTGGACCTGTCAATCACCACTGCATTGGTGTAGGAGTTAGAGGACGTCTGCGTCTCTTCTACAGTTTTCATATCAAAATACGGAGTGAATGATTGAATATAGTTTCCAAAAATGCTCTTACAGGGTTTGATGGATGAAGCTACTTTTGGCTATCTCTGTTTCCAACATCATCCACTAAACGATGACTCTGCCAGTCTGAAAATGATATGGCAGGTGATGCTGCCTTGGAAAATCTAACAAGGAATAGTGAGTTCGGTGGATGCTCAACACTCACAGACCGAGAGAGACTCCCTGACCTAATTCATTCCAGCCGTAATTTGCTGCCTTCTCTATAACGAGAAAAATAGTTTGGGGATCTGCATCACCAGACTCGAAGACTTCTCAGGACACTCGCCTAGGCTGTCATTCCCTGTGAGCAGTGTCCTGAGCCAACACCACTGTCAGTTGGAATTGGGGCTGATACAGAGCATTAGAGCCAACCGTTCTTCTCCACATTGTATTAAACCAGGTAATGCAGGGAGGAAGTGCTAAGGTCACTGTATTTTTAAAACACCTTTGCAGAAATAGTAAGGCCAATTCCCAAGTCCACAATACATACAAAACTTAATTCTCAAGAAACAATAAAAGAGAGAAAAGCTCATCTCAGAACAAGCTAGCTATCATTTCACTAAAAAATACGGAAAAGTTGCTAGCTCAGTATTAGTTGTTTTGTGCTTAATACAGCCCCTCTGATTAAATAAAAAGTGTTATTCCTCTCTGCTATGGAGAGAACTTTCTTATTTCTCCCTCTCACAAATCTCTCATAGGGAATTCGTTTGTTTACCTCTTTCAGATCCTGCACGACAGCGGTGAGCCTCTCATTTTCGGCCTGTACATTAGTGACCACAGCCCGGCTCTGTTTCAGCTCATTCTGCATCTCCAAGATCTTCCCCAGATAATAAGCCTCCTTTGATGCTGACTCCTGCAGAAGTGTTTCCTCCCGAGTCTCTCCATCTTCAGCAACCTTCCGGTGGATGGAGAAGGACTGCCCAAATGCCTGCAGAGTATGTGGGAAGAAACAGAGTGCACAATGAAATGCATCCTAGCCCTCTTTTCAGACTTGGCAAAATGTTTTCTTCTGCTTTCATGTGTAAGAAAAGCTACTGTGCAAGACCCCCGAAATATAACAGTCTAGCAGCTCTCATTGATGCTTGAAATAATTCAATTCACTTAACAAGGAAAAAGAAAATTTTAAAATACCTTGCGAAAAAAGATGTAATGCATTAAAGAAAACTTGAAAAACGTTGCTTGCTTTATGTTCTCATTTTTTTCGACAACTCTTATCAAGAAATAGTTCAGTGCTAATAAGCCCATCAAAATTCATGTCATCTTCATTTTTTAAAAAATTCCACAAATATTTTACAAAAAAGAAAACAATCATTTAGTATGCTTTCTAATATATTGGCAGTAAGGACAGTCCAATTATAAACAGTATCCTTAAGAGTTAAAATTACCAAACAGCATTTAAATTGCCCAGTACCACAAAAAAAGACACTGAATATCATCTCTGTATGAGAAAACATATGTGTCTGTTTATTTGTGCAAAAAGAAGTACAGGAGAAAAAAAGTAGAAACTAAACTGGTTACTTATGGGGTGGGTGGGAATGGGGTGGGAAGAATGGGAGAGTGAGATGTGACAGAAGGGATAAGGTGGGATGACACTTTTCTGAAATGCCTTTTCATATAGTTCTTCTTTCTTTTTGAGATGGAGTCTAGCTTGTCACCCAGGATAGAGTGCAGTGGTGTGATCTGGCGCTCCTGCAACCTCCGCCTCCTGGGTTCGAGCAATTCTCCTACTTCAGCCTCCCATGTAGCTGGGACTACAGGCGCCCACCACCACGCCCAGCTAATTTTTGTCCTTTTAGTAGAGAAGGGGTTTTACCATGTTGGCCAGGCTGGTCTCAAACTCCTGACCTCAAGTGATCCAACCGCCTAGGTCTCCCAAAGTGCTGGGATTACAGGCGTGAGCCACCGTGCCCGGCCCCTTTTCACAGAGTTCAGACTCTAAGAACTATAGTCATGTTTCACATCCCCCAAATAAATAATAATTAAAACCAACCTGTCGGTATTGAGGGAACCCAAAATGGAACACAAACAGTAACAAAAGAACCTAGCTGTATTACAAATGAAAAACAACAGCCACCATGAAAGAGGTAAGAAAGAAAATATCTAACCTAATTTTGGAAATCAGTACTTTTATTATATATCTTAAGACTAGACAAAAAGGACTGTACCCAAACACTATATAGTCTTTCTGGTAAACTTGTTTCTCATAGGGATTATGGAAATCACAGTTCTGAAACTTCTTTACATATATACTAGGGTTGAGCAAATAAGTAAATATATTGTAGATAATGAATGCCAGGTTTCTAATTGTTGGAGAAAAAGCCACGAGTAAGGAAAAAGAGATATCTAAAAGGAAACTAGTGGTATTGAGTTGTAAGTGGAAGTATCAGTAAGTGGATAAACTTATTGTTTTTAATAGGTAGATAAATATTCATAGGTATACAGATATGGAGAGAGAGGGAGAGAGAAACATGTTCGTGTATGTGTATATACAGACACATTATTTCCTAGCACTGTAAGGAGAGGGCCTAGAAGCAATGATATACCAGTAGCAATGAGCATATCCAGCACCCAGATTTTGTTTCTAAATACCAATCTCCAGTGCAAAGAACTAGGGTCTTTGGAGAAGTTACTGATTCTAAGACTGACACATCTTGTGATGCCAGAGTTACAAAATGCATTTAAAAGATGACGGGGATGTGTCAAAAGGAGACAAGAGCCTGTCTGATGGGGCTTCCAATGGCCAAATCTGAGATATTTTGAGAAAAAAATTATAGTAATTATATCTCCACATTAACACAATAAATGAATAAATGGCAGAAGAACAGCTCTTCCTTACAACAGAATTCTAATAAAATAGAAGGAATGATAGAAATAAAATGTATCAGCATTTTAGCAAACATTAATAATCGTTACAGGTAAGAATCATCAATAGAATCTAAAATTAATGGGCAAAAGTATGATGAGAAACAGGATGTTTGCAGAGTCTTAAAGCGTCTCCCCCCAAGGTACTTATTAATTCTAATGGGAAAAATAGTAACTTTGCAGTGGAGAAACCTGGTAGACACCACCTTATCTAAGTGACCAAAACTTAGATCAACAGCAATGAGACATACTGACATCATATACCCTCTGATATAATACTTTGGGGGCCGGGGGCAGTGGCTCGCGTCTGTAATCCTGCTCTTTGGGAGACAGAGGTGGGAGACAGATCATCTGAGGTCAGGAGTTCGAGACCAGCCTGGCCAACATGGCAAAACCCTGTCTCTACTAAAAATACAAAAATTATTCAGGTGTGGTGGTGTGTGCCTGTGGTCCCAGGTTCACAGGAGGCTGAGGCAGGAGAATCACTTGAACCCAGGAGACGGAGGTTGCAGTGAGCCGAGATTGTGCCACTGCACTCTAGCAAGGCAACAGAGGGAGACTCCTTCTCAAAAAAAACAAAAAACAAAAAACAAAAAACCACTGGAAAGGGCACAACGTAACTTCAATGGTAATTCTTATCCTAAGAAAACATCAGACAAACCCAAACTGGGGATGTTGTACAAAATCACTGGTCAGGACTCTTCAAAAGCAGGAAGTTGCAAAAATTATAGAAAGACTCCTCCAGACTAGATGAGACTAACAAGACATCACAATTAAGTGTTGTATGGGATTCTGGATTGGATCCTGGGCTTTAAAAAGGACACTAGTAGGACAATCGGCAAACTGAAATAAGTTATTTAGGTTAGTTAGTGATGCTATTGTACCAACATCAATTTCTGTTTCCTTCACCGTACTACGGTTATGTAAGATGGTAACATTTGGGGAAGTTGCATCAAGGGTACATGAAAATCAGTGTAGTATTTTGGGGCAACTTTTTTCTAAGTCTAAAGTTATTTCAAACAAAAAGTTAAAAAATAAATAAATGTAGTCTCTGCCTTAAAAGAGTTGATAGATTTGGTGAAATACTGGCACACAGAGTTATGAAAGAAGAGAAGGACACGAACACCAAGGAGATACTATATTCAATGAGAAGTACTGTGGCTTTCTGGCATAACTTGTGATTTTATTACATTTTGAAATTTAAAATGTCATAGCAGGCTAGACCCGGTGGCTAATGCCTGTAATTCTAGCACTTTGGGAGGCCGAGGTGGCAGATCACTTGAAGTCAGGCATTCGAGACCAGCCTGGCCAACATCACAAAACTCCGTCTCTGTTAAAATACAAAAATTAGCTGGGCATGTTTGTGCATGCCTGTAATCCCAGCTACTTGGGTGGCTGAGGCAGGAGAATCACTTGAACCTGGGAAATGGAGGTTGCAGTGAGCCGAGATCATGCCACTGCACTCCAGCCTGGGCAACATAGCGAGACTCTGTCTCAAAAATAAAATAAAATAAAATAAAATAAAATAAAATGTCGCAGCATATTGCTTCTGGATTATGCTATCATCTATAAAAAGATTAGGCTGGAATGAACCTGTGAAACTTAGTTTCATATTTGTTATAAACCTTAAGGCGGAAAAGATATGTGTTAATCAATGTAAGAAACAACTTATAAAAACAATCTGGTACTCCTCCCTAAATTACACTCACAGAAACAGAAATTTAAAAAAACAAAAACAAAAATAAAAAGCACTTAAAACCCATGTCTGAGTTAAACTACCTTAGAATCTTGACATGGATCAAAATCAAAAGATAGTCCCTAAGCATCAATGAGACAGAAATATTCCAGTATCGATGTCCATCTGTACATACAGAGTAAAATATTGCTGGTGCCTGGCTTGTTCAGTCTCTCAACAGAAATTCTTATTTGAGTAGTCAGATTTCCAGATGTGGTGATGAGCACAGGTACTCATGAATAGATGAGAAATTATCTTTGCAGATGATGTTGACTTTGCGCTTGCATCAGTAATGATCAGATTCTGAGGTCAATTCTGAATTCAGTACCCATTAAAAGGCCTCTGGAGGGGAAGCGTCTGATAGCCTCTCTCCCTGTCCCCACTGTGGCCTGCTGAGTCTTCAACAGATCATCACCCTGCACAGGACTCCTCACTATATAGTCAAGTATTAGTACAATTTAAAATTAGCATGAACTGTCAAGAACCCCAGCTGGCTTTTTTTTTTTTCCACAACTGTTTCCCCATTTCTACGTACAGGAAACTGGAAATGTCTGTCACAAGGCCATTTCCTTCACTCTGCCAGAGTAAAAGCAATAATTTGGCCATTCTGTGGCTCTCGTATTTTTCACAGCACACAGGCAATGCTCTCTTGCCAGCTAAAACAACCCCTAAAGTCTTAAGAGCAAGTGACTTTATTATTCCACCTATGATTTAAAGTTTTCAAAAAGTGTACTCTGGATCTAGCACCAAAGGAGATAAACATTTCAGATACAGACCCAGAATAGATTTTCAAAAAAGAATCAAGAATTGAAATTGCAAATATCCAAATGTTGATAAATCCTCCATTCATATTTATTCCAGTTCAGAAACCTTAACTGAACATATGGGTTTCCAAAATTAGCCATGATATTTATGAAGAACTTGGCCCTTCACTGGACCTGATTTGAAAAACAATGAAAGTATATGAGGTTATCCAAGGACACTAACCATCATGTTTTTTACTTGAAATAGCAAAATAACACCAATCCCGCACAAGCTCAAGGTGCCTCATGATCCGCATTTGAAAATCCACTGAGAACTAAGAACACTACTCAGAAAATGGCTGCTTTTAAGAAAGGGAGGGAGAAGGAGGAAACACTCCTATTTTAATCTAATTCCTAACTGTCAGCAACTAGAATTGGGCATGACACCCAACTGACATCTATCATCTGGCTACTTGTTAAAGTTGATTTACCAGACTCGTCTGGCTCCACCAGGTACCTCCTTCCTCCATCACCTCCTGAGTATCTCCTGACAAAGCCAGGCCTGATAGAAGGGAAACAATGTTTTTCAAGGTTACTGAAGCTGCATTTTTGGCTGAAATCATAAAACTAGCTTCAATCTGTATTTATAGGAGCTTTAGGGTAGTCGTGCTTCTAGTTATATTTTGTTCAGATCGCAAATTCCTTTTAGGTACTGCAATCATTTCAAGGGTAATTTTTGTTTAAAATAAGTTGAAGTAAACTGACATTTTTCTATATACGTTTAGAATGTATTATGATTTCTTGTCATGCCTGTAGCTATAATTGCACAACATCACTTTTAGTATATTCCATTGCATGGAGCAAATTTGCTTTAAATTAGATGTGACTGTAAGTCCAGTTAGCTACGTAATAAGTACTTTGTTTTCTCCTTCTACTTACATGACTTCTTAATGCAAAGAAAATTGATATTTTATGTGTTCATATTCAGGATGATATGTTAACTAATAAACAGAAATTTCTTACCCATTATTCTTTATAATATGAAAGATAAAAGAAATAAAAATTTGACTAGTATATTTAATATCACTTTATCTTTAAAATGTTCTCTTTGGTCACAGAATTTTCATTCGTTCATCTTAAGAACTGTGGCAGAACGTGTACTAGGTCACCCAATGACATTAGACAAAATACTTTTGATTTGAAACTGCAAAATAATACTAAAATTCATTCGTGCATTTGTTATTCATTCACTCGGCAAGTATTTACAAAGCACTGTACTATGACAGGCACTGCTTTAGGCACTGGAGGATTCAGCTATGTTCTGGGAAAACAAAAAACAAAAAACTGTGATCCATAGCATGTATTCTAGTGGAACATAAACAAATCATTAGGTGCATGGCGTGGCATAGTGTTGAAAAAGTTCTGAGAAGAAAATGGAGGCAAGATAAGAACATAGGCTAGCAGTACCCAATGGAACTTTCTGTGATGATGTATCTGTGTTGTCCAATATGGTAACTATTAGCCACACGCGGCTACTGAGCTTTTGAAATGTGGCTGGTATGACCAAAGTACTGAATTTTTTATTTTATGTCATTTAATTAATTTTAGTTGTCATATATGGCTAGTGACTACTATGTTGGACAGGAATAGAGGGCAACCCAGGTGTGTTCAGTGGGAACCTCATATAGAAAGGGCAGTCAGGGAAGAGGTGACCTTTGGGCAGAGACTGGAACAAAGTGAGGGAGTGACCTAGAACCTGGCCTTTCCCCCAGAGAAGAACGAACCTGGCCTTTCCCCCAGTGCTTACAGCACTGCTATGGTGCCTCTTTAAAGACAATCACTGGCCATTCTTTATAGTCTCTTCTGAAGTATTTTAAGATCTGAGTGCTCCAGAGGATATTCAGACATAATCTAACTTGTAGGAAGAAAAAGGTTGCCTAGTGGCCTGACATGGTACTCCCTCCCCAATGAACTGGTTTACTTTACTTGAACACATAACAAAAATTATCTGACCAATTACCTTTCTGTTGCCTCAGCAGACAGGAAATTCAGCATTAAATGCTCAATAGCAATAACGAAAATACCTTAAGGTTTTGGTGTAATTATCTCTGTTTTCTCTACATTGTTCTGCATTTTTATTGTGCTTATCCCATTGTATTGGTTTCTTCTACTTCAAACATTTTTGGAGTAGAAAGCATATGAGTTATAATCACATCAAATGGTTAAAATGATGCTTCATTACTGTTTGTTTTAAATGAAGTCTTAATAAAAATCCTTATTAAGGCATGGAATTTGAGAGTTTAAGAGGTATGAAAGCTCTTCTAATGATTCATCCTTATTCCATGAAAAACACTGAGCCCAGACTGGGCGCGGTGGCTCACGTCTGTAATCCCAGCAGTTTGGTAGGCCGAGGCGGGTGGATCACCTAAGATCCACCTGGCCAACATAGTGAAATCCCATCTCTATTAAAAATACAAAAATTAGCCGGGTGTGATGGCAGGTGCTTGTAATCCCAGCTACTCTGAAGGCTGAGGCAGGAGAATCGTTGAACCCAGGAGGCAGAGGTTGCAGTGAGCCGAGATTGTGCCACTGCACTGCAGCCTGGGCAACAAAGTGAGATTCTGTCTCAAAAAAGAAAAAAAAAAAAGAAAGAAAGAAAGAAAGAAAACACTGAGCCCAAAGGATCTGATGAAGCACAAAAAATAGGAAGAACCCAGCTAAACATATTAGAACTGACTGAGAAGTGTCTCTCCAACTACTGCTGCATATTCCAGCAGCAAAGAGTCTTAGAGAGTAGATTCAATTAGAAAAGAGGAGCTCACAGGAGGCCAGGCGACCCAGAAGTGCCCAGCCAGGAGAAACCAGTTTCCATGTTGCATATGGCTCAAAAGTTAATAGGAGACATTAGGTCTCCCTGACAGATGCAAGCCTGATCCTTGAAAGGGCAGATGTACTCATAAAAGGCCAAAAGAAGTTATGAGTGTGGGCTCCTGAGCTGGACCAACTCTGCCACTTACTGTGTGACATTGGGCAAATTACATAACATTCTGTGACTCCATTTTGTCATCTGTAAAATGGGGATAATAATAGCTTCTTTCTCATACTGCCATGAGGCTTAAAAGAGAAAATCTATGTATCACTTGGAACAGACCTTGGTACAAATATAGTAAGTACTCAATGACTGTTGGCTATTATTAGCAGAAAGACGACATGCTTTGGAATCAAATCCATTGGGGTTTAATGCAAATGCATTTGGGTTTAAATCTGCCTCCTCTGAAATCTTTGGCAAGGTTTTTAAGTTCTATGTTTCAGTTATCTCATGCGTAAAATGAGAACAATAACATCTACCTTAAAGGTAAGAAGAGCCTAGTCCTAAAAGGCAAGGATATCAGATAAGAGATATAAAATTCGTACCAAAATGCCTCGGACACAGTAAATGCTTATTAAATATCAATGCCAATCCTCTTCTCTTCCGACCTTGGAAAGTCTCAGATTGAACACGGGCAAGTTGTTGCTTCCTCTGGTGTAAAGGTTTTCCTTGGACTTATCCAAGACTCAGGTGGCCGTTCACCTCATTATGAGAGCAGCTCCCTACTCATTTGTGAAAGACTCAACCTCCTGCTAGGAAAGGAGTCCTGACGTATCTTTCTCATTAAGTCATTAAAAATGTACAAGGACAAACACAGAGAAACTTCTCGAGGCATAGGCTCTTACGGTTTATATTAGCAAAGGACGCAGTTTTTTGTTTGTTTTTTTCTCTTAACGGGAATTTTTAATTCTTTCTTAACTTCCTCAGTGTTTTCTAGCTTTTAACCTAACTCCCACCCAATTATAAATTCCATCCATGTGGGAAACACAGAATATCTAATTACCAATTTTTGATTCTCATTTTGTATTCTGAAAACCATTTTTCAATAATCATAAAAACAAAAGACATGCATTTTAAAAGAGATTTTTTTTAAATCGATCACATATTCTTAACTGATTTAATCATCACATTACATGCCTACCGAGTATCATTCAAGTAAACAGCATATCATATTTTCTATACTTCTTAACTAAATATTCTACGATAACCTGGTGTTAATACCCCAGGTTTTTCTATGATAATACCCAATAGCCTATTATTTAGATATATATTTATTTAAAGCCTGGATTTTTTTCTAACCCTGATGGTTCGTAATTTGTACCTCTATTTGCTTAATAAACTCCCTTTTCAACTGTTCAGAGAGTTTTTTTGTATTTTGTGGTTAGATATCGAATATGCACAAAAAATGTATGACAAAATATAAGCACAAAATGTAACATTAAAATAAATTCCTGTCGTTTAAGAAAGGGACCAAGACCCACTAGCCTCAAAGGCTGTCTGTCCTTCCTCGGTCCTCTCTCTCTCGTTGTACCCTTGGCCGCTCCCCAAGGAAACACTATCCTGCATTTTGTATTACCATTTTCTTTATAGTTAACCATATATGTATGTTTCTATAAATAAAATGCTGTTTAATATTGTAATAAAATACTGTTTGTAAAATTCATATGATGAAATCCTTCCATATGCACTCTTTTGCAATTTGCTTTTGGAACTCAACTTTAAATTCCGTTTATTCATTCTGATTAATGTAGTTGCAGTTACATTAATGTAGCAGATAAACTGCAGCTACGTTAATGTAGTTTTCATTGTTATAGTCTACTGGATATATACCTCATATTAATAATCCATTCTCCTGACAATGGATGATTGGATTGTTTCCAGTATTTTGCTATTATAAACAATGTAGCTATGAACACTCTTGGGCATATCACTTAGGTTAGTACTTTTCAAAATACATTTGCTGAAGGAAGAGTTTTCTTTCTTTCTTTTTTTTTTTTTTTTTTGAGATGTTGTCTTGCTCTGTCTCCCAGGCTGGAGTGCAGTGGTGTGATCTCCGCTCACTGCAACCTCCACCTCCCAGGTTCAAGTGATTCTCCTACCTCAGCCTCCTGAGTAGCTGGGATTACAGGCATGAGCTGCCGCTCCCAGCCTGGGAGAGTTTTATTTCTAATCATTGTGGGCTAATGCTTTTTATTTGTGAAATACAATAAAAATAAATTACTATATGCATATTCCTACCATGTGATCCAACCATTCCACTCTTAGGTATTTATTTATTCAAGAAAGCATGTGATCACATAAAGATTTATACACAAATTTCATAGCAGCCAAAATGCAAACAATTGAAATATCCATCAATTGGTGAACAAAAAACCAAGTTGTGACATATCCATACAATGGAATACTAATCAGCAATAAAAAGGAGTAAACTATTGATATATCCAACAACGTGGCTGAATTGCAAAATACTATGCTAAGTAAAATAAGCCAGACAAAAGCAAGAGTACATTCAGTAAAATTCCATTTACATGAAATTCTAGAGAATGCAAACGAATCTATAGTGACAATAGGCAGATCAGTGGTTGCACTGGGGAGGGGACAGGAGTGGAGGATTATGAAGAGATATGGAGGGGCATATGGGAGAGATTACAAAAGGACGAGAAAATATTTTAGAGAGTGACGGATATGTTCATTATCTTGGTTGTGTTGATGATTTCACAAGTATATACATATGTCAAAATTGACGTATAATAAATTGCACAATTTAAAGAGTGCAATTTGATCAATTATACATCAACAAAGCTGTAAAATAATAAATATTAGAAAAATATGAGAAAAAAGCACAAAATACAAGCCTCAATATTTCCATCATAAAATTTGACATAAAATTGTATTTCAATAAATTTAATCAGAAGACAAGTGATTACAAAAACTGTACCATTATTCACTGAAAGCATGATTCATATAAACTACTTATCTTGCTGCAGATCTGTAGGAAATAATTTGCAAACCAGCACTGGCCCCCAGGCACAATTTGAGTAGCATTATCCTAAGCCACATGTGCAAGAGTTTCTCAAGCAGTGGTTCTCAACCTTAGGAACCCATTAGAATCACTTGGGGAGCTTTTTAAAAACAAAGACATAGAGATTCCATCTCCAAATATTCTGAGTTAACTAATTTGGCAAAGAGATTCCCAAATATTCTTGGTTCAAGGGACACTACTAGGTGGCTCAATTTTTTCAGGGTTCTAGGCACCCCTAGAACAAATTCCTAACAATTCCATTTAAGTAGTTAGGTCCAAAAACCTCAACAAGTCTTTTTGTCCTAACAACGCAGTAGCTGTTTGAAAAATCTGTACGAAAATACCAAAGAAAAAAGTTTTATTTCATTCTTAAATAACCTCAATTACTTATTAATGGAATGTGTGCACTCGTTGGGCACTACACAACTTCTTAAACTTTGGAATCATATTGGACTCTACCACCCTTATTTCCTCTTCCATATTGATTTTCATGATACCTGCTTTTTGTTACAGCAACCACGGAAAACCCAGCTGTGCATAACAGAAAGGGATGCTGTGTGGGGTAACACTGAGACTGAACTGAACTATCTTGAGCTAGTAATTCACATTGTGTTCAACAGATGCCAAGTAACACCGTGTTCCCCTTGAACATTTAAGATATCCCATGGTCTTCTGTGAGTTTGCTGTGGTTCCCCAGGGCATCTTGGCATACCATTTGGGAATCACAGGTCTGGGGTAAGGGCCAGGTGTAAGTATTTCCGACATGCTCATTTTGGGAGGCTAATATATGATGCCAGGCTTGAGAAGCATTGCTCTGGAGTGTGGGCAGTGTTGTAGATTACACACAGCTTCCACTCTTCCTGACAAGGCTGAAGAGTTCTCCAAAGTGGCTGTACTAATTCAACTGCCACCAGCGGTGTCTAAGGGTTCCCGTTTGTGACTCTACATCCTTATGGTTGTTTTTTAAGACTTAAAAATTTTGGCCACCCTGGAGAGTGTGAAACAGTATCACCTGGTGCTTCTCATTTGCATTTCCCTGAGTACTAATAAAGTTAAGTAGTTTCACATTTTTATTGACCATTCACATTGTCACTTTTTTTTTTTTTTTTTTTTAAGACAGGGTCTCTCTGTTGCCCAGGCTAGAGTGCAGTGGCATGATCACAGCTCATTGCAACCTCCACCTCCCAGGCTCAGGCAATCCTCCCACCTCAGCCTCCCAAGTAGCTGGGAACACAGATGCCTGCCACTACACCCAGCCAATTTTTGTATTTTTTGTAGAGATAGGGTTTCACCATGTTGCCCAGGCTGGCCTCAAACTCCTGGGCTCAAGCAATCCACCTGTCTAGGCCTCCCAAAGTGTTGGGACTACAGATGTGAGCCACCACACCCAACCTCACATTTCCACTTCTGCGTAGTTTCTATTCAAGGCTTTTGTTCATTTTTCTCCAGAGTACCTTTTTCCTTTATTAGTCAGTTACATGTATGGCAAGTATCTCCCTCGAGTATTTATGGGTTGCTTCTTAATTCATTTTACAGTACTTTTGATGAAGAGACGTTCCACGTTCTAAAAGACAGGTTTCTGTTTCTTAATGATTTGTTAGTTACATGTTATTGTGCCAGACCCCTATTGACTTTGATAGGGATAGCACCAGGTTCAAGAGGCCGGAGGGACCCAGAGCCGGCAAATGAGATCTAGGGCTTCTCGAGGGGACTTACATACACAGCGGTCCAGTGGTGGCATGCTGGATGGGAGAACCACTACTGTTTCTAAAAAGTATGCAGTTTATATAGCATTTTTACTTAGCTCACCTCCTGCAACCTTCACCTGGCAACCCTCCTTTAATCCAAAATGGGCCGGGGGTTCAGATGTTCCTCATAGATAAGGAATCAATCTCTGGGTTGGCCACTCCCAGGTTTCTCAGCTCGGAACTCCAAACACACATTCGTCTTAGACCGTAGGGTCATTCTCAGGGTACGCTTCGGTTGTTGCTGTCAGGTGTGACTGCCATACATATGTATGGCACATATTTCTCCCAGTGTGTGGATTTTCTCTCCTACTCTTTTAGCAATGTCTTTTGATGAAGTAATTTCCTTGATTTTAAGATGGTTCAATGACCAAACCTTTGCCTTATAGCTAACACTATTTGTAAATCCTTCCCTCCTCCAAGGTCATAAAGCTATTCTCCTGTACTATTTCCAAAAGTTTCAAAGTTTTGCCTTTTATAATTTAAGTCCCTTAATCTCCCTGAAATTGATTTTTGTGTATGAAGTACAGATCCATTTCAATTATTTTCTGAATGAATAATCAATTTCCCGTGCACCATTTAATGTATTACCCCTCCTATCCCACTGATGTCGAGTGCCAACTTAGCCATAAATCACACTGACATGAGTGTTTCTGTTTCTAAGCTATCCTATAATGTCCCACTAATGGTCCTAAGATATCTAAGTAGGAGCCAGTTCCCCTGAGACAAAAGGGGTATCTGACATCATCTAAACCTTACTCATTAAGTTATTCTAACTTTGGGCAGGGTGCAGTGGCTCATGCCTGTAATCCCAGCATTTGGGGAGGCTGAGGTGGGCAGATCTCTTGAGCCCAGGAGCTCAAGACCAGCATGGGCAACATGGCGAGATCCCATCTCTACAAAAAACAGAAAAATTAGCCAGGCATGGTGGTGCACACCTGTTGTTCCAGCTACTTGGGAGGCTGAGATGGGAGGACTGCTTGAGCCTGGAAGGTCGAGGCTGCAGTGAGCCAAGATCACACCACTATACTCCAGTCTGGGCAACAGAGTAAGACCCTGTCTCTAAAAAAATAAATAAATAAACAATAAACTTTGAAATATCTGCATCATAACTGACATCATTACTAAGGTATCCTAATGGCAATCTATAAATGAAAACAATGTTACTTTGTATAAAAGAAGCAAATACATATATAAAACCTAGAATTTTTTCCTTTAAGTAATATATATAATTGTTAAAGAAAATACAGGTAATACCAAAAAGTAGAAAAAAAATTACCCCTTGGATTACCTTTTCTCACCTACCCCTATAATTTGGGCAAGTTCAGGACCTCCAGATTTTTTCCCACAATTGCCTACTGGGCCCCCTGAAGTCCTGAACACTTGTTCTTACTCACCAGGTTTTGGGTCTCAAACTAGGACCTGATCTTCTTTCCTGGTGAACCTGGCTCAATCAAACAGACGCCATCTGCCCAGGCTGGCAGCTGTCCATGCTTCCTCTGCCTAAGTCCTCCCGAGGTTCCTAGTTTTTCTTTTTGTTGGCACAGTGATAAATGTCAGGAAATCTTGGGTTCAAAAATGGTGGGCAACCACTGTCCCATAAGTATTATATATGATCAGTGTTATTTCTGGTGGTTCACATCAGCTTCTTCTGGCTGTGTTAAAAGCTAGTCTCTTATTACTAAAGCCGCCAACCAAATACAGAGACTTTTAAGAATCAACATAAGAAAAGTATGTGTGCTCAGCAAGCAATCTAAGAGGAGATTGCTTGCTTAGCAGAATATATCTGTTCAGAAGCAAAACTTAAATGCACACATTTTCTCAGTATTATAACCAGAAATAAATTCTCCAGATTTTCCATAGATTCTGGGTATTTTTTTTTTTAAATAAATACGAATAAAATATAGGTAAACTATTTTTTCTGGGTCTTGGCCAATGAGTATCTTTATCATTAAAATGTAAATAAAAGGAAGAAAACTTAAATCATCATAAGTTATATTCTGGGTCCTCAAGTTTGAAAGTAATACATTTCACATTCCATTTCCCAATTAAAAATGAAACCTATCTCAAGGAAGAAAAAATAATTTTCCCCCTAATTTTCCCTGCTCCCACTTTCTCTCTTTCTACCATCCTCCTTCCCTTCAATATTTATTGAGGGCCTATGCATTTAGGTGCCAAATCGCTGGAACACTAAGGCTTCATTACATTGTATGAAGAAGTCAAGTGGTTTCATTTAAATGCAAGTTTTGTATAAAAGCACATCTATCCTTTTAAAGGACAACTTGTTACGACATTCATTTGATTCAGCTCAAGAAAATTAACTGAAATCAGCTGAGGCATTGTGACCATCCTACAATCCTCCCAGATAAGAGTATCTCAGAGGAAATTATTCTAGCTGGAAGCTCAGAGAAGGAAAGCCTTGTTTCAGAAGAAAGAACCATAGAAAGGAGATTTTCTTTCAGGAAAAGAGTTATTTCATACTATTTCAGAAGAAAAATTACAGTAGGCTCTTTTGAAAGCCAAGATGAAAGTAATGAGGGACCATTCCTGATCTTGCAGTTAGTAGCAAAAAGCAGTATTGACAGGGAGCTACCAACATGACCTCGACTTTCGTAAAATTCAGTTGTGACTAGGATATAGGAAACAGATCAAGAGGCTTTTAGTATTAAGAAAAGAAAAATGTTTCTTGGACATATTGTTTCCTTTGTTCCGTATTTGGACACTTATATTCTTATTGGTTAACAAACTGAATCAACCATATCTTTTGAATGTGCCTTCTAGTCCTCATGTAATGTGATCTTTCACTTGAATTTTTTAAAAACTACCTCAGACTAATAATCATTATTTATAATAACATTATTCCCTATGTTGCATATAAGGTTCAGTACAATCATTATTTATAATAACATTATTCACTGTTGCATATAAGGTTCAGTAAAATCATTTATAATAACAACATTATTCCCTATGGTAGCATTTAAGGTTCATAACCTGTCAGCTTCTAAGTAGCACCGCTGCTGTTCAAAGCCTGGTGGCCCTCCATCTGTCCACCAAAGATACCATACTATCTACTGCAGAATTGCAGCAAAACACCAGAAACGATGAGCTTGTCAAGAAACATTCATAAAATAATGTGAAACCTTGGCTCTGAACTTAGAGAAAGTTAGAAAATATAAAAGTAGTTTAAGGAGAGGGAGCCACGAGCTTGTTTAAGCTCAACTAGAGCAAAACCATCATCCAGTTATCTCTATCCTGGTCGACTGTGGTGGAAGGGAGTGTGAGTTGCCTACACAATATCCACTCTTCCCACTTTCTGACTTTAAAATGTGTTATTTGCCGTGACAACGTCCTCAGCGTAAAGCTTTCCCAACCTCCTTGGTTTCTAGAGGTGTTCAAGGAAATGTAAGCAGAAGTTAAGTGGACGGAAGCCAGGGAAGCTCTTTAAAGCAAACTGATTCAGCTGAGACATACGTACTTTTGCCATTATACTTTCTTCCATCTTGGAACGTGGACATAATAGCTAGAGCACCAGTGTGGCAGGCCTCCATAACAACTGTTTCGATACTGACTGAGTAGTGAAGTTAAATATTAAAAGCTAAAAAAGCCAGTGCCCTTATACAAAGGCTGGAATGTAACAAAAGCCCACCAAGAGTTTTGCCTAGGCCTTTCCTGGGCCTTAAAACATAACAAAATAACAAAGGAATTCTTAACCGGACCCATTTAGGATTAAACGAGTTTTATTTTGTGTCTGAAGAAACTCCCCAGGCCTCCGAAAACAAGTTTATTGGGGGTCTGAAGGAACTCCCCAAACCTCCGTGATTTAGCAGGAGACATAAGGGTAATCACGCCAGCAGCTGGACCCATTTAGATTAAGTAAATTGACTGAGGCTCCAGAGGAAGGTCTTCAGGACTCAGACCTTAGTTAAAGATTAAAATAAGTTAATCTCTTACGTCTTTGGATGAATGCACACTTACACGTAGACATACAGCTTAGAAGGTATATAAGCTCTAGAAAACCGTAATTTTGAGTTGGTCTGGTGATAATTTCAGGCCTTCCCCCTATAACCGGTTGCAGAAATAAAAACTCTCTTTCTCCCCAGTTCATCTACATCTCGTTATTGGGCCACGAGAAATAGCAGCCCAACCCTCAGTTTGGTCTGGGAACACCAGGAGAATCTTGTGGTCATGAGGAGACATTTGGTATGTAAGCCAGTGCCAAGGATGGGAGAAAACAATGTGAGAAGGAACCTGGGGCCCCTGTGACCACGGAGTTGCCATACAAGCCCTGAACTACTTACCTCTGAACTTCTTTCATGCTTAAGCAACTCTCATTTGAGTTTTCTATAAAATGTGACTGAATCCTAATCCTAAGTGATGTCTTATATAATTTTTCAACTCTAATTATCCTCAATATCTTTTTTTGCCAGAAATTTACAAAAGCTATTAATAAGTTATATTCTCACTCGTAACTTATTTTCTGCCTTGTATTTATGCCACTCTGCAACTCATCCCCCAACGGCCTCAAATTCATGTCTTTATCTCTCTCAGTTCTACCCAAGACCACAGTAATGTTGACTTCTCCTGGGTTTCACAGCATATACTATTAACAGGGGAAAATGGAATATTAATAAAGGTAGAAATGAGCAGTAAATGCAAAAGTCGACAGCTCGGACTGGGATGTCAAAGGGAAAAAAGGTCATGGAAAATTAAAAGTTAAGAACCCTGTCTAGGATCACAACAGGTCCAGTAATTGCTGAAACCAGGGCTTAAATCTAATGACTCTTTTGTGATGTCAGGCTCAGGAAATGACTGATAGTGAACTGGCAAGAAGGAAGTGGAAGGAGCTTCAGGTTGAGGATGATAGGTTTTAGCAACACCCTTGACGGGAGGAGAGAGGTGGACAGTTCTTGTGTACAAACAGCCAGAAGCCGTAAGAGTGGAGGACCATTTCAAGAAGCCCAAAAAACTAATGAGGAAGTGGTAAATAAAATAGGTAGGCTTGGAAGCGTCTCTCAACCACCAGTTAAAAAAAAAAAAGAGTCGGGGTAGGAGAAGCAGATTAACAAGCAAGAACACTCAGCTACAAAGTAGGATATTCACACAGGCCCGTCAAACTGTACAATGGCTGCTTTTTATTGCCAACTAATGCAACATTCATCCCTGACCCTAACCTTAACTCTGACCATGGAGGACTTTCAGGTTCTTCATTATTTTTGCCAATATTTTTGGAATATATATATAATTCCCATAATCATCCCCTCATAAGAAGATTTACTAAAAAGTCTGTGCCGTAAAAACTTTAAGGGTATTTGGTGCTCTCCTCCAAATCATCAGTATAATTTTTTTTTCTTTTTTTCAGATGGAATTTTGCTCTTGTTGCCCAGGCTGGAGTGCAATGGCACGATCTCAGCTCACCACAACCTCTGCCTCCCAGGTTCAAGCGATTCTCCTGCCTCAGCCTCCCAAGTAGCTGGGATTACAGGCATGCGCCACCACACCCGGCTAATTTTGTATTTTTAGTAGAGACGAGGTTTCTCCATATTGGTCAGGCTGGTCTCGAATTCCCCACCTCAGGTGATCCGCCCACCTTGGCCTCCCAAAATGTTGGGATTACAGGCATTAGCCACCATGCCTGGCAATTTTTTTTTTTAATATATGCATGCTTGATACTGAAAGCTTTGTGCTGGAGAGTCACTCACAGCTTGTTCATAAAGGTGAAGGTTAGCAAAGTTCACAATATGTAAAACGGGCATACTGGGACTATAAATCCTAACTCTTGCTGGGTGAAGCCCCCTTTCTGTCTTACTTATTGCTGATCTGTATCATATCATCAAAAAATCTCCTAGCTAGTTTATAATAAGTTATCTTCAGATGTGCGGCCCTCAGAAGTGTAATCTATTTCTTGTGGAATACAGTCATAGCCTTAAGCTATACATATTAATTAGTTGTCAAGGAAATTGTTTCCCCTCTTTTATATGAAGCATCCCTGGTAAAGAGCCAAAATTACTTTGTCAGTTACTTCCTCCACTTTATCACTAAGAAAATATTAAGACTTTTGGTTTCCTTCTTCGGGCCTGATTATAATAAATTGATAATCATAAGCAGATTATTTTCTTCAAACAATATGAATTTATTTCCAACTTCATATTGTTTAGGCCCAAATATTTCCACCCCCACCCAAAAGTCTGCCAATGCTTTTAGCTTCTCGGGAGAATAAGAATTGAAATTCAAGATGCAGACATTTAAAATATAATTAAAATCTTGAGGCCAAGAGCAGTGTCTTACACCTGTAATCCCAGCACTTTGGGAGGCCAAGGTGGGCAGATCACCTGAGGTCAGGAGTTCAAGACCAGCCTGGCCAACATGGTGAAACCCCATCTCTACCAAAAATACAAAAATCAGTTGGGCATGGTGAAGCATGCCTGTAATCCCAGCTACTTGGGAGACTGAGGCATGAGAATCACTTGAACCTGGGAGGCAGAGGTTGCAGTGAGCTGAGATCATGCCACTGCACTCTAGCCTGAGACTCTGTCTCAAAAAAAAAAAAAAAAAAAAAAAAAGAAAAGAAAAGAAAAGTAAAATCTTGAAAAGGAAAGGATGCTTTGCTTTGAATGACTGATGGCTTTTCCCAAGATGAGTAAGTGTGGCTTGTAAATGTCTTTTGTACAATTTTAAAGTTCTTATTTAAGAAAGAAAATTTGTACATATTCAAGGGGTACAACATGATGATTTGATATACATATACAGTGTATACTGACTACCACAATCAAATTAACATATCCTCACCACCCAGAGTTATCATCTGTGTGTGGCTGCAGTGATGACACTTAAAATCTATCTTCTTATCTAATTTCAAGTAAACACAGTATTGTTAACTATATTCACCATGTTCAACAGAACATCAGATCCACTGAACTTACTCATCTTAAAACTAAAAGTTTGTACACTTTGACTAATATCTCCCCTAATCCCTTACCCCCCAGGCCCTGGCAACCACCATTCTACTCTGTTACTAAGAGTTCAACTTTTTAAGATTCCACATATAAGTAAGACAAAACAATATTTTCTTGCTGTGTTTGGCTTATTTTACTTACTATCGTGTCCTCCAGGTTCATTCCTGTTTTTGCAAATGGCAGAATTTCTCTCTTCTTTATGGCTAATAATATTCCATTGTGTATACACACCACGTTTTCTTTATTCATTCATTGGTTGACAGATACTTAGGTTGTTTCCATATCTTGGCTATTGTGAATAGTGCTGCTATGAACATGGGGTGCAGATATCTCTTTGAGACACAGATTTCATTTCATCCCAGAAGTGGGATGGCTGAATCATATGGCAACTGTATTTTTAACTTTTTGAAGAACCTCCATACTGTTCTTTGACAATTCCTGTACCAATTGATATTCCCACCAACAATATACAAAGATTCTCTTTTCTCCACATCCTTGCCAACACTTACTATCTCTTGTCATTTTGATAAAAGCCATTATAACAAGTGCAAGGTGATATCTCATGGTGGTTTTGACTTGCATTTCTCTCATAATTAGTGATCTTGGGCAACTTTTCACATGTCTGTCAGCCATTTGTATGTCTTCTTTGGAAAAATGTCCATTCAAGTCCTTTGCCCATTTTTTAATTGGGCTTTTTGTTTTCTTGCTAATGAGTTGTGTGAAATCCCTTAAGTGAATTCCTTATATATTTTGGATATTAACTCCTTATCAAACATATGGTTTGCAAATATTTTGTCCCATTCTTTAGGCTGTCTTTTAATTTTGCTGATTGTTTCCTTTGTTGTGTAGAAGGTTTTTTAGTTTAACATAGTCCCATTTCATTATTTTTGCATTTGTTGCCTATGCTTTTATTGTCATTTCCAAAAAAATATTGCCAAGACCAAGGTCAAGCTTTTCGCTGATGTTTTCTTCCAAGAGTTTTATGATTTCAGATCTCACATTTAATTAAGTCTTTAATTCACTTGAAGTTAATTGTTGTATATGTTGTAAATCAAGGGTCCAATTTCAATCTTTTGCATATAGATACTCAGTTTTCCCAATGCTATTTATTGAAGAGATGATCTTTTCCCCATTGTTATTCTTGGCACCCTTGTCAAAGATTAGATGACCATATATGTTTGGTTTATTTCTAGTCTTTCTATTCTGTTCCAGCGGTCCTAGTGGCTGTTTTTTAGGCCAGTTCCATACTGTTTTAATTACTAGAGCTTTGTAATGTAGTTTGAAACCAGGAAGTAGTTTGAAACCAGGAAGCGGTTCCTCCAGCTTTGTCCTTCTTTCTCAAGATTGCTTTGGTTACTTGGGGTCTTTTGCGATTCCATACAAATATTAGGATTGTTTTTCTGATATCTGTGAAAAATGCCATTAAAATTTTGATAGCCATTGCATTGAATCTGTATATTGCTTTCAGTAGTATGGACATTTTAACAATATTAATTATTCCACTCTTTGAACAGAGGATACCTTTCCATTTATTTCTGTCTTCTTCAATTTCTAATTTTTTTTTTTTGGTTTCACTCTGTCACACCAGCTGCAGTGCAGTGGCACAATCATGACTTACTGCAGCCTCAAACTCCTGGAATCAGGCAATCCTTCTGCCCCAGCCTTCAATTTCTTTCATTAATATTTTGCAGTTTTCAATGTACAGATCTTTCACCTCCTTGGTATTCCTGAGCTCATTTCATTTCATTTCATTTCATTTCATTTTTTGAGATGGAGTTTTGCTCTTGCTGCCGAGGTGGGAGTGCAATGGCATGATCTTGGCTGACCACAACCTCCACCTCCCGGTTCAAGTGATTCTCCTACCTCAGCCTCCCGAGTAGCTGGGATTACAGGCATGCACCACCACGCCTGGCTATTTTTTTGTATTTCTAGTAGAGATGGGGTTTCTCCATGTTGGTCAGGCTGGTCTCGAAATCCCAACCCCATGTGATCCACCCCCATCGGCCTCCCAAAGTGTTGGGTTTACAGGCATAAGCCACCACACCCAGCCTATTTTATTATTTTTGATGTTATTGTAAATAGGATTGTTTTCTTAATTTCTGGATAGTTAGTTGTCGGTATACAGAAATGCAACTAATATTTGTATGTTAATTTTGTATCCTGCAACTTCACTGAATTCATTTCTTAGTTCTAACTGTGGAATCTTTAGGGTTCTTTAATACATAAGATCATGACATCTGCAAACAGAGACTATTTAGCTTCTCCCTAATTTGGATGTCTTTTGTTTCTTTTTCTTGCCTAATTGCTTTAGCTAGGACTTCTAGTACTATGTACAACAGAAGTGATGAGTGTAGGCATCCTTCCCTTGTTCTTCGTTTTAGAGGAAAAGCTTTTAGCTTTTCACCATTAAGTATGATGTTAGTTGTGAGCTTGTCATATATGGCCTTTATTATGTTGAGGTATATTCTTTCTATATCTGATTTGTTAATAGTTTTTAATCATGAAAGGATGTTGAATTTTGTCAAATACTTTTTCTGCAACTATTGAGATGATCACATGATTTTTATCCCTCATCCTGTTAATGTGGTATATCACATTTACTAATTTGCATATATTTGAACCATCCTTGCATCTCAGAGATACATTTCATTGATTATGGTGTATAATGTTTTCAGTGTGCTGTTGAATTAGGCTCACTGGTATTTTGTTGAGAACTTTTGCATCTATGTTAATCAGTGATATTGGTCTGGAATTTTCTTGTAGTGTCCTTATCTGGCTTTGGTATGAGGGTGTTGCTGGCCTCATAAAATGAATTTGGAAGTTTTCCCTCCTCTCGAATTTCTTGGAAGAGTTTGAGAAGGACTGGTGTTAATTCTTATTTAAACGCATAGTAGAACTCACCAAAGAAGCCATCTGGTTTGGGGTTTTTCTTTGCTGGAGGGTTTTGATTACTGATTTAATCTATTTACTTATTTGGTCATTTATATTTTCTAGTTTTTTATGATTCAGTCTTTGTAGGTTGTTTGTTTCTAGGAATTGATCCATTTCTTCTATGTTATCCAATTTGTAGGCATATAATTATTCACAGTAGTCTCTTATGATTCTATTTATTTGGTATTAGCTATAATACAGGTATACCTCTGATACATTGCAGGTTCAGTTTCAAACCACCACAACACAGCAAATATCACAATAAAACAAGTAATATCCATTTTTTGGTTTCCCAGTGCACATGAAAGTTATATTGACACTATATTGTAGTCTAGTAAGTGTGCAACACCATTATGTCTAAAACAACAATGCACATACCTTAAAAATACTTTATTGCTAAAAAATGATAACGATCATCTAAGTCTTCAGTGAGTCACAATCTTTTTTGCTGGTAGAAGGTCTTGTTTCATTACTGATGCCTGCTGACTGATCAGCTTGGTGGCTGTTGAAGGGTGGGGTGGCTGTGGCAATTTCTTAAAATAGGACGACAAGTTTAGAGCATTGATCCGCTGTTCCTTTCTTTTTTTTTTTTTTTTTTTTTTTTTTTTTTTTTTTGAGACGGAGTCTCGCTCTGTCGCCGGGGCTGGAGCGCAGTGGCCGGATCTCAGCTCACTGCAAGCTCCGCCTCCCGGGTTTACGCCATTCTCCTGCCTCAGCCTCCTGTGTAGCTGGGACTACAGGCGCCCGCCACCTCGCCCGGCTAGTTTTTTGTATTTTTTTAGTAGAGACGGGGTTTCACCGTGTTCGCCAGGATGGTCTCGATCTCCTGACCTCGTGATCCGCCCGTCTCGGCCTCCCAAAGTGCTGGGATTACAGGCTTGAGCCACCGCGCCCGGCCCGCTGTTCCTTTCATGAAAGATTTCACTGTAGTAGGCAACACTGTCTGGCAGCATTTTACCCACAGTAGAACTTTTTTCAAAATTCGAGGCAATCCTCTCAAACTCTGCCACTGGTTATCAACTAAGTTTGTGAAATATTCTACATCTTTTGTTGTCACTTCAACAATGTCCACAGCATCTTCACCAGGAGTAGTTTCCATCTTTAAGAAAGATGTTCATCCATAAGAAACAAGTACTCATCCATTCACGTTTTGTCCTCAGATTGAAGCAATTCAGTCACATCTTCAGGATTCACTTCTAATTCTAGCTCTCTTGCTTTTTCCACCACATCTGCAGTTCCTTCCTCCACTGAAGTCTTGAACCCCTCAAAATCATCCACCTTTACCAATAATCTTAGCTAGATCTTCTGGATAACTTGCTGCAGCCCCTAGATCAGCATTTGCTGCTTATTTGCACTTTTATGTAATGGAGATGGCTTCTTTCCTTAAATCTCATGAACCAGTCTCTGCTAGTATCAAACTCTCCTTCCACAGCACTGCTGTTATTATAATTCCTGTTATTAATTTCTAATTTTATATCATTATAATCAGAAAAGGTACTGGAGATGATTCCAATCTTCTTAAATTTGTTAAGTCTTGTTTGTGGCCCAACATATAATCTAGCCCTTGCAAAAGTTCCATGTGTCCTTGAGAAGAATGTGTATTCTGCTGTTATTGGATGAGATGCTCTGTGTATGTTTGTTAGGTCCACTCGGTCTATAATATTATTCAGGCCACTGTTTCCTCATTGATTTTCTGTCTGGATGATCTATCCATTGTTGAAAGTGGTACTGAGGCATCCTGCTATTGTTGTATTGCTGTCTGTTTTTTCCCTTCAGCTCTGTTAATATTTGCTTTATGTATTAAGGTGCTTCAATGTTGGGTGCATATATATTTATAATTGTTATATCCTCTTGATGAACTGGCCTCTTTATTATTATATAGTGATCTTCTTTGTCTTCTGTGACAGATTTTGACTGAAAATCTATTTAGTCTGATATAAATAAAGCCACTCCTGCTCTCTTTTGATTACTATTTGCATGGAATATTTTTTTCCATCCCTTTACTTTCAGCGTATGTATGTCCTTAAGTCTAAAGTGAATTTCTTAGGATATTGTTAGATTTTGGGTTTTCTTTTAATCCATTTGGCCACTCTTTATCTTTCGGTTGGGGAATTCAATCCATTTATATTTAAACTAATTATTGAGAGTTAATGACTTAACTATTCTGTTCTGTTTTGCAGTTCATTTGTTCCTTTCTTCCTCTCTTACAGTCTTCCTTCGTGACTTAAAATTTTTTTTTGTAGGGGTATGCTTTGATTCATTTCTTTATCTTCTATGTTTCTACTAAAGATAAGTTCTTTGAGGTTACCATGGACCTTACATAAAACATAACATTCTGTTTAAACTGGTAACAACTTAACTTCAATTGCAAACAAAAATTCTACACTTGCCGGGAGCAGTGGCTCACACCTGTAATCCCAGCACTTTGGGAGGCCGAGGTGAGCAGATCACCTGAGGTCAGGAGTTGGAGACCAACCTGGCCAATATGGTGAAACCCCGTCTCTACTACAAATACAAAAATTAGCCTGGCGTGGTGGTGTGCACCTGTAGTCCTAGCTACTCGGGAGGATGAGGCAGGAGAATCTCTTGAACCCAGGAGGCAGAGGTTGCAGTGAGCTGAGATTGCACCACTGCACTCCAGTCTGGGTAACAGAGCAATACCCTGTCTCAAAAAAAAAAAAAAAAAAAAAAATTACTACACTTTTACTTATCCCCCACCCACCATTCTATGCTGTTGATGTCACACTTTACACCTTTTTATACTGTGTATTCATCAACAAATTATACAGGTATAGTGATTTTTAATACTTTTGTCTTTTAACTTTTATACTACAGCTGAACTTCTAATGTCTAGTTATACATGGTTGGTCTGCCTGATGTTATTTAACCCTTAACCTTCTGCACAATTCTCTTTGGTTTTCACCTTATGTCTCACCCCATTTCTGATCTGCCATTATATCCAATATTGACAGGGCAAGGAAAGGGAGTAGGAGGAAGCGGAGGAGAAGAAGAGAAAGACATTACCACAGGCTAGTTAACAGTGAGGTAAAGCTCAGCAGATTGTGAGTTTGTTTGCACATTGTCTGGTAACTTTGAAACTTAAAGCCTGTCAGGGGGCCGGGCGCGGTGGCTCACACCTGTAATCCCAGCACTTTGGGAGGCCGAGGCGGGCGGATCACAAGGTCAGGAGATCGAGACCATCCTGGCTAACATGGTGAAACCCCGTCTCTACTAAAAATACAAAAAATTAGCCGGGTATGGTGGCGGGCGCCTGTAGTCCCAGCTACTCAGGAGGCTGAGGCAGGAGAATGGTGTGAACCCAGGAGGCGGAGCTTGCAGTGAGCCGAGATCCCGCCGCTGCACTTCAGCCTGGGTGATAGAGCGAGACTCCATCTCAAAAAAAAAAACAAAAAAAAAAAAACAAAAAAAAACTGTCAGAATGACTCTGACAGAGCAATAGAATTTAAATGTCATGGAACTATTTCTCAGGGTTATTCTTCCTTAAAGGCACATTCTTCTTAAGTTCTAACTGCATGTCCTCAATAAGCTCCTTTCAGATCCATTGTTGAATTTCCTCAGGTAAAACTATGAGCCTAAGGGCAAAGCTTTTCCTATCAGGCTTCATGAGAAAATAAAAATTATAAACTTGAAAATGTTTTAATTAGGCCTTAGTTAAAATTAAAGAAAGAACTCACGTGTGATAAAGATACTTAGTGAGAAGGTTCAAGAAAAATAACTTTGATACTGGTTATTTAAGAATTCAGGATGCACCAGCCTGGCCAACATGGTGAAACCCCGTCTCTACTAAAAACATACAAAAATTAGCCAGGCATAGTGGTGGGCGCCTGTAGTCCCAGCTACTCCGAGGCTGAGGCATGAGAATCACTTGAGCCCACAAGGCGGAGATTGCAGTGAGCCGAGATCCCACCACTGCACTCCATCCTGGGCAACAGAGTGAGATTCTGTTTCAATAAAAAAAAGAATTCAAGATTCAGTGTCAAAAACACTAAGTTAAGAGGTACTTTTATTTGACAGTCTTCAAAGCCCAGTGAACAAAGAACACTTAGGCAACAGACACAAATTTCTGCCTTAAGTTTAAATGTGCACATACTCTGTCTCTCATCAAATTAGTAAGTAGCTCGTAAATGTTGGCAAGTAATGTCACGGAACCTCTATGGGTTTTGAACTGTAAACTTAAGACTATGTATTTTGTTACAGAAAACTGAATTTCTTACAATGTATATGATAAATATTTACATAAAGTTGTAAACTACGTTTGACACAGAAAATTGGTTTTATTCATTCTTGTCATAATTAATTCAATGTCTATGATGTGCTCACTAATCTTGTAATCAATCTCACCAGTATATAAACCATCTAGAGTCCCGTGCTAGTTGGAAAAATACCTAGACTTACATACGAAGACATTTTACTCCCAGTTAAATAGTAAATAAAATTGCATTTATAGTTGGCCGGCCACTGTGGCTTATGCCTGTAATCCCAGCACTTTGAGAGGCCGAGGTGGGTGGATCACGTGAGGTCAGGAGTTCAAGACCAGCCCGGCCAACATGGTGAAACCCCATCTCTACAAAAATACAAAAATTAGCCGGGCATGATGGCAGGTATCTGTAATCCCAGCTATTCAGGAGGCTGAGGTGGGATAATTGCTTGAACCCAGGAGGCGGAGGTTGCAGTGAGCTGAGATCGTGCCATTGTACTCCAGCCTGGTAACAGAGACAGACTGTCTCAAAAAAAAAAAAAAAAAAGCATTTATAGTAGATTCCAGCCTGCGTGACAGAGTGAGACTCAGTCTCAAAAAACAACAACAACAAAATTTAGATTCAGGGGTACATGTGCAGGTTTGTTAGATGGATATATTGTGTGATGCTGAGGTTTGGGTTTCTACTGAATCCCTCACCCAAATAATAAACATAGTACCCAATAGGTAGTTCTTACATCCTTGCCCTTCGTTTGGAAACAGTGTCTACTGTTTCCATAGATTCATTTTTTTCCCTTTTATTTGTTTATTTATTTTTTTGAGATGGAGTCTCGCTCTGTTGCCCAGGCTGGAGTGCAATGGCACGATCTCGGCTCACTGCAACCTCCGCCTCCCAGGTTCAAGCAATTTTCCTGCCTCAGCCTCCTGAGTAGCTGGGATTATAGGAGGGCGCCACCATGCCCAAATAATTTTTGTATTTTTAGTACAGATGGGGTTTCACCATGATGATCAGGCTGGTCTCGAACTCCTGACTTGTGATCTGCCCGCCTTGGCCTCCCTAAAGTGCTGGGATTACAGACGTGAGCCACCGCGCCCAGCCAATAGATTCATTTTCAAAACCACATTGCATAGTGACATTCTTTCACAAACTCGTCAAGCTGTTTGCCCAGGTGAGCAACATACTGTTTTAATAAAACAACTGTTTGTCCAGATAAGCAAACTGTTTGTCCTGATAAATTGATTTGCAAGACTTTCCTAAAGCAAACAGTGAGTTTATTTATTAATTTACTGTCTTATCTTCCTGGGCACGAATTTCCTGGAACAAAAAGTTATATTGACATGGGTGGGCTCAGTTTTAATACTTCACATTCCATGTGTGAATAACAAATGATTAAGAAGACCTGACCTAAATTCAACCAGGGAATTTTAGAGGTGGGTGATTAATCTAAGCCCATAAACTCAGCATAGAAGAAACAGAGACCTAGAGAGTTCAAATAGCCTGCCCAAATTCACAGAGCCAGTTAGTGAGAGAGTAGGCAACATAACCCAGATATTCTGGCTCCTAATCCAATGTTCTTTCCATTATACCACTCAGCTCCTATTTTGAAGTCTTTTGGACCTCAAGAAATAGTCTTTTATAACACCTCTAAATGGTTTCCAGCATCTCAAACATTTCCATAAATACAATGCAGAGATTTAAGCAGAGGCACGACATTTGCAAAGCTGTCAAGTCACATCTCACATACTTTGCAATGAAAGAAATCCAGAAATGAATATGGTCTTTTATTTTACATCGTTAAAGACCACAATCACTTTGGTAAAAATGTCCATTCCACCATTTGGTTTTCTGCACTCCATATTTGGAAACAAATAAAAAATAATGCAGAACTTTGACCAGCACTCCAATGTCATAAGTGTCCCCCTGAAACACCATATAAAGACTTTCTGTTCATTTTATGACTCTTCATCATCTAGAAAGTGTGAAATTTAGACATGTTGGTTTTATGTTTAGATTGCTAAGATAGTGGAAAGATTGATCACACATCACGTAGCAAAAAGCTTCCTACTGCTTAAGGTTCTGTGGTCCACTAGCCACGTGTGACCATTTAAATTTAAATGAATTAAAACAAAATTCAAAACTCAGTTCTTCACTCATGTATTTTTACAGTAGAAACAGCTGTGTACTTTCAGCAATGTTTTAGGGGTATGTTGTATGTGGCCACCTCACTGTTGAATGTACATCACTCTAGTAAATGTGCATCATTAAATAAACCACAAAGCAAGGTCAGGATAGGGTAACACAGTCATGAAGAGCCACAGAGTCTCAAGTGTTTTAACACAAAAAAGTTTCATTTGTTCTAACCATGTTCAAAGCAGACGTTTCTGGTCAGGCGAGGCTCTCCTGGAAACACTGCCTCTATGCAGTGATTTGGAGTGACAGGCTCAAGGAGTCGGGGGAGAGTGGATTTTGCCAGTTGTGAGCTAGGTCTGGAAGTGCCGCATGTCATTCCTCCCTAATCAGTTGGCAGTGTTTAGTCTCCTGGCCCCACACAGATGCAAAGGGGTTGAGAAGACCATCTTCCTATCAACCCAGAGAGAAGATGAAATGGCGTGTTGAGCACAGTGCACTGTCTTTGCTACTGAAGTGGGCCATCACCCGGACCTCATCACACAAACAGATGAGAATTTGTTTATGGCAAGTCTCAAGATTTTGTAACTGTGGTGGATTCACCACCCCTCCGCATGAAAGGACTATAGATCCCTGTGTCATTGATGCTAGGAGTGGCCGTCTGATTTGGGAGCCCCTCTCCTGCAGGACTGTGTGTCCCCAGAGCAGCCATCTGACTTGCTTTGTAAAGTGTGAGTGCTATGACATATGCTGCTTTGAAGCTGAAGCTTTAAGAACCATTGTGTGTGTTCCCATTGTGTTCTTTTTCTGTCTACTAAAACACTAGCAAAACCTCAGGGAGGTGATGTGCCTTCAGCCCACATCTCAGAATGACAGTGACATGGAATAGTGTCTTAGTTACCAGCAATGAATGTACAGCATGAAAGATAAACCTTTATTGTTGTCAGCCCTTGAAATTTTGGGGTTTGTTACCACAGCACAACTAAGCTGACTAATAAGGTTTCAAAACCATAGCAGTGGATGTGGCTCTTTCGAAATAATCAAGAGTATAAATTGCTTATGATTTTTGATTAATAATAAAACATTCCTGTGAATGGTAGAGAATATGACAAAAGCAATAATTTAAATTAGATACAACCTTTACTTTAGACTTCTTTGCTTGTGAAATTACCTCCCAGGTCATGTGAAAGGGGCTCTACCAGTGGCTTGAAGATGGCAGTCTCTGCTTCCCCTGCCAAATAGTGAAGGCTGCGGCAGGGGTGGAGTTCTTATGGGGTGGTTATGCTCCCATGGTCTCTGGTACTATTGGTCCAGGTACATAAAAGGGTGAAGAGCCATCCACCTGGACACAGCTTATACATAAAACAGGTTCCTACCAACCGATTTATAAATAACCTTCTGGAATTGAACATATCATATTGAAAATCACAAAATTGGTTCTATAGGCATATAGCTAATAAGAACTAATTTTGACATGTGCTTATAGCTTTTCTATTAAACCATAAAGCACATTTTATGAGTTGAAGATAATTTAGGTGTCATAAACTTTGAATGAAGATCAAGAAGGCAGAGCTGAAAGATGACTTAGTTGTAATTCATCTACCTTTTTCCAAAGTTTCAGGCAAGAGGAGTCCTATCATCCTCACTTTGCTTTTTTGAAGACTTTAAGTTTCTTTGCCGTTATTCTAAGCAAATTCTCATTAGGTCTTCATTAAGGATAGAAAACAATTATTTTGGCTGGGCGTGGTGTGGCTCATGCCTGTAATCCCAGCACTTTGGGAGGGTGAGGTGGGTGGATCACGAGGTCAGGAGTTCAAGACCAGCCTGGCCAACACGGTGAAACCCCGTCTCTAATAAAAATACAAAAATTAGCTGGGTATGGTGGCATGCATCTGTAATCCCAGCTACTCGGGAGGCTGAGGCAGGAGAATCGCTTGAACCCAGAAGGTGGAAGCTGCAGTGAGCCAAGATCATGCCACTGCACTCCAGCCTGACGACAGAGCGAGACTCCATCTCAAAAACAAAAAAAAAGAAAACAATTATTTTCCATATATCCTTTTGGTTACAGGCAATGCCTGACTATTCAAGGCCATAGAGCAGCAAAAAACATCAGTGTTGGCATGAAATCAAATCAACAAATACGTTTTTTCCTTGAGAGACACTAAATTAGATACTATGATAGATGATTAAACACTTCACAGCACCCTAAATTCTCAGCCTTCTTCAACTGACCACTGCCATGCCGTACTAGAATGGCTACAATAGGGATGGTGCCATGTTTGAGAGGCCAAAGAAGAGACCTGGAGTCAGTAAATGAGACAGGGTTTACTGAGAGGATTTACATACAGGGTGGTCCAGTGGTGACGGGCTGGACCAGAGAACGGCAACTGCTTGTAAAAAGCATGCGGTTTATACAGCATTTTTGCTTAGCACCCTCCCCGTAGCAACCTCTATCTAACCAAAAACAAAGGGCCTCAATCCCCTATATGGCCTGTGTTCCACAGAATGGGCTGAGGGTTCAGATGTTACTCATAGATAAGGAATGACTCTCCCAATCGGCCACTCCTGGATTTATTAGCTGAGAACTCTGAACACACATTTCTCTTAGGCTACAGGGTCATCCTCAGGTTATGCTTAAATTTTGCTGTCAGGTGCATCTGCCATGCAAGGTCATTCTCAGAGCAAGCTTAAGTTAGTTAGTGCTGTTAGCTGTGTCTGCCATACAACTACAAAAATCAATATTCCTTTTTAAAAAATATTAGTAGGCTGGGAACGGTGGCTCACGCCTGTAATCCCAGCCCTTCGGAAGGCCAAGGTGGGCAGATCACAAGGTCAGGAGTTCGAGACGAGCCTGGCCAACATGGTGAAACCCCATCTCTACTAAAAATACAAAAATTAGCTGGGCATGATGGCACATGCGCCTATAATCTCAGCTACTAGGGAGGCTGAGGCAGGAGAATCGCTTGAACCAGAGGTTGCAGTGAGCCAAGATCGTGCCACTGTACTGCAATCCAGCCTGGTGACAGAGCAAGACTCTGTATCAAAAAAAATTTGTTTTAAAAATAACTATTAGTAAAATGGCCTAAAAACCTGTAGAAACACAGAGAAATAAAATTAAGAAACCTAAGACCAGGTGTGGTGGCTCATGCCTGTAATCCCAGGATTTCGGAGGCCAAGGAGGGAGGATCACTTGAGACCAGGAGTTTGAGACCAGCTTGGGCAACAAAGCAAGACTCCATCTCTACAAAACATTTAAAAAATAAAAAAATTTAGCTGAGCTCACTGGTGCACACCTGTAGTTCCAGCTAATCTGGAGGCTGAGGTGGAAGGATTGCTTGAGTCTAGAAGGTCAAGGTTGCAGTGATCTCTGATCATATCACTGCACTCCAGACTGGGCAACAGAGCAAGACACTATCTCTTAAAAAAGAAAAAAAAGAAAAAGAAAAAAGAAACTTGAATTTTCTAACCCAGTGGACAAACAAAGCTCTGTAATATTCACCAAATTTCATGATAAATTGTAATAATGCTTTTAATTTTCTTTTATTTCTAACCCTTTGATTTTCTCAAAGCAATTTCTCATACTTTCATAAATAAAAATACTACCATTATGTATTTGCCAGTATATATTTATTATGCATAATACCAGACAGTAGGGAATGCAAAGATCCTTTTCTCTGGAAGTAAATCATCTGCTCAGGACAGAAATTTACATATAAAAAGAATTTAGAAAACAGCCAGGCATGGTGGCTCATGCCTATATTCCCAGTACATTGGGACACCAAGGTGGGCGGATCACTTGAGGTCAGGAGTTTGAGACCTACCTGGCCAACATGGTGAAAGCCCATCTCTACTAAAAATACAAAAATTACCTAGGCATGATGACGCCCACCTGTAATCCCAGCTACTAGAGAGGTTGAGGCAGGAGAACGCCTGGACCCGGGAGGTGGAGGTTGCAGTGAGCTGAGATTGCGCCATTGTACTCCAGCCTGGACAACAGAGCAAGCCACTGTCTCAAAAAAAAAAAAAAGAAAACCATACAATACAATACAGAATGCAATGGTCTGTGCCATAGGAAATCAGGTTTTTCTGCTTCCCATAAAACCAAAAGGATACATTCAGATATTTACCACTACCTTTCTGAACTTGGTTTACAATGAGCAGTTTCCTGTTTTACGTTGATATTCTTTAAATTCTGCTATATTTGCAATGGAATAAATTCAGGTAGATCTAACAAGCATACCCTGACAGTTTTTCATTTCTAGCAGCTAATTAAAAGCAGCTGCAACATTAGTCTTTGTAAACAGAATGCATCTTAGAGCAATTACTATCACAATTCTGCCAGACACCATGGTTTTATGGCCCAGACAAATCAGCTGACTACTTCTTTCCCTGCAATCTGCTGCACAGGGACTTCTAGATCAGGTTTTGCTTTTGCTGAATTGATGAGGTACACATAGGCATAAGGAGAAAAATTTAATTGTGCTAAAATTACATAGGTCAGTGTTTTTCTGTGTTAAAATTATAATAAGCAAATTCCAATTATAAGCAACAGTTGCTCAGAAAATCTAATTATGTTTCAAAAGCCAGTGAGGGAAAAAATGATATTTTCTGATAGAATCACTAGCTTAGCTGAATTTGAAAATGCACTTAAAATATTACCCTTCATATAGAGCATAAGATAACCAGTTGTTTTATTGCATTTATATGCATAAAATGAGAGGCTCCTGCTAGTAACTTTTAATGATTTCAAATGTTAATTGGAGAAAAAAAATCAAGTTTAAAAATAAATTGTTTTCATTTTGTAGCCAGAACTATAATACACCATGGCATTAAATATGACAAATTTATAGTAAAAAGTAAATTTTTTTTGAGACAGAGTCTCGCTCTGTTGCCCAGGCTGGAGTGTAGTGGCATGATCTCGGCTCACTGCAACCTCTGCCTCCTGGGTTCAAGCGATTCTCCTGCCTCAGCCTCCCCAGTAGCTAGGATTACAGGCACATGCCACCACTCTCAGCTAATTTTTGTATTTTTAGTAGAGACAGGGTTTCACTATTGTTGGGCAGGCTGGTCTTGAACTCCTGACCTCAAGTGGTCCACCCACCTCGGCCTCCCAAACTGTTGGGATTACAGGCGTGAGCCACTCCTCCTGGCCAAAAGTGGAATTTTTTTATAAGCACCTCTTTAGTATTTTTATGCATGTCTCCGAACGCCAAAAACATTCTTAAGTTAATTTCTAGTTCCACTGTAAAAAGTAATATTTCCATTTCTGGGTAAAGATGGATTGAAAAATATATTTATTTTTATTCTCTCCTGAAACTCCTCTAAAGATATAATTTAAAAAAACACAAAAAACTGGTGCCCATAAGAGAATGTGATAGGAAAGAGCAGTAATAAACTGTTAAAAGCTGGGATACAGATGGGTGAGGAGTGACTGATGCTGCAGACCTAAGAAAGCAAATGCTCCTTAATGAATAATATCATCACAGGGTTAAATGAGATAATGTATGTTACAAAACCAGTATCCAAGAAATGCTGGCTTTTATTATTAACAAAATGTTTACAAAGTGTGATGTTCTGGAAGGCAGAATAACATTTTTGAACTAGTGAGCAGAGGATTTAAGAATAAGGTTAGGAGAAAAATGTAACTTAGCAAGACCAAAGCTGGGTGTTACTCAAGGAAAAGGCTTATTTTAGACTCTTCAAGGAAGCCATGCTCTTCCAGTTAAGACTAGGGTAACTTTGCCGAGGAAATCCTTTGAAGACAATGAAGAGAACCAAAGGAGGGTATCTTTGGAAATCCAATAAAGTTGAGAAATTAAAAATTTGACCAGGGGAAACACCAAAAAATAGGCCTAATCCCAAATCATAAATAGAGTGTGTACCTGATGCCTATTTTAAGGCCTCTGAGTCCCTCTTTTGATGAAAGGTTAAGTGCAGCTGAGACTCTTCCAGAGGACATTCAAGAAGACATTCATCCTGAGGAGGTGAAAAACCAGAGCTGGGAAATATGTAGCAGGGAGGTGACTTCAAGGTCCAGGCAGGAAATCCTCTGGATTCTTTGAGAGGAGTCACAGAGCTGATTATTGGACCCAGAAGCTCAGGGACATAGGAGGCCACATCTATACTTAACTGGCTTTGTCACTTCATAAAGGGAGAAAATGAAAGTCTAAAAAATTCAAATCTGGGCTCCGGCTCTGAATAAGCAGGGCTTTGCTTCTTTACCTAGTGCGAGGGGAAATCCTCCACCTTAAATCTTCTTTAGCCTCATGACAAAGATTTTTTTTTTTCTTTTTTGAGAGGGAGTCTTGCTTTGCTGCCCAAGATGGAGTGCAGTGGCGCAATGTTGGCTCACTGCAACCACTACCTCCCAGGTTCAAGCAGTTCTCCTGCCTCAGCCCCCTGAGTAGCTGGGATTACAGGTGCTTACCACCATGCCCAGCTAATTTTTGTAATTTTAGTAAGATGGGGCTTCACCATGCTGGCCAGGCTGGTCTCAAACTCCTGACCTCAAGTGATCTGCCTGTCTCGGCCTCCCAAAGTGCTAAGATAACAGGCATGAGCCGTTGCACCCGGCCCCTATGACAAAGGTATTAATTACTTCAGTCTAACACACAATCATCACATAATTTTTAAAAATCCTTATTATTGCTATGAAAAATATTTCGCTTATTCCCACAATTTTAGGAAAGTTAGCACACTGGGAATCAAGAAAGTAGAGATTTAGACTCCCTTACTATCCAATCATCACATCATTAGACTTAAAGCACCGGCTAGCACAAAGAGGAAGCAAAACAATTTAACTCCAGGTGTTTTTGTCTATTTTAAGAAGGGATCAATATTTTGATGTCAGGTTCAACTTTAGTTAATATGGATTAATACATAAGAATACCAAGTTTCTCCTTTGTAATGTATACTTCACCTGGAAATTGATTTTATCATTTATGTAAAATATAAGCATATTCTTGGAATTATTTCTGGTGGAATGGCATCCGGAAACTGGTGTGAATGTGTTTCTCCACAGAACTGCTTCATCACTTGCGGCTGCAGAGCCTGCTATTTCTTCAGACGCACAGGCAGATGACTTCACACAGATAAATGCAGAGCAGCATGCCTTCCACCATGTGCAATAACCCCTCTTAAACGATATCTTCTTACACATTGGTTTACATGTCAATGGTCTTTAAAGAACTATGAAATATATAGTGCTCTTTTCGCTTAATACTCCATATGTCCAAAACCTGTCTTATCGTATGTGGAAAAAGGTGGCTGCTCTGTTAAAAGTGCAATGCTGTTTTAACCAAGGAACAGATGTTTTCCCTAAAAATGAAGTGTGAACTCCTTAAATACAAATGTGACGCAAGAGCCTCACGCGCCACAGCTCAGGGTTCCAAACTGAGTGACGTCCTCCACCAAGAAATGATGCCCGGCCTGCAGTGCGCCAGGACAGCCTGCAGCAGTGCAGAGTAACCCCCAATGTCAGCGTGCGGGACAACTGCCATTTTTACCAACCCAGCCAGCCACTAGGCTTTTGTACAAATTTAGAGGCTGCTCAGACCAACAAGCAGCCACCTGCCTGAGGTTTTAATATTGCTAAGTCATAAGATCCCTGCTTCTATGGTCCATCCACCAGATAGAATAGCCTGGAGCAGTGGCTCCAACTTGAATCAAATGAAAGGCAATCAAATTCTAACCAAGTGAAATCCTGAGCTTAGTTCTGTAAATCACAGACAAATTTGCTGACCTAGCCAACAGGTCAGTCCCCTTTCATCCCATTCCTGACCTATCTTGGCTTTCTGTCTGCCTTTTCCCTGAAACTGTAGCTTAAGTTCCAGCAAGAACTAGAGCCAAGCCTGCTCAGCTGCAAAAGGTAGGCACCAAGCCTACGTAAGTGAAGAGCAGGCCCTGTCAAAGTACTCTCCAGGTCAGTCAAGTGGAGAATACTCTGACCAGGGCCCGCTCTTCTTTAACACTCATACCTGGATCTCTCTAATGCTGTGCTCTTACTTTCCTACGGACTGTGTTCAACGGTGATCTCTTCATGTTATGAATGAGTCAGAATTACTCTGAGCTCTGAGGGTGACACATAGAATTTTGAGGGATCCCTACCCTCAATCAGCCTACCATCTAATTAAAAATTTGACTAAATCTTATATAATTACAGCTATCCCAAGAAAAGTATAATTTAAGGAATATTACTGTGTTTCAGTGATTCATACTTCTAGAAATATGCTTTTTTCCTGCTTTTTTCCCCATAAGATTTAAAAAGTAAAAAAAAAAAAAACAACGCGATAATCACAATCATATTAGCACAAAATAGTCAGGGCCACAGTATGCATACTGCTTTGCAATCTGAATTTGAATTTAATATACATTCTAAACACATGTATATCACTATTTTTAACAGCTGCAAAAACTTTGGTAAGCTCATCTTTACACTGGTTCCAATATTTTTATCATTAAAAAGTTTTTGCAATAAATATTTTATATAAATATCTATATTCTACTAAATCATCTTAGCTTTAATAATGTGTTTTCTTTATCCTTGTTTCATTTTTTTTTTAACTCAACCCTCTATACCTCCCCTTAACCACCTCCACCCCTCCAGCCACGAAACCATGGTTAGCATCCCAGTGAACATCTTTCACATCTTTTCCTTTGCCTATAAAGTTGTGAACATATACATACATGTTATTGCTTGTCTTACAAAATTTAGATTATACTATACACATTTCTGGGCAACTCATGTGCTTCATTTAAAAAAAAAAAAAGTCCCAGAAACTCCTCCAGATCAACAGATAAAGATCTAACTCAAAATTATACCTATCAGCAAATTGTAAAATAATTTAGAAAATCAAAGACACGCTATTTTAGAAACTATAATTCTTTTTCTTTGAGACTGAGTCTAGCTCTGTTGCCCAGGCTGGAGTGCAATGGTGTGATCTTGGCTCACTGCATTCTGCACCTCCCGGGTTCAAGAGATTCTCATGCCTCAGTCCCCCAAGTAGCTTGGATTACAGGTGCGCACCACCACACCTGGCTAATTTATGTATTTCTAGTAGAGACAGGGTTTCATCATGTTGGCCAGGCTGGTCTTGAACTCCTGGCCTCAAGGGATGCACCTGCCTCGGCCTCCCAAACTGCTGGGATTACAGGCATGAGCCACCGTGCCCAGCCAAAAAACTGTAATTCTTAAAGAATTTTGTAAAGTGATTTAATACTAGATAAAAAACAGTAAGTAACATGTAACTACCCTATGACCCAGCAATTACACTCTTGGGAATTCACCCAAGAAAAATGAAATAATGTCCACAAAAAGACTGGTATACAAATGTTTAATAGTACCTTTGTTCCTAATAACTATAAATGAAAAATGACTCAAATGTCCATCAACAGGTAACTGCATAAACAAAAATGTGGGACATTCATACAATAGAGTGCTCTCAGCAACAAAAAGCAACAAACAACGGAGATAAACACAATAACACTGATGAAACTCAAAACCTTTACACTGAGTGAAAGAAGACAACACAAAAGAGTACATACTGTATGATTTGATTTGTATGAAATTCTGGAATAAACACTAATCTACAATTATAGAAATCAAAACAGTAGGATAGAATGATAGAAATCAAAATCTGAGGGCAAGGAACAAGGGACTTTCTCGAGTGATGGAAATGTTTCATATCTTGATTGACGCAGTGGTTGTATACATGCATGTATACATGTGTCCAAAAACAACTGAACTGTACACTTAGGATCCGAGCATTTTATCATATGTAAGTTATATCTCAATGTAAATGATACCTCCATCATTAAACTGGGATAAAAACGTTAAGAAAGGAGAAATAGGAACCCTCATACATTACTGCTAGAAATATAAAATGGTGTGGCCACTTTGGAAAATAGTTTCACAATTTCTCAAAAACCATAAAATGAACCAGCAGTTCCACTCCTAGGTACCTACTGAAAAGAAATGAAAACGTATGTCCACACAGAGACTTACATGTGAAGTTCACTGGAGCATTACTCATAATAACCAAAAAGTGGAAACAACCTACATGTCCCAAAACTAATGAACAGATACACAAAATGTGGTACATGCATACAAGGGTACATTATTCAGCAGCAGAGGAACAGAATACTGACACAGGCGACAACATAGATGAACCTTGAAAACATTATGCTTAGTGAAAGCAGTCAGATGCAAAAGTTCACATATGGTACCATCTCATTTATATGAAATGTCCAGAATAGGAAAATCCATTGAAACAAGAAGTAAATTAATGATTGCTTGTGGATAGGGGTAAAAGTGCAAACAGGGATTAACTATAAATGGACATGAGAGATCCTATTAGGAGGATGAAAATGTTCTAAACCTGAACATTTATCGTTATGTTACGGTTGCATCACTCAGTAAAGCTACTAAAAATTATTGAATACTAAAATCATCTTGAAATAGGTGATTTTTATGACATATAACATATATTTCAATAAAGTTGTTTTTAAAAAGTTAAGGAAAAAATTGGGGGATCTTTCCAACTTATTTGGAACAGTAATCTAAGGATGTTAAAAGCTTAGAATGGGCTGGGATTGGTGGCTCATGCCTGTGTCTCAGCACTTTGGGGAGGCCGAGGCGGGTGGATCACCTGAGGTCAGCAGTTGGACAGCAGCCTGGCCAACATGGCGAAACCCCGTCTCTACTAAAAATACAAGAATTAGCTGGGCTTGGTGGCGTGCACCTGTAATCCCAGCTACTCAGGAGGCTGAAGCAGGAAAATCGCTTGAACCTGGGAGGCAGAGGTTGCAGTGCACCAAGATCGTGACACTGCACTCCAGCCTGGGTGACAGAGCAAAACCCCATTTTGGAAGAAAAAAAAAAAAAAAAAGCTTAGTATGTGTTAGAAACACCAGGTAAGAAGAAGAAAAGGGAAAGTAGTGTACATTGTTGAATCTCCCCTCAAATGCTTTTTTGGATATCTATTCATGCATTCATTCTTTGTCCTGCCAGAATGCTGGGGATAAACTAGTAAACGAAATAAGCATGATCTACCTTGTGCTTACACATTAAAAAGAGAAAACAGACCCCAAAAGGTCAACTAATAAATGCTTCCAAATAATAAATGCTAGAAAATAAAGAGGAAAAAATCAATAGTTTTGTCTTATAGTAACAATAACCACATAGAATGGGGAATTTTAAAATTCTACTTACAAGAAACTATAAAATATTTAGGAAAAGTATACATCCTACATGAAAAAGACAATAGAACGCATATTTAAAATACTAAAAGGTTTGAATAACTGGAAATACATACATTTCATGCTTGTGAATCAGAAGATTCACTCCAATTAGACTGCCAATGAGGTTTTAGAGCTGAATTATTTAAGTGATTTAAAAATACATTTATTGAAAAGTAAAGATCTGGAAATAACTAAGAAAATTATGAATAAAAAAATGAAAGGAATAATTACTATTTAAAAATTTCCACTAAAGACAATGCTTTCACACATTATGATACTGGCCTGTAAATACATCAGTGGAACAGAGCAGAAAATCTGGGAAAAGATGTAAATATAGACAAGAGATAGCAACTCATTTCATAGGGCAAAATAGTTTGATTATGCTGACACAATGGTTAACTGGAAGAAAACAAATAAAGAGTAATCCAATGGATTAAACTTTTGTCTCTTTTTTTTTGGAGACAGGGTCTTGATCTGTGGTCCAGGCTTGAGTGCAGTAGTGTGAACGTTGTGCACTGCAGCCTCAAACTCCTGGGCTCAAGCAATCCTCCCACCTTGGCCTCCCAGGTGGTTGGGACTACAGGTGTATGTCACCACACCTGGCTCAGCAGATTACACTTTAACTGAAAAATACAATATTAAAACTTTAGAAGAAATTTAAGAATATTTATATAACTTACCAACTGGCAGATGTTTTTGTGTAAAACAAAAAATAATGACACTAAAAAGGAAAAACTAGATATATCTGACTCTGTACCCATCCTACATTTTATAAGACAAAAGATACATAAAGCCCACAGAGAAAGAGTAAAGAAGGGAAAGCTATTTTCAAGACAAAGGGATAATATTTACAATAGACAAAGATCTCCTATGAATTCATAGGGAAAACAATGAACTCTCCAAAACAAAAATGTGATGATGCCTTTTTATTTCTGTCATAAACAAGATTACAATATGTTCGAGATTATTATGTAAAAGCTGTCTCAGAACTCTGTGGGAAGAAGCAGAGTGCTGTCTTGTTTTGTTTTTGTTTCAATATGAAAATAGTTTCTGGAACTCTTGGTAAGACATCATTTGTGGAATAAGTAATTCCTAAAGAGTTCACATTCATTTATCCAAAAAATGTTGACTGAATTCCAAAAAGACACAAATTTCTTAGAGAAGTGTTTGATGAACACATTTGGCAACTATATATAAGTCTGAATACTTTTTCAGAGATGAAAATCAAAATAAAGTAAGTGGCTAATAATTTCTAGAAAGTTGAAGAATATTGGGTTTAGAGTAAAGAATTGCTGTCTTTGGGTGTTTTTTTCTGTCTTTGAGCTACTGAACTTAGAAGAAGCAAAACTCTAAAGATGTTAAAACTAGGTGAACATGACTCTAGCTGTTATTTTTTTGTTTTCTTTTTTAGAGAACATATATCAGAATGATCACAATGTAAGTTACAGCTCTCATAGATAGCTGAGAAATAAGTGAACATCACGGTTACCTCAGCTACTCAGCAATGAATACTGAGTTATCCAACCAGGTCAGCAAGGCATCACTTTAAGGAATCCAGGTGAAAGTTTCTAGGAGTCGGACAATAGATGGTGGTCAATTAAAACTCTGCCTGGGCCGGGCGCGGTGGCTCAGGCCTGTAATCCCTCCCAAGGAGGCCAAGGCGGGCGGATTGCCTGAGCTCCGGAGTTTGAGGCCAGCCTGGGCAACATGGTGAAACCCCGTCTCTACTAAAATACAAAAATAAAAATAGCCAGGGGTGACAGTGTGAGCCTTAGTTCCAGCTACTCAGGAGGCTGAGGCAGGAGAATTACTTGAACCGGGGAGGCAGAGGTTACAGTGATCCAAGATTGTGCCACTGCACTCCAGCCTGGTGACAGAGTGAGACACTGTCTCCAAAGAAAAAACAAACAAAAGAAATTCTGCCTCTGCCTGAACAGAGCGGGACTCCAGGGCAGTCAGCTGGGAGCTGAGCCGGGTGGTGAACTCAGGCACTTTATATTGTTGGTATTAGTTGGGTTACGCTGTCATCCTGGTGATGTTGGTTTAACAACTGAAAAATGCCTAAAGATAAGAAGGAGAATAGAGGATAGCTTGGCCTAGGGCAACAACTGGAGTTGAGATTAATATAATTAATGTCTAGCATGGAAACACCTTAAGAACAAAGACCTTATTGGTCTTATTTAGCAGTGGATCCCCAGTTCTGGAACTGTGCCTGGCACATGGTAAGCACACAAAGGAATGGATGAACAACCTGTCCTACCCAGGTCAGCATTTTCTGAGAGTAACATTGACCATTCATAAAAACCCTGGAGGTTTTATGTTTAGTAGACACTCTGGACTCCCCTACAAGTGCACGTCAGGCGTGACAGAGAGGGCCTGTGTCTTGGGAGTTTTCCACTCCTTTAAAACACCTAAAGCTGTGGGAATAGGGGACAAGAGAGAACAAGGTGAATTCAACCACATCTACCTGAAGCCTTGGGAAAGGCTCTAGATTCTGGATCTCTTACTACCTTTTCTCTGGAGGGCTTTTTCTTCACCATCAAAGTGTTAAGTTCAGAGATTCAAGTGTGAGTTTAGAGTAAGGGGGCAAAGCAGCTTGCTTGCAAATCAATTTCCCCACAAGACTCTAAGGTAAGGTTCTTTTGAGTGAAGGAATCTTGTCTTTTCGTCTCTATATAACCAGTATCCAGTATAAAACCAAACTAGCCAGTCCCTGTCACAAAAGATCCAGCTACTTGGGAACTCCAGTTAACCACAACCTATATCCTTCACTAGCACTGATTCCCTCCTCTTTGGGTAACTGATCATTCTAGACTTACCACATAGATACAAGCCAGACAGCAATGTGTGCATTCGTGCCTGGTCCCGATTGAAGCAAACATAAAAGGAAGGGAGGGAGAGGCAGAGAAAATTGATGCAAAGAAACAAGGAAGGAAAATCTGTCTTACTGTATAATGCTCAATGTCAGCAGTTGATATGTATATATGTATATACCAGCAATGTCATATGTATATATACACACATACACACACACACACATATATATATAGAGAGAGAAAGAGACAAAGTCTTGCTTTGTTACCCAAAGTGCAGTGGCATGATCTTAGCTCAAGGCAACCTCCGTCTCCTGGGTTCAAGTAATTCTCCTGCCTCAGCCTCCCAAGTAGCTGGGACTACAGGTGCATGCCACCATGCCCAGCTAATTTTTATATTTTTAGTAGAGATGGGGTTTCACCATGTTGGCCAGGCTGGTCTCCAGCTCCTTACCTCAAGTGATCCACCCGCCTCGGCCTCCCAAAGTGCTGAGATTATACGTGTGAGCGACTGTGCCTAGCCTAGTTTATAATTGTTAAAACATAAATACACAAACCACCAAAAAAGAAAAGCACTCATATTGCCATTTCAGTCATAGCAGGACTGTAGCATAGCCTTACTGTGTACTCCAGACAAGGTGCCCCAACTGAGGTACCACGGAAGAAGAATGCCCTGAAGGCTGTGTCTGCGGACTTGAAGTGATAAGGAAAGGAAAGCATCCCCATCTAGCTCTGCATAAGCACACCTAGTGCCACGCTCCCCAGGATCCTAATTTACAATGTGATTCCATTTTTAAAACAACAGCAAAGCTTTATTTCCAGTTCCCACAGCATCGCTATCGGGACCCAGCTGTGACTCCAAGACCCAGTCTGGCAGTCCGGCCACTCCCTGGAACACTGGCAGAGGGAAAAGGGCATGGGACACCAGGCATGTGTTACTAAGTCTCCTGCCTGAGCGTGATGTGTGTCGCCTCTGTTCCCACTTCATAGGCCCAAACAAGTCAAGTAACCATGTCTGCTTTCAACAGGCGGGAATGTAGATTTTGCCTATTGAGAGGCATCCCCAGGAGGAGCAGTAAACTTCTGAGAATGGTCTATCATAACAGACATCTTTGTCTTGTTCTCAGTTTCGAAGGGAAATTTCTCATCGTTTTGCTATATTTTAAGAATGAATTTGGGCAATTAACTATTAAATCTTATATTTGAAGGTCAGGTCACTTAAACTCCCTGGGGTCTGAAAAATGACAGGATTGGCTAGATCAGGGCTTCTCAACCTCAGCAGTAGTGACGTGCTGGTGTAGGGCTGTCCTGTGCACTGCAGCGTTCTTGGCAGCATTCCTGACCTCCATCCCTGGATGCCAGCAGCACCCACCCCACTTGTGACCAAAAGTATCTCCGGAAATTACCAAATGTCTCCCTGGTTGAGAATCACTGGACCAGAGAATCGCTAATGTCATTTCAAACTCTGAAATTCAATGCTCCGCTAATCTCTCCTCAAACTGATAAAGACCCTTTGCTGAATTTTGGTCACACAAAATTATGCCAGCCCAAGTAAGAACTCTACAATCCGTACCGTGGCATTTACTTCACCTGCTGAGGACATAGAATCTAGATCCACAAGCCTCTAATACACTAACTACAGTTCTATAATCTTTAAAGAGTTGAGTACAATGCAGAGAAATGACTAAATAATATTCTTGGAGAAGGTGGGGAATCGGGTCTTTTTATATAAGTAATGTTTAGGCTCCAGCCCAAGAAGGTTTTGTTCATAAGTGGTTTAGACATATTTTATTTATTGAATGTATATCCTGCCTCAATCCAAAAAGCATTTAAGGCAGCTTACAAAGAGGCATACAAAATAAAATGGAAAGGAAGTAAGAAAAATAGGGGGAAATAGGTAAGGAACAGAGAAAACAAATACGCCAATCCAAAAAGTCAATACCATTTCTGTGACTCTAGCAGCTATTTTTTCTTTTTCAGAGCATGAAACTGAGCTCAGAATTTCAGGATGCCTAAGAGAAAGCTGGAAATAAATAATTAATTTGCCTTCTCAGAGAATGGAATTATTTGCTAGTGAAACAAGGTTTTTCTTAGGATTAAACTCAGGGACAGGTTTCATGTGGGCCCTGTGTGGGGAACAAGTGTGAAAGGGACCCATGTCAATTCCATATTCTCGCCTCTACAGTGTCACAGCTAAGCCTGTTCTTATATGAACTTTAAATATAATTTAAAAGCGTAACTTTGAAACACAGTTTGGTGAAAGTATCTTGGGGGCCAGGCACAGTGGCTCATGCCTGTAATCCCAGCACTTTGGGAGGCTGAGGCCGAGGCATGAGGATCACTTGAGCCCAGGAGTTCAAGACCAGCCTGGGCAATACAGTGAGACCCTGTCTCAAAAAAAGGAAGTGTATCTTTGGAAGCTAAAGCCACATGGGTAGAAGTTTCTAATGAAAGCTGTCCGGCGACCTAGGTGATCCAACGATAATATATCATTTTCTACAGAAATAATTTTTCAAAGTGTGGTTAGCAGAGAAAACTTTTCTTCAAAGAGAACCTTCTAGAAAAGTCTAATATATAAAATGGGTCCAGGCTGGGCAGTGTCTTACACCTGTAATCCCAGCACTTTGAGAGGCCGAGGTGGGAGGATCGTTTGAGCCCAGGAGTCTGAGACCAGCCTAGGCAAGATAGTAGAGAGCTCGTCTCTACTAAGAAAAAAAAAAAAATTAATGGAAAAAATGGGTCCAGGCCAAGCTGCTTCTTCCCTTCCTTCCACTCTCTCCCCTCCTCTCCTGTGGCAGAATTCAAAAGCCACTAGCCTGAAAATAAAACTTCAAATACCTAGAAAAGATTCAACAGTTCAATAAACATTTATTGTGCTAAGTATCAGAGTAAGTAAATTTTATCTATTATTTTTCTTGAAAATAATTTTTCCATTGATCTTTTTACGAGATAATTAACAGTTCCAGGTACAATTCCCCATCAGAGCCTGGAGTGCTCATTGAACCCAGATCCTTAAACTCTGCAGAGTTAATCACAGAGCCACCTTCTGCTATAGAAACTAAAGCTCCTGAGCAGGATCCACGCAGGGGCAAGGCTGTCCCATCTCCTCACAACAGATGCGCACAAAGCAAGGATTTTTCTTACGGTCCATTTTGTGTTTTTTTGTTTGTTTGTTTGTTTGAGATGAAGTTTCGCTCCTGTTGCCCAGGCTGGAGTGTGCAATGGCGTGATATTGGCTCAATGCAACCTCTGCCTCCTGGGTTCAAGCCATTCTCCTGTCTCAGCCCCCCGAGTAGCTGGGATTACAGGTACCCGCCACAAACACCCGGCTAATTTTTTATATTTTTAGTAGAGTCAGGGTTTCACCATGTTGGCCAGGATGGACTCGAACTCCTGACGTCAGATGATCCACCCACCTTGGCCTTCCAAAGTGCTGGGATTACAGGAGTGAGACACCGTGCCTGGCCCTCAATGGTCCCTTTTGGATCCACAGTGGACCTGATTAAGACAGTGGTTCACGTCCCAAGTTCCTGCCTTGCTCAGCATGGCTGAGGCAGTTTGGGCCTGAAATGTTTTCATCACAAATGTTATCAGTGATCGACTACTGTTAGGACTTTCTGGTTCCTGTTCTCAGGCAACTGTTCTCACCTCAACCTCAAGGACACCGCACCCCACCCTCCCATCCTTTTCCCATGAAGCCCGGGTTGAAACCACTGAGCAGTTGGCTTCCATGCCTTGCCCTGGACCCTCATCTGCCTTTGCCCCTTAGTCTGAACTGAGGCTCTTCAAAGAAATGACTTACCCAAGCCAGGTCTCACCATGTGAGTAGAAAACAAGAAACAAAACAAAATAAAAACACAGAACACAATCCAATATAATTGAAAAAATTAATATAGAACTAGTTAATTTAGAGCAATCTAGTATTTCCCAGTTTACACAAGCAGTTTACATGTTAGAGAATGTCTACCAATGTCTACCAAAATTACCTTTATCAAAGCTGTGTTTTCCTTCTTTGCAAAAGATTGAAAAATAGAAATTAAAAAATACATCCAACTTTCAATAATAGTAGCAAGCACTTATATAGGGCCTACTATGAGCCAGGTTTTGTTTAGGAATGAGATACACAACTGTACACACACACACACACACACACACAGAGGTATATACACACACACACGCCATCTCCTTTTAACCTTCATGTAACCTATTGAGGACACTATTCCTTTTTCAAAGATGAGGGAAGTAATCACAAGGAAGTTAAGAAACTTCACTGAAGTCAAAAAGCTAGTAAGTGGTAGGGCTGAGATTTGGTACCAGGAAGCCTGGCTCCAGAATCTGTGCTGTTAACCACAACATAAAGCTGTTTCTGGGTTTCCCTCAATCACATAGCACCCAGCAATAGGGAAATTCCTGTCAAATAAGAATGATAGGCCAGGCACGGTAGGTCACGCCTGTAATCTCAGCACTTTGGAGGCCGAGGTGGGCAGATTATCTGAGGTCAGGAGTTTGAGACCAGCCTCGCCAACATGGTGAAGCCCCATTTCAACCAAAAATACAAAAATTGGCCAGGCATAGTGGTGTGCACCTGTAGTCCCAACTACTTGGGAGGCTGAGGCAAGAGAATCAGTTGAACCCAGGAAGCAGAGGTTGCAGTGAGCTGAGATCTCACCACTGCACTCCAGCCTGGGTGACAGAGAGACACTCTGTCTCAAAAAAAAAAAAAAAAAAAAAAAAAGGAATGATTCTCAGCCACTTCCCAGTTATTGCTATGTGCTCATAGAAAAAGAAACAATTTTTAAGTCTAAGCAAAACACAAATATGTATGAATAAGTTCAGCAAAAACAAATCCTATCATCCACTCTCCAGTCTATCATAAATGCATCATTGCTTTTGCTATCTCAGAATATTGATAAGCATTTTATTTTTCATTTCATTTCATTCTAACAACAGAAAGCCACAGCATTCTACACACTCATGCGTTAGGTAGTAGCTGAAAATATCTGATGATTTCATGATCTAGATAGTCTAAACCTGACTCTGGAAAATAGAAGAGAACATGTATAATTTATGATATGGAATCAGAAGCTTCCTGAATCAACTTAAAACAAGTTAATTATGTTCTTATTATAAAGGCAACACATGTTATGGCAGAAAAATTTAAAACCTTACATTCTTATTATAAAAGCAATACGTGTTATGGTGGAAAAATTTTAAATCTAAGAAACAAAGTTAAAACCCATTACCCAAGGAGAACCAATGCAAACATTTTGTGTATATCTTTTCAATTTTATTTCTATGTTGATACCAGCTACCACTTATTGGGCATCTAAAGATTGTCAGGCACCATGCCACATCCTTACTGATGTTTTCTTATTCAATTTTCACAAAAACCTATGAGGCAAGAGCCACTATTATGCCCTCTTTTTTGTAATTGAGGTTTAGAGAGGTTGAGAATTTGCCTTCAGTCAAAGATTCCAATCCGGAACTACATACAGTACAGGGATTACTGATGCTGTGATGTCAGTGAGGCAGGCGCCTGTCTATAATCCCACATCAGGCACTGCGCTTGGTAGAGGCTTACAAATGTGGACAGGTTTACTCTCCTCTAGTCTTATCCCTTTTTTTCATTTGAATACAGGCTCTCAGGTTTACTTTAACTCAAGCTTTCTCAGCCTGGGCACTACTGACATTTGAGGGTGGATTATTCTTTCCTGTCCTGTGCAGTGTAGGATGGTTAGCAGCACCCCTGGCTTCTACCCACTAGACGCCAGAAGCATCCCCCCCAGTTGTGACCATCAAAAATGTCTCCAGATAGCCTGGCATGGTGGCTCACACCTGTAATCCCAGCACTTTGGGAGGCAGAGGCAGGTGGATCACCTCAGGTCAGGAGTTCGAGACCAGCCTGACCAATGCGGTGAAACTCCGTCTTTACTAAAAATACAAAAATTAGCCAGGCGTGGTGGCAGGTGCCTGTAATCCCAGCTACTCGGGAGACTAAGGCAGGAGAATCGCTTGAACCCAGGAAGCAGAGGCTGCAGTGAGCCAAGATTGCGCCGCTGCACTCCAGCCTGGGTGACAGAACGAGACTCCGTCTCCAAAAAAAAATGAAAAATAAAAATAAAAAAATAAATGTTTCCAGACATCGCTAAATGTCCCAGGGAGAAGGAGTAAAGCAGCTCTGGACTGAGAAGTAGGGCAGTTTAATAAAATTTCTGCAATCTCTGCTTCATAGTATGATCAACATGGTCTGTTCACTGAGATAGGCCTTTTTCATAATTCACAGAAACAACTCAATTAAGAGTAACAATAATTTTCCACTTAGAATGAGCCTCTTTAGGACTCCTGAACAGTTCCGCAGGTACTTCTTTATGGTTTTGAGGTGTTCTGCATTTTTTTATCGTGTGTTGCTTTTGAACAGATGAATCTTTGCACATCCTCAAACCCGCTGAGTTATAAATGAGTTCGAGGCAAGGTTTGGTTGCCTCAAACCAAACCCTCTTGATAAATGAGTTTTGACAGAGCATCAACTCAAATACTTTTTTTTTGTTTTTTTGTTTGAGACAGTGTCTCGCTCTGTCACCAGGCTGTACTACAGTGGCGCGATCTCGGCTCACTGCAACCTCCGACTCCCTGGTTCAAGCGATTCTCCTGCCTCAGCCTCCTGAGTAGCTGGAACTATAGGCATGTGCCACCATGTCCAGCTAATTTTTGTTTTGTTTTGTATTGTTTTGAGATGGAGTCTTGCTCTGTCGCCCAGGCTGGAGTGCAGTGGTGCGATCTCGGCTCACTGCAAGCTCAGCCTCCCGGGTTCCCACCATTCTCCTGGCTCAGCCTCCAGAGTAGCTGGGACTACAGGCGCCTGCCACCATGCCCAGCTAATTTTTTTGTATTTTTAGTAGAGACGGGGTTTCACCGTGTTAGCCAGGATGGTCTCGATCTCCTGACCTCGTGATCCGCCCGCCTCGGCCTCCCAAAGTGCTGGAATTACAGACATGAGCCACCTCGCCCAGCCAACTCAAATACTTTTAAACAAACCTGTCCAGTAAATCCTAGAATCTCTTTTCAAGTATCTCTTCTAGTAACTCTAGTCTTTCCCCTCCTAATATTCCATTTTCCTAATCCATCTTTATTGTAATTCCTCTGAGCTCTCACGTGAACCTCAGGCTCTCAAGGAATACTTTGCCCGATTTATCATGGTCCCTTCTGGATCTTTCTCAAGAGACCTCCCTGTGCTTCAGCTAATTAGGGCAGTGTCAGGCATGGGCATGACCCCAGACGAGCCCCTTCACCCGTGCTGTCAGCACGCGCAGCTGTCAGGGAGCTCATTAAAAATAATTTTGATGAAGAGTACAAACACTGACAATTGGCTCCTGTGACCTTCTAAAATCCATTTTACCTCTTGAATGTTTTTCTTCCAGTAGTCACATTGCTTCCTAGAGTGTTAATGGATTCACTTTTGTCCTTAGAGGCCCTTGAAGAACAAGCTTTCTCTTTAACTATCTATGTGCCGTTGAAAGGGGTTTCTGAATCCAGACTGCAATGTGCCCCATTTGACCCTCACAACTAAGGAAAAGATACGGAGGGACAGGTTATATCTGGCTTTCTCTACGTACCCTAATTGCCTCTCTAACAAATACTATAAAGTTTCATTTACCTGCAGGAAATAATCCCAATCCATTCACTTTCCTAAGTGCAGTGGAAATTTTGCAGTCTAAAATAATGAATAGTTTGACGCCAATAAAAAAGAGAAAAGAGACAAAGATAGGATTGCATGGTAGTAAACTTTCTTTAGTCTTTCAATTTTGAACCATATATTCTAATTTATTTTCAGTTTACAGGGTGGAAAGAACTGATTTTTAAGTGCACTAATGAGAATTGCGGCATAATAGCATGGCCATTAAAACCACAAAGATTCCTTAAAAAATATAACAGTAAATCAATACCATCGGTAAACAAGATACATTCTACACATTATCAGGATAATTAACACAAGCTGCTATAATAGACAAATCCGTAAGTCTCAATGATTTAACTCAACATCAGTCTATTTCTCGCCCAGGTAAAGTTGAAAGTAGACTGGTAGTTCCTCCTCCAACTTATAGCTGTGCGATCCGCCATATGCCACTTCCAAGTTCGTTTCACTAAGAGAAGAAAGGAAGAAAGGAAACACACAGGAGGTGGAGGCTGCAGTGAGCTATGATTGTGCTGCTGCACTCCAGCCTGGAAGACAAAGTGAGACTCTGTCTTAAAAAAAGGAAAATAAAAAAGTAAAATTTGAAATTTCATAGTTTTACATTTTGGTTTTAGCATATTTAGCTGAAAAAGACTAGTCCAAAGCTTCATGAACATCTCTTACACATGTGGAATGATAACACAGGGGTCCTGGGTTCTGAGCATTGGCCTGGGAGTGGTACTAGTGGATTCTGTTCATGGGCCACTGACTCATACCAGTCTCATGATTCTAACTCAACAAAACGGGAAGGTAGGAAATAGAAAGGGCCACATGGAATATGTGGTGAGCACCAGAATCTATGTTCCAAAGACATGACTACAATACTGGAAAACTGGAAATAGCAATTTTTAATTTTTATATTTTACATAATAAAAGATTATCAAGCCATTAAAATGTTTTCCAAGAATATTTAATGGCACAGAAACATGCTCATAATACAGTCTTGAGTGAACAAGCGGGATACCATACTGAATATATACTGTCTTTCTGAAAAGTAAGGATATGCAGGAAAAACACTAGAGGAAAATATCACTTTGTTACCAACAGTTGGCCCTGCAGAGTATGATTATAGGTGATTTAATGTTATTCTCTATACACTTGTTTATTGTCAAATTCTCCACAATAAACATGTATTAGTCTTATAATAAAAATATTATTAAAGAAATAAGAATTTATACCATTCAAATAAAACAGAAGTACGTATCCACCTCAGTACCTAGTACATTAATCAACCCTCAAATGCTGCATAAATTAATGAAAAGGCAAGAAGAATTAAACAATAAAATATTACACTCATATGAAAATCTATTATAATGAAAATCATTCTCAATTAGGTGTGGAGCTAATAAGAAGCAAGCAGAAATACTGGAACAATCCTCAGAACTCAAGACCCCTGCATTATCATTCCACATGTGTAAGAGATATTCATGAGGCTTTGGAAGAGTCCTTTTCAACTGAGTATGTTAAAACCGTAATTAAAAACTATGACATTTCAAATTTTTTATTTTTTATTTTTTTAAGACAGAGTCTCACTTTGTCTCCCAGGCTGGAGTGCAATGGCACAATCATAGCTCACTGCAGCCTCCACTTGCCAAACTCAAACAATCCTCCTGCCTCAGCCTCCTGAGTAGCTGTGACCACAGGCACACACCACCACACCTGGCTAATTTTTGTTTGTTTTTAGTAGAGCAAGGTCTTGCTATGTTGCCCAGGCTGGTCTCAAACTCCTGAGTTCAAGCGATCCTCCTGCCTCGGCCTGCCAAAATGCGGGCTTTACAGGCGTGAGCCACCGTACCCAACCTCAAATTTTAATTTTTAATTAAAGAATCTCCATTTCCTGCCAGGAAAACAAAAATTTGAAGAATAAGGATTGGAAGTATAATAGCTAACTTCTATTGATTAAGTACCATTAGCCAGGCACTCTGCCTGGCATATCATACTGTTTTTCTTATTTATTCCTCAAAGCCATATTTTGAGGAAAGATGATGCCCATTTTATAGATATGGAAATGGATTCCCATAGAGGTGGAAGACGATTTGACTTCAGACAGCATCACTCTGGAGCCCATACTTAATCACTGCCCCATGTCACTTATCCATGTCAGTTATTTTTTGGTACCGAAAAATATTCGCCTATATTACATTCTTCCAAAGACTGTTAATGCAATGTAAGCTTTAAGGAAGTAGAATAGATACAGTAGATTTGCACTCAACATCCATTCCAACTTCCTTCTGATGAGCCTTCTCTCCAGCAGAGGCTGGAATATTAAAACCTGCACATTTCAGACTCCTTTGCAGCTACATTTCTGAGGGTGGTTTAGAATCCACCAATCAGACACAGGCATGGGGGTGGATAAAGGGGTGGATAAGGGGGATGTGAGACTGAGGGATGGCTGTTGCTGCCATCAAGCCTGGTCATGAAGGCACTTCCCTTCTCTGTGATGGTGCTACCAGAAGTTGCAGTGTCCATTCCCTTACTTCATGGGTACTGAAGGGTATGGTAAGGGGCATTCATTTGCTGGTTCTGGAACCTGCAAAAATATCTGCAGTTTCCTGATCTTGGTGGCTTTTTTTTATTATGTCAGTGTTGGTATAACTCTAAAACTGGCAGCTTCCCAATATGAGAAAATTGAACAAAAATTCATGAAAAGTTAGAAAATTATTCAAAAAATATTCATCCAGTGCCTACTATGCCAGGTGATAGACATGGCATAGGATGACAAATACAATGACAAGTAAAATATACACTTCCCTGCACTTAAGAAGCTTACCATCTAGTTGAGGAAGCAGAAATTAACAAAATAACTATACGAATTCAATTCTGATTATATTTACAATCTCTGATTGCTCTTCAAGTTCTGCCTGCCTCCATTACTTCTTATTCCTTAGGCAGTGCATACCAACAGGAATTTCTAGAATTCACAATTCACCAAATGTTTGGTCCAGTTTATTGATCTTAACCTTCAAACTAAGGTAAGTTATGACCAGGAGTTTAGATATCAAATAAAGACAAATTGAAACTGGTAACGATGACAATGTAAAACATCCAAGAATTTCTCGGCCAATGGCTATAATTCAACAATTACGGTAAGTAAAATTATTCTCTCCTAAAGATGAAGAAAAAAAAACACAGTCCTGATGTCAGTGCTGTGGAAATAATTGGTCATATTGACATACCATTAATGGAGTCTGTGTCTCTGGCTGAATCATATTGATTTCACTAATGTTCTTTCTAGTGTCAGCTCCCTTTCATTTGTTATACGGCATGCCATCTTTCAGCCCAGAGAGATTACTACTCAGCACTATGATGAGCAATGATTCGACAAGGAGTGTTTTCAGGCTCAGATCTTTTACCATGTTGGGGGCTCAGTAAGTCATGTTAAAGATTGCATTCAGGTGAGTCTCAAGACATAATGACATTTATATCACTTTTCTTTCCAGATCTAAAGAAGTTATAGGCAATATTAGATATTATTGTGTCATTAAGGCTTCCAGAGTAAAGGTTAAGATACTGCTCAGAGAGCCATAGAGTTAACCTATTCTGTATAAATGTGTGTTTTTAATGAAGTTAGATATTTACAAGGTTATATCATAGTCTTGCTGCACATAAAACAAATTTAGATAGCGCTTAAGTACAATTGACATATTATCTACCTTCATGTGTTAAGTTTTAATAAGAGGGGAAAAAATAAAACACATGTGTGTGTATCTATATATGTGTGTATGATACCTGAAACTTAATAAAAAATGTTTCAACAGTTACAAGTAGGAATCTCTACCCACCTTACTACCTTGTATATAATAAACCCTAAACTGCTGCATGAATGAATGAATATAAGATAGAAAAGCAATTTTAAGGGGCACCATGGTTTTCATATCAGATGTTAAGGATTAAAAGTAATTTGAGTCAGTTAACTCTTATTAACCACACTTGATACTGAAAAACTCACACTTTCCACCTGGTTTTCAGACTGTATTGCGGTTCCCTTAAAAAAAAAAAAAAAAAAGTGAGGCCAGGCGCGGTGGCTCAAGCCTGTAATCCCAGCACTTTGGGAGGCCAAGACAGGCGGATCACGAGGTCAGGAGATCAAGACCATCCTGGCTAACCCGGTGAAACCCCGTCTCTACTAAAAAATACAAAAAACTAGCCAGGTGAGGTGGCAGGCGCCTGTAGTCCCAGCTACTCGGGAGGCTGAGGCAGGAGAATGGTAGGAACCCAGGAGGCGGAGCTTGCAGTGAGCTGAGATCCGGCCACCGCACTCCAGCCTGGGTGACAGAGCGAGACTCCGTCTCAAAAAAAAAAAAAAAAAAAAAAAAGTGAGGTACTTCCATTTCAAGAAAAATGAACATTGCCTCTCTAAGAGTGGTTACATTTATTTTAGCCATATTTGTGGAAATATTTCTAAAGTATACAATAGAATTTTTAAGCTAGCTTAGCTAACAATGGCTTAACATTTTAAAGATAAAACCTTTTCTTAACAACCTGGAGAATTATAAAAATCTTGTCAAAACAGGCCATGGAAGGCATGCTAGGAGAGATTCCCTTGCTGTGGGGACATCTCTAAGGGATTAGATGAGGCCGCCTGGCAAAGGTGGGCTTGGATCCAGAAGTGAACAGTATCCAGAGTGAGCTATTCCAGTAGCTGGGCCGTGGCCGTGGGAGGGGTAGCAGCTACCATTTGCTGAAAACTAAGTATGTGCCAGACTAAACCACATGCTAAGTATTTGTTAGATGCCATATGCGTTATCTAAGGGCACAACAACAGGATATTATTATCCCTATTTTTGGGTGAGAAATCTGACGCTTAGAGAGTTAAATATTTGCTGAGAGTGCATATTAACTAGGAAATGGTGGAGACTGGATTCAAACCTCAGGCTGTCAGGCCCAACTCATCCTAAACAAGGAAAGCTCTGGGTCCAAGGCAGGCAGTTTTGTAATTTCTCTTGAAGGAGAACCCAAACTACAGGTAGAAATTAACTGCTTTCTTTCCTCTCCGGGAAGGGGATGGCAAGATCACTGGAGAAGAACATTAAGGCACCAGGTAAACAGGTGGGAGTTCAACCAGAGCCCCAGTTCAGGGTGAGGGTCAACATGATGACTCTGGCTTGGGGACACAGACACCCAGTAATGATGGACACACCAAATATCTGGTCTCTGGCAGCCAAACAATTGCAGAATCGCACTTGCTGGCGAACTGATTCTCTCTGCACAGTTCTCGCCAGAACGTTCCTTTGGGACCAAGTGGTTGGTGCTGCATTAATAGACAAAGAGTAGTGGCTGAAGCTGAACAGGACTGAGAGGACACAGTTCTTATACCATGATATTATAGTGATGCCTGAAAGGGGTCCTGGGATGTGTAGTGTGTTACTGTGCCATCCTTAAATAACCTCAGACCACTGTGCTTTTTATAGTATTTCTCTCTTCCATCCCTCATGGCCTACTAGTAGTCACTTTTTGCTGTCAACATGCCTGAAGAGCAGATTCTGTGTCCCCTACTCTCTCCACATGGCTTCTGAAAAAAATACACATTTTGGCAGCTAGTTTATATGCTGGGAAACTGATAAATCAAACATGTTTGACGAGCCAGGCGTGGTGGCTCACACCTATAAACCAGCACTTTGGAAGGCCAACATGGGTGGATCACCTGAGGTCAGAAGTTCAAGACCAGCCTGGCCAAGGTAGTGAAACCCCATCTCTACTAAAACTACAAATATTAGATGGGCATGGTGGTGTGCAACTGTAATTCCAGCTACTCGAGAGGCTGAGGCAGGAGTATTGCTTGAATCCGGGAAGCAGAGGTTGCAGTGCGCCGAGAAAGAGCCACTGCACTCAAGCCTGGGCAACAGAGCGAGACTCCATCTCAAAAAAAAAAAAAGTTCGATGGCGTACAAATAACCATACAAGTTATTGGCCCCCCTTTCATGTACTCATTCAACAAGCATTTCTTAAGCATGCTTAATCAAGAGTGGGAAGCACTGTGCAAGGCCCTAGGAAAACAAAATCAAAGAACACAATTTTTATCTTTGACGGGCTCATAAACCAGTGGAGATGGAGAGGTGGGCAGGTAAACTTCACACTGCAGGATGCACCAGAGGCTCTATAAAAGCTCTGCATAAGTGTGAAAGCCACACGAGAAGGAAGCAAAGCCATTTGTGAGAATCACAGATGACTGTCCACAAATAAAATACATGGGCTTCTCTCCATACAGGAACAGGGACCAAGTCTGCCACCTTCAGAGTCCCAAGAAAAAGAATAGCTAATATTTGTTGAGTGTTTCCTATATACCAGAGGTATTCTTTCCACATATTAACTCACTTAATTTTTATTTTAAATTTTTTAATTTTTCTTTTTTATACAGGCAGGATCTCACTGTGTTGCCCAGGCTGATCTCAACTCCTGGGCTTGGGCCAGGCATGGTGGCTCACACCTGTGATTCCAGCACTTTGGGAGGCCGAGGCAGGCAGATCACCTGAGGTCAGAAGTTCAAGACTAGCCTGGCCAACATGGCGAAACCCCATCTCTACTTAAAAAATACAAAACTCAGCCGGGAAAGGTGGTGGGCGCCTATAATCCCAGCTACTCGGGAAGCTGAGGCAGGGGAATCGCCTGAACTTGGGAGCCAGAGGTTGCAGTAAACTGAGATTGTGCCATTGCACTCCAGCCTAGGCAACAAGAGCAAAACTCCATCTAAAAAAAAAAAAACCACCTCCTAGGCTCAAATGATCATCCTGTGTCAGCCTCCCACAGTGCTGGGGTTACTACAGGTGTGAGCCACTGAGCCCAGCCTCATTTAATTCTTAGGAAAACTTTAAGGTGTTGCTTTTTTTCATTTTATATCTGGAAACAGCCACAGAGAAGTTAAGTAATTTGTCCAAGGTCTCACAGCTAGTAGTGGGGAGCCAGGACCTAAACAGGAAGTCAAATTCCAAAGACCACACCTTAACCAAGAAACTGTATCACCACCTCCAACCATCAACACACTGCAGTGAATTCGTGGAAACCTTTAAAATATGAGAATAGGTTAAAAGTAAAATCTCTAAGGTAAAATTCACTAAGCTTTGGCCAAAGACAGAAAAAAGAGGCAAAAAGAAGAAAAGCAGGAAACAAGCTGTCATGCTGAGAGGATGAAGGAAATGGTGGCAAGGAGATTTGGGGTTAGGTGGTCCCTGCAACCACCCAACAGGTATCCTTGGGCACCCAGGAATCTTGGTAGCTTCCAGAAGAAGCAGAAAGGGTGGAGAGCACCCTTGATTGATCACTTTTACTATTTACACATAGAGTGTGTGGACCTCTGTTTGCCTGCTTGCTCCAGCCCCCCAGAATCTTTAGGAATGTGTCTGAAAATCTGTTAATACAAACTATCCAAAAGTAATCATAACAATACACCTGCATTTGCTCTACCAACATTTCATCCCTTCAAGAGAAAGTAAACTCCTTGGCATTTGTACAAATGGGACTGTATTCTTTATTAACATCTGCATCTATAATAAAGGGTAGTATTAAAAGACATATGCATTAAAAAATGAAATTCAAATGGACACACAAAAGTAGGGATCAAGTACTTATCTCTGAAAATAAGACTCTGGACTTAATATAATAGACAAGGGTGGTTTCTAGACAGTTTCATCTCCTGAATCAATATGAAATATTTTCAAAACTTGTACCAATTAACATCCAATTTTATTTTTTAAGCCTATGAAAATCAGACCTTTGATTTAGAAAAATAATAACTAGCACATATATACTAGTAATTATATCCCAGGCAACAGTTCAAAGTGTTGTATATTTACTAACTCATTTAGTATATGCTTATATGTGTATGTGTGTGTTGTAAAATGTATGTGTGTTATACACATATATACGAAAAACAATTTTACAGAATTTTCCTGTTTGGAGAGGAGAATTCAAACAGTTGGAATGTTTCTTGACCACTAGTAATTTTCAAATAATATATGAAGAACATAAAATGTAGCTTTGACTGCTTCTTGGATTGTTTCAAGCAGTTCTCTTGGTTGATCTAAACATGAGTGTTCTGCAATACACACATCTCCTCCGTGGGGTAAATAATACCAAGGATAGGGATGCCATCACAGCACTATTTCAAAATGTAAACTTGACAGCCAGTTAACAGCTCTTCAGGAAAGAGTAATAAGTACCTGGAGCCCAGAAGATCAAAAACCAAATGTTGGAATTTTAGTGGAAATGATCTAGGTTTCCATTCCAAATAGCTCCCAAAATGCTGTTCACAGTGATATCCCAGAGTGCCTCATTCCGAGTCAATATAACCCTAATGTGCTTTCCTTCAATTACTGTACGCACATCCTGAGATTTCAGTAATGTGACAGCTGGGAACTTGAGCCCCAACTAAGGCTGCCCTCGGCTATATCTCTTTATTAATTCATCCCGGGAGCTGGAATTGAGCTATGCTGAGGAGCAGAGAAAGTGGCATTGTGTCGTCCCTGACAAAGAGGACAAGTGCAGGCACCTCACACACAAAGGTATGTTTGTCCCGCCATTCAAACAGAGTGGTCTGCCTGCTGTCTGAACTGCAGCGTGCCTTGACACTGCATATGAAACACTGGAGGAGCAATCATATTTAAGTGTGTAATTTTATTGCAAAAAGGCCTGATTCTGCTGTTGTCTCTTTACAAATGTCTGATAATCCACTTCTGTCACAAACTGACAAGAGCTGCTACTTCATTTCCAGCTGTTGGGGAATACCTCAGGAGAATACTTCTCTCTCAATGGCAGCAACAGCAGGGCTATTTCAAGACCTTACTCCATTGTAAAGGTGTTATGTGTCCACACAGACCTACAAATCACCATGCAACATCTTTCCAGAAGTATGTGCTGGTCTGCCGAATTGCTAGATATTTCCAGGTGGGCTGGGATCACTGGAAAGGCCTGGTACATCCTGCCTGACAGCTAATTTAAAAGACTCTTTTAGGGTTACGTGTCATAAGAAAGGGGGAGATAACTTTAAAAGATTATCAATCACTTTTATAAAACCACTTAATGTAAATGACTGTATCTTAAGATCTTAACAAATGTTGCTCCCAATTTTTTTTTTTAATGTTTTAATGCAACTGAAATATGAAAGCATTTTCTTATTTTCCCTTTTTATCTCTCAGGGATTTGGGGGCACAAACAAGTGTGAAAACCAAGGAAACGTACTGCTGCTTTGCTATTATATAGCAATAAAAGCGATCTCCTTGTATTTTACAAGAACTTTCCTTTCTCTGTAGTGTTTTGTTTTACAATAAACGTGTATTTTTGACTTTGAGATGTTCTTACTTCAATGAAGAGGGCTGTACTTTAATCTGTGAGAAACCTAAAAGATGTGTGACTGAACTAGATATCATGATTTTAAAAATTTAGCTGAAATCCTCAGCCTACGAAAGGTTGAATTTGAATCTCCATAGCTGGACAGTTGAAATTCTCCTTTCTGCATATCAATTAGATTTCGTCTCTCTACCTTATGGCATTACCATTCACAGATGGTTACTCCAGGGATGAATGCATTTCAGTAACAGTTTGAAATGCCCCTGGGTAATAACAAGTGTAAATGATTGCTTGTGCCATTGAAATAATGCAATGAGACTGTCAGTGGCTGATGGAGTACAGCTGTGGACAAAGTCTACACTTGCTTCTAGGGCCTTATCTACACTGTGGATTTAAAAACTTAAAATATGTTTATTAACTGAAAAAATAATAAATGTCATTCAAATAACTGGTTTTTTAAAACCACAACTTACTGAAAAAAAGCAACATTTCAGAGTAAGAAAAGCAAAAAGGTTGACTTCACAGATGCTTATTTTTCTGCCCAATTGCAGAAACAATGTGGGGTAAAATGTTTGAATCAGAGGAGAACCTGACGAGGGATCATTTTAATTGGATACAGGATAAAGCAGCAGGTTTATCCACAACCCATCAGTAAAGATACCATTTAGTGTATGATTAAGGTGACTTTGAGTACCAGGCTATGCTAGATTCTGTACAGGACACCAAAGACATTCCTCCTCCTAAGAAAATGAACATCTACTTTGACAGAAAAGACTTCATTTATACAAGACAATATACAATCAAGTATTGGGTTATAAGCAGTAGAGATAAGAGAACAGGAATTTGGAAAGGAAAGAACACCACAAGCTACATTCATTGGGAATGCTTGGTGGAAAAGGTGGTTCTTAAGGCAAATTAAGGAAGAATTTTCAGCAAGACCTGTAAAGTCATAAAAATGAGTACGAATGTGACAGATAAGGAGACACTGGCTGCTCATAATTCAGGACTCACACAGAGTAATGGTGAGTGCTACATGCCAGACTAAGGAGCTTGACTGTCAAGAGGAGGCTGCTGACAAAAGTGGGAGTTTAAGTGCTGTTTAAAGAACTGATCTAACAGTGGTGAGTAAGAGGGACTGCGAAGAAAACCAGAGCAGTGATTCTTAACCAAGAGCATGTATCAGAATCATCCAGGAACAGCTCCCCAGTAGACCTCGTCTTTTACTTTTCAAGATTTTCTGGTCACTCCAGAGAGTCTACGAAGCCCAGAACATACACATTAAGTATTAAAAAAAGGGTTAGGTCCAAAATATTGAGCACTGGAAAAATAATAATATTGACTTCATCAAAAAAATCTTAGAGTTGAGTGAGTCTTTTGTCTGTTTTTTGCCTGCACAGCAATAACTAGTCAGGCAACTGGGTGACATGCTTAATTCTCTCCAAGGTGAGAGTCCCCTTCCCGTCTGCAATTTTATAAAAGCTCATCCCTGGGACTCTCCCAGGAGTATACAATAATAAACAATGTTCACATGGCTACCCAAGCATTCAGTGATGGTGACCAGACCAGAGTTGATTAGCCTTGATTCCAACCCCTGATTTCAAGCATTGGAGGGCTAATAAACATCATAAATATACACACACACACACACACACACACACACACACACACACACACACACACACACAAAGTCTGGCTCTATCACCCAAGCTGGAGTGCAAAGGCACTATCTTGGCTCACTGCAACCTCCGCCCCCAGGTCCAAGCCAGCCTCCCACCTCAGCCTCCTGAGTAGCTGTGACTACAGGTGCTTGCCATCATGCCCGGCTAATTTTGCATTTTTTGTAGAGATGAAGTTTCACCATGTTACCCAGGCTGGTCTTGAATTCATGAGCTCCAGTGATCCACCCACCTTGGCCTCCATCTTAACTGATTTAATGTTCTTGGGTTTCCTCTTCTGCCAGGTGGGCCTTGTTGACTCACTTAACAAGGAAAGATGCAGGTATATACCCAAAAGAAAACAAACCACTCTATTAATGCCCAAAAAGACAAGGGCACTCACATGTTTATCACAGCACTAGTCACAATAGCAAAGACATAGAATCAATTTAGGTTCCCATCAACAGTGACTTGGATAAAGAAAATGTGGTATATAAACACCATGGAATACTATGCAGCCATAAAAAAAAAAATCAAAATCATGTCCTTTGCAGCAACATAGATGCAGCTGGAGGTCATTATTCTAAGCAAATTAATGCAGGAAAAGAAAAACAAATACCATATGTTCTCACTTATAAGTGGGAGCTACACATCAGGTACTTATGGACATAAAGATGGCAACACTAGGCACTAGGGATGCCTAGAGGGGAGAGGGGGAGAGGAGAGCAAGGGTTGAAAAACTGTTGCGTACTATGCTCAGTACCTGGGTGATGGGATCATTCGTACCCAAAACCTCAGCATGACATGACAGTAAAAAACATCAGTAAAAAACCTGCACATGTACCCTCTGAATACAAAGTAAAAGTTGGGGGAAAAAAGAGCAGTTTTGCTACTGAAGCTTCTGGAATGTAACTGAACAATCTTTTCTCACATCCAGGTATTGGATAAGAAATCAAATCCAGCCATACGTTGTTATGTACTTCTTTGACTGTATTATTATTATATTAAGTAGACTTGATTTCTTAAAAAGAAAAACAAAACGTTCTTAAAAAGAAAAATAAAAGACATATGCCTATAGAAATAACTCCATAAATAAAAGAATTTATTCTAATGTTGCTCAAATCTCTATGTTTTCAGGGTTGGGCCTCAGCAGCCAAGTTTATATACACAAATGTCTCCCTGGTTATAGCAAAATGAACCAAAAGCAAACACCTGGTCCCTGGTGGGCCAATCAATTTCTCTGTCCCTGGCAGCTAGAACTGAAACTTGAAAATACCAGTCTCAGCCAGGTGCACTGGCTCACGCCTGTAATCCAACACTTTGAGAAGCTGAGGCAGGAGGATCACTTGAGGCCAGAAGTTCAAGACTAGCCTGAGCATCATGGCAAGAAAATTAGATGGACATGGTGGCATGCACCTGTAGCCTTAGGTACTTGGGAGGCTAAGACGGGAGGATCACTTGAGCCCAGGAGTTCAAGGTTAAGGTGAGCTATGATCATGCCACTGCATACCAGCCTATGTGACAGAGCAAGACTATTTTTTAAAAAAAGTAGTCTCTGCCTGTAATCCCAGCACTTTGGGAGGCCGAGGCAGGTGCATCACCTGAGGTCAGGAGTTCAAGACCAGCCTGGCCAACATGGCGAAACCCCATCTCTACTAAATATACAAAAATTAGCCAGGCATGGTAGCGTGTGCCTGTAGTCCCAGCTAGTCAGGAGGCTGAGGCAGGAGAATCGCGTGAACCTGGGAGGCAGAGGTTGCAGTGAGCCGAGATCGCACCACTGCACTCCAGCCTGGGAGACACAGTGAGACTCTGTCTCAAAAAACAAAAATGAAAAACAACAACAAAAAACAAGTCTCTGCTGACTGCTTGAACTGAAGACATCTATTCTCAGGACTGTGTAGCCTCCATCTTCCACTATGGCCACATGGAAGGAGAAAAAGGGAGACTGGGGTAGGGAAGAAAGAAGCAGATGTGCAGGCAGAGGTAGGGATACCCTGCAACCGCAGACTCCACTCAGGTATTGCTCGTATGCCTCAGTGTACTCTGACTCAGTTGCTCTCAGTTCCTGCTCCTCTTTCTTCTGCTGTCTCTGTTGTCACCACTGGCATTTCTGTTCCTTTCCTTCTATGTCTCTCCAACTCCCAGAGGGAGGATTTGACCAAGTGTGTTTGGTCATCACCCAATATGAAATCAACATAATGTACACTTATAAGCTAGGGATGCCTGAGAACATAACCTTCGATGTATCTATTTAGTGCTTGCAATAAATACTGTGCCATTTATTGTACTTGGGTTGGCACGTGCATGTCTCCAAATTAATATGAATGAAAAATGTAAGTGACTTAGCCAAAGCTGTACCATAATCCAATGATCATATTGCATACAAGTAATTAACAAGTTGCACCTGGTGAGCAGGGAGGCACGCAGCCAGAGGCTCCAGAGCCATCAGAAGGGCTGTCAGGGCACAAGACTGCGAAGAAAGGAGGAAAGTGACTATCTACTGGAGGAATCTGTGCAGGCTGCATCACAGGCAGCTGCAGTTCTGTATGAGGGCCTCCGAGGGAGATGGGGACTTGTGCTTCTTTTTTTTTTTTTTTTTGAGACAGAGTCTGGCTCTGTTGCCCAGGCTAGAGTGCAGTGGCGCAATCTCCGCTCACTGCAAGCTCCGCCGCCTCCCGGGTTCACGCCATTCTCCTGCCTCAGCCTCCCTAGAAGCTGGGACTACAGGTGCCCGCCACCACGCCCAGCTAATTTTTTTGTATTTTCAGTAGAGACGGGGTTTCACCGTGTTCGCCAGGATGGTCTCGATCTTCTGACCTCGTGATCCGCCCGCCTCGGCCTCCCAAAGTGCTGGGATTACCGGCGTGAGCCACCGCGCCCGGCCAAGGGAACCTGTGCTTCTATGTGGGAACATGCTCCACTGTTTCCAGCTTCGTACATAAATTTCTAATCATATAAATCTCAGTATTCTTGGACATCAAAGAAGTCTTACATCTTTGTTTTGGTGGTTGTTGTTGTTTTTGTTTTTGTTTTTTGTTGGGAGGGGGACGCAGTCTCACTCTGTCGCCCAGGCTGGAGTGCAGTGGCACGATCTCGGCTCACTGCAAGCTCCGCCTCCCGGGTTTACGCCATTCTCCTGCCTCAGCCTCCGGAGTAGCTGGGACTACAGGCGCCCACCACCACGCCCGGCTAATTTTTTGTATTTTTAGTAGAGACGGGGTTTCACCGTGTTAGCCAGGGTGGTCTCGATAACCTGACCTCGTGATCCGCCCGCCTCGGCGTCCCAAAGCGCTGGGATTACAGGCGTGAGCCACCGCGCCCGGCCTTAAGTCTTACATCTTTAAGCAACCCTGTCTGCTACCATCTTCCCAACAACCCCACTACCATCTGTTTTGATGCCTACACAGAAGACATAAGCCAGTGGATCCTACATTTTTGTCAAGTATTTGCTGAAATACAAAGGTGTACCAAAATTGCCAAGAAGCATGGTACTATTAAGGTTACAAGGAAGGGCTATAATGAAAATGACAAGAAAATGCTCAGACAGAAGAGTCAATGAATTTGCCATAAGTCTCATGTGCCTTCTTTACCTATGGAAGGGGTTCTTGTCCCTGCAATATCTTTGAACAACAGCCTATATATTCTTATGTATTTTTTTTAAGATATCAGAGTATCATACACTCACCACTGTCATGGACTGACCCAAGGCCCCTGTGTCAGGTTGTGCAGGTCTGCACTGCATAAGTATTTCCATCCCTACTCCCCAGACTCGTGCAGCACACCAGCCCTGGAAGTTACCTGTCTATAGCATGGAAAAGCAAGTACATGAATTCATAAATGTTAACAAGCAGGGCATTTGTAAAGTGAAAAAGAAACATTTTACCTAGGTGTCCTTTCAGATCATCAGTCTCTCTGCTCAGCCAAGCCCAATTCGTTTAATCCCTATCTGCATCCACTTGCCTCTCTAAAATTGATTGGGCTTCTCCAAGGATCTTCATGTTTGTACAAAGCAAGCCCAAGCTAAATTTTCAAGATCAAGGAGAAAATATACACTTTTCCCTGCCTAGATAAAACCTTCAGACAGACCAAAATGATGGACCAGCATTGCTACTGTCCAGATGTTCATCTCCCCCTAAAATTTGTATGTTGGAACCTAAAACCCAATGTGATAGTATTAAGAGGTATGATAGCTGTGTCCTCGCCCAAATCTCATCTTAAATTGTAGCTCCCATAATTCCCATGTGTTGTAGGAGGGACCTGGTGGAAGGTAAATGAATCATGGGGACAGGTCTTTCCTGTGCCATTCTCGTGACAGTAAGTCTCACTAGATCTGACGGTTTTATAAAGGAGAGTTCTCTTGCACACGCCCTCTGCCTGCTGCCATGTAAAATGTGTCTTTGGTCTTCCTTCACCTTCTGCCATGACTGTGAGGCCTCCCCAGCCACCTGGAGCTGTAAATCCATTAAATAAATTACCCAGTCTTGGGTATGTCTTTATTAGCAGCATGAGAATGAACGAATACAATAGTATTATAAGTAGGGGCTCTGCCCTCATGAATGGGATTAGTGCCCTTACAAAAAAGGCTTGAGGGAGACTGTTTGTTCCCTTTCACCATGTGAGGATGCCACAAGAAGGCACCATCTGTGAAGCAGAGAGCAAGCTGCCACCAGACACTGAATCTGCTGATGCCTTGATTTGGACTTCCCAGTCTCCAGAACTGTCAGTTACTCTCTCTTCTTAGGATCACATGACCAGAATTCTCCTAAGTCAGACAGGGTCAATGTTTTGCCTTAATTCTTGACTTGCCTCTTTTTAACTCTGACACTAATTTTTCACTTGGTTCACCTAAGACATCTATAGCACAACTTTATTGTTCTACATTTCAGATTATTTTCTGGCAAGGTTTCTTTGACAAAGCATACAAATTTTGCAACATGAAGCAATATACATTTCTCGACTTCAAAAAAATATGGTTTCCTCATAATGTATATGAAAACATATAAAAGGTGGGTTAGATTATTAAATTCTGTAACTTATATATTAATAACTTATAAAGTTTATGAATTATTATATACAAATGATGCAAGAACATACAGCAAAATTAATGCTATCATTCATAGTGGACCTCCTCCATCATCACAGAGAAAATCTTTTCATCGATGACCAGCACTGACTCCAATATTACCCAAGATCTATATTTAGTATGTGTTTAGGAGCATCATGGTTCCTTATTCAGAGGATGAGATTATATGGAAATGGCCTATCACATCTAGTTGAGCACAAGGAGACCCAGTGCAGTACAGGAACAATGTATGAAATGCTTAAAAATGACTATTCATTGCACATTAGAGAATGCGTATGTCACATTTTAACAATTACAGAACTCTTTTTTTTTTTTTTTTTTTTTTGAGACAGAGCCTCACTTTATCACCCAGAGTGGAGTGCAGTGACGTGATCTCAGCTCACCGCAATCTCTACCTCCTGGGTTCAAGTGATTCTTGTGCCTCAGCCTCCTGAGGAACTGGGACTACAGGCATGCACCACCAGGTTCAGCTAATTTTTGTAGTTTTAGTAAAGACAGGGTTTCACCATGTTGCCCAGGCTGGTCTCAAACTCCTGACCTCAAGTGATTCTCCCACCTCAGCCTCCTAAACTGCTGTGATTACAGGCATAAGCCACTGTGCCCAGCAACATTATATTCTATCATTTTTATAAAAATAGCAGCAACCTGTAAAAGTTCCCAGGGGAAAGCTGCATGGTCATACAGGGAGGGTTCACCAGGAAAGCTCCTACCTGCCTGTCTGCCAAGTGACCTTAAAAGGGAGCATAACTTGGTGAATTTGACATGATTCACATCATGATTCATGGGCTGGGAAACTGTATTCCATTCCAGGCTCATTCAGGCTTGAGGATGCTCTTGCATGTGAATTAAACCCACAAGAGACTGATGCACAAAACCAGAATAGACCTTTATTTTACAGTAAGAATTATATAACTGCCGAGAGGTCAGAGAAGGACAGTGGGATAATCACATTCTCCGCTCAAAGGCACACTCTCCAGAAAGCCATTTTACTGGGCGCCTGTTGCGGGGAACATGGAATCAGAATCAGTATGAGATATGCCTAATTCAAATGTAACTGCATCAGGCCCTGAAAACCTAGTGTGTCTGTCTCCACAACACAGGCCTATCAGAAATGACCACTACAGAGTCAGGCAGGGTGCCCACCCCTGCTTAGCACCTCAGTGAATATGGCCAGTATCTGCTTCTCAGATTCTCTTTTTTCTCTGCTTCCCTTTTTAAACAACCTCACCTCTGATTATTGCAGTTTTTTTGTTTTTGTTTTTGTTTTTTTGTGAGACAGGATCTCACTCTGTAACCCAGGCTGGAGTGTGATGCTGTGATCATGGCTCACTGTAGCCTCAACCTCCCAGACTCAAGTGATCCTCCCACCTCAGCCTCCCAAGAAGCTGGGACCACAGGTGTGTACCACCACATCTGACTTATTTTTCTTATTTTTTGTAGAGATGGGGGGGTCTCCCTATATTGCTAGGGCTGGCCTCAAACACCTAGGCGCAAGCAATCCTCCCACTTCAGCCTCCCAAAGTGCTGCAATTTGAGGCATGTGCCACAGCACCTGGCCTACTGCAGTATAGATACAGATATGAATACTTTTCTTAAGAGTACTGTACAGTTAAATCAAGCTGCCCTGGAGCCATTCTGTCTCTTTGAGTTTCCTTCTCTACTCTGACCTTTAAGTGATATTTTCTAGGTCATAGAAGACATTTCACTATCACACCTGTGTATTTACTGCCCACATTAACTAAATTATTGTGTACGTATTCATGTTTCTAGAAAGCTTAAAAAAGATTTTTTTTAATTATCAACATAAAAACTCTGAAGAGAGGAGCCTTGAAGATGTTTTTAAAAAACTGAGTGAGCAGTTGAGGTAAATAATGAATGATGTTATAATCACAGATCATTTAACTTTAAATAGCATAAAAATTCTTCTTAGTAAATCGTAACTAACAAGAAGAAGGAAATATAATGGTCTGATAATTAATCAAATACCCAAAATGACGGCTAAGGAAAAAAAATCCACCACCATTACCTGAATGCCCTTTCAGTGAAATGAGTGTTGTGGATTTTAGAATTCAGAATTCTCTGTTCTTCTTCCTGTGAGTCTCTCCATCTAGCTGCTTTCCAGTCCTAATATTACTTAGCCTGTCTGGCAACATTGGTCTCTCTTGTTCTTGAAAGCTTCCCACAGCCAGGCACAGTGGCTCATATATGTAATCCCAGAACTTTGGGAAGCTGAGGCAGGAGGATCACTTGAGTTTGAGATTAACCTGGGCAACATAGGGAGGTCCCATCTCTACAAAAATTAAAACATTAGCTAGGCATGGTGGCTCACACCTATGGTCTTAGCTCCTCAGGAGGCTCAGGTGAGAGGATCACCTGAGCCTAGGGAGGTCAAGGCTGCAGTGAGCTATGATCATACCACTGCATTCCAGCCTGGATGACGGAGCAAGACTGTCTCAAAAAAGAAAAAGGAAGAAGGAGGAAGGAGGAAGAAGGAAGAAGAAGAGAAAGAAGAAGAGGAGGAGGAGAAAGGAGGAGGAGAAGAAGGAGAAGGAAGGAAGGAAGGAAGGAAGGAAGGAAGGAAGGAAGGAAGGAAGGAAGGAAGGGAGGGAGGGAGGGAGGGAGGGAGGGAGGGAGGGAGGGAGGGAGGGAGGGAGGGAGGGAGGGAAGCAGAAGGAGAAGAAGAAATAAGAAAGCTTCCACACTGGTTTCCATGCGCTACTCTCTAATTCTCCTCATCACTGCTCTCTGGCCACACTTCGAGGGCTCTGTCACTGCATGCCCTTCCTCTGCCTGCTCTGAGGCCTGGCACTCCCCAGGTCTCCATCTGTACCTCTCTTCCTTCTTCCTCTACTTAATGTCATTCACTCCCATGACTTTAAGAACTACTTAAATACAATGATTTGAAACGAGACAAAATGCATAAGCACAGCATAACCCATATTAATAGTTCCTCGCTGTTCGTTTTCTTGCTTTTTCATTAGTCATCCTGAGATTCAGAAGTGTATTTGCACCTGCCTACCCAGCACCTCCACTTGACCATAGTTCTCTTTAACTCTTCAACTTCATCTGCTCAAAACACTTTTTAAAAACATCTCAAATCTTTTCTCCCATGATCTCTATCTGAGCTCATGATATCACCATCCACCTGCTTTCCCAAGCCCAGGGTTTGGAAGCCACAGTGAATGTGAGGCAATATGTAATAGTGACCGTGTGACACTAATTGTTAACAATGTGCAAAAGAACACTGCAAGGCTGGCTGCTAAATATGCCTGATAAATAACTGTCAGCCTATGCTGGTAGTATGATTAGGAAGAAGAGTGAAAGGGAAGAACGATTGGGTTCTGAGAGAGCCTTTATTCATATGTATATGTCATTTCTAATTATAAATACGGAAATCTGATTAATCCTGTTTTTCCCACTCAACTCTAAGTTCTAAAAGAGCTGGACCCACCCCTGTTTTGCTCATCACTGCATGCCCAGCACCTAGTACAGTGCCTCACGTATAGTAAATGCTCAGTAAACACTCGGTTCCAATTCTCTATAACCAAAGCTGACAATTCAGACTGATAAAGACAAACATTCTATGAATTATTTACATACAAGAATAAGTGTATCTATAAATGTATTGTCATGATATACAAATATACAGAAGATAGAAATCTGCTGCCTGCTGGCACTTTCTCCTTTTCCTTAAAATCCTGTATTTATAGAAATAATATTCACTCCAGCCTTAAAATAAACAAACTAAAAAACTTCCTCTCCCTAACCCCTCACCTGATCATCACATCCTATCAACTTGGTCCTCTAAAATTCAGCTCAAAAGTTGCTCTCTCTGTGTAAAGCTACTGGCTCTCTATGTTCCAAATGCATTCTGCATATTATTGTGTATAATAGTAAAATATTATAATTATTTTAGTGTCTCCTCCTTCCTTCCCTCTTCCAAGTCCAGGAGCTACTTAAAGATTTTCAGGATCTCTTGTGCAATAACTGGGCTGAACATAGTACCTGATAACTCATTGACAGTCAATACATCACAAGTCAAAAGAAAAAAGAAATAGGATTTGGGAACATGAACACAGGATTTTGACAGCCACAATGAATTCTTTCATCCTTCCTACTCTGTACCTGTCTGTGGCTTTTTCCTCCACCATGTTCTGTCACATCCACATCATTATCTCACGTCAGACAGCCCTCCTTGTGACTTCCGTGATGTATGGCTGTGGGCATGGAATGGATGCACTTAACATTATGGCTCTTTTACAAAATTCTTTCTTCCTCTTTACTCTGTCCCTTTTCAGAAGCAAAGACCACAACATGTAGAAGTCTAACACAAAGTACTAAAATATGCGAAGATAATATATGCATAGGGGTGTTGATTAAAACATTGACAAAAATGAAAGAATGCTGCTTTCGAGACACTCAGGTCCCTTTCTATACCTAAGTATATTATTCAACCATCAGAAAAGAACCAACTCTTTCCTAGATAAGAGACAACAGCACTTGCCCCCACCCATACTAATGCCACAGCTATTTGTTCATCAAAGCAAATGAATGACTTTGTATTTGAATAGAAAAGAGGGGCACTCTGAGCTCTGCGGTGACAGATAATCCACTGATCAGTCACTCTCCAGTGGGGGTATCAGAAAAGTGAGGAAGAGAAAGTGATTCTGAGTACTTTGGATTAATATTTGAATCTCGATCTTTATGAAAGAAACAGGAGCTTAACTTGCTATATAAAAGGTTTCAGTAGATAATAGATTTTTTGACATTGTTATACAAGTAGATAGAATATTAACCTGCCTGGATTAATGAAAGCAATTACTAAGTGCTGTTACTATAAGTGGAATAGTTTCACTGTATCATATGTCCTAGTGATTCTTCACTTAGCCCAGATGATGCCGGGGCTATTTGACAAAATGTTTCTTATATCTAAGAAGGTATATTTTGCTGGTTTAAACCATACTCTTTGACATTCGTACCCACTGTGGATTTATGCCTCTTGTACACTCATTACAATTTAAGCAGAAATATTTTTCAAGAGCAGAAAAGGAGAAATCTTAGATTTCACTAGCAAAAAAGTCACTGTCCCCACTGTCCTATTGTGATATGCTAATATTCACCCTGGAAAGAATAATTTAAGAACTCAAGCCTCTATATATGCAATTCAACTACTGTAAATTCAAAGATGGTCACAATAATTTATATACTCTTAAAATTATGAAGGGTTAAAGAACTAATTATGAAAGACAATCTTTGTCTTTCTTCCCTACACAGGGAAAAATTTCTTAAAGACAAAAAAATACGTAACAAAGAGAAAATTAATAAATTCAATTACATTAACTATATTAAATTAAGAATTTTATCAAAGGACACCACAAAAAGAGTAAACTGTATAGACGAAGATATCTGAAACACATACAAATAATAAAGGACTAGGGGCCAGAATATATATTATACAAAGAACTCCTATAGGTCATTTTGAAAACACAGATAATATCTGAAATGGCTAAAGACTTAAACAGGCATTTCATAAATTAGGAAATCAAAATAAAAATATGAAAAATTGCTCAACCTTATTAGTAACTAGGGAAATGCAAATTATAACTACCACAGGATAATATTATACACCCACCAGTTCAGCCAAATCTTAAAATCTGACAATATCCAATAATGGTGAGGATAGAGAATTCTCATACTCTGCTGAAAGGTAAATAAATTGGTATGATTGCTTTGGAAAATACAGGACGGTTGAAGATTAGCAATTCTACACCACAGTGATCACGTTCATAGAAATTCACAAACATGTTCACCAGCTATATGCACAACAGGTGCAGAGCAGCACTACTCATAATAGCCCAGTGAAAGCAAGTCAAAACCCATCAACTAAAAAATGGATAAACTGTGGTACAATCATACAATGGGATACTATACCATAACAAAATGAAATAACTAACACTGTGTACAACAACCTGGAGAATCTCACACACACAAAAAAAGTTAAATAAAAGAAAAAGCACTAAGTAATATATGCAATATTATTCCATTTATGTAAAGTTCAAAAAGCAGACAAAAACTAAATTATATGTGATAAAACTATAAAAGAAAATCAAATAAATTATTATGACAAGTTGTGGACAATGGCTGTCTGGGACAGCGAAAGTTACGATGGAGAAGGGCACAAATGGAGATTGTGCGGTGCTTATGATATTCTACTTCCTTCCTCTGGGTGGTGGCTACATGAGTAGCAGCTTTATATTATTTGTTAAACTGTACATTCATGTTTGTGCACTTTTTCTGTATATATGGTATATTTCCCACAAGATGTTCTTCAGAAAAGTTATACAGACATATAAGACTAGATGGTCTGGTAAAAGAATGACAGGAGATAGACAAAAGGCAAACAAAAAATATAATCAGGAGGTAATTAGTTCTATGAAGAAAAGAAAAGCAGGATGGGGAATAGGTTGAGAAGAAAGAACTATTTAACAGCTTGTAGCATCAGTGTTACCATAGTTAAGCCTCATGGAGTGCCACTGTGAACACAGCAAAGGCAATGCAAATTGAATGCACAATGAAGTTTCAAATTGTGCTGCATGCAAGGTTTCATAAAGTCCACAAGAGATGGCTCCAATAACATCAAAAGTCCCTGACAGATAAAGATCTGGTAGCATTAGACTGCTAACAATTGAAGAAAAGAAAATAAGAAAGGCTGCCTATAATTTGGGTGCTTCATGAGAGAATAATCTTAATGATGAAATTTTTTTTAAGGCTTAGAAAAACTAATGAAGCCCTCAAATATGGTGTGAGATCTCTTTATAAGAATGCTGCGGCTGGACACGGCAGCTCACACCTGTAATCCCAGCACTTTGGGAGGCCAAGGTGGACGGATCACGAGGTCAGGAGATTGAGACCATCCTGGCTAACACGGTGAAACCCCATCTCTACTAAAAATACAAAAAATTAGCTGGGCGTGGTGGCAGGTGCCTGTAATCCCAGCTACTCGGGAGGCTGAGACAGGAGAATGGCGTGAACCTGGGAGGTGGAGCTTGCACTGAGCTGAGATCGCGCCACTGCACTCCAGCCTGGGTGACAGAGTGAGACTGCGTCTCAAAAAAAAAAGAATGCTGCAAGAGTCAAATGTGAAGTGAAAGCTGTTGTAATTGCCTTTTTTGTAGAAAAACAATCAAGCTATAAATAACAATAAAGCATTTTCAATTTGAAAAATTAGATGACTGTTTTTATCTACATAGATAGATACATAGATAGGTTTATTTATTTTTTGTTTGTTTGTTTTGAGGCAGAGTCTCGCTCTTTTGCCCAGGCTGGAGGTACAGTGGCATGATCTCAGCTCACTGCAACCTCTGCCTCCCGGGTTCAAGCTACTCTCCTGCCTCAGCCTCCAGAGTAGTTGGGATTACAGGCGCCTGCCACCATGCCCGGCTAATTTTTGTATTTTTAGTAGAGACAGGGTTTCACCATGTTGGCCAGGCTGGTCTCGAACTCTGGGCCTCAAGTGATCCACCCACTCTGGCCTCCCAAAGTGCTTGGATTACAGGCGTGAGCCATCACGCCAGGCTATCAATATGTTTTTATGTTGACATACTTTAATAGAGTTTCAATCAATCTTTCTTTTCCCTAATTTTTCCTCCCTATTTGAAAAGAATCCATTCTCTCCTCTTTTGTTCAGCAAAATGTAAAACGTTGATAAGAGTTATACCTTTTTAAAAAAAATAGACTATGATTGAACCCACACATTCGATAAACACTTGTTCATCACCTACTACGTGCTAGGCTCTGGGGAGAAACAAAAACAAACGAAACAAGAATCACCAAGACTCAAGAGGCTGACAACGAACAGGGACTAAAAAGGCTAGAAAACCACTGGCTTCAGGAATCTGTGGTGAGTACTATTCAAAAAGAGTGTCCAGGCCGGGGACGGTGGCTCACGCCTGTAATCCCAGCACTTTGGGAGGCTGAGGCGGATGCATCATTTGAGGTTAGAAGTTTGAGACCAGCCTGGCCAACATGGTGAAACCCCACCTCTACTAAAAATAGAAAAATTAGCCAGGCGTAGTGCCGGGCGCCTGTAGTCACAGCTACTTGGGAGGCTAAGACAGGAGAATCGCTTGAACCTAGGAGGCGGAACTTGCAGTGAGCCGAGATTGCGCCACTGCACTCCAGCCTGGGCGACAGAGAAAGACTCTGTCTCAAAAACAAAAACAAAAACAAAAAAACAAAAAAAACCAAAGTGTGTCCGAAGGAAGGGCCTCTAAATCAGATTTCTCATGGGGCATTAGAAATATAGAATTTTGTTTTTGCCATATTTTTCATACAATCTTAGCTTAATAACAAAAACACAAATTAGTCACAGGCAGTCTTCAGGACAAAAAAATAAATCAGAAATATAAATTCTGAATAAGCTATAAACTGGATACCAAGGCCTTGAATAATTCCATTTTCTTAACTTTAAGTTGATATCTTATAAGACAGGAGTGCAACATCGAAAGGCTGTCTTGTTTGAATTATAAATCTTCACTTTAAAGCGGCAGATGGAGAGCCTTATGTTCACAGAAAGCCAGCCAAGGGCTCAGAAAAGGTAACCGCTCTGCCAAAGGGAAAGACACAAAACAGAAAACATGGTTCTGAACTTGTATGCCCTCGAAGGGTTAACAGATGCCTGAATCTGTGAGAATTTTGCAGTTAGAATGGAACTAGTGCAAAGTCCTCCAATGTGTTTTCCTTTCTGGGCCATGCAAACATGTACGTTCTACGGAAGATTTCAAGTACACCAAAAAAAACCCGGGTCTCCCATCACAGAATCTAAGTCGCCCCATTTTCTCTGGTGTATATCATGTTATTGAAGGAGTTCTTGTCCTTTGTATTTTTTAGCTCTGCTTCCTTAAATGCCAAAACTACACACACGAAGTATGTAATACGAACACTGTGAGAATGAGGAGATGCAAGCAGTATTTTATTCACCTGAAGAAACTAAAACCCAACATTTTGCTTTTTGTCTGCAGACACAGTTCCTGTAAACACAGAATCAAATACGGAGCGCGTAGAAAATAAAAGATCCTCCACATTATCGCACTTCCTTCAATGGAGGCTACTCGGGAGGCTGAAGCAGCGAATTGCTTGAACCCGGGAGGCGGAGGTTGCATTGAGCTGAGATTGCGCCACTGCACTCCAGCCTGGGCGACAGAGCTAGACTCCGTCTCAAAAAACAAACAAACAAAACAACAACAACAACAACAAAGATATTGTATTCTTGACATTTTGGCATTTTCTAAAATATTACATTTTTATAAAATTTCTCTGCCATGGAAAAAAAAAATCCACCTTTGCCAGAGCAAAGGAAGCCAGTGAAAGAAGTAATTCAGTGGGAGTATAATTATAAGCATTTAGCATTGTTTTGAACATGAGAAAAAGGCAAGCTTTCATCTAAGAGATTTTCATAATCTCAAGAAATAATTCATCTGCCATTTATTTTCAGGGAAATGTGGTGCTTCTTGGAAGAAGCCCAGAGGATCCTGCTGTTAAATCAAGACCCATGCAGGAAAAAAAATTATCCACTCCACAATAACATGGCAGGTAACACAAAGGCAGTGGTTCTTCTCCAGCAGGGAGAGGCCCCCTCAATACAGGAACTCCTGCCGGCTGACTTAATTACAGCGCAGCAAGGGAAGCCACTACAAAGGCAGGAGCCACTGAACAGAGAGCTGCTGAGATCCGTCCTCGGTACACGGACAGATGGTTCTGCTGCTTCTCGGCTGGTATAAGACCTTCTAGAGAACTCTGAAAACTGAAACACGCCAACGAGTTTTCTGTTACCAGTAATTTTTTTTTAACTCTGTGCCCAGGCCAGGCGCGGTGGCTCATGCCTGTAATCTCAGCGCTTTGGGAGGCCGAGGCGGGCGGATCGCGAGGTCAGGAGTTTGAGCATCCTGGCCAACATGGTGAAAACCCGTCTCTACTTAAAATACAAAAATTAGCTGGGCATGGTGGCACGTGTCTGTAATCCCAGCTACTTGGGAGGCTGAGGCACGAGAATCGCTCGAACTCCGGAGGAGGAGGTTGCAGTGAGCTGAGATTGCACCACTGTACCCCAGCCTGGCGACAGAGCGAGACTCCATCTAAAACAAACAAACAAACAAACAAACAAACAAAAAACCCTTTGTGCCCACCTTATGCCAGTATAAAAGTAATCTGAATGTGAAAGTCAATCAGCAAGTATTTACTGAGCGACGTGTAAGGGATAAGGAAAAGGTCTAAAGCAGCCTATCTAGTTTAGGGACATGGATAAACTCTGATCTAATTTTAGGGCTTTTGACTTTTTCATCACACACACACACACAGACACACATACACACACACCCACACAACTAGAGGAGAAGCCATGAAAGCACTCCCTTGAAAATTCTCAGAGACAAATTTACAGAAACAGAGTGAGTCCATATAAGAAACCTGGCCTTATACACAAGGATGATGCACTGAAATCTGTTTCACAGCAAAGGTAATTCAAAGTCTCTAAAGCAGTCACCACAGCAGCCACATGGCTTAGAACCCAAAACAGACAGCCCCCCAAATTATGAAGTCATACACACAGCTGCTAAATAACAGCACTGAGTAAACTCTTATCTTGTAAAAATGTTTAAACAAAATGAAAATTTAACCACAAACTTATAAAGAAGGACTAAGCTTTTACTGCCATACTGTTTTATGGAATTAATAAACATGCAAATTTTCTGCATGCAAACTCTACCTTCCTGGTCACTTTGAAGGATATAAATTAATCAAAATCACAAAATTCTTCCATCTTATGTAAGAATGTACAATAATGCCCGAAGCAATTTAGAACTAACTTACAATTTCCATAGCATAGAATGTATATCTACCTATACACATACATACATATACAGATGCTCCTCAACTGCTGACCTTATGTCCTAATAAACCCATCATAGTTTAAAAACTATCATAAGTCAAAAATACATTTAATACGCCTAATCTATCAAATATAGCTTACTTAGCCTCACCTACCTTAAACATGCTCAAAACACTTACATTAGCCTACATTTGGGCAAAATCACCTAACACAAAGCCTATTTAAAATAAAGTGCTGAGTAGCTCATGTAATTTGTTGACTGGTGTACTGAAACTGAAAAACAGAATAGATGGGTGGGCACCAAAACATGGTTTCTTTTGAAAGCATGGTGCTTTCATACCATTGTAAAGTCAAAAATCATTAAGATGAACCATCATTAAGTCAGGGACCATCGGCATACATATATAAATACATACACATACATATTCCTATTTAATACTGATATCAACTCTGTAAAGTAAAAATGCATAGCTTGGTGAGCCTGAATGAGCTCATATATTTAAAGCACTTGGAGAACTTCTATCAATACAAGTTTTGAAGTCACACTGCCTGAGATTTTGGTTCCATCGCTAGACAAATTAATTTATCTGTGCCGCAATTTTCTCATCCATGTAAGTGGAAGTAATAATAAAAGCCTCTACTTCATAGGCTAATGAGGCATATGCTATCTGGCATATTAAATATCTAGCACAATACCCAGTATGTGGTAAGCAATGAACACAAGCGAGCTATTTTTAAACTTTATATATTTGGCTGGGCACAGTGGCTCACGCCTGTAATCTCAGCACTTTGGGAGGCCAAGGCAGGTAGATTGCCTGAGCTCAGGAGTCTGAGACCAGCTTGGCCAACGTGGCAATACCCTGTCTCTACTAAAAATACAAAAAATTAACCAGGCATGGTGACGCGTGCCTGTAATCCCAGCTACTTGGGAGGCTGAGGCACGAGAATCACTTGAACCTGGGAGGCGGAGGTTGCAGTGAGCTGAGATCACGCCACTGCACTCCAGCCTGGAAGACAGAAGGAGACTCTGTCTCAAAAAAAAAAAAAAAAGTTTTTACATTTGGCCTCCAGTAAAAAGGAATCCAAATTAAAACTTGGGTCTCCTGATAAATTTGAGAATACTTTCTGTAGCCATGCTGCTGGGAACCACACAAAGGAGGCATTTAATCAAACTGATACAACTAAGTATTATTATGATACAGTAGCAAAAAGTAACAATGGTTGCACATGATGAGACTAAACATCAAAATGTTTACATGATGTCAGAAGATAAGGTCAGGTGCTTCTTCAGAACATCTGCCCCACAACACGTTACCTTGTTCTTTTCTGCTATGATTCTCTTTGTAAAAAATTATATATCTGAGTAATAAATTGCTACACTAAATATCTGAGAGTACTGCTTTGGGTCACAAAAGCAAAATAATTTGATTATAAAAATAATTAACTTTAGGCCAGGTGCGCTGGCTCATGCCTGTAATCCCAGCACTTTGGGAGGCCGAGGTGCGCTGATCACTTGAGGCCAGGGGTTCAAGACCAGCCTGGTCAACACGGTGAAATCCTGTCTCTACTGAAAATAAAAAAATTAGCCAGGTGTGGTGGAGCACGCCTGTAATCCCAGCTACTCAGGTGGCTGAGGCACAAGAATTGCTTGAACCCGGGCAGTGGAGGCTGCAGTGAGCCGAAATCACACCACTGCAATCCAGTCTGGGCAACAGAGCGAGACATTGTCTCAAAAAAAAAAAAAAAACTTAACTTAAAAATAGTGAATATTCAGTGAAAACTAGTCATGCTAACCAAAACAGTGTTTTAGCTCCAGGTATTAATGGCCACTTCCGGAGCCATAAGCCAAGCTGATAATATAGCTCCTAAATAATGAACTGAAATATGGTTGGCAAAGAATCACCTTCTTAATTTCTTAAGAATGTTCAACTCTGGTACAAAGGGGACCAGGTGAGTATGGGTGAATATCCTTCTAGAAAGATGAGACTAGAAGACTGAGGATCTATGGAAGGGGATGCCCTGTTATTCTCTCTCCCCCTACTCTCAACATTCACTGATTAATTCATGTATTTACCGAAATGGCATGTCAATACCCTGAGCAGCCACTCAAGACAGGACTCCTGCATTGCTACAACACCGATTCCCCAGCCTCTCCTCTGCCCCTCAACCTGCCTTAGGGGCTGTCATTTTATCCACACTGGACAGGACCTGTCCATTTGCTATCTTCCTTCCAATTACGTTTGTCCATGTCTGGACCTGGCTGGCTGCTCCCTGCAGCCCCTTGCTGGTTGCCTTACCCTGACAGTGATGCAGCCGGAGGCACTAAAGGGTTAGCCCAAGGGCCCCAGCCCTGCATTGGGCCCATGAAGGGGCTTACGATCCTCGTTTTCCGGGTTTGGGTGATGTTAGAGGAAAATGCCCCGGCCCAGCACCATTCCTTTTTGCTTCTGATTTGGAGTTCTAGACCAGAGCCTTAGTCCTGGTCAGTTGTTAAGTAATTATTTAACAGTGTGACATTCAGACCTGCATGACATCAATACAGTGCCCAATAAAGAAAGAGGAGACCATGGTCCCTACCTTCAAAAAAGAAAAAACGCCACATACGTGCTTGGTGATACAAAGTTGAATAAGACACACAGAATCTGATGGAGAAAACAGACCTGAAAATCAATAATCACAGAGCATTGGAACGTTATAGCTGCCTCAGTCTTTACAGGGGAACACAGAGGAGCACCAGCTAACGAATGTGTATGTTGGACAAAGTTATATGCCAGGTACTCCTATATATATGATCTAATGCAAAAATAAACATCAGTCCTATACTGGTTGTTAGCTGAAAAAATAGGCTCCAAGATTTAAGAAGCAGAACTGAGAATGCAGGTCCTGCACTATCATCCTCCTTCACACCTCTCCTTTGTCCCTCTCCACTTTCCTTCCCCCTTTATTTTCCTTTCCTAGAAGGGAAGGAGAGGGTCAGCATCTCGATCAAAAGTCAAAACTCGTATGTCAACAGGTAAGTGACAGATGATGTAAATGAGGGAGAACACAGACAGTGAGATAACGCGGATGAGATGGAATGGTGCGGACTCTGGTGAATTAGAGATCCATGCTGTTTCTAAAAGAAAGGTGAAGGTGCAGTGGTTCATGCCTGTAATCCCAGCACTTTGGGAGGTTAAGGCAGAAGATCGCTTGAGCCCAGGAATTTGAGACCGAGCCAGCCAATATAGTGAAGTGTTGTCTGTACAAAAAATTTAAAAATTAGCCAGGTGTGGTGATGCACACCTGTAGTCCCAGGTACTCAAGAGGCTGAGATGTAAGGATCACTTAAACCCAGGAGGTCTAGGCTGCAGTGAGCTGTGTTCATCTCACTGCACTCCAGCCTGGGTGACAAAGCAAGACCCTGTCTCAAAAAAAAGCCAGGAATGGTGGCTCACACCTGTAATCCCAGCGCTTTGGGAAGCCGAGGCAGGTGGATCACCTAAGGTCACAAGTTCAAGACCAGCCTGGCCAACATGGTGAAAGCCCATCTCTACTAAAAATATTAAATTAGCCAGGCATGGTGGCATGCACCTGTAATCCCAGCTACTCAGGAGTCTGAGGCAGGAAAATGGTTTGAACCTGGAAGATGGAGGCTGCAATGAGCTAAGACCACGCCACTGCACTCCAGCCTGGGTGACATAGCGAGACTCCGTCTCAAAAAAAAAAAAAAAAAAAAAAAGAAAAAGGAGGGGAGAGGGGAGGGAGAGGACAGCAGAGGAGTGGGGTGGAGGGGAATGGAGGGGAACAGAGGGGAGGGGAGGGGAATGGAGGGAAGGGGAGGGGAGAGGAGAAGAGAGGAGAGGAGGACTCATTCAGCTCCAGCCCTCTCATGCCACACAGAAATGTGGGCCCAAGGCTCTGTGAAATCTTCCAGTTTTTTGAGACTGGCCTGAAATCCAGTTTATATGATTCTCCTTCTTGAAAAAAGCAGCTCCCTAAATCAAAATGTTTGTCAATCACCAGACCTGACTGTGGCCACGGGATACCAGCTTGCAATATCTGCTGTAGACCAAAGGTGGCCAGGCTTGTCAGCATTGCTCCCGTCACTATGGTGTTTCACTTAAAGAGTTTAACAACCAAGCAGTCACTGCAAAACAAACCACAGGACTGGTGCCACTACTGTTATCAAGACTTTATTTCTGAGGTATTAAGGAGAGAGGCACACAATGACAGAGTCATGATGTTGAAAACAACTGACTCACTTCCTTGACATCCCTACAAAGTAGCTTTTTGGCTTGTGCTTAACCATCATGATAAGCCAACAGGGAAGTCTCTCTCTTTCACTCTGCTCTTAGTCATTAGAGAAGGTCTTTTTTTATATAAAGTTGAGCTCTGTATCCCTGTACCTGCCACCCATTGGTCTCTGGACCACTTTACCTAGAACACAATATTCCAGGAGCAAGAAGCCAACATTATCATCACATTACAAACAGTGTTTCTGTTCATGCAGACAAAGATCATGTCAGCTTTTTACTTGGACTAGCACACTTGCCTCCCTGGCCCTCGGGGACCACAGCATGATCTAGCAGTGCGAGTGAGTCAACAAAGGCTTACCAAGTTCCACGGTAGGGCACAGGGAAAGCTGTTATTTCCATCAGTCACATGTTTTACTTTAATTCTAGCTCAAGAATATATTTATGCCCCAGTCTCCATGTTCCTAATCTACAGTGCATAATTGCTCCCTATAAATAATTATTTTAACTCTGGTTTAAAAAGTACTGGCATCCATTTCAGTAACTGGATGAAGTCGGTTTCACAGAATGTTAAAAAGTATCCGTGGCTAGTTTGTTTGACTTTATAGGAATAAAAATGACTTAACATTTTAGCTTTATAACAGAAACTAAGAAATATGGCTCCACACTTAATATGCATCATGAAAGGTAGCCAACTTAGGTCCAGTAAATTACATCATAGAGCATTATAACTATAGAATGCTGCTTGTTTTTCTGGCAAAGTCATGAATCCCTTCCAAATGAGAAACATTTTGGCAGACTCATCTTTTTTTTTTTTTTCCCCCAGATGGAGTCTTGCTCTGTCGCCCAGGCTGACTTGCAGTGGCACGATCTTGGCTCACTGCAACCTCCACCTCCCAGGTTCAAGTGATTCTTGTGCCTCAACCTCCTGAGTAGCTGGGATTACAGGTGTGCACCACCATACCCAGCTAATTTTTGCATTTTTAGTAGAGATAGGGTTTCACCATGTTGGCCAGGCTGGTCTTAAATGCCTGACCTCAAATGATCCACCTGCCTCAGCCTCCCAAAGTGCTGGGATTACAGGCATGAGCCACCCCACCTGGCCAGGAGACTCATCTTAAAATTATTTTTCAGACAAAGTATCAATATTGGTATCCATAAGAATTTTCAAATTCAAATAAGCAATATTTCATCACGTAAATTTAAGTGTGAAATATTGTGCTATTCCTTCATTTTTATATCTTATCATATGATTTCTTTACATTCTTCCTAGCTCCTTATAAGAAACCTAGGAGCCATCCTGATTTCTCCACCTTCTTTTGCCTCCCATATTTAATTAATTAGCAAATCTTTCAACATATACCCTGAATCAGATCACTTCTTACCCTCAAGTAGATCCTCACTCAGTCCAAGCCACCATCATCTCTTACCTGAACTACTCCAATAGCCTCCTAACTTGGTTCACTCTTCCACTGTCTGCAAGGAATAACCAGAGTGATCTTTTAAAAACATGTATGAAATCACATCACTCAGGCAGCTTAAAATAAAATCCAGACTTCTTGCCAGGGCTCAGAGAATCTGCTTGCTGACTCCCTCTCCACTGCCCCTCTCACATTCCCCCTCCCCAACAACTGCCACACTGGAGTCTTTTGGAGTCCTGGTTGAAGGCAGTACTGCCCCCTTGGCGTCAGGGCAGGGAGCGGGTGTCTAGAATGTGTGACTATGTTTTTGTAATTACAATGACTAGGGATGCTAACCGTCCTGCATTGAGCCACACAGTCCCACAGTGCACAGCACGGTTCCACGCTGCAAAGGCTCGCAGTACCCAAAATGCCATTTGCCATTTTCACAAAAACCTAGTTCATTCCCATCTCAAGATCTCTTTTTTTTTTTTTTTTTTTTTTTTGAGACAGAGTCTCGCTCTGTCGCCCAGGCTGGAGTGCAGTGGCACGATCTCGGCTCACTGCAACCTCTGCCTCCTGAGTTCAAGCAATTCTCCTGCCTCAACCTACTGAGTAGCTGGGATTACAAGTGTACACCCAGCTAATTTTTGTATTTTTAGTAGAGACAGGTTTTCACCATATTGGTCAAGCTGGTCTCGAACTCCTGACCTCATGATCTGCCCACCTTGGCCTCCCAAAGTGCTGGGATTACAGGCATAAGCCACAGTGCCCGGCCCCTGTCTCAAGATCTTTATACTTACTGTTACTCTTGACCCAGGAACTGAAATAGTTCCCCACCTTGCTCCTTGTGACCACTTGGGAGTCAGCTCCAACATCATCTCCTCTGAAAGGCCATGCCTGGCCATCATTTCTCAAATAGCCACCCCAACCAGCACCCCTGCCAGTCCTATTATTCCTCCACCTTGCTTTTTTTTTTTTTTCTTTTTTTGAGACGGAGTCTCGCTCTGTCGCCCAGGCTGGAGTGCAGTGGCGCCATCTCAGCTCACTGCAACCTCTGCCTCCTGGGTTAAAGCAATTGTCCTGCCTCAGCCTCTCAAGTAGCTGGGACTATAGATGCGTGTCACCATGCCTGGCTATTTTTTTTATTTTTAGTAGAGACAGGGTTTCACTACATTGGTCAGGCTGGTCTCGAACTCCTGACCTCAGGTCATCTGCCTACCTGGCCTCCCAAAGTGTTGGGATTACAGGCGTGAGCCACCATGCCCGGCCTACAAAAAATTTTTTAAAAATTAGTTGGGCCTCTAACCTCAGCACTTTGCAGGGCTGAGGTGGGCGGATCACCTGAGGTCAGGAGTTCAAGACCAGCCTGGACAACATGGTGAAACCCCGTCTATACTAAAAATACAAAAATTAGCCAGGCACAATGGCACATAATCCCAGCTACTGGGGAGGCTGAGGCAGGAGAATCTCTTAAACCCGGGAGGCAGAGGTTGCAGTGAGTCAAGATCATGCCACTGCACTCTAGCCTGGGCAACAGAGCAAGACTCTGTCCCCCCCCCAAAAAAAAAGAGTTGGACATGGTGGTGCATGCCTGTAGTCCTGGCTGCTTGTATGGCTGAGGTGGGAGGGTTGCTTGAGCCTGGGAGGTTGAGGCTACAGTAAGCCAAGATCGTGCCCTTGCATTCCAGCCTGGGCAACAAAACAATACCCTGTCTCAAAAAACAAAACAAAAAAAGGAATAAAAAAGTTTTAAAAGATTTTTAACAATACATTTCTCATATTGACAATATTATGACAGGAAAAAAACTCAAGTATTTTGGCTTGAAAATATAAACTATAAACATATGGGGAAAATTATTGGTTTAAAACTGAGCACAAATTATGTTGAATTTTTTTAAGGAAAAGGAACAATTATATTTTTCATAATACTAAAAATGAAATAATGTAAAGTGATAAAAAGCAATTAATTCCTATTTAGGTAATATTTCATCTGAGCCTTTTCCATTAAAAGTTTAACTTTTATGTGATTATGAGGTTATTTATACCTAAAGAGACCATTTAAGTATATAGAGAATTAGTACAGGCATTTGTTCTTCCAGTGACTGAGATAAGAGGAAAATAACCAAAGGAAGAATCTGTACAACACTATAGGCAATATTTCAGATGCTTAAGTAGAAATACGCATATGCTTGCTCAAAAATCACAAACAGCAATGTTAGATTAGAACTTGTACCTTTTTTAATACTTTCTGAAAAGCCCTTAAATAATATTTTTCTCCAAAGTGACTTCTTAAGAATTAGATCAGGTTGGGCGTGGTGGCTCACACCTGTAATCCCAACACTTTGGGAGGCGGAGGCAGGCAGATCACCTGAGGTCAGGAGTCTGAGACCAGCCTGGCCAACACGGTGAAACCCCGTCTCTACTAAAAATACAAAAATTAGCTGGGCGTGTGGCATGCACCTGTAATCCCAGCTACCCAAGAGGCTGAGGCAGGAGAATCACTGGAACATCGGAGGCAGAGGCTGCAGTGAACTGAGATCGCGCCACTGCACTTCAGCCTGGACAACAGAGCAAGAGTCTGTCTCAAAAAAAAAAAAAAAAAAAGAATTAGATCACAGCCCCAGTAAGATTTCTAGTAACATCTAATTAGACAATTGAGTTCCCTTGCTGGAGCTTGTCTGCTTTGCTTATAAAATCATGTGCAAAGTCTAAGACAACCACAACCAGACCCTCAACATCCTCCTCCTTAATGTTTATTGGGGAAATGGAAATAAACAGTGTGATCTGCCTTCGTTCACACTTGTCACTTCCTTGTAAATGTTGAGAGCTTTCCAAAGCAAAGAGCCTATGACAGCAAGGAAGGTTTCCAAAGCCAGTGACTCCAGGGAAAGAACAAAATAAGAAGAATTATTCCATCAGCTACCAACAACTTATATTAAAATGGTAAGAGTAAGACAGTGTGGCATTTGCACAAGAACAGACCAACAAACCAATGTAACAGAATAGTCCAAAAATAGACCCATGCATATATAAAAACTTAATTTATCACAAAGCAGATACTGAAAATTAGTGCAGGAAAGATGGATTGTTCAGTAACCTGTGGTACTGAGATCATAAGCTAATTTTATTGGGGGGTGGGGCAGAATCATGGGAAAAAATTTAATTAGATTCTACCTCACATCAAATGCAAAAATCAATTCCAGGAAGGATTAAAGATTTAAATATAAAAGGCAAACCATAAGATATTCAGAAGACAATATAGGTACATGTTTTTATGACTTCATGGAAAGGATTTCTTAAGAATAGGAAAACACAACCTAGAAACACAAAAGAGTGATAAATCAACTAAATTAAAATTATAAACTTCTCTCGTCAAAGGACACCACAGAAACAGAGAAAAGACAGCCCATGGACTAGGAAAGGTATTTCCTACATATCTAAATAACTACAAAGGCTTAGTATACAGAATATGAGTATAGGTGTATACTCTTACAAATCAATAAGAAAAATATAAACAATCCAACGGTAAATGAGCAAAGACATGAAATGCATTTCAGTGCAGGATAGTCATAAATGCCTGTAAATACTTAAGAGGCATGACCTCATAAGCAGCCACAAAAATGCAAACTAAAGTCACAAGGTACGAAGTGATGACAAGGATGTGGAGACAACGGTGTCTGTTCCTTGTATATTTATATTTTTGCAATTTTATTTTCTGCAGGGTATTTTTTTTTTTTTAACAAAGTCTCACTCTGTCACCCAGGCTGGAGTGCAGTGGTATGATCTCGGCTCACTGCAACCTTCACCTCCCGGGTTCAAGCGATTCTCCCGCCTCAGCCTCCCAAGTAGCTGGGATTACAGGCTTGCATCACCATGCCAAGCTAATTTTTGTATTTTTAGTAGAAACAAGGTTTCACTATGCTGGCCAGGCTGGTCTCGAACTCCCGGCCTCAAGTGATCCACCCACCTCGGCCTCCCCAAATGCTAAGATTACAGGTGTGAGCCACCATGCCCCGCTGCCTCCTTTTTTTTTTTTAGAATACTATCTATGGTGACTATTTCTAGCCTGCCATGATAGCAAGTGTCTTCAAAGAGAGCTGCAGGCATGACCAACCTGCATTCACTCTCATTCTAACCCTAAGATTTCTTCCCTCCTACACACACTTGGTGTGAACAGTCTGCAAACCGTAGTGAGAGCCCACAGGTGGGGTATGAAGTCTGAGAAGACGTATACAGTTTTTCCCACCACATCCAATTTCCCCCACAATGGTTGTAGGGTCCTCTGGAGCCCAAATCTGGGGAGATTCTAGGCTTTATCTCCTATTTCCTCTACTCTAAGTGGCCAGAAAACTAATGCTCAGTATTGAACCAATACTGATTCAGCAAATGCATTCAAGGCAAAAGTCAGATTTGATGCATTGCTTACTTTTTTGTTTGTTTGTTTTGTTTTTGTTTTTTGAGATGGAGTCTCGCTCTGTTGCCCAGGCTGGAGTGCAGTGGCACAATCTCAGCTAACTGCAACCTCCACCTCCTGGGCTCAAGCGATTCTCCCACCTCAGGCTCCCAAGTAGCTGGGACTACAGGTGTGTGCGACCATGCCTGCCTAATTTTGACTTTTTTTTTTTTTTTTTTTGTAGAGACAGGGTCTTGTCATGTTGCCCAGGCTGGTCTCAAACTCCTGAGCTGAAGGGATCCACCCGCTTCGGCCTCCCAAAGTGTTGGGATTACAGGCTGAGCCACTGTGCCCAGTCAACACACTGCTTACTTCTAAGAGTTCCTGCTTTAATTCAGTTTTAGCCTCTGAGCATCCTCACCAAGTAGTCAACTCATTCATTCCATTTAAGGGCTACTTTTTTATTTCGCTCAGCATGTTTAATTGTTGCCAGCAGGAAGGTTAGTCAGAGGTCTTAGATCACAGGACCACTGTATTGCCAGAATCTAAAGTCAAAAATTCGTTTTAAAACATAAAGCTAATTATGTCACTCTCCTGCTTTGAAACTTTCAATGCTTTTCTCATGATATACAGTGTAAATTTGAGCTCCTAAGTGCTCTTGACCCTGTTCAAGAGGCATAAGGGAAACTTCCCAGAGGAGAAGGAAAATGGAGATTAAACTTGAACCAGCTGCAACAGAGAGAAAAGACCAGAGCAGGGAAACAGCCAATGAATCAATCCTAATTAACAAATCAAATGGGCAGGAGAATATTCAAGTCCAGTATGGAAAGAACTCAACGTTCAAGGGACTGATCAACCATTAGAAGCTCGGTCAAGACAGCAGGGCATCAGGGGCTCTCAAAGCCAAGAGTGAAGAATCAGAGGGGTCTGTAAGAGATCAGGGTCATTGGGAGCAACATCTATCCAACCACGCGGAAGGACAGTGGGCGCCCAAACCAAAGGGCCAATTAGGCAACCTGTTCACAATAGGAGTTAGACTGAGGAGCTGCCACTCCCTAATTCACAGGAGCCCAGAAGGTTCAAACAGACTCTAAAACACACGAAGGATGGCATGGGAGCAGCAGATCCTCCCAGACTCCTTGTTAGTCAGAGGTACTCCAGGCCTGGCTCTCTAAAGCAAGGCCTTCCCAACTTTGTTACAGTCAGCTATGCTGAAGTGTTGGCTGGCAGAAACTCACAAACCCCATCACACAGCTTTCCCCATCTGGCCCCAAACCATCTCTCCAGGCTCACCTCCCCTCTCACCCAATTCCATCTACCCTCCTACTGCAACAACACAGACACTGACGAGCAGCACCCTCTCCAGCCTTCCCTCTTCTACAAGCTGTTTCATCTTCCTGAACGACTTTGCCCCTCTTCTCTCCCCGGAAAATCCCTACTCATTCTTCAAAGCCCCTTCAAATGTTGCCTGATCAGACAGATTACTCTGATTCAAACTGGGTTTGCTACCCTCCACTCCTATCAAGCACAATCAACACATTATTATTTTATTATTATTACTATTATTGTCACCATCACATCCATCATTTATTAAGTGCTTGTCATGTGTCAGGTACCATATTAAATCCTTCACGTGCATTTTTCCTTACCACTTGTAGTTATTATCGTTCTCCATCTTACTGAGGAGGAAACCAGCGTTCACATCATTTCAAGTATTGGCCTGAGGACACAGAGCTGCTAAAGGGATTTCAAACATAGTCTGTTCTTAACTCAAAAACCCATATTCTTTCCAGTAAAATATCACAATTTGTTTATCTCTGTTGCCTCCAACAACAAATAAGTAACTTAAAAATAAAGATCATGTCTTCCTAACTTTTGTGTAGCCTGCATAATACCTGGCATATATGTGATGCTCTCTAAAGACTTAATAGATAAATAAATGAATAACAAGCATTCAATCCATTTTCTCAGGAATCTGAATGACAGCTGTAGCACAGAACCAGTAATACAATGTTGAGACTGTCTGTATGCCCCCTTTGGCTAGGGTCTACTGGATGGCTCATATTACGGAGAATAAAGGACAGAGAGTTCAAGACACTTAGGTAAAGATTCAGGTACAAGGAACCAGGCAAGTCAGCACAGTGTCTTTTGAATAAATGGGTTTAATCTAGGCACACAAATGGTTATTTTTAAAACAAGTGGTCTACTCCAACCTCTTTTAAAATAACTCGCTGTCTTTTTATTTTGAGATGGAGTCTTGCTCTGTCATCCAGCATGGAGTGCAGTGGCGCAATCTCAGCTCACTGCAATCTCTGTCTCCCAGGTTCAAGCGATTCTCCCGGCTCAACCCCCGGGTAGCTGGGATTACAGGCGCCTGCCACCACGCCCGGCTTATTTTTTGTTTCACCATGTTGGCCAGGCTGGTCCTGAACTCCTGACCTCAGGTGATTTGCCCGCCTCAGCCTCCCAAACTGCTGAGATTACCGGCGTGAGCCACCGTGCCTGACCAGAACTGACTGTCTTAATAACTTCATCTTTATTTTTTTCCCAATCTAAATCAGTGCAATACCATAACCATCTATTAAACACCTGCTATGGTGGGAAGGAAGAGAATGCCGTATACCTCATGGGACACTTAGTTAATGAAAACTCCTTTTCCCTGAAGGGGGTTTTAGTCTTGCTTGAATGTATGCAGAAGTTATCTCAATCAGGGAAAAAGCACAGAACATTGTGACTTTTTTGCTCAAAGCTCTCTGAAAGTTTCCCATCTCACTCAGAGTAAAAGCCAAAGTCCTAATAATCTAGAAGCTGCTACATCATGTGGCCCCCTCTGGTCTCACCTACTATTCACCCCCTAGCTCAGTCCCCTCCAGTCACATGGTCTCCATATTGTGTCTTCTCAATGAGCCTTTATCTGACCACTCTATTGAAAATCATAACCCTCTTCCACTTCACATGCTATCTCCCTATTCCCAGGGTTTTTTCCCGCCATAGCATTTTGGACGATCTAACATGCTATCTGCTTTACTCATTCATTTTGTTTATCATCTCTCTTCCCCCACAAAACGTAGGCTCCATGAATATGGACCTTCTGTTGTGTTTGTTCTCTGCTGTATTCTCAACACCCAAATCTGACATTGAATTATTATTGTAGGAATGAATGAATGAACCATTAGTTATGTTTACACAATGACCTATCTGCTCACAGCATTACTTTGAAATCCATTTTTCAAATTTCTGAATCACACTGGCATCACAAATTTAAATACATCTTAAGATTTTTTCGCTTGGCATTGATTAATGATGACTAAAATCTCATTGGTCTAGAGTTTTCTTCATTGCTTTTTCCCGAGAAGACTTACTGTGACCATTATCTAAAAATGTAATTGTTTTGAGACCCTGGTCTAAATTTTAGCAAGTAATTGTTTGTATTGTCCCAAGCACTTCAACATGATTTACAAAAATATATTACTTATTTTGCCACAATGAAAAATAGCAGTTGATTATAAAACATGACTGGAAATAACTACAGTAATTAAGGTAGAAGACCTGAGAATACTCTTAAGAAAGGGTTCTACTTCTAAATTATTGTAAAATATTAACAAACTGAGGCTGGGTGCAGTGGTACACACCTGTAATCCCAGCACCTTTGGAGGCCGAGGCAGGTAAATGGCTTGAGTCCAACAGTTTGAGACGAGCCTGTGCAACATTGTGAGACACTGTCTCTACAAAAAATACAAAAAAATTAGCTGGGCATGGTGACTCACATCTGTAGTCCCAGCTACTCAGGAGGCTGAGGCAGGAGGATCACTTGAGCCTGGGAAGTCAAGGCTGCAATGAGCTGAGATCACACCACTGCATTCCAGCCTGGGCAAGAGAGTGAGACCCTGTCTCAAAAAAAAAAAAAAAATAAATAATTGACAAACTGAGATCTTCTGTTGTTGAGATCACTAGATCATAATCTGCAAGATAATAGTTAGTTTTCATTTATTTGTTTGTTTGTTTGAGATGGAGTCTTGTTCTGTCACCCAGGCTGGAGTGCAGTATTGCGATCTTGGCTCTCTGCAGCCTCTGCCCTCTGGGCTCAAGCCATCCTCCCACCTCAGCCTTTTTTTTTGTTTTTTGAGACGGAATGAGACTCTCACCCAGGCTGGAATGTAATGGAGTGATCTCGGCTCACTGCAACCTCCGCCTCCCAGGTTCAAGAGATTCTCCTGCCTCAGCCTCCCAAGTAGCTGGGATTACAGGCACGCACCACCACATCTAGCTAATTTTTGTATTTTTAGTTGAGACGGGGTTTCACCACGTTGGCCAGGCTGGTCTTGAACTCTTGACCTCAAGTGATCTACCAGTCTTGGCCTCCCAAAATGCTGGGATTACAGGCGTGAGCCACCATTAGTTTTTAATGCCAACATTAATTAAGATCTGGTATGACTTTAAAAAATTATCTATGGAGGCCAGGCGCCCTGGGTCACGCCTGTAATCCCAGCACTTTAGAAGGCTGAGGCAGGTGGATCACGAGGTCAGAGGCTCGAGACCAGCCTGACCAACATGGTGAAACCCCGTCTCTACTAAAGACACAAAAAATTAGCCAGCATGGTAGCACACATCTGTAATCCCAGCTACTTGGGAGGCTGAGGCAGGAGAATCACTTGAACCCAGGAGGTGGTGGTTGCAGTGAGCCGAGATCACATCACTGCACTCCAGTCTGGGCAACAGGGCGAGACTCTGTCTCAAAAAAAAAAAAAAAAAAATTATTTATCTATGGAGCCAACAATTCAAAAGCTATTTATAATTGGTTTGGAGCACATTATATTTTTTCTTTTTTTTTTCCTCTCTCTTTCTAATGGTCAATTTTCCTTCCTATATTTTCTTGAGATTTGGAGCTTAAAGAATCTAAGCACACCAACCTTAGCAAAAAGAAAGCCAGTTTGTGATTTAAAGGACAAAAAAAAAAAATGGTCGTGCGTGCCAAAGAGATAATCTGCAAGATAATAGTATCTCCAGCTCAACAAAAGAAGTCATGTACAAGATTAAACTCATCCTGTTTCCATCCAGTAACCTCACCAAGGTCAACTTCAAAATATCCCCTAAAACCATCTACAAAGTAGCAATCAGTAAGGCTTATCAACAGAGCCCATCCTTCTTACAATATAAACCTCTTTCAATTTCAAAAATTGATGACTAAGAGCTCTTCAATAGTGGCATTTGATTCCACATTACTCTGCAGTATGCAAGGGAAAAACAAAGACCCATCATTCTGAACCTTCTATTATAGACCCACGCCAAACTGCAACAAAACATTCTTAAGGAAATTGCTACTATTATTGTACACATATTGTTATTGTTCCCATAAATGTAAATAGGTTATCATTTTCAATTCTAAATTTAAAGACAGAAACACAGCAGTTAAATATTACATTTTAGAGTAGGCTTTTTCTCCTTAAAATGTTGGAAAACAGTAAAGATATATAACCAAAAGAACTAAAAGTCACCCAGAAGTTAGACATCAATCCCTCAAAAAAAATCCTTTTTAAATATTCTATTTACAAATGTGTAAAGTTGGCATAAAAACTGCAAACAGAATAAAATAAATAGACATAATAAGAGAGAACTTTTAAAAGAAACTTTAAGCAGTCCTCAAGAATAGAAAATTAAATGCACTCAAATTTAACATATATCTCTGTCTAATGCAGTTAAGTTTTTGATATTTTCTGGTTTTCAGAAAGGATTTAATGTGTTCATTTTCAGAAAGTAGAAACAACACATTTTAAAAGACTATACAATGAAGGTTTATATATTACCTCATAACTTCCCAGTTTTTTGTTTTGTTTTGTTTTGAGACAGAGTCTTGCTCTGTCGCCCAAGCTGGAGTGAAGTGGCACGATCTCAGCTCAATGCAACCTCCACCTCCTGGGTTCAAGCGATTCTCATGCCTCAGTCTCCCGAGTAGCTGGGATTACAGGCGCATGCCAGCAGGCCCAGCTAATTCTGTATTTTTAATAGAGATGGGGTTTCGCCATGTTGGTCAGGCTGGTCTCAAACTCCTGGCCTTGTATGATCCGTCCGCCTTGGCTTCCCTAAGTGCTGGGATTACAGGCATGAGCCACTGTGCCTGGAACCAGATTTTCTTACTAAACACTTCTTCGCCCATGGGGTCATTTAGTCCTCAAGTTGGAAATATAGAAGAGGGGTTCTTCACCCTGGCTGCATCTCTAAGGGAAGAGGGATTCACATGCTGAAGCCAGGCTCCACTTCCAAGGAGTGATTTAACTCTCCCGGAGTGGCGTCCAGGCAGCAGTAGTTTTATAAATCACCCAGGTGATTCTAACATACAGTCTGTATTGAAAGTCACTGGTTCCCACCCACCTCTTCTCAGAGAAGACCTCAGGAAGATATCCAGGCTCTGCTCAAACATTTCCAATGTTGAGACCCAATACCTCATTAGAAAAATCTAATAAGCAATACACTATGTTACAGAATGGTCATTATTTCAGATATGAATGGTCATTTTTACAGAGCATGGTAACACATCACTTCCCCTAACAACTACAACAGAGTTCGCAGATCTTGGCACTTGTCCTCTTCTTAAAAATCACATTCCCCAGTCTCCACATGACTGGCTCCTTGTCATCATTCAGGTCTGGGCTCAAGTCTCACCTCCTGGGGAAGACTGCCTGATCACGCTTTCCCCAGCCAGTCTGTCTCTTCCCTCATGGCACCTCTCACAACTGAAATATGTGTGGATGTTCGTTCGTTGACTCTCTTCCCAGTCTGAAACATAAGCTCCACCCAGGCAGCTCCATCGGGTCTGTCTTGTTTAACGCTGTATCTCCAGCAAGTGGAACCACGCCTGACACAGTAGCCACTCAATACAAATTTTTGAATGAATAAATGAAACAGATGAAGAGGTAATGGGCAATCTAAAGCAAAAAGAAAGTATCGGAGTGGTATATTATGTAAATACAGTCATCCCTCAGTCTTGGTGAGGGTATGGGTATTCCAGTACCCCCTGTAGATATCAAAATCCATAGATGCTCAAGTCCCTGAGATAAAATAGTGTAATATTTGCATGTAACCTACACACATCCTCCAGTATACATTAAATCATCTCCAGATTACTTATAATACCTAATATGATGTAAATGCCATGGAAATAGCTGTTATACTGAATTATTGAGGGAACAATGACCAACAAAAACTTGTATACGTTTAGTACAGATGCAAGTTTTTTCCAAATATTTTCAATCCAAGGTTCGTTGAATCCAAGGATGCAGAATCCAAGGATGCTGAACCCACAGATTCTGGGGACTGACTAGTTGACAATGCAGTATAAAATGTTGGACTAAGCAGGCCAGTGCGATGGCTCATGCCTGTATTCCCAGCACTTTGGGAGGCCGAGGCGAGCAGATCACCTGAGGTCAGGAGTTCGCAACCAGCCTGACCAACATGGAGAAACCCTGTCTCTGTTAAAAATACAAAATTAGCCAGGCGTGGTTGTAATCCCAGCATGCCTGTAATCCCAGCTACTCGGGAGCCTGAGACAGAAGAATTGCTTGAAACTGGGAGGTGGAGGTTGCAGTGAGCTGAGATCGTGCCATTGCACTCCAGCCTGGGCAACAAGAGCAAAACACGGTCTATAAAAAAATATATATATATACACATATATATATACACACACACACACACACACACACAGGGCTAAGCGTAAATGACAAAATATAAAATCATGTGCATGTACATGTGCCCAGGTGTGTGTGAAAAGGAAGATTCTGGAGGCTGTAGACCTCCCTCAATGCAACCATGTAGCTTCAAAATGCATAGTTGCACTGAAAGCTCTCCAAATTTAGAGATACCCTCATCTTAAAGCTTTATATTACCCATTAGTTTTCTTCTGAAAATAAAGCAAAAACATAAATCAAAATAAAGTTTTGAGACATTCTGAAAACATTCCAAATGTTTACAGTCATCAAATAGTGTGAAATGCCAAACATTAAAGCAGAAAAATCTAACCAAGTCAGAAACACCGTGCTCTGGTGGTGGGAAAAGGAGTATAAAAAACATAAACTTATGAAATTATTTGGAACACCTGGAATGATAAAATCAAAGAAATCTGAATAAGAAGGAATCTTAGAGATCATTCCAGATATACCCTTCCCAAGGATAACCCCCCATAGAGTATTCTCAGCAAGTGGCTTACTAGCTTCTCCCTTTTGGTGACAGGGAATTCATTACTTCCTAAGAAGTCTGCCTCATTCCATTACTTTACAACGATACTTGTCAGAAACTGACTTATTTTGATCCAAAATCTGGCTCCCAGTGACTCACAGGGTCTTGTTCTCCTCTCTGAAGCCAAGCACAAATGGGTCAATGAAAACAAACCTAACATATCAGTTCTACAACATAATAGGTGAGATCAGAAAATATGAATCCAGAAGAAAAGTGAGTGTGGACCAAGTGTTCAAAGACAAAGGGAACTATAAAGTGGTTAAAATATATATAGAGAGAGAAGGTCAGGCGCAGTAGTTCACACCTACAATCCCAACACTTTGGGAGGCTGAGATGGGAGAATCACTTGAGCCCAGAAGTTCGAGACCAGCCTAAGCAACATAGCAAAACCTCATCTCTGCAAATAATAATTTCTAAAAATTAGTTGGGCCACCTGAGCCTCCAGTAAAAATAAAATCAGGTGGGTAAAAAAAAAAAAAGCCAGTATGGTGGTGTGCACCCGTGGTCCCAGCTACTCTGGAGGCTGAGGTGGGAGGATCACTTGAACCTGTGAGGTTGAGGCCACAGTGAGCCGTAATCGCACCACTGCACTTCAGCCAGGGTGACAGAATGAGACTCCATCTCAAAATTATATATGTGTGTGTATATATAGAGAGAGAGAGAAAGAGAGGGGGACATAGCACAAGTGCTAAAATAAGGTGGATTATCTTGGCTAGAACTGAGTGACCAGAGTGGAAAAAGAAAGGAGAAAAAATATGTAAAACAGACGATGGAAGATCCCTGAAGCCTAGGTGAAAATTACTGCAACTAGGCAAAACTATTCTGTACTTTGGAAAACTATTGAATGAATTTGAAATGTAAAGGACAGGCGGTAAATAAGCAGAACAGATAGCTCTAAAATACAGCCATCTCAGAGATTTAGAGCTGGTAAAAAAAAAAAAATCATAGAGATTATGTATTGCAACACCTTAATTTTATAGACATAATTAAATCCCAAGAGGAAAAGGTATCAATTTCCATTTTCATATTCCCCTCCATTGTAATAAGAACACCTTCACTGAACATTTTCCTCTTTTGTACCCCTTTCTCCCCACCTCCTGCACAGCATGCTGAATCTGAGATGTTGTATAAGATCCTAACTATTTCAAAACTCAGCTTTCAGAGGGCAAAGAAGGGATAACGTAATAAAGCCCAACTGCCTGAATCATCCTGGCTTGCCACCAAGACCCAGAATGGACAGGATGTGGTCACACTGCAGGACTGGCTCTTGCTGGCCATGGAAACCAGCCAGGTATTCTGCTGATACACGTATCTCCATCAGCAGCCAACAAGACAAGGAATCAAAATCACTGCTAATTCACCCACAAAATTGTCCATCTTTTCCCCTGGTACCATTGCATGGGTCTGCTATAGGGCAACCAAATTCCATCAGTTTCTTTTACGCAAACCTACACCTTTTTCTCTTTCACTTACCATCCATGCTACCCTCAGGGTACCATTTGCACCACCTTCCCACATCCCCAGGGTCACCCAAACTCTAAGCTTCTCTGGTTTTCTTCCCTAATCGGTCTCATTTTCTTCGCACTTCACTAGTGCTTTAAAAATGCAGGCTTGTCTCAGAAATACCTGCCTTTTGAAAGGACATACTACTAAATTTAAAACACCAGGCTGCAAGATCCTGTTTTTATAAAAACAAAGGAAGAAAACAGCAAAAATAGAAAAGAAAAGAAAAAAAAAAAAACACCACACACACAAAAACCCTGACTGTATGTTTAAAGACATTTAAAACAAGTACAGAAGAATACTCAGCAAAGTGTTAACAACACAGACAGAACTGTGGGAGAAGAAGGGAAAACTATTAATTTATATATGCTTTTCTCTAGCTTGGAGTACTGCAATAAAAACTGTCATGATTACACAATTGTAATTCTTAAAAAGCAAACTCTTGAAATGATAAATGGAAAAGGCTGGGTGCAATGGCTCCTGACTGTAATCCCAGCACTTTGGGAGGCTGAAGAGGGAGAATCGCTTGAGGCCAGGAGTTCAAGATCAGCCTGGTCAACACATCGAGACTCCCCTACCTCCCACACCCCTCACCAAAAGAAAAGAGGGGAAAAAAAACCATTTAAATTAAAAATGCTAACGCATCTTCAGTAAAGATTAAATAAGATTAATAAAGATTAGTCAGTGAGCAGTGAGGACTGTTGCTCCCAGCCCCCATAACCCTAAAGGGTGAGTAGAGACTGCCTTCTTAGACCTCACTGTCCCCAGTCAGCTTCTTTGCCCATTGTTTGTTTTCATTTTTCCTAATTTAGAAAGCAATCAAACTAACTGGTGAAAACATTATTAAATTGTTTATATCCCATACTCTAGAAATTAGGCTTCTATAAAATAACAACCAATTGCACAAATTAATTTTTTTATTAAATTGAAAGTTAGCCTGTAATCCTAGCACTTTGGGAGGCCAAGACAGGCGGATTGTTTTAGCTCAAGAGTTCTAGACCAACCTGGCCCACATGGCAAAACCCCGTGTCTACAAAAAAAAACACAAAAATTAGTCAGGCATGGCAGTGTGCGCCTGTAGTCCCAGCTACTTGGTGGCTGAGGCACAAGGACTGCTTGAGCCCAGGAGGTCAAGGCTGCAGTAAGCCACAATCACACCACTGCACTCCAGCCTGGGTGTCAAAATGAGACCCCATCTCAAAAAAAGAAAAAAAAAGAAAGTTGAGTATCTGAATCTATCATGCAATGCGTTCTTCCCCAGCAAAGAAAACATGAACTAAAAGGACTTGTGTGGCTGGGCACGGTGGCGCACGTCTGTAATCCCAACACTTTACGAGGGCAAGGCAGGCAGATCGCTCGAGCTCAAGAATTTGAGACCAGCCCGGGCAACATGGTGAAATCCTCTGTCTGCTAAAAGTACAAAAATTAGGCTGGTCGCGGTGGCTCACGCCTATAATCCCAGCACTTTCGGAGGCCAAGGTGGGTGGATCACGAGGTCAGAAGATCGAGACCACTCTGGCCAACAAGGTAAAACCCCATCTCTACTAAAAAAAATACAAAAACTAGCCGGGCGTGGTGGTGGCTGAGGCAGGAAAGTCACTTGAACCCGGGAGGCAGAGGTTGCAGTGAGCCGAGATTGTGCCACTGTGCTCCAGCCTAGGCAACAGAGCGAGACGGTCTCGAGAAAAAAAAAAAAAAAATTATTCAGGCATGGTGGCAGGCACCTGTAGTCCCAGCTATTCAGGAGGCTGAGGCAGGAGAATCACTTGAACCTGAAAGGTGGAGGTTGCAGTGAGCTGAGATAAGGCCACTGCACTTCAGCCTGAGTGATAGAGCAAGATTCCATCTCAAAAACAAAAAATTTATCCAAGCGTGGCGGTATGCTCCTGTAGTACCAGTTACCTGGGAGGCTGAGGCAGGAGAATCGCTTGAACTCAGGAGGCGAAAGTTGCAATGAGCTGAGATCATGCCACTGCACTCCAGCCTGGGAAACAGAGTGAGACTCAGTCTCAAAAAAAAAAAAAAATTAGGCATGGTGGCATGGGTCTGCAGTCCCAGCTCCTTGGGAGGCTGAGGTGGGAGGATCACTTGAGCCAGGATGGTTGAGGTTGCAGTGAGCTGTGACAGCACCACCGCACTCCAGCATGGGTGACAGAGAGAGACCCTGTGTCAAAAACAACAAAAACTCATGTAACTTGAGCATCAGTTTCACCCTCTAAAACTGCTCTGCCCCATAATACCTTCCTTTGTAAATAGAACCACCTCCTATCCAGCCTGAGAAGATTCTCAACTCCACTGTCTTCCTCACTTTCCACATATAGTAACATCCAATGCCTGTTCCACCCTACCTCCGAAATAGCTCTTAGATGTGCCCCCTCCTCACGATCCCTACTGCCACTGCCTATCCCACTGCACAGCCTCAGTCCACCCATTACGACCATCACCATAACCTTCTATATTGCGTTTGTAGACTAGGCAGAGATGTTTCACACTCTAAGGCAGTACGACGCAGTGGAAAAAAAAGTGGGCTTCTTCCAAGTTTCATCACTTGGTCTTGTGGCCCTGGGAAGAGACCTAAACCTCTGTAAGACTCAGTTTCCTCTTCTGTATAATGCAAGCAACACTTACCTTGTGTAAGGATTGCTGCATGAATTACAGGCAAGGCTTGTAAAGAACCTAGTTCTAAATGGAGCCTTGTACATTAAGTCAATGCTTTATTATTTTTATTATCTTTTTATCAGTAAAAATGAGTAGTAAGCCCTCTGAATTGTTTTGAAGACTGGTAAAATTAAACGCAGTGACTGTTTCATTTATTTTCAATGGCTCCACATCCCCAAGACAAAGACAAAATGTGGCCATGGCCCTTTCCCAATTGCATCTCCTGCCACTTGACTTTACATGCATTCTCCTTTAGCATAATAAATTATTTAATACTAAGACTATGAAGCCCTTCATGCCCTCCTCTCCTCAAAGCCATAATTACAGGTGGAATCTTATGTGTGGGCAAGTCCTTTATGTATATTTCAACATGCAAGTAATTAATTACCTTATTTTCAAATTTGGAAAGCAATATCCATGAGTACAAGTATATTTAAGGGGATGATAGGGCAAGCAAAAAGTTCTGAAGAAATCTTCAAGCCATTGCTGTCATACATACTCACATAAACATGGGGAATGTGATAAAAGATGATAAATTCTTGCTAAGTTATATCTGAGAAATAACTTTGCCAGAGACGAAATCTTGATTTGAAATAAAAAGAACGGGACAGGCACAGTTGCCTGTAATCCCAGCACTTTGAGAGGCTGAGGCAGGTGGATCACCTGAGGTCGGGAGTTCAAGATCAACCTAACCAACATGGAGAAACCCCGCCTCTACTAAAAATACAAAATTGGTCAGGTGTGGTGGCACATGCCTGTAATCCCAGCTACTCAGGAGGCTGAAGCAGGAGAATCACTTGAACCTGGGAGGTAGAAGTTGCAGTGAGCCGATATCACACCATTGCACTCTAGCCTGGGCAACAAGAGTGAAACTCCATCTCAAAGAAAAAAAAAAAAAAAAGAAGGGGTAGTGCAAGTTAGAGCAACTGGGTCCAGAAAAAAAGAGATGTGATTGAAAGCGATGATGTTTGTTTGTTGAGGTTGTTTGTAACAGTTTCCAAAAGCATATCTTAATGTATTTTAGATTTTAAGATTAATTTGATGATAAATGTAAATATATTTTCTTTAAAAACATCGAGACCATCCTGGCTAACACAGTGAAACCCCATCTCTACTTAAAATACAAAAAATTAGCTGGGCGTGGTGGCGGGCGCCTATAGTCCCAGCTGCTTGGGAGGCTGAGGCAGGAGAATGGTGTGAACCCGGGAGGTGGAGCTTGCAGTGAGCCGAGATTGTGCCACTGCACTCCAGCCTGGGTGAAAGTGCGAGACTCCATCTCAAAAATAAAATAAAATAAAAAAATAAAAACAATGAGAGAAGTTAAAAATCATAGTTCAGGTCAATTAAGTATTAACTTTCTCTTTATGTTTATTTATAGATTGGAAAAGAAATCTGGGGTTTTTCTTGCCATATGATTTCGTGATTTAGAACTTAAAGATGTAAAAGAAACTAACAATCTTTCTAAGCATCTGAAGGGAAAACGATTCTGCTTAAAGATGAATCTAGGTAATTAAATGGCATTCATCAGGTCACCAATGTGACAGGCTCTAAAACTGTATAAGTACATATTTTTGTGTTGAATGATTTAACTATAACCCTGAAAAAGCATAGAGTTGGCTACAAAAGGAAAAGCTGCCCAATGTCCAGAAAGTGCTTCTTCAGCAGCTGGTAACTATCCTTGGTGTCAGGGTTGACAAAATGAGCAAGAAAATGGGTTGAAGCTCATTAGTGCATAGTTTACGGTATCCAAGCTGCAAAACTTTTCTAAAGCTGTCTCACAGATACATTTCCTTTTTAAAATGCCACCAGTAATGCTGAATCATTCCTTTCTAAAGGGGCTCTTTTTCAACTTTACAACATTTTAAATTTCAACCATTTTTAAGTTCAAAAAAACTCTTAAGTTTCAGATCTAGGGTATTTTTATATATGTATATTTTTAGTTTTCAGGTTATTTTGGAGCTATGACTCTTCTTCAAACACTATTCTGGCCTGGGTGACAGGCTCACAGTGCTGATTTACGTACATCCCAAACATATAATCAGCCAGGCCCTGAGCATAACTGAGTGTGGGTGACCCTCACTCAGGTCATTGAAGAGCAAGTGTTACTTGTGAAATCACAAAACCAGACTCAAGTATTCCAGTGGACATACTGCTCTGTCCAGCTGCCCAAAGAATCATGTAAAGGAGAACATTCTGATGATGTCAGAAGTCATCCTTTTTTCAAATCCTTAGTGTTTTTCTTTCAAATGTGGTCTTTTGTGAGCTGAATTACAGTAGTCCATGCAGAGCACTAAACAACATCAGGCCAGGTCAAAAAACAATTGAGTTAAGAGAAGAAATAACTAGGAAAAAAATTTAATGAATTTCATCTTCTTGATTTTGCACATCTTCAGGCAACACTGCCCACTTGCATTATTGTCACAGCAGTATCTAGCCTGGGAAGGAAGGTAGCAACATTGGTGGGCACTGACTCTGGAAAACAAAATGACCTGCAAAGACTGAGCCATGTTGCTACATTGCAAATTACTAATGTCCAACTTGGACTTAATACAGTAGTTTTCTGTTGACATTCCCATAAACTGGTTCAATTATTTTTAAATAAATCATATTTGTTCAAAGATCCCAGAAATAAGCCAGATTTATTTTATGCTTGGCTTTATAGATACAATGTAACATCATTTACTATATACACCTGATAATGAGCAAAACTTCCTTTTGAAAAATCAAAACACTCACAAAATATATTTTTCAAAACTGACTTCTATATAATATTAGTGTTGGAACACCTCAGTTTGCACAATTATTTTGGATTTACTTTTCATACAAGAAATATTACTTGAAATAGATTTAACTAATTTAAGTTATATTTCCAACTAAAGTATATTCCATGTTTAAAGAATAAAAATAATAGGCCTCACTATCAAATAATCAACTATAATAATTATTACTTAAAATACATTTTTATATAACTGTATAAACCAGTTTTTTAGGAATCTTGAATTTCACTTATGCTAAATGCAACTGAAAATAAGTATATTAAAAGAATCATTTAGTAAAAATAATGCTGATAAATTTTTATTAACCTCCTGCTATACAGAACAAAATACACATTAAAATATTTATAGAAAAAATTTTAGCTGGTATTTGCATCATTCTGTATTAAGAAACCGCAGTTACATTATTCCTAAAAAACATTTTTTTCACATTTTTCTAATTACTGCTGGTGAAACTAATACAGGTAGTTTTATTAACATCTGTCACTTCCTATACATCCTAATTTTCTTAGTATTTCTCTAACACTAACCAATATTGACTACTGAACGCTTGACAAAAGTGTGCCTTCTTCTGGTACAAACTGATTCTTTCATAAAATATTTCATGCCCACCATGTGCTAGCTTTTGTGTTAAAGACTTTGGATGCAAAGCTCACAGTGTAGCAAAGGCAAAACACAATTGCATTAAGGTTTGCTATGCAAGGTAAGTGCAATGACAGAAATATCCCTAGAAGGATTGTTTAAATCAAGCAGGAAAGTCAGTAACAGGTACATTTCATTAAATTAAGCCCATCTCCTTTATCAAGAAGGTGATGGCTTACCACTTTCTGGTTTGCACTTCCCTGTCTTGGCAAAGCAGTGTTGATAGGTATAGACAGCATCAAAACATCTCTGAGAATTACAGTCATCATCCTGCTTCCTCACTTCATGAGGTTTAGCATCACTGCATTTAAATATGTCAGCCTAATCTAAGTTGGAAAATAAAAACAACTCCAGCGGTTGTTAAGACCAGACAGGTACATGGTAAGTAAAACATGAACTAGAAATGTACAGCCTGACACACACAAAAATTAGATTCCTAGCTGGGATTTTTAATCATAGGTGGTACATTTATTTTTTGGTAGACAGGCATCCAAATAAAATAAGACATATCTACAAGTATAAATGCTTACCATATTACATACTAAATTGGAAGGCAAGTTGATTCATTATGTCATAAATCACATTTTTTTAACTGTAACAGCATAAAATAAAACCCCTCCCAAGAAAAACCAAACTCATAAGAAATAGATTTGTGATATTATATGCCAAACAATAATTAACATTTAAATGTCAATATGCACCTAAAAATAAGGACTTGACGCATAGAAAAGGAGTGTATATTACATTTAAATTTATAAGCGGCTACTTGCTACCCATAGTGCCTCAAGAATCAGGTAAAATAGACCGAGTTACTTAAACAATATGTATGTTCTTAAGAGTGCTTGATAGGAAATCAAAGCACGTTCATTGTTTTCTCCCATACATCCGACAGGCTTTAAAAGAGGCCAAATACAAAAAAAACTGAAGACAGACATTATACATCACCCATTTATGATATTCTGGTTTTATAAATATATCATTTCAACCAGAGAAGAGCCTCATTTGAAATGCAACACTACCCACGTATTTCATATACACCACTCTTTCAGACTATTTGTAGGTGAGTTCAATTTTTTCTAGTCAGGGTGACCTCATAAGACTTGGGCATGGCCCAGCCTCCTCCGAGGTGAAATCAAGGCAATGGGATCACCCAGCAAAGTTGTTTTTCTCCTGCAGCCCAATGACAAGAATGACTAAAGCCAAGCAGAATGAAGATTGCCTAGCCTTTGTCAAATGGGATTGGTGCGGAGTTCCCTCTCTCACCAAGGAGCGGTTACATGTAGAGGAAAGCTGAGGTACCATACAGTCTACATCCTGAAATTGTGGGTCCTCAGGCACAAACCTCATCACTTCTGTGGACTATGAAACTGTCGCTGAAACCTGGGTTTGAGATAACAGCGGTTTTGAGAAGTTTGATTCATACATTCCAACCCACTTGAATGTCGCCTTAGAGTGCTGAGACTTGAAGACTCTTACGAATCTCCCTCCCCCGCAGGCCAAACAGCCATTGCCTCCCAAATTCCAGCTTATATATTCATTTCTTTGGCAATTTTTCTCTTGGGGGAGAAAACAATGGAATCTTTCAATCTTCTCTTATCAACAAAGGGCCCTAGAAGAAGAAACAGCCCTTTCAATCACCTTCATGACTTCTTGATCATGATGAGTGGGCCTTGCGGGTGGGGGGAGTGCGGGCCAGGAAGGGGAGAGGCGACAGGCAACTCACCTCTTTGAGCTGCTCCAGCTCCTGTTTGAGGCTGTCGTACTCAGCCTCCAGCTCGTCATACTGCTGTTTGAGGGTCAGCTTCTCCTCCAGCACCACCAGCCCATACTCGGCAGCCTGGATCTTCTCGTGGGTGGTCTCCGTGAGCTCCTTGGTCAGCCTCTCTATCTCAGTCTTATAATGGTCCACCGTCTGCAATACCTCTTCTGCGGCCATAGCCCCGGTGGATGGAAGCAGGAGAGGGTGACGGGGTCGGGGAGATGGATGCAAAGCTGGCGGGGAAAGGGAGAAGGAAATGGGAAGGGAGGGGTGGAAATGGAAAAGAAAGTACTCTGGATGAATGAGCAGCGCGATACCCCGCAGGCTCTGGTGGCAGCGGCAGCTACACCGCCCGAGAAACTGACGAGAAATGCAACATGGAGAACAGGACAGAGGGTCAGGGGCGAGGCGGCAGAGGCCGCCGCATGTGTCCTCGGGGCCGGCCCCTGCGTGCGGTCAGCAGCCGTGCGGCATGGCCCGGGCTGCGGCGGCCGGGGGCGGCGAGGGGCTCCGGATTCTGCTTATTCAGAGACGCCCGGCCGCCATGTCTCCCGGGCCGCGTCACTGCAGTCTCGCCCTGGGCCTGGCGCGCTCCGGCTCGCTCGCTCGTTCCACCTGCTCCCTCTGGCCCTGCAGCAGCCGGTGCGGAATGATGCAGTCTCGGGGCCGGCTCCCTCCCTTCCCGCGTGGCGGCGGCTCCGAGCAGGGGGCGGGGAGCGGATGGAGTCAGCGCGGGGGGAGGAGGGAAGGACCAGACGGAAACATCCCGAGGCGCCTCCCGCCGGGCGCGCGGGGCCACCGCCCGCTGCACCGCGAGGCGCGCCAAGCGGAGGCGCAGGCGACGGGCCCGGGACTGGGAAGCGGTGGGGCTCGCGCGGCGGGAGCGCCTCCTCCCTGTCCGGCTCGCGGGGGCGGGAGCTCCTCCTAGGGCTTTGTCCCGGTGGCGGTAGAAGACCCTGAGAGCGGCGTGGGCGCCCGGGCTCTTTTGCTACGTAGAGGGCCGAAGCTCAGAAAACTGCCTGGAACGCTTTCTCCCGAGAAAAGCAAACAAAACTATCGCGGTCGCGGCCCGCGCATCCTCCTCGTCCCCTGGGCGCGCAGAAGGCTCTCTGGGCCACCTGCCCCCAAAAGAACGCTGGGTTTCCAAAGCCTTCAAGACACACCCCCAAGGAGCCTTCGTCCGTCGTCCCCCTCTCTCCCTGCTTCTCCCGAGTCTGGCCTGGGCCATCTAACACTCTCACCAAATAACCTTATCATCCTCTCAGGACAGTCCGCTAAATATTGCTCGCTCTCGCCCAGCGTATCACAAGAGCGCTATCCGCTCAGAAAAAAAATCTCCATAATACATGCACCCAGGAAACCTCTCCAGGTACTGTATATCTTGCCCCAATAGTTTCCACCAAAGCACCTTGCTCTGTGTCTTCAATAAAGGAAAACTGCATGAAATGCCCTATATAAGATACCAGCAATGCCCTACAATAAGCATTTTTTAAGCACTAAGAGCTAAGAGTTCTTGAGACCCGTGCCAAGCATTCTTCTAAGTATGTAGCATGCGTTGTCTCCAATCCTAACAATGCTTTGAGGTAGGAGCCATTATCCGCAGTTTAGAGGGGGTGAAAGAAAGGCAAAGGGAGATGGGGTGATTTGCCCAAAGTCAGGCAACTCTGGAATCTTAACTCTGGAGCACTAAACGGGATTCATCATGTTGGCTTCAGGTTCACTCATTACTCATACAAACCCAGCAACTAAATATTACATGATTGTAAGATAATCACATTCATCTACATAAAGAGTGATGATGAACGGTTGCAAAAGGAGGTGAAAGCAAAGTAAGAGTGGAGGAAATGAAAGAGCGGAGAAGGGTGGAGAATCAAGAGGAAAGAACGCAATAGAAGAGAAAAGAAGCGATTTCTGTGTAGCGGGAGGCTGTGAGACCCGCAGATCGGTGGGTCTTTCCAGTTCCTTCCCTCTCTTCTTCTGCATGGCACCTCTTCCGGAACTGTTTCTCCGTGGCCAGGTGTTCAACACACATGCCTTTTCTAAGTTAGAAAGCAGGACTCAAGTCTCTCATCATTGTGTACCTGGTTAAGAAAAAAAAAAAAAAAGACAATTGTTGACCGGGCACAGTGGTTCAAGCCTATAATCCCAGCACTTTGGGAGGCCGAAGCAGGTGGATCATTTGAGGTCAGGAGTTCAAGATTAGCCTGGCCCACATGGTGAAACTCTGTCTCTACAAAAAAATACAAAAATTAGCCAGGCGTGGTGGTGCACACCTGTTATCCAAGCTACTTGGGAGGCTGAGGCAGGAGAATTGCTTAAACCCAGGAGATAGAGGGTGCAGTGAGCCGAGATGGCGCCACTGCATTCCAGCCTGGGCAACAGAGACTCCATTTCAAAAAAAAAAAAAAAAAAAAAAAGACACTTGTTGATGGCATGGGAGGAAAAGCAAATGACAGTGCCCTTCCAAAGCTTCCACTAACAGGCTGTCTGGGTGTGTTTTCCATTGCTTCACAAACCAGACAAGGTTCCTTCTAAACGCCAGTGATCACAACAGCATATTCTCATGTGATTGTCTGATCTGAAAATAAAACAAAAGAATATTCTCTTGTGATTGTCTGATCTAAAAATAAATAAATAAAAGGAGAAAACACTCCAAAAGTGCAGCTACCATAAATTCCAGCTTTGTAGAGAAGCGGATGATAATGACTACAACATCCGACCTATCTTTCCTTATCTCACACTCCAGGTGGGAAGCCCCTTCTGTGTGCTCCTGTGGCATCTGACCTCTGACATGTTCATGAATGATGATGAACTGCTGAAGAGAAAAGAGATGGAACCTGCAACTGCAAGTTGCTAACCTGCCTTTCCGGGAAGCCCCTGGCCATTCCTCACTGTATGAACTGTAAGCATAGTCCTTCCAAAGGGATCATAAGACTTGGACTAGATTGCTTGCACTTCCCTCTCCTTTGGATCAGACTAAGAACAGAGTTTGCCTCTGTGACTTTCCTTTTTTCTAAATTTCCATTGTGGCCCAGCCCCTATGCTCTATCCTGCCCCATTTTTCTGATTGATACACTTTTGTCACTTGTCACTTTTGTCTGATTTCAGGCATGTCTTGCACACTCTCACACTTTAAGATGTTGCTTAGTTGAACTTTGATCCTTAAATGTTGGTATTTAACGTAAAGAAGATAAACTTATTTTCTTGTTTTTTTTTTTTTTTTTTTTTTTTTCCTGAGACAGGGTCTCCATCACTTCGGCTGGAGTGCAGTAGCGTGATCATGACTCCCTGCAGCCTCAACCTCCTGGGCTCATGCGATCCTCCCACCTCAGCCTCCTGAGTAGCTGGGACTACAGATGTATGCTACCACACTCGGCTAATTTTTTAAATTTTTGTAGAGACGGGGTCTGCCTATGTTGCCCAGGCTGGTCTCGAACTCTTGGGATCAAGGGATCCTCCCACCCCAGCCTCCCAAAGTTCTGGGATTACAGATGTGAGCCACCATGCCCAGCCAAATTTATTTCCTATATACCATGCTGTTCCAGTGCGGTATTTCCCTCTTTTTTCGTATATGCCATATGTATTGCATATATATCAATGACAGGAATATAGAAAATAATTTCTTAAAGCATTCTTAGGCTGGGTGTGGTGGCTGATACTGGTAACCCTAGCACTTTGGGAGGCTGAGGCAGGAGGTCACATGAGGCCAGGAGTTCAAGACCAGCCTGGGCAACATAGACTTCATGGCTACAAAAAACTAAAAAATATTAGCTGGGCATGGTAGTACATGCCTGTGGTCTGCACTACTTAGGAGGCGGAGACAGGATGATGGCTTGAACCCAAGAGATTAAGGCTGCAATGAACTGATTGTGCCACTGTGCTCTAACCTGGTGACAAAGCAAGACTCATCAAAAGAAAAAAAAAAAAAAAAAGCACAAGCTACTCTACTTGGGTCAGATCCAACTTTGCCACTTACTAGCTGTGTGTTTCTCAGTTGCCTCATTTCCAAAAAGGAGATAATAATATAATCTAATTATGAGATTGTTGTGAATAGAATAGTATCACACACCTAATAAGCATTTTATATGTGCTTTTAAAAGGTTTTAAAAGAAAAACAAGGATAAAATTTAGGTAAAAAGAAGAAAAAAATAATAATCAGTGGAGATCTCTCTGAAGAAGTGATATTCATTTTATTATCTAACGAACAAAAAGGAGTTGGATATATAAAATGTGGGGGAGAAGCTTTTCAGGAAAAGGAAATAACACGTGTAAAAGCCAAAGGCAGAAAAGAGCTTGTTGAGTGCAAAGAATAAAAATCAGGGAGGCTGCTGGGCGCAGTGGCTCATGCCTGTAATCCCAGTACTCTGGGAGGCAAAGGTGAGAGGATTATGTGAGCTCAGGAGTTCGAGACCAGCCTGGGCAACATACCGAGACCCCATCTCTACTAAAAAAAAAAAAAAAAAAAATTAATCAATCGGGCATGATGGTGCATACCTGTAGTCCCAGCTACTTAGGAGGCTGAGGTGGGATGATCCCATGAGCCTGGCAGTCAAGGCTGCAGTGAGCCGTGATTGTGCCACTGCACTCCAGGCTGGGTGACAGAGCAAGACCCTGTCTCAAAAACAAACCAAAAAAAAAAAAAAAAAAAAAAAAATCAAAGAGGCGAGGATTAATAAGCTCAAGGGAAATGACCTAAGACTATATCAAGAAGTCAGACAACATCAGAGAGATAGGCAGGGATTATACTTGCCTTGCAAGTCAGAATGAAGAATTTGGGTTTTATTCTCAGGGCAGTGGGCGGCCTTTGATGATTCTTTAGTCAGGAAATGAAATAGTTATATTTGTATTTTAAGAATGTCGGCCGGGGCCGGGCGCGGTGGCTCAAGCCTGTAATCCCAGCACTTTGGAAGGCCGAGACGGGCGGATCATGAGGTTAGGAGATCGAGACCATCCTGGCTAACATGGTGAAACCCCGTCTCTACTAAAAAATACAAAAAACTAGCCGGGCGTGGTGGCGGCGCCTGTAGTCCCAGCTACTCGGGAGGCTGAGGCAGGAGAATGGCGGGAACCCGGCAGGCGGAGCTTGCAGTGAGCCGAGATCCGGCCACTGCACTCCAGCCTGGGCGACAGAGCAAGACTCCGTCTCAAAAAAAAAAAAAAAAGAATGTCGGCCGGATGCAATGGCTCACACCTGTAATCCCAGAGCACTTTGGGAGGCTGAGGCAGGCTGATTGCTTGATCCAGGAGTTCAAGACCAACCTGGACAACATAGTGAAAGCCCATCTCTCAAAAAAATTTTTTTAAGTTAAAATTTTTCTACCGCACACACAAAAAAGTTGGAAGTTATCAAAAGATCGAAGTAGGGTCCCTAGTTAGGAAGCTGTTGCAGTTGTCCAGGAAAAAGAAAATCATGGCCTAGACTGAGGTGATAGCAGCTGGGAAAAGAAGTACATGGATTTATATTGAGGAAGGAGTGGAATGGGAGGGTAGAATTCTTAAGACCTTGTTGAGGATTGAATGTGGGATAGGGAGAAAAAAGGAATGATAAATAAATTCTAATTTTCTGACTTGGGAAGACGGGCTGCCATTTAGTTAGCTGGAACAGTTTCAAGAATTCTATTTTGAACATATTAGACTTAAGACACTTTTGAAACATTTGTGAGTTTGGTTTGGTTTGGTTTGGTTTGGTTTGGTTTTTTTGAGATGGAGTCTCCTTCTATTGCCCAGGCTGGAGTGCAGTGGCACGATCTCGGCTCACTATAACCTCCACCTCACGGGTTCAAGCAATTTTCCTGCCTCACCCTCCCAAGTAGCTGGGACTATAGGCATGTGCCACCACACCCAGCTAATTTTTGTATTCTTAATAGAGACGTGGTTTCACCATGTTGGCCAGGCTGGTCTCGAACTCCTGACCTCAGGTGATCTGCCTGCCTTGGCCTCCCAAAGTGCTGGGATTACAGGCGTGAGCCACCGTGCCCAGCCACTTTTGAGACATTTGAATAGAAATATTAAGTCAACAATTTGATGTAAGACCAAAATTAAGAAAACACTTCTTGGGAGGTATGATGACTTTGCTTTGAAAATCATTAGCATTAGATGGCATTGAAATCAATGGAAAACAGATGGGATTATCTAGGGAAAGATGTAAGTAAAGAAAAGAAAGGGATCTAGGATCTAGCCCTGAGGTACCCCTATAAAGGTTGAGTTGGAGAGGAAAAGCCAGCAAAGAGAGTTGAGAGGGACTGGGTGCAGGGGAAATCAGGAGAGGAACATTTGAAAGGTAACAAAAGAGAAGTGTGTATAAGGAGCTAGGGAATAAGGACCAAGTCAGTGCCAACAAGAGGTCACAGCAAAGTGCTATAAGAACACACAATGTCACTGGACTTGGCAACATGGAAGTGGGTGCTCTTGAAAAGGTTCATTTGTGTGGAACAGAGAAGGCAGATACCATGTTGTAGTGGATTGCAACATGAATAGAAATTTAAGATGTGTGCTGGGCGTGGTGGCTCATACCTGCAATCCCAGAACTTTGGGAGGATAAGGCAGGTGGATCACCTGAGGTCAAGAGTTCGAGATGAGCTTGGCCAACATGGTGAAACCCCGTCTCTACTAAAAATACAAAAATTAGCTAGGTGTGATGGCGCACACCTGTAGTCCTAGCTGCTCGGGAGGCTGAGGCAGGAGAATTGCTTGAACCTGGGAGGCGGTGGTTGCAGTGAGCCGAGATCATGCCACTGCACTCCTGCCTGGGCAACAGAGCAAGACTCCATCTCAAAAAATTTAAGACATGGAGACAGCCTAATCAGACAACTCCATGTCCCCACAAATGATGGCAGGGAGAACACACAATGAGAAGGTGGATCTGTGGGGCACTGGGGTGCTCTGCTGTGCATGGCTGGTGGGAAATATGCCCTTTGAGAGCGCATCACATACTGAGATCTCCAGATGCACCCTCAAGGGAGACATGTGGCTTCCACAGCAGTGCCTTCTGGGGCCAGGACTTTACCTCCAAGCTGCTTGGATACCAGCTCTCTCAGTGGCTGTCCTTGTCCACTTTAATCACCTGTACCCTTTAGCTGTCATCCTCCTATCCCATCCCCATCCTCCACCCCATTACCCCAGTCCTCAGGAACTACTGAACTATTTTTGGTCTCTGTAGCTTTCCCTAATCTTGATATTTCATATAAATAACATCACATAATACGTAGTCTTTTGTGACTGGCTTCTTTCTTACCATAATGTTTTCAAAATATATCTATATTTTAGCATGTGTCATACTACTTTCCTTTTTTTTTTTTTTTTTTTTGAGACAGAGTTTCGCTATTGTTGCCCAGGCTGGAGTGCAGTGGCGTGACCTTGGCTCACTGCAACCTCCACCTCCCAGGTTCAAGGGATTCTCCTACCTCAGCCTCCCGAGTAGCTGGGATTACAAGCATGTGCCACTATGCCTGGCTAATTTTTTTTTTTTTTTTTTTTTTTGAGACGGAGTCTCGCTCTGTCACCCAGGCTGTAGTGCAGTGGTGGGATCTCGGCTCACTGCAAGCTCCACCTCCCGGGTTCATGCCATTCTCCCACCTCAGCCTCCTGAGTAGCTGGGACTACAGGTGTGCACCCGCCACCATGCCTGGCTAATTTTTTTTGTATTTTTAGTAGAGACGCGGTTTCACCATGTTAGCCAGGATGGTCTCGATCTCCTGACCTCGTGATCCGCCCGCCTCGGTCTCCCAAAGTGCTGAGATTACATGCGTGAGCCACCACTCCTGGCCAATGCCCGGCTAATTTTTTGTATTTTTAGTAGAGACAGAGTTTCTCCATGGTGGTTAGGCTGGCCTCGAACTCCCGACCTCAAGTGATCCACCCACCTCGGCTTTCCAAAGTGCTGGAATTACAGGCGTGAGCCACCGTGCCCGGCCACTACTTTCCTTTTCATGGCTGAAGAATATTGCATTGTGTAGAGATACCACCTGTGTATCCATTCATCAGTTTATGGGCATTTGGGTTGTTTCCACCTTTTGGCTATTATGAATAATATGTTACGAACATCGTGTACAACTTTTGTTGTGGACATATGTTCATTTCTTTTGGGCATACCTGGAAGTGGAATTGCTAAGTCATGTGTTAACTCAAAGTTTCACATTTGGAAGGACTTCTGGATTGTTCCCCAAAGTGGCTGAACCATTTTACATTCCCAACACCAGCGTATGAGGGGTCTGATTTCTCCACATCCTTGACAACCGTGGTATCATCTGAATTTTTGAGCCCAGCCACCCTAGTAGATGTAAAGTAGCATATTTTGTTGCGATTTTGATTTGCAATTCCATGATGGCTAATTATGTTGAGCTTTTTTTAATGTGTTTTTGGCCATTTGTATATCTTTGTTGGCAAAATGCCTGTCCAGATCCTTTGTCTACTGTTTGAGTTAGTAATCATTTTATTGTTGAATGTATGGGTTCTTTGTATATTCTAGATGCAAGTCCCTTATCAGATATTTGATTTAGAATGATTTTCTCTCAACGGGGGGGTGGGGGGGTGGGGGTTGTCCTTTTACATTTTTAAATGGCCCTTTATCTGGGAGCAGTGGCTCCTGCCTGTAATCCCAGAACTTTGGGAGGCTGAGGCGGGCGGATCACTTGAGGCCAGGAGTTCAAGATGGGCCTGGCCAACATGGTGAAACCCTGTGTCTACAAAAATACAAAAATTAGCCGGATGTGATGGCGCATGCATGTAATCCCAGTTACTTGGGAGGCTAAGGCAGGAGAATTGCTTGAACCTGGAGCGGAAATCGCGCCACTGCACTCCAGCCTGGGCGACGGAGTGAGATCCTATCTCAAAAAAATAAGTAAATAAATAAAGTGGTCCTTTAAAAAGGAAAAGTTTTTAACTTTGATGAAGTCTAATTTATTTTTTCTTTTGTTTGTGCTTTTGCTGTCGTATCATTGCCAACTCTGAGGTTGAGAAGATTTAGACCTATGTTTTATTTTTAAAATTTTTTAGTTTCAGCTCTTACATTTAGGTTTCTGGTTCATTTTGAATTAATTTCTTTAAATTGTGTAAGGTGAGGGTTCAATGTCATCCTTTGCAGGTGGCTATCCTGTTGTCCCAGTATCATTTGTCGAAAGGCTATTCTTTCCCCACTGAATGGTTTTGATACCCTTGTCAAAAGTCACTTGACCACAGACATATGGGTTTATTTCTAGGCTCTCAAATCTATTCCACTGGTCTACATGTCCATCTATCTTAGTCCATTCAGACACCTATAACAAAATGCATGAGACTGGGTAATTAATAAAGACCAGAAATGTATTTCTGCACAGTTCTAGAGACTAAGAAGTACAAGATCAAGGTGCCAGTAGAGTTGGTGTCTGGCGAGGGCTGCTCTCTGCTTCCAGGGTGGTACCTTCCTGCTGTGACCTCATATGGTGGAAGACCGGAAGCACAAAAAAAAGGGCCTAGCCTATTTCCCCATATGCCATCCATGAGGGCAGAACCCGCATGCCCGAATCACCCCTGAAGGCCTCACCTCTTAAACTGCTGCATTGGGGAATAACTTCCAATATGAATTCTGGAAGGGACACAAATATTCAAACCATCACGCTATTTATGGCGCTACCACAATGTCTTGTTTACCACTGCTGTGTAGTAATTTTGAAATCAGGAAATGTGAATCCTGTAATAGAACTTGCCACACAGGCTGAGGTTTCAGGTAATGTCAGAGAGTAGATGAAGCTAGAAGGTCACAGCTTTTACTCAGGATTCTAAAATAAAACTTAGGCAAAAAGGCTATTGTGGCTGGGCACAGTGGCTCACGCCTGTAATCCCAGCACTTTGGGAGGCCAAAATGGGCAGATCACTTGAGGTCAGGAGTTTGAGACCAGGCTGGCCAATATGGTGAAACCCCATCTCTATTAAAAATACAAAAATTAGCTGGCCCTGGTGGTGCACGTCTGTAATCCCAGTTACTCAGGAGGCTGAGGCAGGAGAATCACTTGAACCCAGGAAGCAGAGGTTGCAGTGAGCTGAGCTCACGCCTTGGATTCTAGCCTGGGTGACAGAGGGAAACTCCATCTCAAAAAAAAAAAAAAGGTCAGGTGCAGTGGCTCATGCCTGTAATCCCAGCACTTTGGGAGGCCGAGGAGTGCAGATCACCTGAGGTCAGGAGTTTGAGACCAGCCTGGCCAACATGGTGAAACCCCGTCTTTACTAAAAATACAAAAATTAGCTGGGCATAGTGGTGCATACCTGTAGTCCCAGCTACTTGGGAGGCTCAGGGAGGAGAATCACTTGAACCCGGGAGGCGGAGGTTGCAGTGAGCCGAGATCGAGCCACTGCACTCCAGCCTGGGCGACAGGGCAAGACTCCATCTCAAACAAAAAAAAGAAAAGAAAAGAAAAGCAAAAAAAGGGCTGGTGGGGCGCAGTGGCTCACGCCTGTAATCCCAGCACTTTGGGAGGCCTAGACGGGCGAATCACGAGGTCAGGATATCGAGACCATCCCAGCTAACACGGTGAAACCGCGTCTCTACTAAAAATACAAAAAACTAGCCGGGCATGGTGGCGGGCGCCTGTAGTCCCAGCTACTCGGGAGGCTGAGGCAGGAGAATGGTGTGAACCCAGGAGGCGGAGCTTGCAGTGAGACGAGATCACGCCACTGCACTCCAGCCTGGGCGACAGAGCGAGACTCCATCTCGGCTATTTCCTGGTTAGCACAGTATTCCACAGCCTGGGAATAAGAAGTTGATTCCCTAACAGGAAAGCATCAATCTCCTTTTCTTAGAAAAATAGACAGACCTGACTTTAAAACTTAGTCATCCTACTCTTCCAAGCTATTTGATCTTATACAAATTACCTGCTCAAAGTCTTGGTTTCCTCATTTGCTGATGAGGAACAATTATGCCTACTTCATAGAGAGGTTATAAGGATTCAATGAAGATATGCCTGTAAAATACCTAGCACAAGTGCTCATGTCTTTCTTTTTCCTAGGACCTTCCTTCTGATGATGCAATAATATTTGTCAAGGAGTTCCGGAATAAAAAGCAAACACAAAGACAAAGATAAAAAGCTTGTGGATGAGAAACTAGATGTGCCTTTCGTGTGGAAACTCTGTTCTGGATGTCCTTAGACTGTAATTTAAGGAGACTCATAATGGAGATTTGAGATTTAATGCATATCAGAATTTGTATGGAAGTTGAAATAGCCCAAGGAGAGGATCTAGAATGAAAAGAAAGAAGGACTGAGAAGGAATTTGAAGCAATACCCACATTTAAGGAGCACTAGGGGAAAGGGGAAGGTGCAATTCTTGAAGAAGGTGTAGTTCTTGCAGTATTTTGTGTGTACACGTTTGCGTGTGTGTGTATGCTATTAAAATAATCTCAAGCTTGTTAGTTCAGCCTCTTCCCCTTAAATATAAAGAGCTTCCCCTCACCAGCCCCATTTTGTCATACTGATGTCCGGGGGCATGGTTACAGAGGATGCTCATACAGCGTAATGAATGAGGAACCCAACAGAGTTGTGGCGAGGCAATTGTCAGTTTAATGCATACGCAGGAAGGAGCAAGGCCTTCTCCATATCTCTGTGAGAAGAGATTGGGGTAGACCCTGGAGTGCTGGTAATGGGCAGGTTGTCATTCAGGTGAAGGCCTGTCTGACAGGGAATGAGGAGTCATTGGGGACAGAAATCTCCTAGCTCTGGGCCGTTTCTCTCATGGACAACTTCAGGGATTAGCTTTTTAGGTTCCTAAAGGCCCCTCTGGAAATCCTTCACATTGCTACATTTCTCCCCAGTTTTTCCCCCCACATGGTCTTTATGCCTCCTCATATACATGCCTGCTTCCTAATCAAATCAAATCAAAACTGTTTTCTTCTTCTTTCCCCTTGGTTTGATGGTCGGTCATACCCAGGACCCAAGCAGTTAGTAATTGAAAACCGATGCCTCTTTCTAAGATACTCCAACCCATCCAGAAATTGTCTTTCATCTTTCTATTCAGTAAATAAAAGAAGAAAATAAGTCTCCATATCAAGAAAAACTAAAGATTCATACCTTGCTCTCTCTATATATATATTATATATATATATATAAATTTTTTTTGAGACAGTCTTGCCATCGCCCAGGCTGAAGTGCAGTAGCGCGATCTCAGCTCGCTGCAGCTCCATATATATTTTAAACATTGTTGAGATTACATATTACATATAGTTTTGTATCCTGCTTTATTTAATACTATAGTTTGAGAACATTTTCATATTATCAAGACATCCTAAACATCATGTTTAACAGCTATATAATTGATCATTTCATATTATAATATTTTTCACCATTCCTATATCTAGTATCCTGGTCTTTAATGCACATAAGACTGACAAAATAGGCTGGGCACAGTGACTCATGCCTGTAGCCCCAGTGCTTTGGGAGGCCAAGGCAGGCAGATGGCTTGAGCCCAGGAGTTCGAGACCAGCTGGGGCAACATGGCAAAACCCCATCTCTACAAAAAATACAAAATTAGCCAGGTGTAATGGAACACGCCTGTAGTCTCAGCTCTCCAGGAGGCTGAGGTAAGAGGATCACCTAAGCCTAGGAAGATCAAGGCTACAGTGAACCAAGACAACACCACCACACTCCAGCCTGAGAGCAACACGCTGTCTCAAAAAAAAAAAAAAAAAAAAAAAAAACGGGGAGGGAGGGGGACTTACAAAATAGAACAGGTAAATTCTAGATATTTGTTGAAAAGCACAATCTCAGTCTCATTTCTCCCAGCATCTATCAAAGGCTATAAGTCCACTCACTCTCAGGTATCCTACAATCCCCCAAGCAGTAGGGACCTGGGTGCCTGAGCCATATCCTGGTTGCTTGTTACCATGTTTTGATGTTGGGCCATAAGCCCTAAGAGAAAAGCTGGAAGCCTCAACCCAGTGGAAGTGATTGTATTCGTCTGTGCTCATGCTGCTAATAAAGACATACCTGAGACCGGGTAATTTATAAAGGAAAGGGGTTTAATTGACTCATGGTTCAGCATGGCTGGGAAGGCCTCAGGAAATTTACAATACATGTCCTTCTTCACATGGTGGCAGCAAGGGTAAGTGCAGAGCAAAAGGGGGAAAGCCCCTATAAAACTATCAAATCTCATGGGAACTCACTATCGCAAGAACAGCATGGAGGTAACTGCCCCCATGATTCAGTTACCTCCCACCAGGTCCCTCCCATTACACGTGGGGATTATGGAAACTACAATTCAATATGAGATTTGGGTGGGGACACAGCCAAACCATATCAGTGGTCATCTTGCCTAAACAACGATGCTGTTGAGGTCATTATCCATTAGTTCACACAGTGTCTCTTTTTACAAGAACCTTTTGTGTTCACAGAATAGATCTATGTCTGGTCTTACTACCTAGAATTGTTGGCTTCTTCTGAGTAATTGGTCTGCTTTTATCTTATGAATACTGTAAATTGTATAACTGATCAGATTTCCTTTTATCCACAGGCTGCTAGAAAGTTTCTAGCCAAATTTGTGGTCCTCTTAGCAAGTGTATAGGTCAAATTATATATCTTTTTGGCCTCATTCCTGGCTCTGTTTTATGCCTATCTTTGCCATTGTTTTTCTCTCTCCTACAGAATACTTGAGATTGTCTTGCATTTTATACAGCTCTGCCTGCTGCCTTAAGCCTCTTCTGAAACTAGGCAGTTGAGCATACTGATTCAGAGCCTGCCTCTGACGTTAGAGCCACTGTGCCTCCGTTTTTTCTGTACCGCAGTTTCCTCCTCCATAAAAAGGGAATACAGTATTGCTTCATAGAGTTCTGATGAGGATTAAATGACAAAATACATGTAAGGACCTCAGATGTGTGACTAGCTTGTAGTTAAGTGCTTAAAAGAAATTTTAAAATAATTAAAAAGAAATCATTGTAATCATTCTCCTATTATTGGAGTTTAACCTTGTATAGAACTTACTCCAAGTAGAGTTACTACTAGGTCCAAGAGTATGAATGTTTTGAAGGCTGTGAACTAGTTTATGTGTCAGTTGGAGTGGAAAAGAACTCCAGCTTTCCCATGCCTTTATCAGTGCTGAATGCTATTACTTTTAAAACTCTTTGCCAATTTGGGCCAGGCGCGGTGGCTCACGCCTGTAATCCCAGCACTTTGGGAAACTGAGGCAGGCAGATCACGAGGTCAGGAGATCGAGACCATCCTGGCAAACACGGTGAAACCCTGTCTCTACTAAAAATACCAAAAAATTAGCCGGGCATGGTGGCGGGCGCCTGTAGTCCCAGCTACTCGGGAGGCTGAGGCAGGAGAATGGCCTCAACCCAGGAGGCGGAGCTTGCCCTGAGCCGAGATCGCGCCACTGCACTCCAGCCTGGGCAACAGAGGGAGACTGTCTCTCAAAAAAACAAAACAAAACAAAACAAAACAAAACAAAAACTCTTTGCCAATTTGACAGGTAGAAAAGGGGTATCATCTTATTGTCCTTCCAATGTACATTTTATTGGTAACTAATGAGATTGAACCTTCTGACACAAAACACTACATTTATTTGTTTATTATTTCTATTCTCTTTCTTTCCATCTTTTGCAATTTTTCCATTGAGGTCTTTGTGTTTCTTTTAATCTGTTTAAATAAGATGATGGACTCTTATTTTCTGTCTCCAGTCGTCTGCTAAGAGGGAGTCAGAGTACAGGGGCTTGAAAGGAATAAGAGTCACAGGAGGAAACAGAAAAAGGGTGACAAAGAACACATAAATGATCAGGCCAGCAAGTGAGTCCTGCAGAGTGAGCTGTCATCTGATTAGCCGAGAATGGATACACAGTTCTGAAATCTAAACACAGTTTATAGAAGAACATCCCCATAATCTGTCTCCTCTTGTCCTTTTAAAACATGACCAATTCCTGAAAAAAATCGTTTTGTCCTTTGAATGGAAATAAAATTCCTTGAATCACAAAGTAATTTTAAGATGCTAATCAAACACTTAGCTGTTGCAAAGACTGTTTGCAGATGAGTAATTATTTTTGTTGCCATGGAACCCCAGCTGATGCTATGGGCATGGAATCAGCTTACACAGATCATTTTTATTAAACCAAGTCAAACCAATCAGTATAGCTACTAAAATCATTTCAGTTTAAAATGCTTTCTCTCATTGCTGGTGGAGGGAAGTTAGATGGTTTGACACTGTTTTTGCACATCCAGCTCAACTTCTTAGTTCTCTTTTTTGACATTTTTGCTTTTTCTGTTCTTTTTCTTTTTCTGTTCTTTTTCTTTCTTTCTTTCTTTTTTAAATTTATTTGTTTTTGAGTCAGAGTCTTGCTCTGTCACCCAGGCTGGAGTGCAGTGGTGCGATTACAACACATTGCAGCCTCAACCTCCTAGGCTCAAGCAATTTTCCCACCTCAGCCTCTCAAGTATCGGGGGCTACAGGTATGAGCCACCACACCCAGCTAATTTTTTATTTTTTGCAGCAACAAGGTCTCACTATGTTGCCCAGGGGCTGGTCTGAAACTCCTGGGATCGAGCAATCACCCTGTCTCAGCCTCCCAAAGTGCTGGGATTACAGGCTTGAACCACTGCACCCAGCCTGTCCTTTTTAAAAAAAATTTAATAAGTGCAAAGCACATGCCATAATAGTGTTCTGATTTCTTCTAATAAAGACCCTGGGTATCTCAGCCTATTTTCATGAGGATACTGAGTACCAAAATATACTGTGGGCAGCCCATGATCACATGCTAGACAGAGCGACACAAGCCTCATATACAACTTCTTTAATGTGCTACTAGAGTTTTTGGGTGACTGAGGAGAACGCAGTTACAAGCTCTTGGTGTTTAATTTGGTAAACAAACTTGAAGGTTGATCCCATTGTGCTTTTCTTTAACTTAAAAAAAAAATAACAGCGGGGCATGGTGGCTCACACCTGTAATCCCAGCACTTTGGGAGGCTGAGGCAGGAGGATCATTTGAGCCCAGAAGTTCAAGACCAGCCTGGGCAACATAGCAGAAACTCCATCTGTAGAAAAGTTTAAAAATTAGCCAGACATGGTGGTACACACCTGTAATCCCAGCTACTTGGGAGGCTGAGGTGGATCACTTGAGCCCAGGAGATTGAGACTGCAGTGAGCTGAGATTATGTGATTGCACTCCAGCCTGGATCACAGAGCAAGACCCTGTCTCAAAAAAAAAAAAAAAAGAAAACAAAAACATGATTTGGATAGATAGATAGATAGATAGATAGATAGATAGATAGATAGATCGACAGATAGATAGATTTACCCCTTACAACACCCCCAGACCCCAGGGTAATAATAAAATATTATTATTATTATTATTATTATTATTCCCATTTTATGGTGAGGAAATGAAGGCACAGAGAAGTTATACGCCTTACGTGAGGTCTTACAGCTGATAAATGATGTTTGTCAACTGTGAACTGTCTTTCCTAGGCCAGGTACTCCTCTCTCACTCCACTTTCTACTACTTCCTCCTATCCTCACTGAGTGTCTATGAATTATAAGTCATATTCTCTACCAAAATGCTATGATGGAACAAAACAGTGGACTAGTAGTCACAAGACTTGGATTCATGTCCCATGTGGCCATGGTGAAGTCACTTAACCCCACTGTGTTTTGGTTTTATCATCTGTCACATAAGAAAAATAATAATACTCATATAACCCCCAGGGCAGTCACAGAAATCAAGTGAGATGATGGAGGTGAAAGATCTTTGTAAGGTGAAAACTTTAAGCAACTCTGATGATTTTTCATACCTCTGCTAGTGAGTGTTGTCAGGGAAGTTTCACAGAAGAGGTGATATTGGAACCAAGTTGTGAAGTGGGGATGTGTATTCTAAGATAATCACAGATCATTTACTGAACAACTCCGGTGTTTCAGGCTTTGTGCTAAGAGCTATATACATATTGTCTCATTTAGTGCCGTCAACAGCTCTATCAGCTCTTTCAGGTGGGCCCTACTCACACTGCTCACATAAAGGCCTGCTAGCATGATTCAAGAATGGTTTGGTTATGTCGCTGTCAACTAGTCACAGCCCAAAGAGAGAGTGCTGGTGGCTGGAACAGTAAACTGCGCAGACTTTGAAGGTAGCAGCCCAGGTCCTCAGAATGAGTAGATCTGCAGGAGCCAAGCCACGCACTGTGAGCTCAATAAAGACACAACGGGAACAATTCCCTTTGGTCAGTGGCCACATCCTGTGAGGGTATAGCCTGGGGCATAACTGGCACGTCAATTCCATCGGGCTTTTTCCATTGCATTGGGAGACTTTGGAGAGTTTTCTTAATTGGTTTTGACAATGATTCTGGTTTAAGCCTTGTCTGCCCTTCGTTACACCAAGAGCACAAAAGCATAAAAAGACTAGAAACCCTGGATTGCCTCCAAAACAGACCCGCAACTTATAAAGCAACAAGCTAGTGAATGCATTTTAAGGCATACGCAATGCAAAATGAGCCACGTGAAAAAAACATAGTTGGTGATTTTTTTTTCATGTTTCTAAACATTACTCCTGAAGCATTTAGTACAACTGAAAAATTGGAATGGACAACTGAAGCAACTGCTACACAAAACATGAAATGGCAAGGGCATGAGGGACAGGCTTTCCAGACTATGAGAGGATATCGTGAAGCTGAACATGTAGGGCCCCACGGGAAGAAATCTGGTTGAGCAATGTGCACAGGGTGGGATGGGGGATAACTCATATCACAACATAACCAACTAATTTTTAAAAATCACTTTTTCATCTCAGGACCAGAGATTCTATGACTCAGCCCCAAGACAAAAACGAAGAAATTCTGGCCCCTTTTGATTGTTTACATGAATGTGATGGGCAGAATTCTAATGAGATAAGCAAGTGAGGCTGGGTCGCTCTGGCATGTGACTAAGGCAGGATTGATGCATTCGTTACCCATCTTGTTACATGGAAAATATTCTCCATGATATACCTGTTCCACCCTTCAGCTGTGGCTGAGTATAGACAGGTAGAGGTGCACTCAAAGCCACTTCCTTCCATAAGACCAGGGGTATGAGCTCAGAAGGACTCCTCATGGAAAACAAGGGAGGTGGGCAGAAGAAACTTGGGTCATCAGGAAAGTATCTGTGTCGAGCTACACTTATTTTGACCTTTTACCCTAAAGAGAATGCTCTCTTAGCAATCTTTCCAAAAATATATATACAAACTGGGACAATGAATGCTGAGTGATGGCTCCATTATTAATACACCAAACCATGTTTAAAGCTATTTACTTCATAATATTAGGTCCAAACCATACTTGGCTCTTCTGGTTGGAGGCTGAAAAATGAACATTGTAGGTGCAAACAATCTCTTTTTTTTTTTCTTATTTTTGAGGGGGAGTCTTGCTCTTCTTGCCCAGGCTGGAGTGCAATGGCACGATCTCGGCTCACTATAAACTCCACCTCCCAGATTCAAGCATTTCTCCTTCCTCAGCCTCCCAAGTAGCTGGGATTACAGGCATGCACCACCACACCTGGCTAATTTTGAATTTTAGTAGAGACGGGGTTTCACCATGTTGGTCAGGCTGGTCTCAAACTCCTGACCTCAGATGATCCGCCCACCTTGGCCTCCCAAAGTGCTGGGATTACAGGCGTGAGCCACGGCGCCCGGCCAGTTGCAAACAATCTCTAATGGAACATGTTTGAGACCAAAGGGAATGATTTTCGTATGTCTTCATTGAGCTCGCCAGTGCATGGCTTGGGTTCTTGTAGATTCATTCATTTTTGAAGACATGGGTTAACCTGTTCAAAGCCTGTGCAAAATTCTGTGATTTTTTTTTTTGAAAAAGACAGGACACAGAATAAGTTGAGTTAGGAGGATCCTGTGGAATGATAGTTATAGTGACTAACTATAGCCAACTGTGACCCACTTCTAACTAAAGGCAGTATGCATTATCGATCAAAAAAATAACCTGACTGGGCTCAGTGGCCTGTAATCCCAGCACTTTGGGAGGCCAAGGCGGGCAGATCACCTTATAGTAATAAGGTGGATCATCTTATAGTAATGGTAAGAGTCAACCTAGCCTACAGTGGGAAATTGAACTATGGTCACCGGTTGGCCTTAGGAAAAATTACAAAAGATGGGAGCAGGAGAGGGGAAATAGGTCAATCCCGAATCATTCAACTCAACTTATAATAAGGAACATGTTCAAACATTGAAAGGGAAGGCAAAAAGAATAACAAAATGGATGATCAAGTCATGAATAGAAAATATTTAGTTGTTTTATAAATGTTACACCTTCTTCACATTGGAGTTCAAATACATATGGAAATAAGAAACGTGTTATTGTGGTTCTCCTGTATATACGGGCATGTAAAAGGTGATAAGTCGTTATAACTGGGACTGCAAAGCTATTGAACCAGCCATTTACCATTGCAGAAGCTGTGCGTTTTGCAATATACGGGTGTGGATGGGTCAAATGTCCTTCTTAGGGATTCCCCTTTACCTTCAGGAAGCCGCCCAGCATGCTAACCAGAAAGGGATTGAGGCAGCTACTACAAGTGCTTTCTCTTTAATGAGCACTGGAGACTTTTAAAGTTAGCATGGGCCAGCAGCAGTGGCTCACACCTGTAATCCTAGCACTTTGGGAGGCCGAGAAGAGGGGTCACTTGAGCCCCGGTGTTCATGACTAGTCTGGACAACACAGGGAGACCCTGTCTCCACAAAAAATTAAAAAATTAGCCAGAAATGGTGGTGCATACCTGTAGTTCCAGCTACTCAGGAAGCTGAGATGGGAAGATGGCTTGAGCCTAAGAGGGTTGAGGCTGTGTGAGCTGTGATCATGCCACTACACTCCAGCTGGGGCGACAGAGCAAGGCCCTACCTCAAAAAAATAAAATAGGCCGGGCGAGGTGGCTCAAGCCTGTAATCCCAGCACTTTGGGAGGCCGAGATGGGCGGATCACGAGGTCAGGAGATCGAGACCATCCTGGCTAACATGGTGAAACCCCGTCTCTACTAAAAAATACAAAAAAACTAGCCGGGCGAGGTGGCGGGCGCCTATAGTCCCAGCTACTTGGGAAGCTGACGCAGGAGAATGGCGTAAACCCGGGAGGCGGAGCTTGCAGTGAGTTGAGATCCGGCCACTGCACTCCAGCTTGGGTGACAGAGCAAGACTCTGTCTCAAAAAAATAAATAAAATAAAATAAAATAAAATTTAAAAAATAAAATAAATAAAATTAGCATCATTATGTTAGAAATGAGTTTCCAGTGTTAAAATTGGTAGTGGTAGGCCAGGCGCGGTGGCTCACACCTGTAATCACAGCACGTTGGGAGGCCAAGGCAGGCAGATCACAAGGTCAGGAGTTCAAGACCAGCCTGAACAATATGGTGAAATCCCATTTCTACTAAAATTGCAAAAATTAGCCAGGCGTGGTGGTAGGCCCCTGTAGTCCCAGCTAGTCGGGAGGCTGAGGCAGGAAAATTGCTTGAACACGGGAGGCAGAGGTTACAGTGAGCTGAGATTGTGCCACTGTACTCCAGCCTGGCAACAGAGCAAAACTCCATCTCAAAAAAAAAAAAAAAGGCTGGGCACGATGGCTCATGCCTGTAATCCCAGCACTCAGGAGGCCGAGGAGGGTGGACCACCTGAGGTCAAGAGTTTGAGATCAGCCTGACCAACATGGTGAAACCTCATCTCTACTAAAAATACAAAAATTAGCTGGGCATGGTGGCAGACGCCGGTAATCCCAGCTACTCGGGAGGCTGAGGCAGGAGAATCACTTGAACCCAGGAGGCTGAGGTTGCAGTGAGCCGAGATCGCACCACTGCACTCTTCAGAGCGACACAACGAGACTCTGTCTCAAAAATAAATAAATAAATAAAAATAACCTAACATTTAGGTAAGTTCAAATGATGTTATGTCAGTTAACAACTATGTTCAATATTCATTTCACTCTTCCTGCTTTGTGTAAAAGTTGTGGTATTTTGGTAGTGTTGACTGTTCCACCTGGTGGCTCTTGATCAAGTCTTTGAGAGGGGCCTATAAATAGTGCCTCTCTTCCCATCTGGGTTCAGGGCCCATTGAAAAAAAATCCAAAGGAAATAGTCAAATCCTATATCACCTGAGAGCATGGCGGGGACAATGATCAGGATATAAACCCAAGCATTCGAGCAGGGAGCGGCAACCCCCTTTGGGTCCCCTCCCATTTTATGGGAGCTCTGTTTTCACCCTATTAAATCTTGCAACAGCAAAAAAAAAAAAAAAAAAAAAAGAAAAGAAAAGAAAAATAATCCAAAGGAATAAGGGAAATGGAGGTTCAAATATTGCTTTTATTACTAATAAAGGGTAGTTTGAAAGATGAAGCTTTTTATGAAAGACCCAATGATGGTGCTAACTCCCTATGCTCCAGTCTACTGTTCCTGTCCTCAAAACAGCTCACCTGAGGGCAAACTGGATACTGCAGAGATGACACATAACCCCACTGGCCACCTTCATTGGACTGGGAAGACAGAGAAGTAGAAACAGACCAAACTCTTCATGCTTGGGGCCTTCGATAATTTAACTTCACCGAATCAAGAAACGAGGCCCAATGGCTGTCATCAACAGTCAGGCAACGTGTCCAGTCCACACAGAGAATAGTAAGAGACAGAGCAAGTGGCATTATCTCAAAACACCTAGTATTAAGAAAAAATGCATCCACAAATACCTTACGCGGTGGTCCATCATCAGATCACTGTCCTTCCATGTCCTTAGACCACAGTCAAGCAAAAGGCAAGAATTAGCTGCTCTTCAGGAGCCTCCTCCCCCGACTCAGTCCATCCCCACCAGCTACACCTGTTGGGTAGAGGATAAAGGATGTCCCGAAAGTGTCTGTGAGTCTGGGGCCTCTCTCCAGTTCCACAACATAGCACTCCGGGCACAGTGTACAGCTAACCACGACTATCCCCACTGGAAACACTGCCACCTCCAGAGTATTATCTGGGAGCAGATCAGTATTCCGCACCAGCTTACGAAGTAATTCTCATTCTCCGCTCCTTCCAAACTTGAAGTGCTCCTTGTTTCTGCTCTTAGCTCTTCACTTATGCAAACATAAACCCAGGAATGTGAAACTGAAGTCATCTCCACTTTACAGATGATGAAAAGGTAAACCTTGTCTTTTGTTTTGTTTTTGAGATAGGGTCTCACTCTATGGCCCAAGCTGGAGTGCAGTGGCATGATCATGGCTCACTGCAGCCTTGACCTCCTAGGCTGAAGTGATCCTCCAACCTCATGTGCCATCACACCTGGCTAATTTTGTTTATTTTTTGTAGATACAGTGTTACTATGTTCCCCAGGCTGGTCTCAAATTCCTGGGCTCAAGTGATTCTCTTTTTTCAGCCTCCCAAAGTGCTAGGATTACAGGTGTGAGCCAACACACCTGGTGAACCTTGTTTTAATAATCAAACTCTAGATTTGAAAGCAGGTCTTCAGTCTATTTAGCAAAAACTCTAAACTTTTCAAAACTCAGCATTTACCTCTAGAGATGAAGTGTTTTAGGAAGCACACAAAAAAATCATACAGCTCAGGCTTTGGAGGAATATAAAAGGAAATTGTATTTTAAGTGAATTTCTTTCTCAAAAAAGGAAGCAGATTGAAAGTGTTATTTTTTGCACTGTTGGTTCATTAGATTAGGACATAAATATGGCTCAGCTGTTGTCTATTTTAGCAAAATAGACTCAAGGCTCATGGAATGAACTGAGTCATCACTGTGGCTTCTATCCAGACCAAAAACAAAGTTGAGATATAATGATAGTCATGGAAGCATTTTAAGTGTTAGAATTTTGATGAATTTCAACATTTTATGTAGAAAAAAAGAGTAACATTTAAAAACACAGCAAATTGCTTATTGTTTCTAGTATATCTTAAAGAGCTTATAATATTTGGTCAAAAATATGTAGACACTGGGTAGGATTTTGTTGTTTTGGGGATCACCACAAGAAAAGAAATACAGTGGGATAGTGAGATTCATTGTAAGTGTAAATCTTGACATATAATGTTTATAAAAACAAGAGTTAGCCAGGCACAGTAGTTCATGCCTGTAATCCCAACACTTTGAGAGACCAGGGTGGGAGAATCACTTGAGCCCAGGAGTTCGAGACCAGCCTGGGCAACATAGTGAGACTCTGTCTCTATTAAAATTAACAATTGGAAAAAAACAAAACAAAACAAAACAAAAACAAGACCTAAATGGAAATGAAAACAAAGTTTTCACCTCTACAACTTTAGGCAACCACCACAAGTACTGAGCATTGTTTCTTAGGAAATTGGAAAAGAAAGTTAGTGTATATCAGAAACTGTACGTATTAAATATTTTTGTAGGTTTTTTTAGTTTTGCTTTTTTAGAGACAGGGTCTCTCTCTGTCGCCCAGGCTAGAATGCAGTGGTGCCATCATAGCTCATTGCAGCCTCAAACTCCTGGGCTCAATCAATCCTCCTTCCTCAGCCTCCTGAGTCACTGGGAATAGAGGAGTGAACCACCACAAACCGGCCTCAATATTTTTTGACTTCACACTACACAACTCTGAAGCATTATCCCTATTTTAGAGATAACAAAATTGGTGCTCATAAAGTTAAGATATATAACGGAAGAGCCAGAATCCAAACCCAAGTTTGTCTTTTACAGAGTTCTCTGCTCTTCCTGGGGCCTCTTCTACAGAGTTAGATATAAACCAAGCCCTGGCCAGGCACAGTGGCTCACGCCTGTAATCCCAGCACTCTGGGAGGCTGAGGTGGGCAGATCATTTGAGGTCAGGAGTTCAAGACCAGCCTGGCCAACATGGTGAAACCCCATCTCTACTAAAAATGCAAAAATTAGACAGGTGTGGTGGTGGGCACCTGTAATCCCAGCTACTCGGGGAGGCTGAGGCAGAAGAATCTCTTGAACCCAGGAAGCAGAGGTTGCAATAAGCCAACATTGTGCCACTGCACTCCAGCCTGGGTGACAGAGCAAGAATCCATCATTAATTAATTAATTAATTAATAAAATAAACCAAGTCCCTCACTTTAACCAGAGGTCATCTCTGAGCTCAGATTGCGGCTTCTTAACATATGTATAGAGGCCAGGTGCAGTGGCTCATGCCTGTAACCATACCACTTTGGGAAACTGAGGCAGGTGGATCTCTTGAGCCCAGGAGTTCAAGACCAGCCTGGGAAACATGACAAAACTTCATCTCTACTGAAAAAGATACAAAAAATAGCCAGGCATGGTGGGATGCACCTGTAGTCCCAGCTATTTGGGAGGCTGAGACAGGAGGATTACCTGACCCTGGAAGGTCAAGACTACAGTGAGCCATGCTGGCACCACTGCACTCCAGCCTGGGTGACAGAATGAGACCCTGTCTCAAAAACAAAGATTAAAGATTCAGTCCCAGACTCACCAACAATGGCATCAAACTCAGAAAAGATACCGGTTGAGCATTTTATCTATCAGGTATTCTGACATATCTCAAAGTTGTGGAGTGTATAGTATGGACAGAAATCTTTAACAAAATAAACCAAATTGACGAACAAACAGCCAAAACAAAACAAACAACAAACAAAAACTCCTTTTCAGCAAACAGCTAAAGGCAATAGACCTGAGATTTTTAAAGGGTTGCCTACTAACTGCCTCTGATATTCAAATAACGTTATTTTAGTCCAAAGCAAACACTGAATTTGGTGTCAGTGTTAGCTGAAATGTGCTAAAATTTTTATTACCGATGTTCCCTTTTTCCTTTAAAAGTTTGTCTTAATTTTCTTCATCCTCTTGAGTGTTTTAACTTACCTATTGAGACCATTGTTTTATGAGCATGAAATCCCTATAAGATGATGTTAATAAGAAAAGCATGATTCCCTTTAAAGTAACTTCATAGTCAAGTTTATGAAAACCAGGCAATTTTGCAAAGAGAGGTACATGTCATCTTTGAGGACATTCACTAATGAAAATTGGATTCAGTAACCTCCAGTATAGCTGCTAATGAATACATTGAGAAAATGGACTAGAATCTGCTATGTTTGAAGATTTCAGAGAGTAGACATATTGCTGTACCGCGAAATATAGATAGTTCATTTGTACACTTGTCACAGTTCTCGCTGAGAAGTGTTGTCAAAGGAAAAACAGGCTCTGAAAATGAATGAACAGGGCAGGTGTGGAATTCAGAGAGGACTTCACTCCAGTATTTGGTTTCTGGCAGCAGCAGGAAACCTTCCATCTGCCACTCGGAGACTCCCTGCCAGTGGATTGACATTCTCTGCTGTCAGTACCTTGTGAGTGGGGGTGAAAAGCTCTCCAGAATCTTTCAAGAAAAGTAATATCCTTGTTACTTGTCAATGTCCTTGACAGCCTGTGGGACAAACTGTCATCTTAACTGGTGGTACTAAAATAATGAACATTGACCTTAAGGGAAAAAAAAAATCTAACAGTTTAGCACAGAATATTCGACTGAGAAACTTATGAGGTTTTTCTTAAGGTGTTAAAATGTGCCCATTACTAAGGTGCAGAATTTGGGAACTGTTTGAAAGCATTTTCCCATCCTTTCAGTTCAACAAGTCTCTTTATGTAACATCTCTTATAAGATCACAGCAACATAGAAGAGGTGTCCCACACGTTGAGTGTTTTTCATACACTCCTGTAGAAAGAGAAGGACACCAAGTGTCCTTCTCATGCCAATAATCCTGACACTGGGAGGCCGAGGCCAGGAGATTGCTTGAGCCCAGAAGTTTGCAACAAGCCTGGGCAACACAGGGAGACTCTGTCTCTGCAAAAAATAAAGATAAAAAATTAGCAGGTGTGGTGGTGTATGCCTATAGCCCCAGCTATTCAGGAGGCTGAAATGAAAGGATCACCTGAGCCTGGGAGGTCCAGGCTGCAGTGAGCTGTAATCACGCCACTGAACTCCAGCCTGGGCCACAGAGCAAGACCCTGTCTCAGGAAAAAAAAAAAAAAAAAAAGACAAGGAAAGCTTCATTTGGCCATATTCCTCCAGAAGTAAACTTAGAATAGGTAAATAATAATAATTGTAACAAATAACTAGCAAAAGATTTATATCAAAAACTATAAAACCCAGGCATGGTGGCTCATGCCTGTGGTCCCAACACTTTGGGAGGCCAAGGCGGGAGGATCATGAGGTCGGGAGTTCAAGACCAGCCTGGTCAACATGGTGGGGCCCCATCTCTGCTGAAAATACAAATACTAGCAAGATGTGGTGGCGTGCACCTATAGTCCTGGCTACTTGGGAGGCTGAGGCTGGAGAATTGCTTGAACCTGGAAGGCGGAGGTTGCAGTAAGCCAAGACTGCGCCATTGCACTCCGGCCTGGGCATCAGAGCGAGACTCTATCCAAAAAAATAAAAAATAAAAATAAAAATAAAACAACAAAACAAACAAACAAAAACATAAAATGCCTCAGACATTCAGAGTAGGAAAAATGAACAAAAATATGATTAGACATTTTGCAGGAAAGGGAACCATATCTTCAATAAACGTCAGTTCAATCTCATTACTAATAAAGGAAGATAAAGACAAAGATGAAATTCAAGTTACCCTCATTCAATTTGCAAAAATTCAGAAGTCTGGCAACAGCAAGTATTGAAGAGAATGTGGGTCAGCCATTCTACTGTACATTGTTGGTGGAAGTGTAATTTGACACAACCGTTCCGAAAAAAACCAGAAAGTATTATCTTGTGAAGTTGAATTTTCACATACTCTACAACCCAGAAATTTCACTTCAAAATATGTGTGTACATGTGTATGTGTGTGTGAGTATGTACAAAAAGACATGCACCAGGAGACATATACAACAATAGTTTCAGTTGCACTATTTGTAGTAGCAAAATAATGGCAACAACTCCAATGCTCATTGACAGGAAAATTGATAAATAAATTGTAATATATTTGCACAAAAGAATATTTTGTATATGCCAGAAAAATTGAATGAACTGTAGCCTGCATAACAACTTGAACAAATCTTGGTAACATTATGTTGAAAGAAAAAAAGCAAGCCTCAGAAGATTGTGTACAGCATGATACCTTTTTTCATAAATTTTAATAAAAACTAAAACTAAAAATATTTTAAAAAATTAACAAAGTACTTGAACTAGATCACCATCTTATGTTTTTAATGTTTGTGATTTTTTTTTTTTTTTTTTTTTTGAGATGGAGTCTCACTCTGTCGCCCAGGCTGGAATCCAGTGGCACCATCTCAGCTCACCGCAACCTCTGCCTCCTGGATTCAAGCAACTCTCCTGCCTCAGCCTCCCGAGCAACTAGGATTACAGGCGCCTGCCACCACTCCCTGCTAATTTTTGTATTTTTAATAGAGAGGGGATTTTACCATGTTGGCCAGGCTGGTCTTGAACTCCTGACCTTGTGATCCGCCCACCTCGGCCTCCCAAAGTGCTGGGATTACAGGTGTGAGCCACTGAGCCCAGCTGTGAATATTTTAATGTAAGCTTATATACTGTGCTACCTAAAAGAAATTTTAAGGACAACAGCTTCACCTATGGCAAGAAGTCACCATTTACCCCTTCTCATTTCACAGAGGGCATCATTCATTCATCATGCTCCTCATTTCCAAAATTCCACCTCAAAGCCATTCTAGCACTACCAGTTTTTTGCAGATGCTGCTGAATTCCAATCTGTACTCCCTGCCTTACAGTAGTAACTGAATGGGCAGCTCTTCTGTAAAGAAAGAGCCTTCCTCAAGGAGGACTTGGCGGATCCTGTTATTGGCCCCATCTCCCTTTCCATCCTGCACTCTGGATACTGGAAAACTAGGAACTCTGTTTTCTAAATCCCCTTGCCCAGTGGAACTGTGGGAATGGGGGTCACTGCAAAGATACCCAAATAGGGTAATGCTTAGTAAAGCCGTGGGTCAGGGCCACTCTTAAGACATCAGAACTGTAGAGCCATTAGCATGCAACACTAGCCTGGGAGAGCCACAGACACAAGACTCCAACCCATGAGAGCTGCACCCAGCAAAGCCATGGGGGTAGGGCCACCAGGAGCCTTGAGAGTCCAGTCCTCACCCATTGTGTCCAGATGGTCTGACATGGAGTCAAAGAAGATGGCACTCAGGCCTTAAAATCTAATGTTGTTGGCCCCATTAGGTTTTGAGCTTTTACTTGGGACTTGTTATCCCTTTCTTCTTTCCTATTTCTCACTTTTGGAATAAGAGTGTCTATCTCATGCCTATCTCCATTGTATTTTGGAAACATGTGACTTGTTTAATTTCACAGGCATGAGCTAGAGGGGAATTTGCCTCAGGTGAAATCATGCCTTGAGTCTCAACCATATCTGTGCAAGATGAGACTCTGGACTTTTGAGTAGATGATTAAACAAGTTAAGACATTTGGGGCTACTGGCATGGAATGAATGCATTTTGCATGTGAGAAGGATATTTTGAGGGGATGGGGGGTGGAATGCTATGGTTTGAATGTTTATGTACCCTCCAAAGTTCCTGTTGAAACTTAATCCCCAATGTAACAGTGTTGGGAGGCAGGGCCTAATGAGAGGTGGTTAGATCATGAGGGCTCTCCCCTCGTGAATGGACTAAGTTTGCCATAAAACAGGTTTACAGGAGTGTGTTCTCTCTCTCCTGCACTGCTGCCCTGTGAGGACTCAGCGTTCCTCTTCTCTGGAGGATGCAGCAACAAGGCATCATCATGGAACCAGAGACTCAACCACTGGTGCCTTCATCTTGGATGTCCTAGGCTCCAGAACTGTGAGAGAATAAATACCTGTTCCTTATAAGTTACCCAGTCTGTGGTATTCTGTTACAGCAGCACAGAATGGACTAAGACAAATCCCTTTCTGCTTAAATTAGCTAGATTGCATTACTTTGCTTGGAATGAAGAACTCTGACAAATACAAGCCTGCTCCCTGAATTGCAAGAGCATTTTGGGGAATCCAATAGACCCGGATATGAAAACTGGCCTACTAATTGCTGGCTAAGAGGCCTTACGCAAGCTCTCTAACATTACTGTACTTATGTTTCCTCTGCTATAAAGGATGGTGGAGGAGGAGGATAATACCTACCACAATGGGCTATTGTGAAGATTGAATGAGGTAATGTCTGTAACATATGTGGTGTGGTGCCTGGCACATAGTAGGTCCTCCATATATCATCGTTTTCTATATTTTAAAAATACAATATTTTGTTGGAGAGGAGGACCAAACCTTTTAGAGAAAAGTGCAGCTGAACATCTAGTGGTGGGCAAGAACAAGTATACAACTTAAAGCTAGGACACAAGGAAAAATAAAATTCTGAGAGAGGTTGGGGCCAGAAGTATGTGCATGTGAGGACACAGTAAATGTCGTATGAGATAAAGCCTAGAAATAAGACCAGACTGATGTGTTAAAAGAAGAAAATTAACTACAAGTTAGAAAGGCATGCTTTTCTACTTGGGAGGCTGAGGGAGGTGAATCACTTGAACTCGGGAGGCAGAGGTTGCAGTGAGCCAAGATTGCGCCATTGCACTCCAGCCTGGGCGATAGAGTGAGACTCTGTCTCAAAAAAAAAAAAAGAAAGAAAGAAAGAAAGAAAAAAAGAAAGAAAGAAAGAAAGAAAGAAAGAAAGAAAGAAAGAAAGAAAGAAAGAAAGAAAGAAAGAAAGAAATGCGTGCTTTTGCAAATAAAAGAAAACACAACTTCAGGCTTAAACAAATAATAGGTAATTTTTCTCACAACATAAGTTCAGAAATGGATTGTTGCTGGCATCAGTTCAACTGCAAAATGATGCCATCACGGATTCAGATTTCTTCCCACCCTGCTGTGCTTAGCATGTTGGCATTTGTCCTCATGTGTGCCATCTCAAGGTTTCAAAGGGGCCGCTCCCGCTGTTCCAGGAATGCCCCCCGTTTAAGCTGATGAAAAGGGAGAGGGGGAAAAGGCTTTTTTCTCTGGTATTTTTGTGTGTTTTTCGGGAAAGGAATCCCTCTCAAGTCAGCTCCACTTCCATCTCATTTGCCGGACTGAATCATGTATCCACTCTAAATAATTAGTCAAGGGAATAAGATCACAGGAACACTACGATTTTTTTTTTTTTTTCGAGACAGAGTTTCACTGTTGTTGCCCAGGCTGGAGTGCAATGGCACAATCTCTGCTCACCACAACCTCCGCCTCCCGGGGTCAAGCGATTCTCCTGCCTCAGCCTCTCAAGTAGCTGAGATTACAAGGATACACCACCATGCCTGGCTAATTTTGTATTTTTAGTAGAGACGGGGTTTCCCCGTGTTGGTCAGGCTGGTCTCGAACTCCCAACCTCAAGTGATCCGCCTGCCTCGGCCTCCCAAAGTGCCAGGATTACAGGCGTGAGCCACCGTGCCCAGCACACTATGATTTTTTTAAATGCCATGTTAGGCCAGGCACAGTGGCTCATGCTTGTAATCTCAGCACTTTGGGAGGCCAAGATTATCAGATTGCTTGAGCTCAGGAGTTGGAGACCAGGTTGGGCAACATGGCAATATGGCAAAACCCCATCTCTACAAAAAATACAAAAATTAGTTGTAGTGGCATGTGCCTGTGGTCCCAGCTACTTGGGAGGATGAGGTGGGCAGATGGCTTGAGCCCAGGAGGTTGAAGCTGCAGTGAGCCAAGATTGCGCCACTGCACTCCAGCGTGGGTGACAGAGCAAGACTCCATCTCAAAAAAAAAAAAAAAAAAAAAAGTTAAAATTAAAAACTAAATAAAATGAAATATTATGTTAGCTTTGTGGTTTAAAAAGGGAAAGTCATGACAGAGTCCCACTCCAAAAAGGTGGACAGATAAGAGTAAAATAAAGCAACAGAGTCACGCTATCTTTTTGCCACTCATCACTGGAAGTCCTTGTGAAGTGCCAAGCAGAGGAGCCTTTCTCAAAACCATACGTAGCTCCAGTCTCCAGATCTGCTGGGAATTAAACAGTGAGCTGGCAGGGAGATGGAAGTAAGCCTAGAACAGACAAGCTGAGACTAAGAAAACATATTGGTGATAGACGCAATGCCCACAGTGAAGAGAGTATCTTAAAATTTAAAAGTTCAAAGCTAAGGAATCCATTCTGATAGACAGGAACCTCAGCACAGGAGTCTATGGGTTCTGGTGAAATTTGCTGTCAAAATTATGGTACCATTGTGGATTCAGGGATAGCCAGGACACACAACAAAGCTGTGGCTTCCGGGAACTGAGGCCAACTCCACTGGGAAGAAAAGAGAAGGCTAAAAGGAGCTATGCAGAAAATCTGGTTCATCACCAATTGGGCTAGGTTAATGGTGAGACTCACATCCTAGTAGGCACCTAAGAAGAATCCCATTCAATCAAACTAGACACATAAATTGCGGAGTGAGGAAGGGAGAAGTGGGAAAGTACCTCTGAAATTTTCCCTAGGATCACTTCAGCAGACCAGCTCCAGATCCCTCCCAGATGTTGGAGGTCCTAACCCAGTCAGATTTATTTTTCCTTGACTGTGCAGGGCTAGAGCCAAGCTATGACACTCAGCTGTTGAAAGAGGGAATATTAATTCCTTCAACATACTTGAGCATTCGTTAGGTGCCAAGCACCATTCTAAGTGCTGGAGATACAACAGTAGACACGATTACATCTGGAGTTCATTGGTTCCCCTTGAGTAATTATGGGGGAAAAAATAACTACTGACAAAGGCTACAGCTTACCAAGGCTTCAGCATCCCCTGACCTGAAAAGAAATGTGAGTCTCATGTAGTGATTAAAAATGTGTAAAATGCCATCCCTGTCTCCAAGGTGTGATGGCCTAAAGGGAAAGTTTCAATGAGGACACTCCTCCAGGAGACCTCTAAAGAGGCATAACCACCAACACAGAGACCACAACAGCTTCAGGAAACCAGCACCCCTGCCTCTCAGGGACTGTTCCAACCCTTTCACATAGGGCAAGGGCTGCATCTAGAGCTACCTTTACTCTAGAACAGGGGAAGGCAGCTGGAGCATCCTCCACAAATCACCTGCCCTCTCTCCTTTGCTTCTTACCAGTTATGTTTCCAGAGTCTGATATTCCTCTGGTAAACAGTGGACATCACCTGGTGATCAGTATACATCAAGAACAAGAGCACTGATGATAAATGTTATTAATACTAGAACTGTCATGCAACTGTCTACATTTCTTTTTTTTCTTTTTGATACAAAGTCTTGCTCTTGTCGCCCAGGCTGGAGTGCAGTGGCACAATCTCGGCTTACTGCAACCTCCACGTCTCGGGTTCAACTGATTCTTCTGCCTCAGCCTCCCCAGTAGCTGGGATTACAGGTGCCTGCCTCCAAGCCCAGTTAATTTTTTATTTTTAGTATAGAAACAGGTTTCACCATATTGGCCATTCTGGTCTCAAACTCCTGACCTCAAGTAATCCACCTGCCTCGGCCTCCCAAAGTGCTAGAATTTCAGATGTGAGCCACTACGCCCAGTCAACTGTCTAGATTTCTAACAGCTGTGTCCAGGACTTCAATATTTTTTTTTTGGTATTCTTTTAATCATTTGAAAGGGCTTCACTCTTTACCTGAATTACCTACTATGTGCCTGAAAATGCTTTCCTGCCACTGATTGCTTGCCTTACTAATCCAATGATCTCAATTACAAATATGAATGGAGGCACTGAAAAACAGTTCAGAAACGCAAAGTTACCCATGCAAACCACCACTTTCACATTCCGTTCACCAGGTACTCTGTTAAAGCATATGTTATCAGGGCACATGTAACTTTCAGCCAACACCATTTCCCAAGGTGGTAGAGAATTAACATGCATTACTAAAATCAACATTCCAGTCTTTTCAACAAATGGTGCAGGAACAACTGTGTATCTTTTTTTTTTTTCCTTTTCTTTTCTCTATCTCTCTCTCTCTCTCTCTCTTTTTTTTTTTTTTTTTTTAATGAGACAGGGTTTGGCTCTGTCACCCAGGCTGGAGTGCAGTGCAGTGGCACCATCTCGGCTCACTGCAACCTCTGCCTCCTGGGCTCAAGCGATCCTCCCACCCACCTCAGCCTCCCAAGTAGCTGGGACTACAGATGCACGCTACCACACCCAGATAATATTTTTGTATTTTTGGTAGAGACGGGGTTTCACCAAGTTGCCCATGCTAGTCTCGAACTCCTGGGGTCAACTGTCTTGGCCTCCCAAAGTGCTGGGATTACAGGTGTCAGCTACCACACCCAGCCTAAATTCTGCATATCTATATTGGAAAAAATAAACCTCAATCCCTACCTCACACCACACACAAAAATTAACTCCATATGGATCATAGACCTAAAGATAATTACTAAAACCATACAACATAGGGAAAAAAAAATATTTACAACCTTGCCATAGTTAAAGATAACTTAGGACATAAAAAAGCACAAACCATAAAAGAAATAATTGGTAAGTTGCATTTTTATCAAAATGCAAAACTTCTGCTCTTCAAAAGACAAAAATTAAGAAAATTAAAAGGCAAGCCACAGTCTGGGAGGAATCATCACGATACATATATATGACAGAGGACTGGTAGTCAGAATACATACAAAACTCTCACAACTGGCCAGGCGTAGTGGCTTATGCCTGTAATTCCAGCACTTTGGGAGGCTGAGGCAGTCGGATCACTTGAGTTCAAGAGTTTGAGACCAGCCTGGCCAACATGATGAAACCCCATCTCTACCAAAAATACAAAAAAATTAGCCAAGCATGGAGGTATGTGCCTGTCGTCCCAGCTACTCTGGAGGCTGAGGTGGGAGGATGGCTTGAGCCCAGGAGGCAGAGGCTACAGAGAGCCAAGATTGCACCACTGCACTCCAGCCTAGGTGACAGAGCAAGAATCCATCTCAAAACAAACAAACAAACAAACAAACTCTTACAACTTAGTAATAAAAAGATAACCTGACTGGCTGCCCAAACCAAACTTGGCTTCCCAGAATTGGCTGACAGAGCAAAAGCTTGTTTAACTTGAATTTGAAAAGGACACACAGTAACTCCTGATTTTTCACTCCTCGCTCCTCACTCTTTGAGGAGGCTAGTGAGAGGAGTCATATATGGTGTTATGGGCTGAATTGTATTGTTTCCAACCCTCTCCATCCCTTGCCCAAAATTCATGTGCTGAAGCCCTGACCTGCAGTACCTCGAAATGTGACTGTGTTTGGAGATAGGGCCTTTAAAGAGGTAATTAAGTTAAAATGAGGGGAAAACCCCAATCCTATACAACTGATGTCCATAGAAGAGGAAATTTGGACAGGTACAGAGCAAAAGACCATGTGAAGACACTGAGAAAATGGCTGTTTCCAAGCCAAGGAGAGAGGCCTCAGAAAAAAACAATCTTGAGCTCAGACTTCTGGCCTCCAGAACTAATCTCCCAAGAAAGAAATTCTTAGAACTGCCCTAGGAATATCTACGAAAACAATGGTAAAATTTTTAAAAATATTGTCACATGAGTTACCTGTCTCCTGCTGCGATCTGGTGACCAAGGTGAAATACCATTGTATGGTGTACTAAGCAAGCCACAGGGTTTCCAGTCCATGCAGAGTCGTTCCCTCTCAGCCAGGTGAACTCCACATCTTTTCCATCATAGCCCTCTGGTAAAGGAAATGGAGCCCTGGTCAGTGCAAAGACGTTGCAGATTGAGCTAGTCTAGAAAATGCTATAATATGTAAACAGCATGAGTTATGTCTTCATGGTGATAAGTCCAAGGACAATTCCTGCAAAACTTGGCATGATTTCTCAAGTGCAATTGCAATGTCTGTTCAAAATGAAGCAACCTGCTAGGACTATTTGCCGTCAATTGAGAACAGGTCCTATGCTAGATATTGTGTAGATCAGGTGAATGATAAGTCTTTAGAAGTGGTCTCCCGCATTATTTAAATGTTATTATTGAACACATATCCATGAACACACAAAGCTTATGTTAAATACTGCCTTTCAAGACTGTCTAATAGCTCTGGTGGTATTTTCAGGAAACAGAATGTAGAATTGATCTGTTCATATTTTCACATTGGCATAAATGCAAAACTAAAACAAAAAACCTGCACTCAGCTGCTTTCTTAAAGTCTGTAACATGTGTGTTAAATAAATCTTAAGGCCGGGCGCGGTGGCTCAAGCCTGTAATCCCAGCACTTTGGGTGGCTGAGACAGGCGGATCACGAGGTCAGGAGATCGAGACCATCCTGGCGAACATGGTGAAACCCCGTCTCTACCAAAAAATACAAAAAACTAGCCAGGCGAGGTGGAGGGCGCCTGTAGTCCCAGCTACTCAGGAGGCTGAGGCAGGAGAATGGTGTAAACCTGGGAGGCGGAGCTTGCAGTGAGCTGAGATCCAGCCACTGCACTCCAGCCTGGGTGACAGAGCGAGACTCCGTCTCAAAAAAAAAAAAAAAAAAAAAATCTTAAAACAGTTTAATTAATACAGTTGATAATAGTAACAACAGTTACCCTTTGAACACTTATGTTAAATACTTTATACATTATGTCACTAGTGTTCTTGCAAACTTGCAAGGTAACCATTTCTTCAGTTCTAAGATGGACATGTCTTCACATTTTCTGAAGTCGAGATGGACTTTACAGTTGATTATATATATGTATCTATATATAGAGATTTATATATATCTACATATAGAGATTTTTATATACATATATAGTAGAGCTTATATTTTTCCTAAAATGCTACTATCCAATAAATTCTGTTCCATAGGAAAAAAAATGACAACTCATTTTCTTAAAGTGGGTGAAAGATTTGAACAGACACTTTTTTTTTTGGAGACAGAGTCTTGCTCTGTCCCCTAGGCTAGAGTGCAGTGGGGTAATTTCAGCTTACTACAACCTCCGCCTCCCAGTGAATAGATGCTATTACCAAAGAAGATATATGAATGATCAATCAGCACATGGAAAAATGCTCAAAATCATTAGTCATCAGAGAAATGCACATTAAAACCACAATGAAATATCACTATCCACCATTAGAATAGCTAAAATTCGATACTGTTTCTCACTAAAAAGCACCATACCTAATCCAGGTCCAGAGCAGAAAAGGTACAAAATAAAATTGGAAAAAAAAAAAGGAAGAAAAATAAGCTTGAAACAGCTTGTATCAGAAAGTAAAAACACTATCAAAGGCTAATGACGGGGCACATCAAATAACAAAAAAATTCCATAAGCCAGCTTGAAGAGGCTCCCTTTGGTCAAAGATAAGGTGATTTGAACATCAAGAAGAATTACGATTTCAACTGATTAAAATAAATAAGAATATTACTCTGGGGGCTGAGGTGAGAAGATTGCTTAAGCCCAGGAGATTGAGGCTATAGTGAGTTGTGTTCGCACCACTGCACTCCAGCCTGGGTGACAGAGTAAGACTCTGTCTCAAGTAAATAAATAAATATATAAATATATAAAAAGTCATAATTTTTTTAAAGAAGAAGAAAGAACAAACACACCATAGTGAATGAATACAAGCAAAGGTTGCTGTGCACCAACTCATTACTCCAAAAACTGATACTTAAGGGGAAAGAACCGAGATTTTATATCACCTTTCCAGTATGAACAGTATTTCCTGGAAATCAACCCTACCAGATAAGAGTTCTATATAGAATAATTACAGATAATAAATTGTGTGTATTAGAAAGTCAACATTTTGTAACTCCTAATAAAATGACTTAAATACTGGTTATCAATAGATGACAAAATCATTAGGTAAAAGGTTGATGCCACCACTTGAACTGGCTGATCCACCTTAGCAGCCACTATAAGTGAAACAAACAGCTATTGCACGCTTTTGAATATAAGGCAATATGAAGCACACAGCACTACCATGAAGTAGTCATAAACTAAGCAATACAAAGCAAAACCTTAAACCTGAATCTATTCAAGCCTGTCGTCTACAAGAAAAATAGAAGATAGAGGAAAAAGTTAGGTAACACTAGGAGGAAGTATTTAGTCAAAGTCAGAATTTAGGACATCATGCAGGACAACTAACCTGTCTTTGTAATCAAGTCAATGGCATTAAAAAAAAAAAAAGGGGGGCTCTAATAGAATTTGTAGAAACTCAACATAATCTAACCTTACTGAGGATGTTGAGTAAAGTGACTGACCAAATTTACTGTCACATAGATTGTCAACCTAAAATAACCAAAAGGCTCAGGATCCGGTTAAAAGAGTTTATTATACTACTCAGCCATGAAAAAGAATAAAATCATGTCTTTTGCAACAACATGGACGGAACTGGAGACCATTAATTTAAGTGCAATAACTCAGAAACAGAAAGCCAAATACCGCACATTCTCACTTGTAAGTGGGAGCTAAATACTATGTCCACATGGACATAGAGAATGGAGTGATAAACAATGGGGACTCAGAAGGGTGGGGGGCTGGATGCAGTGGCTCAGGCCTGTAATCTCAATACTCTGGGAGGCCGAGGTGGAGGGATCACTTGAGGTCAGGAGTTTGAGACCAGCCAGATCATCAGGGTAAAACCCAGGAGGTTGAGCCGTGAGAATCGCTTGAACCCAGGATGGGCAATAGAGCAAGACTCTGTCTCAAAACAAAACAAAACAAAACAAAACGAAGCAAAACAAACAAACAAAAAACAAGAAGGGTGGGAGGATGCTGAGGGATGAGAAATTATTTAATGGGTACAATGTACTATTTGGATGTTGGCTACACTAAAAGCTGCTATGAAAATATATCCATGTAACAAAACTGCACTTGTACTCCCTAAATCTACAAAAATAATTTTAAAAATAGCTTATTCAAGTGCAAAGTGTGAGGGTGGCTGTATGGGAAAACAGGGATACCAAAGAATGGCGATGAGTGCTCCCCAGTGTGGAGAAAGGTAGGGGTCGTTTACATAGGAAAAAAACAGGAGTGCTGAACAGGATTACATTTTCCATACAAGGCTAACAAACAGATATAAGATCTGATTGGTTATGATCAATTACACTCTAAGTGGTTGCTTAACATTTCATATAAAGAGGTAGATAAAGAGTGTCTATCTCCAACAAGATTTAATCTAGGTTTGAATAAAGCATAGGGAGTCTGGTTAATGTATAACATCTCAGCACAAAGGTCAGGAAGCAATGGTCCTGCACCAGACAAGAAAAACAGCCATATTATGTGAGTCAGTTTCCGGGACTTAATTTTTCCCCTTGGCATAATAAATCTGAAATGTTCTTTTCTTCTCACAGATGTTCTGTTAGAGACAACTGTAGGAAGTACTGATGAAAGAAATATGAAAACAGAACATCAAAGTAAATTTATTGAATCAATACTGACTGTTCACCAAAAGTAGGATGATGTAAAATAATTGGAGCTTTAACTCCAGATTAAATAGAGCTGAAAATACATCATAGCTTTGTAATCACTTGTGGGCTATCTGAATACATGAATTTAAATAATTTTTTTTTTTTGCTTAACAATTAAATTAGCTAATTCTATACTTATGAATTGGCATTTTCCCTTGGGTCTTAATTTCTTGTTTCTCCAACATGATGTTTTTTTCATAGACAAGGTCTTACTCTGTCGTCCAGGCTGGAGTGCAGTGGTGCAATCGTAGCTCACTGCAGCCTCAAACTCTTGGGTTCAAGCGATCCTCCTGCCTCAGCCATCTGAGTAGCTGGGATCACAGGCATGTGCCACCACACCCAGCTAATTTTTAAATTTTTTGTAGAGACAAGATCTCACTATGTTGCCCAGGCTGGTTTCCAACTCCTGGGCTCAAGTGATCCTCCCACTCAGAGACCAGACACAGTGGCTCAGGCCTGTAAAGCCAGCACTTTGGAAGGCCAAGGCAGGAGGATTGCTTGATGCCAGGAGTTTGAGACCAGCCTGGGCACTGGACAACATAGAAAGATCCTGTGTCTACAATTTTTTTTAATTTGAGACAAAATTTACCTCCATCACCCAGGCAGCAGCACAGTGGCATGCTCTTTGGTCACTGCAACCTCTGCCTCCTAGATTCAAGCAATTCTCCCACCTCAGCCTCCCAAGTAGCTGAGACTACAGACATGCACCACCTATGCCTGATTAATTTTTTTTTGTATTTTTGGGCTGTCTTTACAAATTTTTTTTTTTTTTTGAGATGAAGTCTCACTCTATTGCCCAGACTGGAGTGCAATGGCATGCTCTCAGCTCACTGCAACCTCTGCTTCCCAGGTTCAAGTGATTTTCCTGCCTCAGCCTCCCAGGTAACTGGGATTATAGGCTCGCACCACCAGGCCCGGCTAATTTTTGTATTTTTAGTACAGACGGGGTTTCACCATGTTGGTCAGGCTGGTCTTGAACTTCTGACCTTGTGATCCACCCTCCTTGGCCTCCCAAAGTGCTGGGATTACAGGCATGAGCCACTGCACCTGGCCTACAAAATTTTTTAATTAGCTAGGCATGGTGCTGTGCACCTGTAGTCCCAGCTATTCAGGAGGCTGAGGCAGAAGGATTGCTTGAGCCTGGGAGTTCAAGGCTGCAGTGAGCTGTGACTGAGGTACAGCACTCCAGCCTGGCCCCCAGAGTGAGACCCTTCCTCCAAAAACAAAACAAAACAAAACAAAAATATTTAAAAGACAAAAAAGAGATGCAATGAGTGGGCCTTTTTTCTTGGTTTGCTTCATACCCTGATTCAAACAATCCAATAGCATAAATATAATTTTAGACATTTAGAAAAATTTAAGTAAGGACTCACTTTAGAAATCTGAATATGGGTCTGGGCATAGTGGCTCACGCCTGTAATCCCAGCACTTTGGGAGGCTGAGGCAGGCGGATCACCTGAGGTCAGGAGTTCAAGACCAACCTGCCCAAGATGGTGAAACCTGTCTCTACTAAAAATACAAGAAATTGGCTGGGCATGGTGGCGGGTGCCTGTAATCCCAGCTACTCAGGAGACTGAGCCAGGAGAATTGCTTGAACCCAGGAGGCAGAGGTTGCAGTGAGCCAAGATCGTGCCATTGCACTCCAGCCTGGGTGACAAGAGCAAAACTCTGTCTCAAAAAAAAAGAACTTTGAATATGGGTATTGGATGATATCAAAAGAATATTGTTAATTTTGGCTCAGGAACTCCTCCAAGTCTTTGCTGCTACATCCTCAGGCTGCAGGCTAACTGAGATGCTTCCATTTAACCTTCTTTCTCCCTCTCCTTCACTCCGGGTCAGCCTTGCATGGGTCTGATAAGGCTGATCACTGTGACTGCTCTCTCAGCCTTCCCCGACTTCCTCCTTGTTTCCTTTCACTCTAGTGTTTCCCCAGTGAAATACGTCAAGTGTAATCCCATCTTGCTGTCTGCTTCTCAGAAGAGCCACACTAGTTGTTTTCTAATGCTTAATCCTGCTTCATATGCCTATGTTGGTTTCCTTCTACCATTTCCATATCTCTTTCACTTGTGTCTTTGTAACTTGCCCAGCACTCCTCCCTGAAAGGCTGTGGTGATATGTACAAGCATCACTCTTCAAACCAGTGTGCACAGGAGGAGCCCCAATATACATTCATTTGGTTCTTCAAATATCAGTAGACAAGATTGAGATTGTAACAAATTCAAGCCATGGAAACTAGTTTATTCAAAGACTGCTTTTTGCATATGTCAAAATCTTATCCCAGCTGTGCCTGAAAGACTCAGGTATCAGGCAGCCATAGGCCCATATTTTGACCCCTCTCAGTACAGAGAATAGCAAGTCAACTCACCACAGCCCGTTTTCACTATTTGTTTGTTTGTTTTTTGAGATGGAGTCTCACTCTGTCACCCAGGCTGGAGTATGGTGGCGGAATCTCTGCTCACTGCAACATCCGCCTCCAGGGTTCAAGCAATTCTCCTGCCTCAGCCTCCCAAGTAGATAGGATTACAGGCATATGCCACCATACCCAGCTAATTTTTGCCTTTTTAGTAGAGATGGAGTTTCACCATGTTGACCAGGCTGATCTCAAACTCCTGACCTCAAGTGATCCCCCGCCTTCACCTCCCAAAGTGCTGGGATTACAGGCATGAGTCACCACCCCCAGCCTTTTTTTGCTGTTTTTTGAAACAGGGTCTCACAATGCTGCCCAGGCTGGACTCAAACTCCTGGGCTTAGGGGATCCTGCCTCCTCAGCCTCCCGAATAGCTGGAATTACTCAGGAGGCTGAGTAGCGCACACCATCATGCCCATACATATGATTTCTCCCTTCACATCAGCCTGATAAAAATCCCCATAGACTCTGTATGAGTATTCTATCATACCCTTTGGGAGGTTGTAGAGTTTGAAATTAAAGTCAATAGGTTCCAACAGACATTTATCAAAGATGGGATTTCCACTCTGCGTGTTAACCATTTGCAGTTTTGTTAGGCATATGGGTCATTCTTGCCATCAGCAGATGTTTTAATTAAATAAAGAAGGACAAAAAACAAACAAACAAAAAACTCACAAATAAAGTCAATAGGTTCCAGAAACATACAATCTGTATTGAAATCCCAGTCCTACTTCTTCATACTTTATAAACCTTCATTTCCTGGTCTGCAAGTCAGGTTCTGTAACTTAGGTTTCTGCCTCATACTGTTGCTAGGATCAGAACAGTGTTTGATACTGACTGGCCCGTGCTCAGAGTGCCCTCAGTGCTCACCAAGTTATTTTCACTTGACACAGTGGAGCAGGCATCTCCACTCACTCTTTCCTGCTGTCTACCATTGACTTTGTTCTCAGAGACTTTTCGGGGGCAGGATGGTCTCCATTTGGGGGATGCCTAGGGACAGAGTACACAGCAGCAAGGACCATCGGAGAAACTCCCGGCTGAATATAGTAGGAAAGAAAGATTTGCTCAGCAAGATGCTGATAATGGCTACAATGATGTCTTCCACAAGAGAGTTTGGCTCTTCCACATGAGAGTTTCTGTTCTCCTAGCTTCCATGTGCAAGCCGCAGTAGTCAACTCCAGTTGATTTAAGCTGAAAAAAAAAAAAAGTTAATTCAACAGATACTGTGTTTCTCCGAGAATTGTTTGGAAGCCTAGAGAACCGTGCTCTCTTGCCAGCAGGTGCCAGAGTGGAAGCTTATCATCCCTATTTCTTCGATCACTGGCTCTAAAGTCAAAAGGAAGACGAGAACATTGCCAGACCTGGGTCACATGGCTAAGGCAACACAGGCTGGAAAAATCTAGTTTCTGGCAATCTCTGCCTACAACTAAGACTTTTTTTTTGAGATGGAGTCTCGCTCTGTTGCCCAGGCTGGAGTGCAGTGGCCGGATCTCAGCTCACTGCAAGCTCCGCCTCCCGGGTTTAGGCCATTCTCCTGCCTCAGCCTCCCAAGTAGCTGGGACTACAGGCGCCCGCCACCACACCCAGCTAGTTTTTTGTATTTTTTAGTAGAGACGGGGTTTCACCGTGTTAGCCAGGATGGTCTCGATCTCCTGACCTCGTGATCCGCGCATCTCGGCCTCCCAAAGTGCTGGGATTACAGGCTTGAGCCACCACGCCCAGCAAGACTTTTATTATTATTATTTTTAATAGAACCTTGCTCTGTGGCCCAGGCTAGAGAGCAGTGGCACCATCTCCGCTCACTGCAGCCTCCACCACTCAGGCTCAGGCAATCCTCTCACCTCAGCCTCCTGAGTAGATGGGTCTACAGGCACGTGTCACCATGCCTGGCTAATTTTTGTATTTTTTGTAGAAACGGGTTTTTGTCATGTTGTCCAGGCTGGTCTCTAACTCCTGGACTCAAGCTATCCACCAGCTTCAGCATCCCAAAAGTTCTGGGATTACAGGCAAGAGCCACTTCCTTCCTCCTCCTTCTCTTCCTCCTTCATCTTCTTCCTTTTTTTGTTTGTAGAGACAGGGTTTCACTATGTTCCCAGGCTAGTCTTGAATTCCTGGGCTCAGGTGATTCTCTCACCTTGGTCTCCCAAGTGCTGGGATTACAGGTGTGAGCCACTGTGCCCAGCCTTTTATGTGAGATATTAAATGTAATTGTTTCAGTCATTTTTAATTTGGATTTTCTGTTACTAGCAACCAGAAGCATCCTAACCCATTTACTGAAGCTTAGTAAAATTGAGTAATTTGCAAGTACAAAGATTTGCACTAGTACATCACACTCTTACCTACCATTTCTTTCCCATATACAGAAAAGAAGCATTAATTCTTAGTGAAGAATGGTTAAAAATATAAGCTCTTGCCTAGCCAATGGAAGGTTCAAATTCCCAAGAAATGAACGTGCTCTTTTAAGACAGGGTCTCATTCTGTTGCCCAAACTGGAGTGCAATAGCATTATCATAATTCACTGCAGCTAACCCTGGGGCTCAAGACATCCCCCTGACTCAGCCTCCTGTGTGGCTGGGACCATAGGTGCATGCCACCATGCCTGGTTTTATTTATTTATTTATTTATTTATTTATTTATTTATTTATTTATTTTGAGACGGAGTCTCGCTCTGTCGCCCAGGCTGGAGTGCAGTGGCGTGATCTCGGCTCACTGCAAGCTTTGCCCACCAGGTTCACGCCATTCTCCTGACTCAGCCTCCCAAGTAGCTGGGACTACAGGCGCCCACCACCACGCCTGGCTAATTTTTTGTACTTTTAGTAGAGACAAGGTTTTACTGTGTTAACCAGTATGGTCTCGATCTCCTGACCTCATAATCCACCTTCCTCGGCCTCCCAAAGTGCTGGGATTACAGGCATGAGTCACCATGCCTGGCCTATTTTTTATTTTTTTGTAGAGACAGAGTCTTGCTATGTTGCCCAAGCTGGTCTCAAACTCCTAGGCTCAAGGGATACTCTTGCCTCGGCCTACCAAAGTGCTGGGATTACAGGTGTAAGTTAAAGTAAACATGGCGAAAATTCAGTGATTGAATCTGGGTTAAATGGCATAAAGGTGTTCACTGTAGTATTCTTTCAACTCTTCTAAAGGCTTAAATTTTTTTCAAGATAAAAAATTGAGAAACAAAATACAGCATTCAAATACTTCCAAACATGAGTCTTACATAAATATCAAATAAAGTGTCAAACGTGAATGTAGCTTAAAGGTTTATTTAACTCATCAATGAGGGGGACCAGCTGGATGGAAAAACTGGTTCTAAGGAGAATTTGAGGAACCACATATGTATCACCACTGGAGGGAAAACAGAACACCAGCATGTTTGCTAAATTAGATACAAGACTGGTTAAATTTAGCTTAAAATGAAAATGAAAACTGGGTGCGGTGGCTCCCGCCTGTAATCCCAGCACTTTGTGGGGCTGAGGCAGGCAGATGCTGGAGCCCAGGAGTTCAAGACCAGCCTTGGCAACATGGCAAAACCCCATCTCTACAAAAAATAACAAAAATTAGCCAAGCATGGCGGTGAGTGCCTGTAGTCCCAGCTACTCACTCAGGAGGTTGAGGTGGGAGAATTGCTTGAACCCAGGAGGTGGATGGAGGTTGCAGTGACCAGAAATCTCACCATTACACTGCTGCCTGGATGACAGTGAGACCCTGCCAAAAAAAAAAAAAAAAAAAAAAAAAGAAGGAAAGAAAGAAGAGAAAGAAAGAAGAAAGAAAGAAGAGAAAGAAAGAAAGAGAAAGAAAGAAGAAAGAAAAAAGAAAAAGAATGAAAGAGAGAGAGGAAAGAAAGAGAGAAGAAAGAAAGAAGAAAAACTATTACCTTTGGAGTTCCAACTAGACAGAAATCATTTACATCCGTACAAAATATCATTACAAACTATCGGCTGGGTGAGATGGCTCCTGCCTGTAATCCCAGCACTTTGGGAGGCAGAGGCGGGTGGATCACCTGAGGTCAGGAATTCGAGACTAGACTGACCAACGTGTTGAAACACTGCCTCTACTAAAAATACAAAAATTAGCCAGGCATGATGGCAGGCGCCTGTAATCCCAACTATTAGGAGGCTGAGGCAGGAGAATCACTTGAACCCGGGAGGTGGAGGTTGCAGTGAGCCGAGACATCATGCCATTGCACTCCAGTCTGGGCGACAGAGTGAGACTGTCTCAAAAAACAAAAAAAAACAAAAAAAAAACTATCAATCTGTTAACATTTAACTTCACAGAATCAGGGTCCTAACTGATTTGAGAGCAAAGACTCTGAAAGTGGTGCCCCGTGGCCCTTGGTGGGGAGGGCCCTATACTTTCAAGAGGCCTCCAAGGTCAAATTAGTTGTATAATAATTATTATATTTAGCTTTTTTTTTTTTTTTTTTTTTTTTTTGAGACGGAGTCTCGCTCTGTCGCGCAGGCTGGAGTGCAGTGGTGCGATCTTGGCTCACTGCAAGCTCCGCCTCCCGGGTTCACGCCATTCTCCTGCCTCAGCCTCCCGAGTAGCTGGGTCTACAGGCGCCTGCCACTAAGCCCAGCTAATTTTTTGTATTTTCAGTAGAGACGGGGTTTCACCATATTGGCCAGGATGGTCTCCATCTCTTGACCTCGTGATCTGCCCGCCTCGGCCTCCCAGAGTGCTGGGATTACAGACGTGAACCACGGCGTCCGGCCAATAATGATTATACTTAGCTTTCATTCTCTCATGAGTGTAAAGTGGAATTTTCTAGAACCTACATAATGTCACAACATATTGAATACAGAACTGATTAGAGAATCTGTCTTCTAGTAGGTCAGATATTAACGAGATTTGCAAAAAAGTAAAACAAGGGCATTCTACTCATATGTTTTATTTTTGGAAAATGCAGTTATTTTAAAAATATATATTATTGGCCAGGCTCAGTGGCTCACACCAGTAATTCCAGCACTTTGGGAGGCTGAGGCAGGTGAATCACCTGAGGTCAGGAATTCAAGACCAGCCTGGCCAAGATGGTGAAACCCCATCTGTACTAAAAATACAAAATTAGCCGGGCATGGTGGCGGGTGCCCGTAGTCCCAGCTCCTCGGGAGGCTGAGGCAAGAGAATCGCTTGAACCTAGGAGGAGGAGGTTGCAGTGAGCCAAGATGGCACCACTGCACTCCAGCCTGGGCGACAAGAGTGAGACTCCATTTCAAAAAAAAAAAATTATATATATATATATATATATATATATATATATATATATATATATGTATATTTGAAGATTAACCGGACCTGGTGGCTCATGCCTGTAATCCCAGCATTTTGGGAGGCTGAGGCAGGCAGATCACTTGAGGCCAGGAGCTTGAGAACAGTCTAGGCAACATCGTGAAACCTTGTCTCTACAAAAACCACAAAAATTAGCCCAGTGTGTAATCCCAGCTAGTTGGGAGGCTGAGGCAAGAGAATTGCTTGAACTTGGGAGGCGGAGGTTGCAGTGACCCGAGATTGCACAACTGCACTCCAGCCTAGGTGACATATTTTTCTGTCTCAAAAATAAATGATAAATAAATAAAATCTACTCTCCTGTTCATGGACATTTAGATTGCCCCCACTTTTTCTACAATACCAACAATGACATCATAATCGTGTGGGAATACATAAAATATATAGCCGTGTATATACACATATATACACACATACTGATATAGATAGAGAGAGAGAGAGAGAGAGAGAGATAGATTCCATTATTCATATAGGGAAGAGTTTTGACTCCAGTTTTCTATCCCACATTGATCAGAAGACTTAAAATACACAAAAAAGGTGTCAGGTGTCACCATAGCCATTCGTGTTTGTAAAATCTCCAGCACTCCAGCCTTCCCCAAGGGGCTGGTGAGAGGAGAAAAATGTCTTTGTCCCCACCACTTTTCCCCACCCGCAGGTAGCCCAGAACACAGAATAATGCTGCCCTACCGCGCCCCAAGAAGCAAGGCAGGTTTAGTCCGCAGCAGAGCTTTTTGGTTCAGTGACTCTCTACAGTGCTAGTACTGCCCTCTAGAGGGCAATTTGGAAATTTTTTGAAGTCTGTACCAATAATTTAGAAGGCTGGCAGGATTTGCATGGGCACGGCTGAGGCCAGGGACACTAAACAATGTGTAGAACAGCCTCCAAAAGCAAAATTGTTCCCCAGCCCAGGTGAACTTTTAGTGTTCCTCCACCCATTTATGAAGGTTAAAAAGCTGTTTATAATTATCTGAGCTTAAACCTAACTTTTTTTTTTTTTCTTTTTTTTTTTTGAGACGTCCCCATGCTGGGATTACGACTTAGGGTGGCAGATGCAGAAGAAACTCCACGCGTAACCAGACAAGGTAGTGTGCGGATGCAGTCCCAGCTACTCAGGAGGCAGAGATGGGAGGACTGCTTGAGCCCACATGTTTGAGGCTGTAATGAGCTATGACTGTACACTGCACTCCAGCCTGGCTAATGGAGTGACCTCATCTCTTAAAAAAAAAAAAGTCAAATCCATGTGTATGTGGATCCACATGGTTCAAACTCACGTTGTTCAAGGGTCAGCTGCAGTCTCTAGGAGGGCATAATCTACTTGTGGATATAATGTATTCTTAGAACTTTTGAGAATATATTGTAACACAGATTACCATAGACAAGGTTTCCATAGCCCATCATTACCGTTTCTCTGAGAAAATAAGTTCTTGCTCCAAGAATTTATCAAGCCTCCATCACTGATACTTTAAAATAAAAAATACTTTTAAAAAGAATTTGTGCTTCCTTGAAGTAACAAAAAATACAATGAAAATATCGTTAAAGAAATTAAAAACACGCAGTGGCTTACGCCTGTAATCCCAGCACTGATGAGAATTGATGATTTGTAAGGCATGACTCCTCAGACTCCTTAGATAGGAATTTGGGCAAAAATAATCAGAGCTTCGTCCTCAACATAGAGGCCCAAGCATCTCACTATTCATTATGCCTTCTGGTGTTATCATACCCAAGTAATGCATCCAACAGGGGGTCCCAGGGTCCCTAAGGATACCAAAAATTTGTAAATGCTTGAGTCCCTTATATAAAATGGTATAGTATTTGTATATGACTTACACACATCTTCTTGTGTCCTTGAAATCAAGCTTGTCCAACCCGCAGCCCAAGACAGCTGTGAATGTGGCCCAACACAAATTCATAAACTGTCTTCAAACATTATGAGTTTTTTTGCTATATATATGTATTTAGCTTATTGAAAGAAACCAGACACATTCCTCCATATATCTCCCAACTCCCTGAGCCCAGCACAAACACATTCCTCCATATGTCTCTCAACTTTAGAAAAACAACACCTGGGAAATCTCCGATAAGGACACAGCGGGAATCAATAAAAAATGCTAAATGTATAGTGTTAACCAATTATAGTGCTGTAACCAAAAGAATTCCCTTGTTCCTCTGTAACTTTACATATCCTGGTTACATCAGGCTATAAAAAGGCAAGCACTCGCATTGTTCGGGGCCCTCTTGTACGCTGTGGAAGGTTTCAAGTATGCCCTGATAGCTGCCAACTTTGCCTGTCACGGGGCTCATGACTATAATCCCAGCATTTTAGGAGGCTGAGGCAGGAGGATTTCTTGACCCCATGAGTTTGAGACCAGCCTGGGCAACACAGTGAGATCTCATCTCTACAAAAAATTAAAAATAAAATTAGCCAGGCTTGGTGGCACATACCTGTAGTCCCAGCAACTTGGGAGGTTGAGGTGGGAGGATTGCTTGAGCCCAGGAGGCTGAGGATGCAGTGAGCCATGATAGTGCCGCTGCAACTCCAGCCAGGGTAACAGAGTGAGACCCTGTCTCAAATAACTGCCAGCTTCTCTCATTTCTGTCCCAGCTTCCAATTTAGGACCAACAAGAGAAAGCCAAATATGTACCCCTAACCAATCCCATAGGATGCGCCACTTCTAGTTAGCTGCCTACAACTTCCCCAGGTCAACAGCCTCCAATCAGGGTGGACCTGAAACTTTTTGCTTTTTCCACTATCAAGTTTTCGAAGTCCTCTGCTTGACTTTGAGTTTTTACCAAATGGCACATGATGGTGGCTCGCTCTCTTGCTATAGCAAGCTCTGAATAGACAGCCTTTATTTGTTCTTCTGTAGGTGGTCTTTATTTCCATACAATCAAGTCTAAGCTGCCACCTGGACTATCTCAAGCCTCCTAAATGATCTCACTCTTCAACTCTTCTCTAATAAATAAGCTGATGCCAGTTACCTAAATCTTTCAAAGCATATAAAACATAGAGCTGATGAAAATATTGCATTGTGTTTGTGGCTGCCATGGTCAGTGCCTCCATCCACACTCCTGACTCTGTAGTGTATGCCTGGCTGATTTCCATGACAAGGGCTGCGCTGGCAGCCTGAACTGTAACACTCCCACAGCAGTTCATAACCAGCTCCCGCACTCATCCTGTGGGTAACTCTGGGGCATGCTCTCTACACTGATTCCCAGGGTTCTGCAGCAAGATGCAGCGACAGCTGCTCACAGTAGCAGCTGGATTGACGTCTCACCCTTTTCTTAACCGCCTTTCCCTTCCATCCTTATCTCGCGTCGCCATTCCTCTACTAGTGTTTCCTGAGATCACCTCCCAATGAATTATTAATACTTGCTTTCAAACCCTTTCTCAGGGTGTGTGTCTGTGGGAACCCAAGAGAATACAGCCAGAATTAGAAATAACTCAAATCATCTTATTCAAATAACTAACAACTACAGGAGGAAGAGGAGACCAAATTGCCACTCCTTGCATAGGTTTTCACTAATATATATGCTTAGCAAGAATAAGGGAAAGAGAGTACCCAAGTTATTTTAAAAAGAAGTAAAAAAAAGAAAAGAAGAAAAATTGTTAATGCCATTTACAATTTTAAAAATGACTGCATGTTGTTCATTAACAAGCATTTTCTAGTAACAAATAAGTTCTATCACTTCGTGCAATTATTTAAGGCTTTTGAATTCATACAAAACTAGGTAAAAGATTACAATGGGAATGATTAAAGGCAGAATTAGCAGTAAAGTAATTTAATGGGGGAGACAATTGGCTTTACATGGAATGGAAGAAAATGTGACAGAAAATCTATCATTTGTGGTAGATGGGGGAGTATTGTGCCATTAGTAAAATAGTAATATTAAAAACAAAAAAGCAAATGTTTGTTTGTTTTTGAGACAGAGCTTTGCTCTTGTTGCCCAGGCTGGGGTGCAATGGTACAATCTCGGCTTACTACAACCTCTGCCTCCCAGGTTCCAGCGATTCTCCTGCCTCAACCTCTCAAGTAGCTGGGATTACAGACGTGTGCCACCACACCCATCTAATTTTTGTATTTCTTTTTTAGTAGAGACGGGGTTTCAGCATGCTGCCCAGGCCGGTCTCGAACTCCTGGCCTCAGTTGATCCACCCGCCTTGGCCTCCTAAAGTGCTGGGATTACAGGCGTGAGCCACCCCGCTCGGCCTATTTATTTCTTTTGAGACAGGGTCTGGCTCTGTCGCCCAGGCTGGAGTGCAGTGGTGAGATCACGACTCACTGCAGCTTCCACGACCTGGGCACAAGGGATCATCCCACCTCAGCCTCCTAAGCAGTTAAGACTACAAGTTCACGACACCACACACGGCCAATTATTTTATCTTTAGTAGAGATGAGGGCTCACGATGTTGCCCAGGCTGGTCTTGAACTCCTGGCCTCAAGAAATCTACCCACCTTTGCCTCACAAAGTTCTGGGATTACAGGTGTGAACCACCACACGCAGCTTAGAATACCTTTACTTAACTTCAAAAATAGCAGCAATAAATACAATTATTTAATTATTTATTTATTTATTTTTATTTTTGAGACAGAGTTTCACTCTGTATCCCAGGCTGCAGTGCGGTGGCGTTATCTTGGCTCACAGCAACCTCCCCCTCCTGGGTTCAAGTGGTTCTCCTGCCTCAGCCTCCCGAGTTAGCTGGAATTACAGGCATCTATCACCATGCCCAGCTAACGTTCTTTTTTTTTTTTTTTTTTTGTATTTTTAGTAGAGATGGGATTTCACCATGTTGGCCAGGTTGGTCTCAAATTCCTGACCTCAAGTGATCCACCCACCTCGACCTCCCAAAGCGCTGGGATTACAGGTGTGAGGCAGTGTGCCAGGCCTCTTTCTTTCCTTTCTTTACTTCCTTTCTTCCCTTTCTTTTCTTTCCTTCTTTCTCTTTCTTCTTTTCTTTCCTTTCCTTCCTTCCTCCCTCCCTCTTTCCTTCCTTCCTTTCTTCTCTTTCTTCCTTCCTTTCTCTCTTTCTTTCTCCTTCCTTCCTTCCCTTTCTTTCCTTTCCCTTCCCTTCCTTCCATCCTCCCTCCCTCCCCCCTCCCGCTCTCTCTTTCTTTCTTTTCTTCTTTTCCTCCCTCCCTCCTTGCTTCCTTCCTTCCCTCCTTCCCACCTTCCTTTCTTTCCTACAGGGTCTCTCACTCTCTCACCCAGACTGGAGTGCAGTGGCGCTATCTCGGCTCACCACAACCTCTGCCTCTCAGGCTCAAGCAATTCTCCTGCCTAAACCTCCCAAGCAGCTAGGATTACAGGTGCTCGCCACCATGCCCAGCTAATTTTTGTATTTTCTTTTTAGTAGAGACAAGGTTTCACCATGTTGTCCAGGCTGGTCTCAAACTCCTGACCTCAAATGATCCACCCACCTCGGCCTCCCAAAGTGCTGGGATTACAGGCATGAGCCACCCAGCCAGGCCTACTTATTTTTTATTTATTTATTTTTGAGATGGAGTCTTGCTCTGTTGCCCAGGCTGGAGTGCAGTGGCACGATCTCGGCTCACTGCAAGCTCCCTCTCCCGGGTTCACCCCATTCTCCTGCCTCAGCCTCCTTTGTAGCTAGCTGGGACTACAGGCGCCCGCCACCACGCCCAGCTAACTTTTTATATTTTTAGTAGAGAGGGGGTTTCACCATGTTAGCCAGGATGGTCTCGATCTCCTGACCTCGTGATCCACCTGCTTCGGCCTCCCAAAGTGCGGCGATTACAGGCGTGAGCCACTGCGCCCAGCCACCTGTTTATTTTTAAGACATAGTTTTACTCCCATCACCCAGGTTGGAGTGCAGTGGCCTGATGTGGGTTCACTGCAACATCTGCCTCCTTGGCTCAAGAGATTCTCCCACCTCAGCCCCATGAGTAGCTGGGATTACAGGCACACGTCACTGCACCCAGCTAATTTACATATAACACATTTTTATCTTTTTTTTTTTTTTTTTTTAGACGAAGTCTCACTCTGTCACCCACGCTGGAGTGCAGTGGCACAATCTTGGCTTACTGCAACCTCCGGCCTCCTGGGTTCAAATGAGTCTCCTGCCTCAGCCTCCTGAGTGGCTGGGATTATAGGTGTACACCACCACGTCCTGTTAATTTTTTGTATGTTTAGTAGAGACAGGTTTTTTCTTGTTTGTTTTTTGTTATATGTAAAACATATTTATTTAGAAATAAAACGCTTGTTCCTTGGTGGTACAAAGAAGTAGACACGAGCATAAATTTAATTCTCTTAGCAAGGCAGTCTTTACTTTCTGTAAAAGTAAAGATGGAATAATGGCGAGAGCACACCTGAACAATGGAGGGAAGTAATTTTTATCCTGTACACAGTTTGTCCCTGCTATTGTGTCCTGTCTCCATTGGCTGGAGCCAGACCTCACAATCTAAACTAAAACCCGATTGGCTAACAGTTTAAAACTTTTCTAAATAGGCAAAGGCAATAGAAAGACAAAGGAAAAGAGGAAGTTGCTTACAAAAGGACTTAGAAAAGTGATAACAGTCTTAAATAAGGAAGGGGCATAGGCTGCGAGCCGGGACTGTCCTGTGAGCATGTCTAGCACAGATACCTTGGTTAAAGTATAAGGACATAGAATGTACTACGTGTTTGTGAGCATGTCTAGCATACAGTTAGTCTTCAAAAGAAACTATTATTTCTAACACTTAAGATTTATTCTTTAACAAGAAGGGAAACTTTGAAGAGGAACTTTTTACTTTCTACAATTTCCTTGTCTTGTTTTTATAGCTTACGTCTTCAAACTTTTTTTTTTTTTTTAATATGTCTTGGCTTAGTTGTTTTGATTAGCTTTTAGATGTATGGTATAACATAACATAACATCTCATAAGGAGAAGTATACTTATTACAGTTGCTAGAGAAGTAAGGACTGAGGCTATAGTCTCTTTCTATTGGCTGAACTATTTCTCAAGCTAATTTGAAATACGGTTGTTAATGCTGGAATTTTTTACTAACATTTAATAAGGCAGTTAAGTCCTGGGAGGGTTCTTGTTATGCCCCCATTGGGAGCAGTGTTGTTTGGGATAAAGGTGCAACACTGAGTTTTGATTATAATATAAACACTACCTTTCCTTGTTAATATTTTATTTAAAGTTATCTTATTTTCTGAGGCTATTTGACTAGTGGATTTTAATTGTTCAGCTATTTCTTTAACAGCATGTTTAGTATAGTTAATAAATTGCTGCTGGTTGTAATAAATGTAGTTTATTTAATCTGCATTTTTATTAATTGTTACTCACTAAAACAACATTGACTTAAACCTAGCAGCTATTTGATCTCTGGTTTTAAATTTATTTGGTACTCTGCGAGGAACTCTAATTGCGTCTGAATAGACATGGGAATCAAAATATCTATGAGGGGCTGCTTCTTTTGAGGCTTCTCTTATTTGCTTATGTCATAATTTCTCTTTTTCTGATTGATGAAATGCCAGGGTAAAAGGGATAGCTAATTGAACTAGAGCATGAGTACTGCTCTCATTATTTGGCAGAGTGTCTAGTAAAGGGTTTTTTACAATATTACTATGCATCTGCTTGGGGATGAATAACGGTGGACTGATGGGTTCGCTTTTGGAAGTGCCTGACCTCGCTGCATCTTGTTAAGTTTTCAAGGTAGGCTAAATTTTCCTTTTATTGTTGGAGATACGAGGTAAAATTGGTCTTGGAAGATGGAGGCTGAATGGTCCTCAGGGGGCTGACCCACAGGGTACTGCACTTTAGGAAATAGTAGAGAGAGTTTGGCACAGTTTACTCTCTTAGGCTGTAGGATTTTGAAAAGGAGCTACCATGCAGTCCGTGTCTTGTCGATTAGAGGACTATCTGAGTGGAAAGGGGATAACTTGCACTTCTAGCCTACTGTGCGCACAAGCGTAACAATTGCTTTCATTTAGGGTGTGGACAGAATAGTTAATCTATTTTAGCTAGTCATTTACATCTTGATACTTCGTTTTAATTGTTGTGGTTTGCTTTAGATTTTTTTACTTTTACTACAAAAACTTTGGTTTTGTCATTTGGTATGAGAGGAGTAATAACTAAACAGGTATTAAAAGTAATAATTTGAGGTGAGTTAGATTTCGTTACATTAATAAGATGTGGAGTAAAGGAAAGGAAAGAAAAAGAAAAGATAGATGAAGTTTTCTTAGCTTTAACTTGGTAGGACTTGACCCTGGAGCAATGGCCTATGACTTTGATGGTGATGGCCTCCCAAAGTGCTGAGATTACAAGCATGAGCCACCGCGCCTGGCCCCAGATGTATACAAATCTTTCTAAAGCCTCTTGTAAATTTGTAAAACCCAGGAATGTCTTTCTCAAGGACTTGAGATCTCTTTGAAATATGAGCAGCAAAAATGATAGTGCCCCTATGTACCAGTGATACAGCTCCGATGAGTGGAGGAACACCAGGGTTCTTGGTCCTCATGCTGGTTTAGATAAAACGACGCGGACACATGTGGAGTGGTTTTAAGGAGTGGAGAGCTTGAGAGCTTAATAGGCAAGAAGAGGCAAGAAGGAAGGCAGAAGGAAGAAGCACCCCTGTAAGAGACAGAGGGAGGGAGGTTCCAAAGCTGAGAGAGAGGAACCCCACCTGCCACAGATACCAGCTAGGTATATATACACAGAGGCTGGAGGAGGCGGTGTCTGATTTGCATAGGGCTCAGGGGATTGGTTTGACTAGGCATGTCATTCACCTATCCTGCCAAAAAGCTGGCCCTCCTACCCTAGTCTTTTAATAGGCAAATACAGGGCACCTTGATGTTCTAACACACGTGGGGATACGCGGGGGCGGCCATGTTTCCAGGAACATGTGGGGAAAGGGCAAGAAGGTAGGGGAATCACCATGTTTGGGGTGGACCTAGTTTCTAATAGTTTCTAATGGCTTGTATTTGCATATCAAAGGTTGGCGGCCTGTTTCTAAGAGACGGGGCTATACAAGAAACTTTTCCCGAGATGCTTTAAAAAACGAAAACTTTCCGACAGGGTGCAGTGGCTCATGCCTGTAATCCCAGCACTTTGGAAGGTCCAGGCGGGCGGATCACGAGGTCAGGAGATCGAGACCATCCTGGCTAACACGGTGAAACCCCATCTCTACGAAAAAATACACAATCTCAGCTCACTGCAACCTCCGCCTCCCAAGTTCAAGCGATTCTCCTGCCTCACCCTCCCGAGGATCTGGGACTACAGATGTCCACCACCACGCCGGCTAAGTTTTCATATTTTTAGTGGAGACGGGGTTTCACCGCGCCCTGCTTAGTCACGGTTTTTTAGCCTGTGTGTGTGTGTGCAGACACAGTTCCCTCTTCTGAGACACAACTAAGATTCTGTTAAGGTGGTATTCTCCGTTGCTGCAGTGAATCTAAGTAAACACAGCTTTACTTGATCAACAGTTTAATTTTCTGATCTTCTTTCGGATTTGACAGTTAACACCAACAAGTGTCATTTCACTCTTACTAACAATTACCTAAATTATAAGAAACTTTTTTTCTTGGAGACAGGATCTCGCTGTCTCATCCAGGCTAGAGTGCAGTGGTGCCCTCACAGCTCACTGCAGCTTCCATCTCCTGAGCTCAAGTGATCCTCCCACCTCAGCCTCCAGAGTCACTGAGACTACAGGCACTTGGGCACCACTGGGTCTGGCTTTGGTTTTGGTTTTGTTGTTGTTGTTGTTGTTGTTGTTGTTTTGTTTGGTCTTAAACTTCTGGGCTCAAGCAATCTTCCCACCTCAGCCTCCAAAAGTGCTAGGATTACAGGTGTGAGCCATCAAGCCCAGCCATAAAACCTTTTCTTAACAGCTTTATTGAGATAGGATTCACAGTCATTCAATTCGTCCATTTAAAGCATACAATTCAATGGTTTTTAGTCTATTCATAGAATTGTGCATCCATCATCACAGTCAATTTTAGAATATTTTTATCATCTCCAAAGGAAAGCACGTACTCTTTGGCTGTCACCCCCAATCCTTCCACCAACCCTTCCTGCCCTAAGCACTAGGAAACCACAAATCTACTTTCTGGGTCTATAGATTTGCCTATTCTGGGCATTTCATATAAATGGAATCAGACGATATGTAACACTTTGTGACTGCTTTTTTCATTTACCATAATTAATGTTTTCAAGATTCGTCCAGGTTGTATAAGTACTTCATTTCTTCTCATTGTTGAATAATATTCTAATGCATACATTTTCCACCTTTTGTTTATTTGCTCGCCAGCTGATGGACATGTGCATTGTTCCTCATGTTCTTTATACATCAAGGCCCAGTCCTCTATGTGAGATGAGATTGCCTTTCAATTCTTTTTTTTTAAATTTATTTAGTATATATATATGTGTGTGTGTGTGTGTGTGTGTGTCTGTTTTGTTTTTGGTTTTGTTTTTGAGATGCAGTCTCACTCCGTTGCCCAGGCTGGAGTGCAATGCCACTATCTTGGCTCATGGCAACTTCTGCCTCCTAGGTTCAAGCAATTCTCCCACCTCAGTCTCCCAAGTAGCTGAGATTAAAGGCGCGAGCCACCATGCCCGGCTAATTTTTGTATTTTTAGTAGAGACGGGGTTTCACCATATTGGTCAGGCTGGTCTCGAACTCCTTACCTCAGGTGATCCACAGGCCTCGGCCTCCCAAAGTGCTGGGATTACAGGCATGCGCAGCGGCCCACCCCCTGGCATGGCTTTTAATTCTTAACCTTTTTTTTTTTTTTTTTTTTTTTTGAGGAAGAGAGATATTTTTATCACAGCTCCAAATTATTTATTGATTTGCTCATGGAGGTAATCCCTGCCAGAACACTATATTCTGAATGTTCATAACAAAATGAAATAATTTTTTCTGTTTTTATTTTTTGCAGTTAGTTTATAACACTGTCCAGAAGAAATGGTTCTGATTATACAGTTTTTCTGATTATACAGTTTCTGTTAAATTATATTGTAGGGGATCAGAATATGCCACCCCCAAATAAGGACTGTTTTGAGCTGAAGATGATTCAGGAAGAGCAGATGCAAAATAAAGAGAAAAAGAGAGAAGGAAGGAAGGAAGGAAGGGAGGGAGGGAGGGAGGGAGGGAAGAAAAAGAAGGAAAGAAAGAAGAAAGAAAGAGGAAAGACAGAGAAAAAGAAAGAAAGGAAAGAAAGAAAAGAAAGAGAGAAAGGAAGGAAAGAAAGAAATAGAGAGAAAAGAAAGAAAGAAAGAAAGAGGAAGGAAGGAAGGAAGGAAGGAAGGAAGGACAGGAAAGCAGGCGGGCAAGCCCTACTCTTCCCTTCATTTGCTTAAAAAGACTTTAGTGAAAACTCTAGACTCTGTCCGGGAAGACTGAGAAGAATCTGCATAAGAAACCTGACTGAAACAACCCTGATCTTCCATTTGTTTCTTCCCAGTTTGCTACCCCTGGAAACCTTCACCTTCACCTTTGTCTCCTCACTTCTTTACAAATTTCTTGTTCTTTTTTTTTTTTTTTTTTTTTTTGAGACAGGGTCTCGCTCTGTCACCCAGGCTGGAGTGCAGTGGCCGGATCTCAGCTCACTGCAAGCTCCGCCTCCCGGGTTCACGCCATTCTCCTGCCTCAGCCTCCCGAGTAGCTGGGACTACAGGTGCCCGCCACCTCGCCCGGCTAGTTTTTTGTATTTTTTTTTTTAGTAGAGACGGGGTTTCACCGGGTTAGCCAGGATGGTCTCCATCTCCTGACCTTGTGATCCACCCGTCTCGGCCTCCCAAAGTGCTGGGATTACAGGCTTGAGCCACCGCGCCCGGCCCAAATTTCTTGTTCTTTTGTTAAACACAAATTCTAACTGCTTCTTTGATGGTATTATTTATCACTGAGTTTCCATATGTTTACTTGTCAATCTGGTTTTTGTCAGTTTAATTTGCAGCTCCCACCCCTAGGAGGGCAGAGGAAAAAGGGTTCTTTCCCTCCCCTACAAGATGAGTATAAGCTTTTGTTTTTTTTTTTTTTGAGTCTTGCTCTTGTTGCCCAGGCTGGTGTGAAATGGCGCGATCTCAGCTCACTGCAACCTCCGCCTCCCGGGTTCAAGCAATTCTCCTGCCTCAACCTGCCGAGTAGCTGGGTCTACAGGCGCGTGCCACCATACCCAGCTAATTGTTATATTTTTAGTAGAGATGGGGTTTCACTATGTTGGCCAGGCTGGTCTCGAACTCCTGACCTCAGGTGATCCACCCACCTCAGCCTCCCAAAGCTCTGGGACTACAGGCGTGAGCCACCGTGCCTGGCCGAGTAAGATGTTTTTAACATCAAGAGTAAGTTGTCTTATGAGTGAGAAAAATAAAATAATCAAAAACCATCTTCAAATAAGAAGAAACATTTTTTAAGGAGACTTCAGGATGGGAGCATATGGAATTAGAACTGGGAACCCCCAAATCTGAGACAGGTCTCAGTCAATTGAGGAAGTTAAGGTCCTGTGTCCATGACACAGCCTCAGAAGGTTTGTTTTGTTTTGTTTTGTTTTGAGAAGGAGTCTCACTCTGTCACCCAGGCTGGAGTGCAGTGGCGTCATCACAGCTCACTGCAACCTCCACTTGAAGTCTTTCTGAGTTCAAGCTATTCTCCTGCTTCAACCTCCTGAGTAGCTGGTATTACAGATGTGAGCCACTATGCTGGCTAATTTTCATATTTTTAGTAGAGACAACGTTTCATCATGTTGGCCAAGCTGTTCTGGAACTCCTGGCCTCAAGCGATCTGCCCACCTGGGCCTCCCAAAGTGCTGGAATTACAGGTGCACAGCCAGGAGGTCTGGATGACATATGCCCAAGGTGGTCAGAGCATAACTTGGTTTTATACATTTTAGGGAGATAGGCGACATCAATCAACATATGTAAGATGAACATTGGTTCCATCTGGAAAGGTGGGACAACTCGAAGGAAAACTGGGACAACAGGAAGAGGTAAGGAGGCTTCGAGGTCATACGTAGATAAGAGACAGATGTTCCCATTCTTTTGAGTTTCTGACTAGCCTCTCCAAAGGAGGCAATCAGATACACATTTATCTCAGTGAACAGAGGGATGACTTTGAATAGAATGGGAGGCAGGTTTGCCTTAAGCAGTTCCCAGCTTTACCTTTTTTTTCCTTTTAGCTTAGTGATTTTGGGAGACCAAGAATTATTTTCCTTTCACACAACCTTTGTTGGAACCGAACTGTCGATTCCTTCCTGGGCAGGGGTCACCGCGAAGGATCACCGACACGAGATTCACAGCAGAGAGTTATTTATTACTAGCGCGCTAGGGTCCCAAGCTCTAAGTTGGCCTTGGGACCCTGACTGCTTGTTACAGGCTGTTTATATAGGCAAACACAAGTTTAAACACAGCTTAGGGCGCGAAATTCAAACAAAGCTTTAGGCGCGTGGTAATTGGGTCTGTCTATGGCCTGAGCAAGGTGTCTTGTTCTAATTGGTTAGAGCAGGACCTTATGAGGTTTTTTTCCTGGAGTTGTTGATTCCGGGAACTTCGAGGCAGGGTGGGACCCCCGGAATTGGCAGGGTGGGACCCCATGAGGTTGTTTCCCGGAATTGGCAGGGTGGGACCCTATCAGGGTGGGACCCTATTGAGGCAGGGTGGGACCCTATCCAGAGCCACCTGGTGTTAATTTTTTTTAAGTTCTTTTTTTTTTTTATGAGGCCTAGTTTCTAAGTTTTATGCGGCCTAGTTTCACCTTCTTACCCCCTTTTCAGTTCCTTCATCAATGTATGTTTGCTGAAGAGTGAGTAAAAAGTTAATGAAGGCCGGCACGGTGGCTCACACCTGTAATCCCAGCACTTTGAGAGGCTGTGGTGGGCAGATCACAAGGTCAGGAGATCAAGACCATCCTGGCTAATAGCGTGAAACCCTGTCTCTACTAAAAATACAAAAAATTAGCCAGCTGTGGTGGCAGGCGCCTGTAGTCCCAGCTATTCGGGAAGCTGAGGCAGGGGAATGGCTTGAACCCGGGAGGTGGAGGTTGCAGTGAGCCGAGACCGCACCATTGTACTCCAGTCCTCCAGCCTGGGTGACAGAGCGAGACTCTGTCTCAAAAAAAAAAAAAAAAAAGAAAAAGAAACCCTAATGAAATTTAGGAGACACCCTTTCTTACTCTTAACTTCAAAATACACAAAATAGCAGTGTGAGGCAGTGTTATCTTCTTGCCTGTGTTTGTAATCTGACTCTGGCACTTGTCATCCATGTGTCTTTGGGCAAATTATTTTATGTATTTTTGTTTGTTTTTTGATTTTTGATATTTTTGGTTGCAGGGTGGGGAGGGGGGCAGCCAGGGTCTTGCTCTGTTGCCTAGGCTGGAGTGCAGTGATGTGATCTCTGCTCACTGCAACCTCCACCTCCTAGGTTCAAGCGATTCTCCTGCCTCAGCCTCCCGAGTAACTGGGATTACAGGTGCGGGCCACCACGCCCAGCTAATTTGTTTATTTTGTATTTTTAGTAGAGATAGAGTTTCACCACCTTGCCCAGGATAGTCTCGAACCCCTGGCCTCAAGTGATACACCCTTTTCAGCCTCCCAAAGTGCTAGGATTATAGGCATGAGCCACCGCGCCTGGCCTGGGCAAATTATATAACCCTTCTTGGTCTCAGTGTCTTCACCGAAAATAGGATTATAATACAGGCTTGTTGCGAGATTTGTATTATGCAATGTAATGTTTCACAACATGTGGGCATCAGTATAAGGAAAAGGCATTAAATCAAATGAGAAAGTATCTTTAAATTATTTTCAATTTCATGCAATTAAATCAAGAAGAGTCCTGGTCTGTGCTGATAAGATTATTCATTAATACCTCTCTCTAAAACATTCGAAAGACAGGGAGAGTGGGTAATCATCTGCCTAACTTTTTAAAATAATTCTGATTTAGCATTTATTAATTTGAATAAACTTACTCCACCCTCTCCAACCTCCTTACCCCTGAATTCTGTTCCACTGCCTAGGCTTTAGGTCAGGCTCAAGGACAAGTTACTTAGATTTTATTTCTATCTTCTGCCTTAAAAAAATAGATAAAATTGTCCTTGGCCTGAGGGGTAAACAAAATCAAGTTATAAAGTGAATATTGCTCTCCAGCTAGGGTGTCCCACTGTCTTAGCAAAAAATTGGAAGGAAGGGAACAGATAAATGAATGGGAACTGTAAACAACCAAATATTTTTCATTTTCTAAAAGTGGGAAATCAAAAGGTGCAAATATTTGGTTGGGTGTTTACATTTTCATTGCCATTGTTGACGTTGTGGAAGTAGGAGCAAGCTAACACTAGGAACAAGTTTTGGACACTAGGAAGAGTTTTGGACTGCAACAGCCAAAACTCTTGGCTTTCTGTGGCTGGGGTTAGTTGCTCTTTCTTCCTTCCTCCTGCTCCTCCCCTGTAAGCCCCCCATCTTCCAGCTTTCCCAGTTGTAAAGGTAAACTGAGACTGGAGCCGAACCGGGAACGAAGACACAAGGCAAAGGGCAGTGAGAATAGCCTTTATTAGGACTGGCAGGCGAGGTTCCTCGGTCCAAAGGTGCGGGCGGAGGAAGTCGCCCTGAGGGAGGAGGGTAGGGGCTTTTTATAGCGGGAGAGGTAGGGAAGCTGGTTGTGCAAACAGGCCCTGGGGGGTCTTGAAACTACTAGGGCCGGAGTGGAGTAAGGGTCATGAGGAAGGGGTCTTTGGAAACTGTTAACCAAAACTGCTGTTTACTAGCTTGTGGAATGCAGGTGAGCTGCAGGTCATAGGGGAGTATGGTTGCCCAGCCGGAACCTCTGAGGTATGCAAGTCTGCCGGTGTGTTCAAAGAGGAAGGGAAGTTTTGAACAAAGGGCCTGGTAGGCCGGGTGGCGCCGCCATGTCGGGTCTAGATCCGTGCCTAACACCAGGGAAGTGCCCTCTCCTTAGGGCCTTACTTCTTAGAGAGTGAATGTGCTTCCCTCTTCACCATTATAGGGTGCACTCCAGGCAAAACTTGTCTTTTTTTTTTTTTTTTTTTTGAGACTTTGTCTGGCTCTGTTGCCCAGGCTGGAGTGCAGCCGCGGGATCTCGCATCAGTCTCCGCCTCCCAGATTCAAGCAATTCTCCTGCTTCAGCCTCCCGAGTAGCTGGGGACTACAGGCGCGCACCACTAGGCCTGGCTAATTTTTTGTATTTTAGTAGAGACGGGGTTTCACCATGTTGGCCAGGGTGGTCTGGAGCTCCTGACCTCATAATCAGCCTGTGTGGGCCTCCCAAAGTGTTGGGATTACAGGTGTGAGCCACCGCGCCCGGCCTTAAAATTATTTTTAAAAAATAGAGATGGGGTGGGGGACCGTCTCACCATGTTTGCGTCTGGAATTCCTGGGTTCAAGCAATCCTCCCACCTCAGCCTCCCAAAGTGCTGGGATTATAGGTATGAGCCACCATGCTTGGCTGAAACATGTTTTAAAAGTTTATCCTAAACTTTTGTGCAGATTTGCATTCTGTTCTAACATACACTCCTGTTTGTTTCATTTTATTTTATTAATTATAAAAAATAGAGGGCCGGAGGTGGTGGCTTATGCCTGTAATCCTAACACTTCGGGAGGCCGAGATGGGGGATCACCTGAGGTCAGGAGTTTGAGACCATCCTGACCAACATTGTGAAACCCCGTCTCTACCAAAAATACAAAATTAGCAAGGTGTGGTGGCACCTGTAGTCCCAGCTACTTGGGAGGCTGAGGCAGGAGAATCGCTTGAACCCAGGAGGCAGGGATTGCAGTGAGCTGAGATCGGGCCATTACACTCCATTCTGGGCAACAAGTGTGAAACTCTGTCTCAAAAAAATAAATAGGCCCGGAGTGATGGCTCATGCCTGTAATCCCAGCACTTTGGGACGCTGAGGTGGGCGGATCACGAGGTCAGGAGATTGAGACCATCCTGGCTAACACCGTGAAACCCCATCTCTACTAAATAAACAAAAAATTAGCCGGGCTTGGAGGCGGGCGCCTGTAGTGTCAGCTACTCAGGAGGCTGAGGCAGGAGAATCGCTTGAACCTGGGAGGCAGAGGTTGCATTGAGCCAAGATCACGCCACTGCACTGCAGCCTGGGCGACAGAGCGAGACTCTGTCTCATAAAAAATAAAAAATAAAAATAAATAAATAATAGAGATGGGGTCTCCCTATATTGGACAGGTTGGTTGAACTCTAGACTTCAAATGATCCTCCCACCTTGACTTCCCAAAGTGCTAGGATTACAGGTGTAAGCCACCACACCTGGCCTCCTGTTTGTTTTCATTTTAAATTCATAAACTTTCAGGAAAATTTTTTCCCAGGTTTATTAAGGCGTAATTGACAAAAATTACATATATTTAAGCTGTACAACATCATAATTTGGTACACGTTGTGAAATGATTACCACAACCAAACTAATTGATATGTTCTTTACATCACACAGTTACCTTTTTTTTAAATGGTCTGTGTCTGGCTTGCTTTTTATTTTGTTTTGTTTTGTTTTGTTTTAGACAGAGTCTCAGAGTGCAGTGGCTCAATCTCAGCTCACTGTAATCTTTGCCTCCCAGGTTCAAATGATTCTCATGCCTCAGCCTCCCAAGTAGCTGGGGTCACAGGCATGTGCCACCATACCCAGCTCATTTTTTGTATTTTTAGAAGAGATCGGTTTTTGCCATGTTGCCCAGGCTGGTCTCAAACTCCTGAGCTCTGGCAACCTGCCCACCTCAACCTCCCAAAGTACTAAGACTGCAGGCTTGAGCCACTGTACCTGGCTGCTTACCTTTTTTATAATAGCCATCCTAACAGGTGTGAGGTGATACCTCATTGTAGTTTTGATTTGCACTTTCCTGATAATTAGTAATGTTGAGCCCTTTTTCATACACCTGTTGGCCATTTGTATATCTTCTATGGAAAAAGGTCTATGCAGGTCTTTGCCCATTTTTCAATTGGGTTATTTGGGTTTTTGCTATTGAGTTATATCAGTTTCTTACATAATATTTGAGATATTTGAGCTTGGAAGTGGACATAAAATAAAAATAAAGAAAAAAAGGAGAAAAAAAGAAAGAAAATAGTTGTGATATTAACCCCTTATCAGATATAGAGATTGTAAATATTTCTCCTATTCCATAGGTTGCCTTTTCATTTTGTTGATTGTTTCCTTTGCTGTGCAGAGGCTATTTACTTTGATGTAATCTCAGGAAAACTTTTTTTTCAAATCTCTCAATCTAACAATTAATGCATTAGAAAGTTGCCACCTCCCACAATGGTCTGTGATCCAGACTTCAACAGAACTCAAGGAATACACTAGGATTTAAAGTTACAGAGCAGGCCAGGCGCGGTGGCTCATGCCTGTAATCCCAGCACTTTGGGAGGCTGAGGCAGGCGGATCACTTGAGGCCAGGAGTTCAAGACCAGCCCAGACAACATGGCGAAACATCATCTCTACTGAAAACACAAAAATTAGTTGGGCATGGTGATGCGTGTCTGTGATCCCAGCTACTCGGGAGGCTGAGGCATAAGAATTGCTTAAACCCGGGACGTGAAGGTTGCAGTGAACTGAGATGGCACCACTGCACTCCAGCCTGGGTGACAGAGCAAGACTCCTTCTCAAAAAAAAAAAAAAAAAAAAAAAAAAAGTCAAGTCAACTCAGAGAGCAGTGATTACATCCTGACCTTCCTACTAGCTAATAGTCAAACCTTGTGTTAGTCATTGGTATCTATAATTCAAAGATGCAATGTCTGCCTTGAAATCAAACACTAGTTAGAACTTGGTCAAAGGAAGATCACACAAAACACTTTTTTATCCAACTAGCACTTATTAAGTACCTACTATGTGCCAGGCACTATTCTGTATAGTGTGGAATATGGTCAAAAGTACAAGCACTGGGCCAGGCACAGTGGTTCACGCCTGTAATCCCAGCATTTTGGGAGGCCAAGGCAGGGGATCACCTGAGGTCAGGAGTTCGAGACCAACCTAGCTAAGATAGTGAAACCCTGTCTCTACTAAAAAAAAATACAAAAATTAGCCAGGTGTGGTGGTACGTGCCTGTAATCCTAGCTACTCAGGGGGCTGAGGTCAGAGAATCACTTGAACCGGGGAGGCAGAGGCTGCAGGGAGCCAAGATTGCGCCATTGCACTCCAGCCTGGCAACAGAGTGAGCCTCCATCTCAAAAAAAAAAAAAAAAGAAGAAGAAGAGCGCTTGAGGGCTGCAAAAAAGGCCAGTGTAACTGAAGTGAAGTAAACTTACACAAATGTCCACTGCATCCAAAAGAAGACACTTAGAGCTCTGGAAGGGGCCCTGGACACAAGCTATTTGAAATATAGGCAGATATTAATCATTGTTACTGCTACTGGATGGGATTTTAGATGATTTTTAATTTCTTTTGAACTTTCTACATCATCTTCTGAAGGCCTAATCCCTTTGGAATTAGGTGATACAACAAACTTTAAAAACTGTAGAGTGAAACTCTTCTTGTTTTTTTTTTTATAGGTGAAGTAACTGAAGGAAGAGAACTTACACTTCTAGATGTTGCAGAAGCTTAAATTCTGGTTGCCTGAGGCCCAGTCTAGGGGGTCATGGTAGCAGCAGGCTGAGACCGATAAGCCTCACCAGCCTCCTGAAGGTGCTTACTGATCATGTGCCAGGACACTCCTATCACCAACAGGCATGCGGCAACTGGAGGGCAGTGGTTAAAACAGCAGGTCGGCAACAGAGATAAGCCAAGACAGAAAAAGCTGGGGAAGAATCCTTCGGCCCACAGGAACTTTTGGATTTTTTTTTTTTTTTTTAGATGGAGTCTTGCTTTGTTGCCCAGGCTGGAGTGCAGTGGCGCAATCTTGGCTCACTGCAACCTCTGCCTCCTGGGTTCAAGCGATTCTCTTGCCTCAGCCTCCCGAGTAGCTGGGATTACAGGTGCCTGCCACCACGCCCGGCTAATATATATATATATTTTTTGAGACAGAGTTTTGCTCTTGTTGCCCATGCTGGAATGCAATGGCATGATCTTGGTTCACTGCAACCTCCGCCTCCCAGGTTCAAGCGATTCTCCTGCCTCAGCCTCCCGAGTAGCTGGGATTACAGGCATGCGCCACCAGGCCTGGCTAATTTTTTGTATTTTTAGTAGAGATAGGGTTTTACCCTGTTGGCCAGGCTGGTCTCGAACTCCTGACCTTAGGTGATCCACCAACCTCGGCCTCCTAAAGTGCTGGGATTACAGGCATGAGCCACTGTGCCCAGCCCAGCTTTTGGAATTTCATCTGGTATGAGAGGGTCAGAAAAGTGGGACTCCTCCAAGTCATTCTAATTAAGAGTAGTTGTAGCTAAGCCTCCTAAAAATGTATGTTAAAACTTGCCACAGATTACTGTTTTGCAGCTTTTCTAAAGGCTGTTGAAAATGTTTCACCGCTGCAGACTGCTGTAATTGGCGCCAATGGTTGAGAAAATTTAAAGTAAAAAGGGCTTTCAGAATTTGATATTTTGGGGAATCTTGCCCATCTCCCCCTTTTTGTTTTAAAAGTTGTAATTTTAAGGTAGCATTGGCTCTTTCAATAATTGCTTGACCTTGACTGTTAAATGGAATACCAGTGGAATGACGAATATGGTATAAAGAAAGGAAGGCAGCCAATTTACGAGAGCAACAAGCAGGGGCATTATCAGTTTTTAGTTCAGCAGGAACTCCCATAACCGCAAAACAAGTAAGTAAATGAGTAATAACAGAGTCAGCCTTTTCAGAAGGCAATGGTGTAGCCCATTGGAAATGTGACCAGGTATCAATTGTATGATGAACATATTTTAAACGACCAAAAGAAGGAACGTAAGTTACATCTATTTGCCAAATGTGATTTTGTTGAGTGCCTCGAGGATTAATACCTGGACTTTAAAAAGGTGCAATAATAGGAGCACAAGATGGGCAGGCTCTGACAATAGCTCGGGCTTGACGGCGTGTTATAGAAAATCGCCATTGTAATCCTAAACTATTAGTATGATGTAGTTGGTGCTCATCCTGAGCCCGTTGGACACTTCCAATAAGTAAGGAATCAATCTGGTTATTCCCAAAAGTTAAAGGTCCTGGCAACGCCAAATGGGAGCGAATATGAGTAATGAAAAGGGGGGCAGTGCAAGGAGTAAGAGCTATAAATAATAAAGAAAATAATTTTTGTAAAGGAGTTGGAGGAAATAATGGTAAAGAAGTTTGAGATATATATTTAGTTACGTAGACAGCGTATTGGGAATCACTAACTATATTACAAGGGGTTTGAGGCCAATCTTGTAGAACCATAAGAATGGCAAAAAGTTCTCCTTGTCGTACTGATTAAAATGGGTAGTGAGAAATTTTGAATTATCTGATGTCCAGTATCCAGCTTTTCCAGCTTCCATTGCTGGAAGCATCAGTAAAAAAGGTAGGACCTTTAACCGGAGTGTAAGAGAGGATTATATGGCAATAAAGAATATTGTTGCAGAAAAGCAAATAATTTATTACTACGATAATGCTGAGAAAAAGAACCAGTATACTCAGCACAAGCCACTTGCCAACCCTCATGAGTTTCCAATAGAGATTCAATGTATTGATTAGATAATCGGGTAATAATTTTTATAGGGTCAGCACCAAGCAACTGACGAGCTCGATGTCATCCTTTAATAATTAATTCAGCCAATTTATCAATATATGGGTGAATTTTTTAAATGGCTTTATTAGCCAAAAACAGCCACTCCAGAATATTATTATCTTGGTGTAAAACGGTCATTGGCGAATGGGGAGTATGAAAAAGACACAACGAAAGTGGAAGATTGGGTGCAATATATTCAAGGTGAGCTTCACTAATTCTATTTTCTACAAATGACAATTTTTTTTTTCTGCTACAGGGGATAATTGACGAGAACTATTTAAATGTGAATCTCCTGTGCTCGCTTCGGCAGCACATATACTAAAATCTGAATCTCCTTCCAAGGTAGCAAATAGATGTTGCAATTTGTAAGTAGGGATGCCTAAGATGGCATGAAGCCAATTTATGTCTCCTAACAGTTTTTGAAAATCATTAAGGGTTTAAAGTTGATCTCTTTGAATTTGAACTTTTTGTGGCCGAATATGCTTTTTTGCTAAAAGGTATCCCAAATATTGAATAGGAAATTGAGTCTGTATTTTCTCAGAAGAAATATGTAAATTATATTGCGTTAATTGTTGTTATAAGACCTGAAAAACTTGACCTTGTAGGACTTCGTCAGGAGTTGCTAATAGAATATCATCCATATAATGGTATATTAACACAGTAGGGAATTGACATCTAACAGGGTTTAAGGCTCTATGAGCAAACTCTTGACATAAAGTAGGACTATTAAGCATACCTTGAGGAAGAACTTTCCATTGATATCTTGGAGTAGGCTGTCCATTATTATATTTGGGAACAGTAAAGGCAAATTTTTCACAATCTTGGGGTTGTAACAGGATAGTAAAAAAAACAATCTTTAAGATCTATATCTATTAATTTCCAATTTTGTAGGATAAGAGATGGATTAGGAAGCCCAGGTTGTAAAGTCCCCATAGGTTGAATACAAGCATTTACAGCTCTAAGATCAGTTAATAAGTGCCATTTTCCTTTTTTTTTTTTTTTTTTTTTAATGACAAACACAGGGGAATTCCATGCAGAAGTACTTGGTTCAATATGCCCCTCGGCCAATTGTTCCTTAACTAAATTCTTTAAAGCCTTAAGTTTTTCTTTAGATGATGGCCACTGTTCCACCCAAACAGGAGTTGTAGTTTTCCACTTCAATTGTAAAGTTTGAGGCTTGTGGACGGTGGCTAAGAGTTTAAAGGATTGTAGCCCATTTTGAACATCGTATTTTTGGCAGTTGAAGAAATATGAGGAATGCTTAAAAAGGCACCAAATTGTTGTAAAAGATCACGGCCCCAAAGGTTAATATTAATGGGAACAATATAAAAGAACACTTTTCCTTGTTGTCCTTCAGGTCCTACACAGCTCAGGGGCTCGACACTTTGGTAGACTATAGAAGCAGTACCTAGGCCGGATAGAGTAACCGATACTTGTGTCTTTTTCCAATGATCAGGCCATTGAGCCAAGCATATAACAGATACATCCGCTCCTGGGTCAACTAATCCCTCAAAAAGTATCCCATTAATTTGCAATGAACATAAAGGTTTTTGATCAGAAACTAAAGTTTCCCAGAAAACAGTTTTCCCAGTACTACCGAAACCTCCTTGACGAGACACATCTCTAGATAAGAAAGGAAAAAAAAGGCAGTAAAAGCAATTGTGCAATACGTTCCCCTGCCTCTAGGCGCATAAATTGTGAGACTTGTACCATAATAAGGATTTCATCAGTAAAATCAGGATCAATAATTCCTGGGACCACCATTAACCCCCGCATAGCGCTGTTGCTTCGGCCTAACAAAAGTCCTACATGTCCCTTTGGCAAAGGGCCACACACTCCAGTAGTTAGTAATAGCGAAGTCAGCAGCAGCACTCTGCTTAGTTGCAGCATAAAGCTGGGAAACAGGGGTAGGGGGTGATACCCTTAAGGATGACTCGAAGTCATTCCTTGATGTTGTCCTGTATTGTAATTGTTGGAGCCCCAAGCCTGCAGGGCCCAGTTCCCGTTTCCCGGGAGGGGTGACAATAAATTTCCACTCTTATCAGTTTTTGAACGACATTCATTTGTCCAATGTTGACTTTTTCCACATCGTTTGCACTCCCCAGAAGGTAACTTTTTCTCTTTAGCAGTTGGGGAGCCCAGTTTTTTCCGGCATTCTTTCTTAAAATGACCGGGTTTCCCGCAATGAAAACATATACCTTGTTTAGAATTACTCTTTAAGGCCTTAGAAAGTGCTCCAGTGAACAATTGAGCATTGTAAATAGCTCCTCCAACACCTGCACAAGCCCGAAAATACTCATCTAAATTAGCTCCACTGGCCTTTAAAGGTCTTAATAATTTTTGTTGCAGCTTTCATTTCTTTCAAAAATTTAAATTGTAGGGCTGTAAAAGTCACATTCTGGCCACCGTTTGGGAACTGAGCATTGGGGCCGAAAGCAGCCCGTGTTATTGGGAATAGATCTAATTCCTTGAAATCATCCTTTTCCTTTGATTCCTTCTTTTCTCCTACAGGAGGAAAGGCACAGAGAAAACCTGACCTGACATAGGCAAAGAGATTGGAGGTGGAGCCAAAGGGAAATCTTTTTCCAAAGGAGCAGAAGGGAAGGTAACAGGGAAGGCTTGTGGCGGAAGGAGAAACAGGAGCAGCAGCACCTTGCAATTTTAACAACTGTTGTAACATCTCTAAAATACGCTGCAAATCAGAATTTCCTTCAGATGAAGGACGCATTAGCTCTTCTTCTAATTCCTTGTCCTCAGCAACCGGGGCATAAATATGTTTCTCTCTAGGATCATTCCTCTCTAAAGCTTCAGATGCCTCACCTCCCGTGGCAGTATTGCCACGCTCTGAGTCCATTTCAAGTAACTCTAATGCCTGAGTAATGGAACTACACAAAGTCCACAAAGTCAGAGGCATCGTTTGCCCTCCCTGATGAGCTTGACACGGGACTTTAACCACTTGTAACCATTCCTTTCGATTTAACTGCACTTTGGTTTGATATTGAAACCGATAACAATGTTGTTCAACATGGGCAAACAATCGCTTCAAAGTCTTTTATTTTACTTCTACTCCTGTAGACATCAACAATCCCTGGAGTAACTGCAAATATTCAGAGGCCAGAGAGGTGGAATTCCCCATAATTTTCCCGTGGGTCCCCCTTTCTTTATTTACCTGCCCGGGGTGTTCCCCCTCCAGTTCCTTGCTCTCATGGAGCCACGGACCCTGCTCGCTGCACCAGATGTTGGGGTCCGCGTGTTTCCTAAGCAAAGGAATGAACACACAAGATAACACAGGACGAGACAAACAGGACGAGACAAACATGGCGGCCGCCCCGAGTGACATGCTCTGCTTTATTTTATACAGTTGTTTGTGGGATGTTGCCAAGTCACAAGACACATTGTTGTTTTTCTGACTGTTCCCTGACTTTCTGGAGTTTCAAGATGTGTACACATAAATCAGCCCCCAGGGTCTGCTGTTTGCGGCTGGCTCCTTTGTCCTCCCTGTTTGCAGGGAAGGAACGCCCTGCTTCGTTTGCAAGAGCAGGACTTATCGGGAACGTCTCATTTGCGAGAACGTAGTCCTCTACAGCTTAGTGCTGGCAGGACCATGTCTGGCAGGCAAATTCATATTTGCAATATGTTTCTATTCCCAAAGGGACAAATTGCTTCTCCTTCCGTATAGAAAGGGTCCAATGTATCAATCTACCACCAAGTGGCTCATTGGTTCCCTGGAGAATAGTGTGATCAGTCAGGGGCCCGGCACAGCCTTGACTATTGGTGCATGGGCAGAGAAGCCTCAGTGAGAAGTCCATGCAGACCTCCTTTCCTGTTGCCATGGCACTTTATAAATGGGCCTATTAAGCACCAGGGTGGCTGGGGAAAAAGGCTGACATCCATAGGACTAGCTATCTTACCCACCTGATTGAAAGCCTACTCTGCAGTAGATGCCAAACAGGGCATTTTCTACATATGTTCCAGTAGTTATTTACCATTGCTTTTTGCCTGTCTGCACTATGCCAGTTTGCAGATGCTATGAAGTACTATTTTTGCTTTTCATTTAATCATGCCCCAGAATTTGCTCTTGTAAAGGCTGTGGTGTATTATATCACAGTATAGATAACTCAAAAGCTATTTATTTATTCACTTAATTTATTGAGGCAGTGTCCTACTATGTTGTCCAGGCTGGTCTCAAGCTCCTGTGCTCAAGGGATCCTCCCACTTCACCCTCCTGAGTAGCTGAGATTTTAAAGCCTCTTAAAAGAATTACTCTCATCTGCTTCTGGTAGCAAGATGTGAGGTTGGCTTTATCACTGTCTTTTAGGGTCATCTCTAAGTGAGGCTATGTAATACTTCCAGCTGGACTCAGCAGACTGTGCAGACCAATTCATAAACCAGGACCCTCCATTCTTGTTTTCGGTCAACTCTCATGAAGCCTTATGTGTGGACTGAGGGAAAGCCAGAGAAGCAGAAGGAAGAGGTGTTATGGAACCCTGAGCAAGCTACTTGCTTGTATGTTTTAACTGTGTCCTCAGGAACTGCTTGGGCTAGTCTTATATATACTATTTTCATTTAACAATGAAATGCTGCTGCACAAGTCAAATTTTATGGTTTTTGGAATCAGATAACATCAAATTCATGAACAGTTCAGGTTTTACAATTTGTGTTCAAATGGAATGTACTTGTCAGAAAACAGGACATGGTCATAGGGGGTTTACTAGGATTCTCCCAAAAGCAAGAGGTTTCACACAGAGTAGAAATTCCCTGTACCACTGGGCCTGCTGGGCCACTAGGCCTGAGGAGCAGGGCATGTTGCATCACAGCCTGGTCCTGCTGTGGAGTCTTTGCTTGCTTGAGGCTTCACATAAAATTAGAGCTGTGTGGGCTGGGCGTGGTGGCTCACGCCTGTAATCCCAACAATTTGGGAGGCCGAGGCGGGCGGATCACGAGGTCAGGAGCTTGAGACAATCCTGGCTAACACGGTGAAACCCTGTCTCTACTAAAAAATACAAAAAATTAGCTGGGTGTGGTGGCGTGTGCCTGTAGTCCCAGCTACTCAGGAGGCTGAGGCAGGAGAATGGTGTGAACCCGGGAGGTGGAGCTTGCAGTGAGCCGAGATTGCGCCACCACACTCCAGCCTGGGCGACACAATGAGACTCTGTCTCAAAAAGAAAGAAAAGAAAGAAAAGAAAAGAAAAGAAAAGAAAAGAAAAGAAAAGAAAAGAAAAAAGAAAAGAAAAGAGAAAGAAATTAGAGCTGTGTGAGTTACCTAATAAATTGCTTAGGGTGGCATGTCCATAGATGGTGTACGTTCCCTCCAAACTTCACACAGGCTCATCAAACATTCCTCTTTCTTTGTGGTAGATAGTACAATATACACAAGACTACAATCAGACCCTAAAAACTTCACGGATGTGGTCAATCATGAATTTTTATTCAAGATTTCCTTCCCATCCCCTGTCATGCATGTGTTTTATTAAGTCTTGTAGGATGTATATTATTTTCTGCTTGTCAGGTCCAATTAGCACATCATCAAAGAAATGGACCAATGTTGTGTGGGCTATCAAGATGACAAAATCCACTCTATTATAACAGAAAGCAGGATACGGCCAGGCATGGTGGCTTAATCCAGCACTTTGGGAAGCTCACATGGGAGGATTGCTTGAGCCTGACCAGACTGGGCAACACAGGGAGACCTCATTTCTCCAAAAAATAAAAAATTATCCAAGGATGGTGGTGCACGCCTGCGGTCTCAGCTACTCGAGAGGCTGAGGTGGGAGGATCACTTGAGCCCAGAAAGTCAAGGCTGCAGTGAGCTGTGACCACACCATTGCACTTGAGTCTGGGTGGCAGAGCAAGACCGTCTCCAAAAAATAAAAGCAACAACAAAAGAATCACTAGACATTTATATTTTATTTGAAAAAAAGTAGAATATTCAAAGACAAATATCTAAGCTTAAAGTAGCCACAGCCAAGTATACTAAATGTTAATGGTCCATGTCCTAGAGGTTGAAAGATTCATGATCAGGAGAATATAAGGCAACCAGGTGCTGAGTCAGCCCACAGGGGAATGCAGATAAGACCTCAGGCAGGCTTTAATAGGGTCTTAAAGATAAAATAACTATCCTGTCTAGGCACAAGCTTATAGGAATCCCAGTGACAGAGATATACATTTTCATTTTTTTGAGACAGAGTCTCACTCTGTCACCCAGGCTGGAGTGCAATGGCATGATCTCAGCTCACTGCAACCTCTGCCTCCTGGGTTCAAACCATTCTCCTGCCTCAGCCTCCCAAGTAGCTAGGATTACAGGCACATGCCACCATGCCTGGCTAATTATTTTGTATTTTTAGTAGAGATGGGGTTTCACCACATTGGCCAGGCTGGTCTCCAACTCCTGACCTCAAGTGATCTGCCTGCCTCGGCCTCCCAAAGTGCTGGGATTACAGGTGTGAGTCACCGTGCCAGAACCAGATATACATTTATGGAAATTATTCATCTATCCTGTAAGACTGTGCTATCCAATAAGGTACCCATAGCCAAATAGCCAGAGGTAGCTATTTAATTAAACTAATTAAAACTAAGGCCAGGCACGGTGGCTCATGCCTCTAATCCTAGCACTTTGGGAGGCCGAGGCGGGTGGATCGCTTGAGGCCAGGAGTTCAAGACCACCCAGCCTGGCCAACATGGTGAAACCTGGTCTCTATTAAAAATACAAAAAATTGATGGGCGTGGTGGCATGCACCTGTAATCCCAGCTACTTGGGAGGCCAAGGCTTGAATCCGGGAATCACCTAGATCTGGGAGGTGGAGGTTACAGTCAGCTGAGAGCATGCCACTGCACTCCAGCCTGGCAACAGAGCAAGAAAGATTCTGTCTACAAAAAATAAAATAAAACTAATTTAGTTCTGCAGTAGTCACAAGTGCCCAGCAGTCACAGGGCTAAGACAGTGCAGATACAAAACTATCAGACAGTTTTGCCATAAAAACTCAGGGTGAAAGGAATAGCACAGTGATATTCCCCTAAATACCTAAGGGACAAGGTTCTTAAAGGCCCATCAAACCAGACAGGACATTCCCCGTGCATGTTCTGCCGGTTGTTTAATGTTAGCTTTTCCCTGTCTGCACTATGCTGGTTTGTAGAGATATAAATGTGAATGAACCTCAGCCTCCTGAGTAGCTGAGAGTACAGGCACCCATCACCAGGTCCAGCTAATTTTTTTTGTATTTTTAGTAGTGATGGGGTTCACCATGTTGGCCAGGCTGGTCTCAAACTCCAGACGTCAGACCTCAAGTGATCTGCCCACCTCAGCCTTGCAAAGTGTTGGGATTACAGGCATGAGCCACTGCTCCCGGTCGGATTTCCACTTCACTTTTAATCACTCCCCAAAATTTGCTCAAGAAGGGCTATACAATACTGCAGAATAAGCAACTCAAAAGCTAGTATTCTCAGTTGTTCCTGGTGGCAGGATATAATCAGGTTGGCTGCAATATCAACTAATTCTTTTTTGGTCACATACCATAATATCACAAGTGTCTCTTAATGCTTATTTCCGTAATATCCCCAATCACTTTTGTATATTTTTTGATATTTAGTTATATACTAACTGCTTCATATAGCAATAAATGATGGATTAGTTTTTTGGTAGGGCTTAAAATCCTTATTAATGTGCTAATTATCAACTTATCAGCTCGCCCATCTGTCCGTAGAGGAGGACATGAGAGCGTAGCGTTGGTCAGAGTGGGTTTGAATCCTGGTTCTGTCATGCACCTGGACAAGTTAACATTTTTAAGCCCAAATGTTCATTCCTCAGTAGTCATTCATTTACTTATAGAATAAATATTCATTAAGAAAACAAGACAGGAATTGGGTACAATGGTGAATAAAACAGCTTTCTTTTTAACATTGGGGATAAAGATACCTGCATGTCAGGTTTGTGTGTGTATTAAATGAGATAACTATATACCAAGGATCAAGCAATAAATCGGCATAGCACTTGACAAATTCGCAAAAAATGAGCAACTCCCAGAACAACGATTATCAAAAAGACAAAGAAAACTGTTGACAAGGATGCAGAAAGGAGAACTGTTACATACACTGTTGCCAGGAATGAAAATTAGTACAATCATCATGGACAACAGTATGGAGGTTCCTCAAAAAACTAAAAACAGCCAGGCAAGGTGGCTCACCCCTGTAACCCCAACACTTTGAGAGGCCAAGCAGGGAGGATTGCTTGAGGCTAGGAGTTTGAGACCAGCCTGGGCAACACAGTGAGATTCATCTACAAAAGAAAAATTAAAAAATTAGACAGGTGTGGTGATGTGTGCCTGTAGTCTCAGCTACTTGGGAGGCTAAGGTGAGACCACTTCTCACCTGGAGCGCCACTGCACTCTAGCCTGGACAACAGGACCAGACTGTCTCAAAAAACAAAAATAAGGCCAGGAGCGGTGCTCACACCTATAATCCCAGCACTTTGGGAGGCCAAGGCGGGTGGATCACCTGAGGTCAGGAGTTTGAAACCTATCTGGCCAACATGGCAAAACGCCGTCTCTACTAAAAGTACAAAAATTAGCCAGGTGTGGTGGCAAGCATCTGTAATCCCAGCTACTCAGGAGGCTGAAACAGAACAATAGATTGAACTTGGGAGGCAGAGGTTGCAGTGAGCCAAGACTGCAGTACTGCACTCCACCCTGGGCGGCAAGAGCAGGACTCCGTCTCAAAAAAAAAGAACAATTACGTATGAATTAAAAACAACAGTTTGGTGCTTTGTGTGTAAAAAAACCCAAAAAGTAAAATATTAAAAAATGAGCACCTTTTATGTGCTAGCCTGTGATGTCCATTTTTTTTTTTTTTGAGACGGAGTCTCGCTCTATTGCTCAGGGTGGAGTGCACTGGCGTGATCTTGGCTTACTGTAACCTCCACCTCCTGGGTTCAAGCAATTCTCCTGCCTCAGCCTCCAAGTAGCTGGGATTACAGGCATGTGACACCACACCAGGGTAATTTTTCTATCTTTAGTAATTTTCTATCTCTAGTATTGTATTTTTAGTAGAGACGGGTTTCACTATATTGGCCAGGCTGGTCTCAAGCTCCTGACCTCAAGTGATCTGCCCGCCTTGGCCTCCCAAAGTGCTGGGATTACAGGTATAAGCCACCATGCCTGGTCTGTGCTGTCCAACTTAATTGCTACTAGCCATGGATGGATGGTTACTAAGCATCTGAAATGCTAATCTAAATTAGGATGTACATGTGTAATACATACCAGAACTCATTCTCAATATAAAGTGTATTTTAATAATTTTAAAATATTAATTACATGTTGTTTTAAATATATTGGGTTAAATTGTTGTATTTTTTATTGTTTTTTTTTTTTTTCAGACAGTTTCACTCTTGTAGCCCAGGCTGGAATGCAATGGGGCAATCTTGGCTCACTGCAACCTCCACCTCCCAGGTTCAAGTGATTCTTCTGCCTCAGCCTCCCCAGTAGCTCGGATTTCAGGCTCATTCCACCGTGCCCAGATAATTTTTGTATTTTTAGTAGCAATGTGGTTTCACCATGTTGGCCAGGCTGGTCTCAAACTCCTGACCTCAGATGATCCACCTGCCTCAGCCTCCCAAAGTGCTGGGATTACAGGCGTGAGCCACTGCACCTGCCTCTCTCTCTCTACACATATATATATATACACACACACACATATATATATATTTTATTTTGAGATGGAGTCTCACTCTGTTGACCAGGCTGGAGTGCAGTGGCACAATCTCGGCTCACCACAACCTCCACCTCCCAGGTTCAAGCAATTCTCCTGCGTCAGCCTCTTGAGTACCTGGGATTATAGGCGCCCACTACCACTCCTGGCTAATTTTTGTATTTTTCAGTGGAGACGGTTTCACCATGTTGGCCAGGCTGGTCTCGAACTCCTGACCTCAGGTGATCCGCCCACCTTGGCCTCCCAAAGTGCTAGGATTACAGGCATGAGCCACCACGCCTGACCTGTTATATTTTTTAGACGGTGGCTTGCTGTATTGCCCAGGCTGGATGGAGTGCAGGGGCGTGATCTCGGCTCACTGCAGCCTCTACTTCCTGGATTCAAGTGATTCTCCTGCTTCAGTCTCCCAAGCAGCTAGGATTACAGACATGCACCCCCGTGCCTGGCTAATTTTTTTTTTTTTTAGACAGAGTCTCGCTCTGTCGCCCAGGCTGGAGTGCAGTGATGTGATCTCAGTTCACTGCAAGCTCCGTCTCCCAGGTTCACGCCATTCTCCTGTCTCAGCCTCCCGAGTAGCTGGGACTACAGGCACTCCTCACCACGCCCAGCTAATTTTTTGTATTTTTAATAGAGATGGGGTTTCACCGTGTTAGCCAGGATGGTCTCGATCTCCTGACCTCATGATCCGCCCGTCTTGGGCTCCCAAAGTGCTGGGATTACAGGTGTGAGCCACCGCACCTGGCCGTGCCCGGCTAATTTTTGTAATTTTAGTAGACACAAGGTTTTGCCATGTTGGCCAGGCTGGTCTCCAACTCCTGACTTCAGGTAATCTACCCACGTCAGCCTCCCAAAGTGCTGGGGTTACAGGCATGGCCATGGCACCCAGCCTCCAGAACTTTTAAAAAGCACATTTCCTAATATTTATGCCCTTGGGTAAGTAACCCCCCCCTTGAGTATGGGCTGGAATTCTGTGACTCACTTTCAGCAAACAGAGAGTAGCAAAATTGACAAAGATGCCATTTCTGAGATTAGGTTACAAAAAGACTGACTTTGGGACTGGGCATAGCAGCTCACACCTGTAATCCCAACACTTCGAGAGGCTGAGGTGGGCGGATTGCTTCAGCCCAGTTCACCATCCTGGGCAACATGGCGAAACTCCATTATCTACAAAAAAAAAATCCCCAAAATACAAAAATTAGCAGGCTGGTGGCACGGGCCTGTGGTTCCAGGTACTTGTGTGGCTAGGGTGGGAGGACTGCCTGAGCCCAGGAGGTGGAGGTTGCAGTGAGCCATGATCACGCCACTGCATCCCAGCCTGGGTGAGAGACCCTATCTCCCAAAAAAAAAAAAAAAAAGAAAGAAAAAAGTATTTATTTTTACAATCTTAAAAACTGAAGACTACCAAGAAACATTTACCAGTATCTATTCCATGAGAACTTGAAACAAATTTTGAAGATACTTCATTTTAAAATGATGAACCCATTACATTTATATATATATATATATTTTGAGACTGAGTCTCGCTCTGTCTCCCAGGCTGGAGTGCAGTGGCACGCAGTCTTGGCTCACTGCAACCTCTGCCTCAGACTCCTGAGGAGCTGGGACTACAGGTGAGTGCCACCACACCTTTTTTTTTTTTTTTTTTGAGACAGAGTCTTACTCTGGTGCCCAGACTGGAGTGCAGTGGCTTCATCTTGGCTCACTGCAACATTAGCCTCCCGGGTTCAAGCAATTCTCCTGCCTCAGCCTCCTGAGTAGCTGGGACTACAGGCACAAGCCACCACACCCAGCTAATTTTTGTATTTTTAGTAGAGGCAGGATTTCACCATGTTGGCCAGGCTGGTCTCGAACTCCTGACCTCGTGATTCACCTGCCTTGGCCTCCCAAAGTGCTGGGATTATAGGTGTGAACCACCAAGCCCACCAATGTTTGTATTTTTGAGAAGGGACGGGGTTTCACCATTTTGGCCAGGCTAGTCTCAAACTTCTGACCTTAGGTGATCCGCCCAGCTCGGCCTCCCAAAGTGCTCGGATTACAGGCATGAACCACTGCACCCAGCCAAATGTTTATGAAAAATACTTACCAGGAGAATGAGGAAAGATGGGCAGTTGTATATTTTTGCAAATCTGATTTAAAAATATATATAGTACATAATATTTGACAGTGATAATGACTGTTAGTGGTTTGTGTTTAGTATATTTGCTTTTTATGTATGTTAATGTATTCCTACTTATCTTTTTTTGAGATGGAGTCTCACTCTGTCGACAGGCTGGAGTGCAGTGGTGCAATCTCAGCTCACTGCAACCTCTGCCTCTGAGGTTCAAGCGATCCTCCTGCCTCAGCCTCCCGAGTAGCTGGGACTACAGGCGTGCCCCACCATGCCCAGCTAATTTTTTGTACTGATGGAGTTTTACCATGTTGGCCAGGATGGTCTCAATCTCTGGACCTCATGATTCGCCTGCCTCGTCCTGTCAAAGTGCTGGGATTACAGGCATGAGCCACCATGCCCGGTTTTCTACTTTTTAAAAAATTAAAAAATATTTTTAAAATTTAAATAAAATAAAAAATAGGCTGGGTGCGGTGGCTCACGCCTGTTGTCTCAGCTACTTGGGAGGCTGAGGCAGGAGAATCACCTGAACCTGGGAGGTGGAGGTTGCGGCGGAGCCAAGGTGCCACTGCACTCCAGCCTGTGCAACAAAGCAAGACTGTCTCAAAACAAACAAACAAAACCTATAAAACAGCCTCAGCCAGGTCCTTCAGGTGTTCCAGAAGGCATTGTTATCATAACAGATGACAGCTACATGCGTGTTACTGCCCTTGGTGACCTTCCAATGGGGCAAGATGTAGAGGTGGAAGACAAGTGATACTGATGATCCTGACTACATGCAAGCCAAGGTTAATGTTTTTCTGGTTCTGTGTGTTTTTCGAAGGGGGACAGGACTGAAGTCATCCTCCCACCTCAGCCTCCCAAGTAGCTGGCATTACAGGTGCACACCACCAAACCCGGCTACTTTTTGTACTTTTTGTAGAGACAGGGTTTCAGCACATTGTACTGGTCTTGAACTCTTGGACTCAAGCAATCTGTTCGCCTTGGCCTCCCAAAGTGCTGGGATTACAGGCGTGAGCCACCATGTCCGGCCCTGTTTTAGTTTTCAATTTGAAAAAAAGTTTAAATTAAAAAAACAAAAATTAGTAAAAAAGAGCTTATACAAAAAGTATAAAGAAAATTTTGAAAAGGCCGGGTGTCCTGGCTCACACCTGTAATCCCAGTACTTTGGGAGGCTGAGGCGGGCAGACCACCTGAGGTCAGGAGTTCGAGACCAGTCTGGCCAACGTGGTGAAACCTCATCTCTACTAAAAATACAAAAATTACCTGGGCAAGTGGTGGCAGGTGCCTGTAATCCCAGCTACTTGGGAGTCTGAGACAGGAGAATCACTTGAACCCAGGAAGTGGAAGTTACAGTGAGCCAAGATCACACCAGTGCACTCCAGGCCTGGGCGAGACAGCAAGACTCTGTCTCAAAAAAAAAAAAAAAAAAAAAAAAGATTTTGTATAGCTCTACAGTGTACTTGTGTTTTAAGCTGTTATTAAAAGTTAAAAAGCTAAGAATTTGGCGGACAGGCACAGTGGCTCACACCTGGAATCCCAGCACTTTATCGTGGGAGGCCCAGGCGGGAGGACTGCTTCAGCCCAGGAGTTCGAGACCAGTTTGGGAAACACAGCAAAACCCTGTCTCTACCAGAAATACAAAATTAGCAGTTTCATAACCCTGTCTTGAAATGAATTAAAAAACTAAAAATTAAAATTAATGGTCAGATGTGGTGGCTCACGCCTGTAATCCCAGCACTTTGGGAGGCCAAGGTAGGTGGATCACCTGAGGTCAGGAGTTCAAGACCAGCCTGGCCAACATGGTTGAAACTCTGTCTTCAGTTAAAATACAAAAATTAGCTGGGCGTGGTGGCACATACCTGTAATCGCAGCTACTCGGGAGGCTGAGGCAGGAGAACAGCTTGAGCCTGGGTGATGGAGGTTGCAGTGAGCTGAGATTACACCACAGTACCCTAGCCAGTATGGGAGAGAGAGCAATACTGCGTCTCAAAAAAAAAAAAAAAAAAAAAAAGTTAAAAATTTAGAAAGTTTATATAGTTACCATAAGCTAAGTTCTACTGAAGTTTTAAATAAATTTAGTCACAAAAAATTAGCTGGGCATGCTGGGTTGTGCCTGTGTTCCCAGCTACCCTGGAGGCTGATGTGACAGGATTGCTCGAAACAGGGAGGCAGAGGTTTCAGCCAGCTGAGACTACAGCAGTGCATTCCAACCCGGGTGACAGAGTGAGACCCCGGTTCGCGATAAAAAATAAAAATAAATTTAGTGCAGCCTAAGTATACAGTGTTCATAAAGTTGATAGTAGTATACAATAATGTCTTAGGCCTTCACATTCACTTGCTCAGAGCAATGCACTGACTTGCAAGCAACCTCCAGTCCTGCAAGCGCCATTTATGGTTCATATTAAGTGCCCAATACAGGTACATCATTCATTCTTTCATTGAGATGGAGTTTTGCTCATGTAGCCCAACCTGGAGTGCAGTGGCACAATGTCGGCTCACTGCAACCTCTACCTCCTAGGCTCAACTGATTCTCCTGCCTCAGCCTCCCAACTAGCTGGGATTACAGGCACGTGCCACCACACGCAGCTGATTTTTCTATTTTTACTAGAGCCGAGGTTTCACCAAGTTGGCTAGGCTGGTCTCGAACTCCTGACTCAGGTGATCCACCCCCCACCTTGGCCTCCCAAAGTTCTGGGTTTACAGGTGTGAGCCACTGTGCCCTGTACCATTTATTTTTATACTGTATTTTTACAGTAGCTTTTCTATGTTTAGACCCAAATACTTAACTACTGTTATAATTTCCTACAGCATTCAGTACAGTAACATGATGTCCACATTTGCGGCCTATAAGCAGTAAGATATACCATACAGATTAGGTATGCAGTAGGACATCTAGGTTGACTACACCTTATTAGAGATACTTGGGACAAAATATTTCAGGTATTTTTGGATCTTGGAATATTTGCATTACACTCACCACCTAGGCATCCTTAATCCAAAGATACAAAAATCCAAAATGCTCAAATGAGCATTTTCTTTGAGTGTCACATTGGCATTCAAGAAGTTTCAGATTTTGGAACATTTTGGATTTTATTTTTTTTTGAGACAGAGTTTTGCTCGTGTTGCCCAGGCTGGAGTGCAATGGCACAATCTCGGCTCACTGCAACCTCCGCCTCCAGGGGTCAACCAATTCTCTTGTGTCAGCCTCCCAAGTAGCTGGGATTACAGGCATCTGCCACCACACCCGGCTAATTTTTTTGTATTTTTAGTAGAGGCGGGTTTTTTACTAGAGATGAGGTTTCGCCACGTTGGTCAGGCTGGTCTTGAAACTCCTGACCTCAGGTGGTCCACCCAACTCAGACTCCCAAAGTGCTGGACTTACAGGCATGAGCCGTGCCCAGCTCTGGATTTTCGATTTAGGATATTCAACCTGTACCATCTAGGTTTACACAAACCTAGTACATTCTAGGATAGTCACACAAGACCAAACTGGCCAGGTGCAGTGGCTCACACCTGTAATCCCAGCACTTTGGGAGGCCAAGGCAGGCAGATCACCTGAGGTGAATCAATCTCTTTTTTAGGCATTTAAGCATGATAATATTTACAGTTTTTTATTATTTAAAAAATGAAGTAGGCTGGGCGTGGTGGCTCACGTCTGTAATCCTGGCACTTTGGGAGGCTGAGGCGGGCAGATCACTTGAGGTCAGGAGTTCAAGATCAGCCTGGCCAACATGATGAAACCCCATCTGTACTAAAAATACTTTAGCAAGGCGTTCTGGTGTGTGCCTCTAATCCCAGCTACTTGGGAGGCTGAAGCAGGAGAACTGCTGGAGCCCAGGAGGTGGAAGTTGCAGTGAGTGGAGATCATGCTACTGCACTCCAGCCTGGGCAAAAGAGTGAGACTCCATCTCAAAAAACAAACAACAACAATAAAAAAATCACCTAGAGCTGTATTTCTCAGAACATATCCCTGTCATTAAATGATGCATGACCGCAGTTGTTTCCTAAAGGTTGGTTGTAATATGAAAGCTAAAAGCACAAGAAATTGCAATGTTTCATTAAAATCCATTGGTCTGCCTTGTACATAGTTTTTAAATGAAAATTATATATATATATACAGCATTAAGATTTTATAAAAATAACCAACATGCTCTGGGCATGGTAGCTCACATCTATAATCCCAGTACTTTGGGGGTCAAGGCCAAAGGATTGCTTGAGCCCAGGAGTTCAAGACCAGTCTGGACAACATGGTGGAATCTCATGTCTCCAAAAATGTATGTATTTTAAAATTACATGCTCAGGGCCGGGTGTGGTGGTTCACATCTGTAATCCCAGCACTTTTGGAGGCTGAGGCAGGCAGATTACGAGGTCAGGAGTTCGAGACCAGCCTGACGACCAACATGGTGACACCCCATCTCTACTAAAAATACAAAAATTAGCTGCGCGTGGTGGCAGGCGCCTGTGATCCCAGCTACTAGGCAGGAGAATCCCTGGAGGTTGCAATGAGCCAAGATGGCGTCACTGCACTCCAGCCTGGGCAACAGAGCGAGACTCCGTCTCAAAAAAACAAACAGGCAGGGAGTGCTGGCTCAGGCCTGTAATCCCAGCACTTGGGAGGCTGAGGCGGGCGGATCACCTGAGGTCAGGAGTTTGAGACCAGCCTGGCCAACCTGGTGAAACCCCATCTCTACTAAAAATACAAAAATTAGCTGGGCATGGTGGCAGGCACCTGTAATCCCAGCTACTCTGGAGGCTGAGGCATGAGAATCACTTGAACCTGGGAGGCGGAGGGTGCAGTTAGCCAAGATCACGCCATTGCACTCCAACCTGGGCAATAGGGCGAGACTCGATCTCGAAAAACAAAGAAACAAAAAAACATAAAAAAATCCCAAAGATTAACAAACAACAACAACAAAACCAAAAACAAAATTATGTGCTCACTTTGGCAGCATACACACTAAAACTGGAAGAATACAAAAATTAGCAAATTAAATAATTTTTTTAAAAAAATTAGCCAGGTATGTTAGCACACTGTAGTCCCAGCTACTCAGGAGGCAGAGGTGGGAAGATTGTTTAAACCCAGGAGCAGTGATTGCAGTAAACCGTGATCACACCACAGTACTCCAGCCTTGACAACAGAGTGAGACCCTGTCTCAAAAGAAAAACTCCGACCCTTTTCTAGTAGATAAAGTAAAACTAGAAACAGTTAGTTATATCTTGCCTTCCACACTTTCTTGAAATTTCCTGAACCTAGTAAATTTTTTATGTTCTCACGTGAATGCAATCTAAAAATACATACTGTCACAGCTGCTGTGGCATTTAAGCTTTTTTTTTTTTTTTTTTTGAGAAGGAGTCTCATTCTGTCGCCCAGGCTGGAGTGTGGTGGTGCAATTTCGGCTCACTGCAAGTTCTGCCTCCCAGGTTCATGCCATTCTTCTGCCTCAGCCTCCTGAGTAGCGGGGACTACAGGCGCCTGCCACCACGCCCGACTAATTTTTTGTATTTTCAGTAGAGACGGGGTTTCACTGTGTTAGCCAGGATGGTCTGGATCTCCTGACCTCGTGATCCGCCTGCCTTGGCCTCCTAAAGTGCTGGGATTACAGGCGTGAGCCACCTCGCATTTCAGCTTTTGAAAGCACTTTCCAAAATGCGTCCTTTTAAAGGTAGGAAACTAAAAAGAAACTGAGCTGTGAGGGTTTCAAATTAGTTTTTTAAAAAATAAATGTTTATTTCAAGTATGAAAAGTAATGTTTAAACGTTGTCCCAAAATTGTGTTCAGTTTCACAAGTATAAAATAAGACTTCCGAAAAACAGTTTACAATTAGTTATAAAACACTTAAGAATATATTTTGACATTCACATCACAGTGGGTATTTTTGAAAAATAAGTTTTGCTAATATAGCTTAAAAACCAAAACATATTTACAGTCCCATTTAAATAAACAAGTCCTTAACTGAGGAACAGTCCTCCCTCAGGATGGATAGAATTTCAAATTGATTTGTATAAGCACTCCTTTTAAAATAATGGTAAACCTGGCTCAATAAAATAGAAATTCAAATACCTTATGGTTTCCTCGGTGAATACCATCCATTTCTTACACATGGCTACCCAAAGTTCTCAAGCCTTTTCAATTAAGCACTTTCAATGAAATACAAAGAAAATGGGAACCAAACTCTGAGAAATCTTTATCATGGCATTTCTCATTAGCAAAATATTTTGAACAGAAAAGGAAATTTCTCAGTGACAATTACAAAACCACATCTTATAATTATTTCACAGGACTGCTACCAAGGCTTCTGCTTCTCTTCTCCAGGTACATCTGTCTGTAGGTTTGAAACATTTCTTTTGAATCTCTTACTGGGTTATGTAGCATCTCAAATCCATCTGCACTGAAGCTTCTCTTTGCGAGTCTTGAATTAACATTATCTAAGGGAAATAAAAATTTTACTTACTTTATTTCTCTTAATGTTAGCTGTGATCAATATATAATCAAAATTCAGAAGGAAAATATATAATGGTGGGATAAAAAATTAAGGCAAGGAGTTAAGCAAAAGTACCACAGCTCTTCACCTACAGAATTGTAAGTTACATATACATGATATCTTGCCTTTCTTTTGAGGGCTGTTTTCTACTCCTACCTTCCTTGCCCCATCTTCATTGCCCTGGGCTGTTCTGTTCTACCTTACTCTTGGCTCAATAAAATGTATCATTGCATATCATTAATATGAATCATTAATATGAATGTGACTTTTTAAATGGCTATCTAAACTAGCAATACGAAGAGTACAAATACGAGTCGGTCCCAAACAGTACATGAAAAGGACAGGTTTCATATTTTGGTCTCACCATGCATTAGATATTCTAAAACATGTCTATAGTTTCCTGTTTCTTTAGATCATTTCAATGTTACATTAGCTTTAGTGTCCTTTTTTCATAATGACCCGTCACCTATTGAAAATATGTTGAGGCTGGGTGTGGTGCTTCACGCCTCTAATCCCAGCACTCTGGAAGGCCAAGGAAGGCAGATCACATGAAGCCAGTTCGAGACTAGCCTGGCCAATATGGCAAAACCCTTTTTTTCTAAAAATACAAAAATTAGCTGGGCAGAGGTTGCAGTGAGCCGGTATCGCAACACTGCACTCCAGCCTGGGGGACACAGCGAGACTGTCTCAAAAAACAAACAAAACAAAACAAAACAAAAAAAGCTGAAAATATATTTAATACATGTAATCTACTGAATATCATAGCCTAGCCTACCATAAACACGCTCAGAACACTTATGTCAGCCTACAGTTGGGCAAAATCTAACACAAAGCCCATTCTGGAAAAAAAAAAAAAAAAAAAAAAAAAAAAAAGGTCAATGTCCCGTGATTTAATACTATAGTGAAATGAAAATTAATAATGAATAGTGAAAATGAAAACCAGAATTGCTGTATGGGTATGCGAAATACACTTTCTCCTGAATGTGTATCACTTTCATACCATCATAGTCAAGAAATCCTAAGTCAAATCACTGCAAGTCAGGGACTATCTGTACATTTCATTCCTGCTGCAGCTTTTTCCTTCTGAATAATGGGGTCCTGTTTTGTCTTTTTCTATCTGTGTGAGTGGAGTATTCTGTCCTGTTAGTTCTTTAGATCTGCTGCAAAGTCTTCCACTTTCTTGTTTGCTTTCTTTCAGAATTAGTAACACTAGTAACATTAGAGGCCCAAAATGGGTGTCTAAGTTGCTTTCCAAGAAATTCTTGTCATTTCCTCTTTATCTCTTTACTCTAACTTAGGACTTCAAGTCTGCTGCAACCTTTGCTACCGAATTTAGACATCTGTTTCTCCTGTGGGGGTTTTTTTTTTTTGAGACAGTGTCTTGCCTCTGTTGCCCAGGCTGTAGTGCAGTGCTGCATCAGAGCTTATTGCAGTTTCAACTCCTGGACTCCAGTGATCCTCCTTCTTCAGTCTGCCAAGCAGATGGGACCACAGGTGCACACCACTACGCCAGGCTAATTTTTTAAAAAGTTATTTGGAGAGACGGGGACTCCTGATGTTGCCCAAGCTGGTCTCAAACTCGTGGGCTCAAGTCATCCTCTGGCCTTGGCCTCCCAAGTGCTGGGATGACCCTCATGGGCCCCGCACCAGGTCAGATGTATGTTTCTTTATAGCACTTTGGGAGTTCGTGGCATTTTTCTCTCAGTTCATAGTTGGTTCACTGTTCTCCAGCCTCTTCGTCTAAGGTGTATAATTCACTATTTCCCAGAAATCCCTTCTCCAGAACCAGCTTCCTTCATCCCTAATACGCATTTTAAAAATGCCCATGCAGCCAGGCACAGTGGCTTATGCCCGTAATCCCAGCCCTTCGGCAGGCCGAGGCCAGTGGATCACCTGAAGTTGGAGTTCAAGATCAGCCCGGACAACATGGTGAAACTCTGTCTCTACTAAAAATACAAAAATCAGCCAGGTGTGCTGGTTCACGCTACTCAGGAGGCTGAGGCCGAGGCAGGAGAATCACCTGAACCCAGGAACCGGAGGTTGCAGTGAGCTGAGATTGCACCACTGCACTCCAGCCTAGGCAACACAGCGAGACTCTATCTAAAAAATAAAAAATAAGTAAGTAAATAAAAATGCCCATGTAGCAGCACCTGAGATTTTTTTCTTCTCCCTTAGGTCTCACCTATTTGTGTCTTGTCATGCTATGACAGAGCTATATGACTTGTCTCCTGGATTGTCTCACCCAGCTTTGCCTTAGTGTACTCGTGACCTGGCTTGTATTTTCTTTTCATCATGATTTTGAGTATTTCAGCCTCACATTCACCATGCATTGCTCATCCTGCTGTGCTGTCTGCACATGTCATTCAACTCATGCTTATCTCTGAGCGTCTCTGGTCAATCTGTGTATCTGTCTTTTGAGTGTTTTCAGCTTCAGATTCCAAACATGCCTCTCGCTTTCTCTTTGAGATAATAATCATGCCTCTCCTGTTTCCAAGCTTTTTCTTACTCCAATCTTCGTGCCCATTTGTATCTTTCTCCTTTTTGGCTTTCTGTCTTCCAACCCGAGAGGGGCATTGTTTCCCACTCTCAGGCCTCTCACTGCTCTTCATTCCCTCCTCTTATTTGTCCTGTCCTGATTAAGAGTGCATTTCTTCGTTGATGCAAGTTTTTTCCCATATGCATGTTTCAATGCTAACTGACTTTTTTTTTTGAGACGGAGTTTCGCTCTGTCGCCCAGGATGGAGTGCAGTGGTGCGATCTTAGCTCACTGGAACCTCTGCCTCCCGGGTTCAAGTGATTCTCCTGTCTCAGCCTCCTGAATAGCTGGGATTACAGGCGTGTCCGAACTCCCGACCTCATGCGATCTGCCTGCCTCAGCCTCCCAAAGTGCTGGGATTACAGGCATGAGCCACCTTGCCCAGCCTCTACTCAATTTTTACATGCCTGCTTCTGTGTATCTGTTTGAAGCTCTCTTCACAACCTTTGGCAATTCCTTTTATAAAATGTGCTGCTGCTTATTGTTTCTCTTGGTGAGATTCTGCTGCTCTCCATTTCTGAGGCTCTGAACCTCTCTTTGCCTATTGTTTTTGAGACGGAGTCTCGCTCTGTCGCCCAGGCTGGAGTGCAGTGGCGACATTTCGGCTCACTGCAAGCTCCGCCTGCTGGGTTCACGCCATTCTCTTGCCTCAGCCTCCCAAATAACTGGGACTGCAGGCACCTGCCACCACGCTCGGCTGGATTTTTGTATTTTTAGTAGAGATGGGGTTTTACTGTGTTAGCCAGGATGGTCTCGATCTCCTAACCTCATGATTCGCCTGCCTCGGCCTCCCAAAAGTGCTGGGATTACAGGCGTGAGCCACCACGCCTGGCCCCCTCTTTGCCTGTGTAATGAACCAAAACTAAGACAAAACTCTTGAGCGGGTACTAATTAAATCATATACTCGGCTGGACGCAGAGGATCATGCCTGTAATCCCAGCATTTTGGGAGGCCGAGGTGGGTGGATTACTGAGTTCAGGAGTTTGAGACCAGCCTGGCCAACACTGTAAAAGAAACGCAGCTCTACAGTTGTTATACTGTATTGCTTTTTAAGTATCTATTTTTATGGTTGTATTAATTTTTTTTTCCCAAATATTTTTGATCCACAATTGTTTGAATCCACAGATATAGAACATGCAGATGTGGAGGGCTGACTATACCTCACCCACAATTAATGGACTTTGAAGAGAGAGGACCAGATTCAAGTCCCTATTCAGTAACTAGAAATGAAACTTAAGTCAGATGATGTAACCTCTCATCTATAAAATGGAAATACCCTTGTCTAAATTGTATTGACGATAAATCAAATTAACATGTAAATAATTGAATCCAGGGTCTGGCAAACTAAGTCAAGCCTGCTGCCTATTTTGGTAGATAAAGTTTAATTAGAGGCCAGGCACGGTGGCTCATGTTTGTAATCCCAGCACTTTGGGAGGCCGAGGCAGGTGGACTACCTGATGTCAGGCTGAGACCAGCCTGGCCAACGTGGTGAAACCCCACCTCTATTAAAAATACAAAAATTAGCTGGGCATGGTGGTATGCACCTGCAGTCCCAGCTACTTGGGAAGCTGAAGGAGGAGAATCGCTTGAATCTGGGTGCAGTGAACCAAGATCACGCCACTGCACTCCAGCCTGGGTGACAGAGGGAGACTCTGTCTCAAAATAAAAAATAAATAAATAAATAAATAGTTAATCAGAACACAGCTGAAACTCATCTACATATTATCTGCAGCTATTTCCTTGAAACAACAGAGTCAGGGCAGACACCTTATGACCCAGAAAACCTAAAGTATTTGCTGTTTGGTCCTGTTAACAGGTAAAATATGCAAACCTCTTAGCTAACTCATTGTAATAAGAATTATTTTCCTGTTAAAAGAAAATAAAATCTCAGCTTTTCATTCCACAGCATGACAACACAAAAAAGTGTCCTCCTACCACTCAAACACAAACACTGAATGACTGAACAAAAAAAATGGATAAAATCATACTTTACAATCGTATCATAACTATAATCCAACTTCCATATATCACATAGGGAGATAAGTAGAATCAAGATTTAAAAAGATGACTTTACCTTTCTCTTGGCTGTCTTTCTGTGTCCTTTTCTTTGTAGCAACACATTTTAACCAGTCTTCTTTTGTACTTTTTATTCCTGAAACTATTTAAATATTCATTTTCAGAACTCTAGATATTGCTAATCATCTCCTTTAATACTAAAACAAAGGAAAATCATGTAAGCTGAAAATAGATTTTGGAAGGCACTAGATACAACCATATATAACACAACCCTAAATAAAGGACTGGAAAAATGATTTCTCCTATTTGAAATGCTTATCTCAAAATTAAAAATGAGTTTATCTTTACTATGTAATTATGTTCCCCTCACATGGGCTGAACAGGTTAATACATCTCAAGATATTAAAGGACACGAGATAGAAAGTTACACTGCCCCCACCCACTTCCAATGTTCTGATTATATCCACAACTCAAGTTCTAAGGATCCAAATGAAAGGACCTACTGAAATCACCAATTTTTTACAAATGAATATATCCCTATCTCCTTTTCCAGGAAAATGTATCCTGTTTATGCTATTGTTTTATGAACCCCAAAAATATAGTCAGAAAAGCAGAGCAAAGGCTCCAGTTTTCATTCAAATCCTTCAATTTCCCAATTTGAGTTTCTCAGCACAATGCTTTATATATAATATCCACTACTTCTAAATGTTCCCTTAGTACCACAAATAACTAGTTATCAATTTTCTCCTTCCTTCCTGCACTACGTTGAGAAGTCTACCATTAAGCTACCTAATATTCATAACTGCCAGCTTGGCTTTACAGATTTTAAAAAAATTCGAACACTGGACAATACTGCTTTCATGGTTCTTCTATCTTATGAGTAGGCTAGATGTTACCATTTTAACTATAGTGATAACGCAGTCATCAACTGTTTCAAAGAGGACAATTAGTTGACCCATTTCCAAATGAACAAGAAGACTTCAGTATTAATCATTATTTATCCTCTAACATTCAGAAGAAAATTTCAAGTTCACAGGGCTTTCAAATTACAAGTCCAAAGGAGAATTTACAAAACCAAGACTCTTAACGTTATCAGCTACTTGACACTTTTCTGACATGCCCACAAGGAATGTGGAATGTTTTTCACAGTACAGCCTTCTTGGCACTAACTGAAATATTTCTATCTGGCAAGTTTCATATAGCTTGTCATGACTACCAATTTTCTACAATTTACAGTAAGGTGGCAATAAACATAAAACAAATATTGCCCAATGAAACACCGGTTTACCAGGCTAAACAAATACTAGGTAGCGGCATAACACATTGAAGTCTTTCCCAGCAGCCCAGACAGCATGAGAGGTGCTAGCCCAAATATTGACCTACAACTCTTTACAATGTTGTAGACACCACCAAGAAAATCATACTGGACCTTGCACAGTGGCTTGCTCCTTCCTGGGATGAGGCTTTACATCCTTCCGTTCCTCCACAGAGTTTGTATTCTTTAGTAAGATATCTGGACATAATTTAAACTCCAGCATGTTTGATTTTTCTGTGTCACCTCTCACAGGTAAAGAGGTCTTATGTTTATTTTCCTGTCTCTTCTCTTTATCTTTATGAAGCTTCCTGGGTGAACTTTCTAATTTGGTGAGACAAATGCTCTCACGTTCCGTGCATTTAAACGCAACTCTATTCAGATATAATTTATTTTGATCTTTTACTTGGGGAGGCATTTGGCTAAATTGAGCTTCATTGCTTATATTGGTTAATTTCTTGTCTAATTTAGTCTTATCAATCCATATTTTGTCAGGCTGCTTCCCACTAACTTTAACATTTCTTAGAATGTTGTATGTTTTAGACTCCTGAGAATGGTGGATTGTGAGGTTTTTACCATGGCTTGTCAAGCCATTTAATGATTCTTTAGAGGTCTGTACACTGCTGCTGTGTTTCTCATTTGATTTCCCACAACTTCCGACCTGCACAGCAAGTTTACTTGGTCTCATATGTTCAGAATCACATGGTACATTTTTCAAACAGATTTTCTTCGATGCTTTATTACTCATAGCTTCTTTATGCTTCTGCCTTTGTAAATACTCCTTAGGAGTTAGAATTCTACTAAATTTAGATGAACTCGCTTTCGTGTCTAGAGACTTAGTATTTGATACTATCTTTTCTTTAACAATGGCTCTTTCATTTGGGTTTGACAAAGAGTCACCTAATTTGAATGTAGCTCCCACACTTCCTTTCTGTTCTTGTTTATCATGTTTCTTCTTCTTTACTTCCGTATCTAATACATTCCCTTGGTCTAACTTCCGTTTTTGTCTGAAGCTAACTGATTTGAATTTCAATTTTACCTTTTCTGGTGATGATGACTGTCCCAAAGAACTATGCTTCTTATATAGATCTTTATTTGGCAAAAAAGTTGTTTTTGCTTTTAATGGACGTGAGTTCTGTGTTATATGTTTCTTCTGTCGGGTTTCTTGAGAAGCTTGTTCATAAGATGCTGTCATTTTATTACTAGAGTGAAAGGTTACCTCGTGAAACCTCAGTGGTTTTTTTGTGTGATTTTGCAAGGGATCTAGTTTATCACATTTAGATGAAAACTCACCAGCAGTTAATTCTTGCTCCGTCCTTGGCAAGCTTTTATGTTTTGTTTTGGATGTCTCTTTTCTATTGTTGTCTTGTAGTTCAGGAAAATGACTTTTCCCATCTGGAGAAGTTGGAGGAGTCTTTGGATTATTTACAAGGCTCTTAAATTGAACAACAGTGACATCTCTATCAGAGGTTCTCTCTCCTTGTTTACAACTGTTGGTCTCCAAAGAACACTGCTCTTTTTGTTTCTCTTCCTCTGAAGTTGAGTTCTTGATGGAATTACACTGACACTGGGGCACTCCTTCGTAAACCATGGAGAGCCATCCCAACGCACAACAGTGGATATCGTCTTTCTCTGAGTCCAGTACCACAGAATCACGACTTTCTCCTCCTGCAGGTGCCTGGGTAACTACTTCTGTGATGGGCTCGTCTTTCTGAGGTTCCGTCAAGTCGTCTACTACATAGGGTTGATCATCCTGTTCAGGAAATATTTCTTTCATTTGCTCTGAGCTTAATACTGTAATTTGTATTTGATCTGCTGGGTCTTTGGAGTCAGAACTGGTTTTATCAGCAGTTTGATCTTCTGAGGTCTGGTATGCAGTTTGCTGGCCCACAGAACTTTCACGTGTATTCACAGCCTCAATGCCATAAGGAAACTCTTTTAAAAGTTCTGACAGCTGGTCGTGTAGGTATAAGACAGGTGCCTTATCATTGTGAATTTCATTTCTTGCAGGATCTTGGGGAGTATAATTGCTGGATGCATCTATTTCCTGAGAAATATCCTCCTGAATAGCAGCCAACGAGCATGTATCATTAGCTGTGCTTTTTTCAGTGGCATGCTCCACACTACTTTTCTCTAGAATTCCTCTGTTTGTTTCAAGATCGTTACAAGATGACTCTATGGGTGGCTCTAACTTTGACTGATCACATATTTTATGTGAAACATCTGTGCACTGTACAGGTTTATCTTTTTGAAAACCAAAGTCTTTATTTTCAGCTGTATTATCTAATTGTTTTTCTGGTTCTCTGCTGCCATTCCCTTGCTGATTGGGTACAGAAGGTTTCTGTGGCTCAACCATTTTCAAAGGAAGAGAGCTGAATATCTTTGCTATTTGGGAATTGTAAGAGGTATCACCTTCAACCAGAGAACAAATATTGTCAATCTGTAATATATCACTACTCACAACAGTACTATTCCTTGATTCCTGTGAGGTCTGCTGATCGTTCATAGGAGAATGCATAGCTGACTCTAATTTGTTATGCTTCCCTTGATTGACATTAGGTGTAACTTCTGAATTACCATGTGTTGACTCATTCTGCTTTTCCTTCTGAGTTAGTGGAAAAATCTTGGTTGATGTTGCTGTACTTGCTACTGGTCCGCTAACGTCGACTTTCAAAGCTGCAGCTGCCTTTGCGTTTTCTGCCAATTGATTTTGTAGACTACAGACACTACCTTCTTTAATAATGGGATACACTGTTTCAGGTAATGCTGCAGGTGTTATTCCTTTGACAGACAATGTTTTGACCTCTGACAGAACTAACGGTGACACTACAGCAATCTGAAGTTCTGTTCCCTTTGTTATATTTATACCTGAAGACTCATAATTGTGCACTACCATCGATAAAGCTGTCTGCTGTGAGGGATTACTTATTTTATTCTGAGAATTTGAATTTCCCACAACCGAACAAGGACTCTTAATGTGGATGTTAGCAGGTTTTGAAATTCCAACTACTGTTGTGTTTGTTCTGAGTTTATCACACTGCTTTTCTTTTGTAGTTTCTGAAGGTTGCTTTTTCCACAGGGAAAGACAGGTTGCTAGCACTTCCATGGAACAGCTGTCACTTTTAGCAGGCATTCCTTTTGTTGAGGATTCTTGTCCACTGCAAAAAGAGTTGTCCAAAACCTTGCCACTTACATTAGAAGTACTTGGAGTTTCCATGGTCTTCAAATTCAGTTGGTTACCAGTCATTTGGGTATTTGGATTCATTTCACAACTGTCTAGTTTGGAATCCTGAATAGTTTGATTAGCATCTTTTAATACTGTCTTCTGAGTCTTATGTGCCTGTGAAAGCAAAGCGAGAAGTAGCATATTTTCATTTTGAATTTTTGATTTATATTCCTCAGTGGATACGGACTTAGGAACAGAAATTGTTTCACAAACTGCTGGTGAATTCTGCTCAACTTTGGTAACATTTTCTGATGAAAGCCGAGTATTCAATACTGCCTGGGTCATCTCAACAGTTGATGTCTTCGAAGTGAGAACTTTCACATCATGAGACGGGTCTGGCATTGGCCGCTTTTCAGTATAGACAGGATTTGGTAAAACAGAATCAATTTGGTTAAACCTTCTGCAATTGACTTCCTGAATGTCAGAATTCATCATACATTGAGTCTTATTTGTTTCTGTAGATTCCACTACTGTTGGTGGTTGTCTCTCTGCATTCTCTGGCATTACTGGAGTTACCTGGGGTCCAGACTGGATTTTGGTAGTTTGTTTTAGAGACAACTGAGAATTCTGAGCTGGTTTACTGTAAGAAGTATTAGTCATTTTAATACAACCTGCTGCCATCAAAAGATCTTTATTGATTTTAATTTTCCTTGCAAGTTCTGAAAACTTCTGTTTTATTTCTACTAATGTTTTAATATCCCTTACTAGCTTTTCTTTTGTGACATTTGTGTCCAGTACTTGATTTGAAGTTGGATTACAAGAATCCATTATTTTCTCTTCATTAGTTTGAGCAAGAGTCTGAATACCATCCACAGAAGATCTAATGGGATCATTAACAGGTTGTTTGCTGCTGGTATTTACTTTCAAGTTAGTGAAATTTCCAATTGTGCTGACATTTTCATTAGGGTTTTGCCACTGCTGTTGAAAGCTGGTCCTTATTTCAGATGAGAGCATTTCTCGACTCTGAGGAACTTCCATAGACAAGTGTTTAGTAACATGCTGAGTACTTTGCAAAGGCTGGCTTATGTACCTACAGTTGTAAGGAGGAGGAGGAGGTCTTTTGTCAGTTTGCGTGGCATACTGCTGTGATGGTACAGCTGCAGTCTGCTTTGATGGTAAAGTTAGTACAGAATTTGGAAGCTGACTGTTTTTAACTTGTAATGATGTACGTGGCATAAAGTTTTGTTTTTGAATGGTAGAATCTTGTAAAAAGCTTTGTGGTGAGTAACGGTACAGCTTTGGAGGTGGTCTGTAATCTGGATAAGTCAGTCCCTTAGATATACACTGTTGTGTCCAATCAACCTGTTGCTCTGAAAAAGACTGGTTTAGTCCCTGATTTCCTTGGTAAACTGCAGGAAGTCGTGTAGGATTAGAAGGGATCATTTGCATTTGCATAGAATAGGTATCTGATGTTACCAGTTGACTCTGTAGTGCAGGCATATTGGGTGCATTAGTTCCAAAATCAGTTTGATGAGATACAGTTGCCCCTATATGAGAATGCACAGGATTCCTCATTGGTGAGTTCAACCATACATTTTGTGTAACTCCTGACGACATCTGCAAATTGTGAGTTAGTTGTTTGGGTCCGTTAACATTTGCATATGTTATTCTTTCTACTGAAGTGTGTGAGGCCACAACTGTCCCGTTATGCATATCAGAAACAGAGATTTGTTGAGGATAATTTTGGATATTCAGCAGTGGCTGTGAAACTGGATTTGAATTACTGGGATACATGCATGCTTCTTGATTACTTCCAGGATAGCTGAAAGAACTTTGAGGTGTTGCGGTAATTTGGTTTATCAAAGACTGATGCAAAAAAGGTGGCTGGCTTTTAGGATACAGTGGTGGTAATGTAGCACTCTTTGGTTTTTCATTCCAATTCATTGTCGGTTTGATATAGTAGCAGTCTATTACAAGTCAGTTGTAAGTCAGTTACAAGTCAGTTGTTTGTATGTCAGGAATCTGTAAGAAATAAAGATATTTTATTAAAATGCTGTTTCGCCTAGATAGAATATCTAAGAAAATTAGTAACTGACTGTCCATCCTAATTACTGAATCTTCAGAGCAGCCTCATCTTTAATTTGGGAAGTGGTAGAGCAATAGATACAACAATAAATAAGGCAAGTGTCAATGAAATTTCTAAAGTGTTTAACAGAAATTCATTCCACAAAATAACAGCTAGCTTTCTGTTACATTTAAATGCCAATCACCTTCTGTTTTTAATTTTTTTTTTTTTTAATTTTAATTTTTTTTTTTTGAGATGGAGTCTCACTGTCGCCCAGGCTGGAGTGCAGTGGCGCAATCTTGGCTCACTGCAAGCTCCGCCTCCCGGGTTCACGTCATTCTCCTGCCTCAGCCTCCCCAGCAGCTGGGACAACAGGTGCACACCGCCACGTCTGGCTAATTTTTTGTATTTTTAGTAGAGACGGGGTTTCACCATGTTGTTAGCCAGGATGGTCTCGATCTCCTGACCTCGTGATCCGCCCGCCTCAGCCTCCCAAAGTGCTGGGATTACAGGCATGAGCCGCCACGCCTGGCCTGTTTTTACTTATTTTTAAGACTCTCTTCTAAGTAATCCATGCTAACTGTATTTTTTTAAAAAGCTAAGATGACAATAAGAATGAGAATTTTTTTAAAAATTCAAACATATGGCTAAAAAACATTCTTACTGTTCATTCACAAAGTCTAAACTCCTCAGGGCTATTCAAGGTTACTTTAATGAACTCAGTCAATTTCCGGCATAAGGACGGGTGCTGTGGTTCATGCCTGTAATCCTAGCACTTTGGGAGGCAGAGGCAGGTGGATTGCCTAAGGTCAACAGTTTGAGACCAGTCTGGCTAACATGCCAAACCCCATCTTTATTAAAAATACAAAAAATTAGCTGGGTGTGGTGGTGCACACCTGTAATCCCAGCTACTCAGGAGGCTGATGCACAAGAATCACTTGAACCTGGGAGGTAGAGGATGCAGTAAGCTGAGATCATACCACTGCACTCTAGCCGGGGTGACAGAGTGAAGATTCTGTTTCAAAAAAAAAAGGAAAAGAAAATTTCTGGCACAAGCAAACACTAATTCATAAATATCTTGTTATTCATAATGAACTCTGTTTGCACACACCTGAGTCTATGCTACTGAGGTGGCTTAAAGTGGGGGCCCCTAGATACCATCAGGATAGAGCTGATAGTCACCAGGAATACCAAGTATTAGAGGGTTGGAACTTTTAGTTCTAACCACTGACCTCCATAAAGCTGGTGGGGGGAGCTGGAGATTGCACTCTATAAAAACTCTCAACTGGGTGTGGTGGCTCATGCCTGTAATCCCAGCAGTCCGTGAAGTTGAGGCAGGAGGATCTCCTGAGCCCAGGAGTTCAAGATCAGCCTGGGAAACATAGTGAAACCCTGTCTCTACTGAAAATTTAAAAATTAAAAAAAAAAAAAAAAAAATAGCCCGTCATGGTAGTGCATGCCCATAGTCCCAGCCACCCACTCAAATCAGAAGGCAGTATGGGAGGATCATCTGAGCCTGGGAGTCGAGGCTGCAGTAAGCCATGGTAGCACCACTCCACTCCAGCCTGGGTGACAGAGTAAGACTGTTTTTTTAAAAAACAAAACAAAACTCTTGAACATTGAGATTTGATGAACGGAGCTTCTGGGTTGGTGAACAGAACACACTGAAGTGCTGGGAAGGTAGTGACCTCAGAGAAAGCATGCCTTATTTGCTTTATAGCCAGTTGGTCAGAAGTACGAGCCTGGACTTGTGACTGGCTTCAAGTGGGGGCAGTCTTGTAGGACTGAGCCCTTTAATTTGTGGGTTCTGATGGTAATGTCAGGTAGACAGTGTCAGAATTGAATCGAATCACAAACCATCCAGTTGGTATGTGGAAAGAATTGGTCAGTTGGGAAAAAATTCCCACACATCTAGTGTCAGAAGCATTGTGGGGCCGGGTGTGGTGGCTCACGCCTATAATCCCAGCTACTCGGGAGGCTGCGGCAGGAGAATTGCTTGAACCTGGGAGGCTGCAGTGAGCCGAGATTGCGCCACTGCACTCCAGCCTGGTGACACAGCGAGAGCCCATCTAAAAAAAAAAATCAAATCCCCTACATAATTAAAAAATTATAAAGGATAGAAATTTCTTTTGAAGTAGGTGAAACAATTAAATAGTAACATAGAAGATGCCACTATCACTCCTATTAATCATTTTACTGGAGATCCCAGCTGCTATAAAGAAAAAAATATTAGGAAGTATAAGAAGCAGAGAGGAAAACACAAAACTGAGTATCAGATATTATATAGAAAATCCAAAACTATGTAGAGATTTTCTTTTTGTTCTACTGTTTATTACAATCCCTGAAAATAAGGTCAATATGCAGGAATATTATCAGCAGTAATTTTTAGAAATACCATAAAAAAACAAATACTTCAAAAATGAAGGATGTGTCACATCTCTAACAACAAAGAACTGAGTGTAAAGATATGCCATGTTCAAGTTTTTGAAGGCAGCATTAAAGATGCCAATGATCTCAAAATTTAGGTCAAGCGCAGTGGCTCTTGCCTATAATCCCAGCACTTTGGGAGGCAGAGCTGGGTGACTGTTTGAGGTCAGGAGTTCAAGACCAGCCTGAACAACATGGTGAAACCCTGTCTCTACCAAAAATACAAAAAAAAATTAGCCAGGTGTGCACATCTGTTGTACCCGCTACTTGGGAGGCTGAGGTGGGAGGATTACTTGAGCCCAGGAGGTGGAGGTTGCAGTGAGCTGAGATTGCACCATTTGCACTCCAGCCTGGGAAACAGAATGAGATCTTGTCTCAAAAAAAAAAAAAAAGAAAAAGAAAAAGTAATAAAGAGTCAATGCAATTCCAATAATCCCACTGGATTTTTTGGTGTAAATTTACAAGCTTGATTATAAACTTTCCACAGAAATGCAAAACAAGCATGAATATTGAAGACATATATACACTTTCATATATACAGACACTTGTTTTATGACAAAGTTAGGAAAAAGTTCTTTTCAATACATGAAGCTAGGTCAATTGGTTATCTATATGCCACAAATGAAAATAAGCCTTATCCAATTACACACCCAGAGACATACACAAACAAATCAATCCCAGGTAGATTATCGTTTTAAAGTTTCCAGAAACAGGCTGGGCATGGTGGCTCACGCCTGTAAATCCCAGCACTTTGGGAGGCTGAGGCAGGCAGATCACCTGAGGTCAGAAGTTTGAGACCAATCTGACCAACATGGTGAAGCCCCGTCTCTACTAAAAACGCAAAAATCAGCTGGGCATGGTGGCACATGCCTGTAATCCCAGCTATTCATGAGGCTGAGGCAGGACAATCGCTTGAACCAGGGAGGCGGAGGTTGCAGTGAGCCAAGGTCGCAGTGAGTTGAGGTCGCACCACCGCACTCAAGCCTGGGCAACAAAAGCGAAACTCCATCTCAAAAATAGAAGAGAATATCTTTATGCCCTCGGGATAGGGGAAGGTTTGTAAAACAGGACACAATGAACAATAAGAAAAAAGGTCCATAAAATGGACTGCATCAAAATTAATCACCCCTGTTTATCAAAAAACACCATTAAGGAAGTGAAAAAGTAAAGTCACTCTCTAGAAGAGTACACTTACAGTACATACCAAAGAGCTCATATCCAGCCTGTATAGGGAATTACGTAAAAAGAAAAATGTAGACAACTCAATAAAAAATAAGCATGAAGCTTAATTAAATACCATGTGATAGACACTACAGTTGATCCTTGAATATGGCTTTGAAGTGCGTGGGTCCACTTATATGTGGATTTTCTTTTGTCTCTGCCACCCTGGAGACAGCAACACCAACCCCTTCTCTTCCTCCTCCTCCTCTGCCTAGTCAAGATAAATGTGATGAGGATAAAGACCTTTATGATGATCCATTTCCACTTAATGAATAGTAAATATATCCTCCTCTTCCTTATGATTTTTTTTTTTTTTTTTTTTTTTTTGAGATGAGTCTCGCTCTGCTGCCTAGGCTGGAGTGCAGTGACATGATCTCGGCTCACTGCAACCTCTGCCTCCTAGGTTCAAGCGATTCTCCTGCCTCAGCCTCCCAAGTAGCTGGGATTACAGGGTCCCGTCACCATGGCAGGCTAATTTTTGTATTTTTAGTCAAGACAGGGTTTCACCATGTTGGCCAGGCTGGTCTCGAACTCCCGACCTTGTGATCCACCTGCCTTGGGATTACAGGCGTGAGCTGTAAAGTGCTGGGATTACAGGCGTGAGCCACCGCATCCGACCCCTTATGATTTTCTTAACAAAATTTCCTTTTCTCGAGCTTATTCTAAGACTACGGCATATAATACATGTAACATACAAAATGTGCGTTTATCAACTATTTATGTTATTGGTAAGGCTTCCACTAAACAGCAGGCTGTTAGTGATTAAGTTTTGGTGGAGTCAAATGTGGATTTTTTTTTTACTGCACAAATGTCAGTTATCCTAATTCCTATGTTATTCAAGGGTCAACTATATTTAAATGGCAAAATTTTTGGTTAAGTGCTAAATCCATTATTAATGTCAGAAATGTAAATGAAAACCATAAGGTGGTAATACTATACACTCACAATGGCTAGAATTTTTTCAACTCTCAATACCAAATGTTGGCAAGAAAGTGGAACAAATGGAACTCTCATACAATGGTGATAGGAGTATATAATGACCCTTAAATTGACCAACACTTTGGAAAGATGTATGGCATCATCTACCAAGGGTTAATAAACGCAAGCCCTGAGACCTAGAAGTTTCATTCCTAGGTTATGTACCAAACAGAAATGCATAATTATAACACTGCCAGCAGCATTAGGTGCAGTAAGCAAAAACTGGAAACAAACAAAACAGAAATGTATTCATATTAATGAAACACTATAGTAACAAAAATTAATAAACTCAGCTATATGCAACAATATGAATTAATCTAACAAACACACTACTGAGTGAAAAAGGCCAGAGACGAAAGAATAAACCATGATTCCATTTATATAAAGATTGAAACACAGACAAAACCAATCATCTAGGGACGGTAGTGGTACTTTTTATAAGGTGTGATGGAAGAGCAATTGGTAGTTAAGTAGCATGAAGACAGCTTTTGACCAGGGTGGTGCTTACACACAAGTATGTTCCCTACATAACCCACTGGGCTATACACTTACCATTTTTACCCTTTCTTAGGTATGTTTTGATTTCATAAAGTTATTTTTTAAAACTCTTATAATAGTAGATGCATAGTATTATGCATTTATCAAAACCTGTAAGACCCACAAGATACAGAGAAAACTCTAAAGTTAGTGAGGGACTTTAATAACAACATATCAATATCACTAATCCAAGTTGCTAATAGTGAAACCTTAGAGTTGTGGAGATGGGAGGTTCCTATAAAGCTCATATATGGGAATGCTCTGTACTATAAGCTCTATTTTCTTTTTCTTTTTTTCTTAGACGGGAGTCTTGCTCTGGCGCCCAGGCTGGAGTGCAGTGGCACAATCTGGGCTCAGTGCAACCTGCACCTCCCAGGTTCAAGCGATTCTCTTGCCTCAGCCTCCTGAGTAGCTGGGACTATAGGCATGTGCCACCATGCCCAGCTCATTTTTTGCATTTTTGGTAGAGATGTGGTTTCACCATGTTGGCCAGGATGGTCTCAAACTCCCTCCAGACCTCATGATCCACCTGCCTCGGCCTCCCAAAGGGCTGGGATTACACGCGTGAACCATCATGCCCGACCTCAATTTTCTTTAAACCTAAAACTCCTCTAGCAAAGAAAGTCTATCAAAAAAAAAAAAAAAAAAAAAGGCAGCCACCATATACTGACACTCATGTTGCCACTCTCACACGTTAGGACTTTGTTCCTCACTGGTTTGACTAGTCTACAAGGTTGGAAGCAGAATGGGTCACAGTGTTCACTGACAGCAGAAAAGCAGTACTTCTAAGGAGAATTAATGATGCCTAATAACTGCCCCTGCCCTGCTCAGTGTCCCCTGGCTTTTACGTCCACTTGGAGGAGGGAGTCTCATCAACTGAATTGTACCCTCCCCAAAATTCACACATGAAAGCCCTAAGTCCCAGTGTATTTGGAGATAGGGCCTTTAAGGAGGTAATTGGTTCAGTGAGGTCATTCGAGTGGGGCTTTAATCCGAATAGTATCCCCCATAGGAAGAGGGACGCCAGCGACGTTGGCCTACAGAGGAAGGACTATGTTAGGACACAGCAAGAAGACAGTCACCTGCAAGCCACTGAGAGAGAAGCTTCAGGAGAACAGAAATCAAACATACTGACCCTGGACTTCCAGCCTCCAGAACTGGGAGAAATAAATTTCTGTTGTTTACACCACCCAGTCTGTGGCATTCTGTCATAGTAGCCCACAATAAGAAATACATACTTGGTCTCTGCCCAGGATTCCAGACACAGGACAGCTAAAACTCTTGTAGACTGGGGTATACAATCTTTTGCACTAATATGTGGTCTTTGAACTAGGTTCCTGACACAGATCTCCTGAGACCTCTATAATCTCCTAGGAGTGTCTGGTAACATAGAGGTGACCATAGGGTGGACAGGGCATGGAAGCGCTCACATATGCATTCCCCCATGCATCTCTTCCACCTGGCTCTTCATCTAATAGCCTTTATAATAAGTAAACTGTTTCCCTGAGTTCTGTGAGCTCTAGCAAATTAATCAAATCCACAGAGGGAGTCTTGACAATCCCCTCTTTGTAACAGCTTGGTCAAAAGTACAGGTCACAACCCGGGACCCGGGACTGGCGAAGTTAGGGGCAGTCTTGTGGGACTGAGTCCTCAACCTGTGGGCTCTGATGCTTTCTCCAGGTAGATGGTGCCAACATGTAATTGAATTGTAGGATATCCAGTTGTTGTCAGCTGGAAAACAGTTTGCGGATGGGGAGAAATCCAAATACAGTTTGGTGACCAGAGGTGAAGTGGTCAATTGCGTGAAGAAGTTTCAGTTTTCCTATCTCAAACATAGCCCTAGCAAATTAATACAGAGCATATGGGTAGGAAGGGAAACCGTCTTTATGTTAACTTGGGTTTTTTTTCTCCATCCCTCTCCTTTACTGGCATAGAAGAAAACTGAAAACTGGAAAAGCACTCCTGAACGACCTAAATTGATGTTGCATTCTTCGGAAGACTGCCTCTAGCTACACAAAGAGATTGTGAAAGGAAAATACAATCGACCCTTACACAACACAGGGATTACGACTTAGGGTGGCAGATGCAGAAGAAACTCCACGTATAGCCAGACAAGGTAGTGTGTGGATGCAGTCCCAGCTACTCAGGAGGCAGAGATGGGAGGACTGCTTGAGCCCAGATGTTTGAGGCTGTAATGAGCTATGACTGTACACTGCACTCCAGCCTGGGCAACAGAGAGTGACCTCATCTCTCCAAAAAAAAAAAAAAAAAAAAGTCAAATCCATGTGTATGTGGATCCACATGGTTCAAACTCAAGTTGTTCAATGGTCAGCTGCAGTCATAATCTGCTGGTGGATATAATGTATTCTCAGAACTTTTGAGAATATACTGTAACACAGATTACCACAGATAAGGTTTCCATAGTCCATCATTACCATTTCTCTGAGAAAATAAATTCTTGCCCCAAGTTCTCTGCCAGCCTCCATCACTGATACTTTAAAATAAAAAATACTTTTAAAAAGAATTTGTGCCGGGCGCGGTGGCTCACGCCCGTAATCCCAGCACTTTGGGAGGCCAAGACGGGCGGATCATGAGGTCAGGAGATCGAGACCATCCTGGATAACCCAGTGAAACCCCGTCTCTACTAAAAAATACAAAAAATTAGCCGGGCGAGGTGGCGGGCGCCTGTAGTCCCAGCTACATGGGAGGCTGAGGCAGGAGAATGGCGTGAACCCGGGAGGCGGAGCTTGCAGTGAGCTGAGATCCGGCCACTGTACTCCAGCCTGGGCGACAGAGCCAGACTCCGTCTCAAAAAAAAAAAAAAAAAGAATTTGTGCTTCCCTGAAGTAACAATAAATACAGTGAAAATATTGTTAAAGAAATTAAAAACATGAGGTGGCTCACGCCTGTAATCCCAGAACTTTGGGAGGCCGAGGCGGGCGGATCACAAGGTCAGGAGATCGAGACCATCCTGGCTAACACGGTGAAACCCCATCTCTACTAAAAATGCAAAAAATTAGCTGGGCGTGGTGGCGGGCACCTGTAGTCCCAGCTACTCGGGAGGCTGAGGCAGGAGAATGGCGTGAACCCGGGAGGTGGAGCTTGCGGTGAGCCGAGATCACATCACTGCACTCCAGCCTGGGGAACAGAGCAAGACTCCGTCTCAAAAAAGAAATTAAAAACAAAAAAGCAAAAAAAGAAATTAAAATGCTACATTAGAAAATACTCAGTTATGCAAAATAAATCCCACTAAGGAATAAAAAAGGAATAAAAAGAAATGAGACATAAAAACAAAAACAGAGGTAAATGTAATTATATTAAAAAATCACATTTTTATATAAACAATTCTGAGAATATAAGAATAAAGCTTCCCACACTTCTGACACCAAATGTGTGGGTGTCTCACCCCACGTAACAAGCAATCAGTTCTGCAGTGTACACACCAGGTGGGTGTCCTAATTCATTTTAATTCCGAGACCATCTAGATGAAGATAGTGTCAGATCTCATAAGTTTAGGGCTCAGTCCCACAAGACTGCCCCCTTTTTATTTTTATTTATTTTTTTTCTTGAGAATGAGCCTCACTCTGTCGCCCAGGCTAGAGTGCAGGGATGCGATCTCTGCTCACTGCAAGCTCTGCCTCCCAGGTTCACGCCATTCTCCTGCCTCAGCCTCCTGAGCAGCTGGGACCACAGGCGCCCACCACCATGCCTGGCTAATTTTTTGTATATTTAGTAGAGACAGGGTTTCACTGTGTTAGCCAGGATGGTCTCGATCTCCTGATCTCATGATCCACCCACCTCGGCCTCCCAAAGTGCTGGGATTACAGGCGTGAGCCACCGTGCCAAGACTGTCCCCACTTCTGATGCCAACACCAAGCCCCAGGTTATTTTGCCTGTGCTTCTGACCAACCAACTGTAAACTGAGGTTCCCATGATCCGCTCCTTTGGTTTGACTAATGTGTTAGAGCAGCTCACAGAACCCGGGGAACACCTTATCAGTTTATTTATAAAGTGCATTACCAAGGATATAGATCAAGAGATGCAGAAGGCAAGGTCACATGAGAAGGGGCACATAATTTCCATGCCCTCTCTGGGTGCGCCCCCCTCTAGGAACCTCCACTTGCTCAGCAATCTGAAAAGCCTTCCAAACTCTATCCTTTCCAGTCTTATGGAGGCTTCATTGCACAGGTTTGATTAATTAAACCATTGGCTATTGGTGATCAACTTAACCTCACCCCCTCCCCCTCAACCAGGTGTACCCTTTTCAACCCTAGAGTTCACAGGTGTAAGAAATAAATTCCTTTTCTTCATAAAGGCCCCTGTTTCAGTTACTCTGCTATAAGTAACAGAAAATGGACTAAGATAGGCAATTGGTACCAGGAATTAGGAGTAGGGCTGAAAAGTCCCAACCCTTTAATCGGGCCTTGGTCTTTCAGGTGACCAGCCCTCCATTCTGAAACTAGGGGATGCCAGCCATAAGTCAACTTATTAGCATACAAAAAAACCCAAACAAACATTTATCACTTTGGAGATTGCACGAATTTTAGGACTTGTATGCCTAAAAACAGGGATAAAGACCAGAGATATATTTCATAATATCACAATCCAAAAGACAGAGAATGTCAGTCTGGATTTTAAAAACTATCCAACTATACGCTATTGTCTCCAGGAGATACACTTTAGATCCAAAAACACAGACTGAAAGTAAAACAATGAAAAAATATCACACAAATAGCTCCAAGAAAGCTGGAATGCAGGCCAAGTGCGGTGGCTCACACCTATAACCCCAGAACTTTGGGAGGCCGAGGTGGGTGGATCACCTGAGGTCAGGAATTCGAGATCAGCCTGACCAACCTGGTGAAACCCCGTCTCCACCATATACAAAAAATTAGCCGGGCATAGTGGTACATGCCTGTAATCCCTGCTACTTGGGAGGTTGAGGCAGGAGAATCACTTGAACCTGGGAGGCAGAGGCTGCAATGAGCTGAGATTGTGCCACTGCACTCTAGCCTGGGCAACAACAAAAGAAAGGTGGAAAGCCTATACTAGTGTCAGACAAAACAGACTAAAACAAAAAATGTTGATAAAAAGATGAATTCTATAATGATAAAAGGATCAACCCACCAAGATAACAATTACAAACATATGTGCACTGTTGTCTAAAACGAAGGTTGTTGAGGTAGAAATAATCTGATAAAAGTTTACTGGAGAGCAGATGTGAGGATCAATCTGAGAAGACATACCAACAGAGTTTGAAGTGTTCTGGAGTCCGCTACAAGTTGGAAGGCTTTTATGGGAAACTTTAGGAGAAGGGAGGGGGACTCCTAATACTCAAATTGTTGTTTTTCGTTGGAGGATACAATACTGAGGTTATAATCATTGGCTACTGATTGCAACATATAGGCTAAAATGTCTATGTGCAAGAAAACTTGCATCAATAAAACCTGATGATTTACAAATAAAAGCAGCACCCTTTTGAGCGTTAGGTTATGTATTGATCAGTATATCAATTTGAGGAATGCGTAAGATTCTTTACTCAAGGACAGGATGTCACCACCTTGTATCACAAGACCTCCCCAAAGCAGGTTAATCTGGAAGCCTGTTTACTTAAAACTGTCAAATGTGATCTGTAGGTTATTAATACTTAAGAGAGCATCAAAATACAAAAAGCAAAAACCACAATTCACCAATAAGAGTGGAAGACTTCAATTCCCTACTTTCAATAATGAATAGAACAAATAGGCGGAAAATCAACAAGGAAGTAGATGTCTTAAATTCCCACCCACATTCCCTTCCAGTGAGGGTGAAAGAAAAAGGCCCAGAATACCTCAACATGTAGGTGGGTGACTAACTGTCCATTAGTTGACTTCTAGGTATAATTCTGCTTCTCTTCTTCTGCAGATTACTGCGGATTGAATCCAACAGTACAAGTATTCTTGGAAGTTGTGAATTGCAAAAATTAATTTGTGAATCAGGAAATAATTAGAAGTAAACAGCTGCAAGAAAGCATAAATATAATTATGGATGTGGATTTTCATATCAAAGATCTCACTAAGATTAACAATATCTGTGAAAATTTAAAAATACTCTATATCCACACAATGCAAATAACTGAAAAGCTGTTAACCCAACAGCTTCCTTTATTTGTAAACTGGGCTTACTACAGAAAATTACAAAGCAAAAAGTAATCTAAAATAATACCTATAAGGAATAACCATGTACTATCCATGTTAAACATACATGCACAAGCACACATACACATGAATAGAAAGAACTATAAGAAAATAGACCCAGGCTGGGCACAGTGGCTCACGCCTGTAATCCCAAAACTTTGGGAGGCCAAGGCGGGCAGATCACTTGAGCTCAAGTTCGAGACTAGCCTGGGCAACATTGTGGTAGTGCAGGCCTGTATTCTCGGCTACTTGGTGGGCTGAGGCATTGGGTGAACCCAGGAGGTTGAGGCTGTGGTGAGCGGGAATCATGCCACTGCACTCCAGACTGTGCGACAGAGCAAGAAATGTCTCAAAAACAAAAGAAAACCAACCAAACCAGAAAATGAACCTAACACTGTGCATATGGCATGGTGGCCAGGTCTGCTGTAGGTCAGATAAAACAGCAAAAAATAGAATATGGAAGTATAAACTGAGTCACAGCAAGAATTTGGTTGTTTTTTTTTTTTTTTTTTTTTGAGACAGGGTCTCACTATGTCACCCAGGCTAGAGTGTAGTGGCATGATCTCAGCTCACTGCAACTCCGACTCCTTGGCTCAAACAACTCTCTCACCACAGCTTCCCAAGTAGCTGGGACTACAGGTGAATGCCACCGTGCGGCTAATTTTTTTTTGTTTTGTAGAGATGAGGTTTCGCCATGTTGCCTAGGCTGGTCTTGAACTCCTGAACTCAAGCGATCCACCCACCTCAGCCTAAGAATTGTTTTATATATAGGGGTTACCACTGGCCAGGTGTGGTGGCTCACACCTATAATCTCAGCATGCTGAGAGGCTGAGGCAGAGTCCAGCAGTTCAAAACCAGCATGGGCAACACAGTAAGACCCAGTCTCTACAAAAAAATAAGGACAAAAATCGAAACATTAGCTAGGTGTGGCGGTGCATGCCTATAGTCCCAGCTACGTGGGAGGCTGAGGTGGAAGGATCACTTGAGCATGGGAAGTTGAGAGTGCAGTGGGCTATGGTAGTGTCACTGTACTCCAGCCTGGATGACACAGCAAGATCTGTCTCAAAAAAGGAAAAGTGGGTTGACAATTTATTAAAGGTAAGAGCAACATTATTAGAGTAAATCAAAGTACTATTAACAGCCAATACAACAGGCATAAAAAAGTCTTTCAGGCCAACCCAAAAGACACACGCCATCTAGATAATGTCTAGCAGGTTTCAGTGTTTTCTGAATAAACAAACATTATCTCAACACCACATTAAAGAGAAGTCCTAATGTAAACTTCTAAATGGGAAAAAGTCCTGACCCCTTCTGTTTCCTTTTCTATCTATGCCAACCACAGACACAGCATGATTTCATCTGTAAGCATTTCAGTACCTAAAACACATAGGACTTAAGAAATATATAATATACATTGAAATACTATTCTCATACCTAAAATATGTAAATTTGCTCTGGTATTTTAAATTGAAAATTTCCCTTATGGCTTTGTAAGTTCCGTCTCTTATGTTCCACAAAGCAAAGTTTATTTGAAGAGTATCCACTGACATGGTTAAACTGAGAAAAGTCTATTTTCCATCGAAAACCTGATTTGCAATATAAGCATTAGAAAAATTAGAGATACCTCTAGAAAGTTAACAAAACCACCACTACTAACAATTCAGTGTAAAAAGCCACTTTTCAGGAATTCCAAATGTAACACAATTTATTCAACTTGTACTAGCTCTGGCTTTCTGTATCCTTAGTCACAGAAAAAATTAGCCTATCAGTCCCTAAATAGGCTTTTGAGAATCCATTTTTCTAAGCCCAGATGGTCCTGGACCACAATGCAATGGTATGACTTAATAATTTTGACTTTATAATGATGCAAAAGTGATACAGGCATTCAGCAGAAATTGTACTTGGAATTTCTATCTTTTCCCAGGCCTGTGATAGGCAGTATGATATTCTTCCACGCTGAGTGGCGGCAGCAAGCCACAGCAGCCAGTCACGTGATCACGAGCATTAACAATCAATACCAAAAAAAAAAATCCCTCCTGCAGAGGCACGCTGGTGTTTCGGTGCGGCGGGGGGCGGGGGCTGCCCCTCCCACAGTGCGTTAAAACAAAACAAAACAAAAACGATCAATGGTGTACTGTGCTAGCTAAGTTTTTTTGGATGTTGTGTTTTCCCATCCCATCGTGTCTATAAAACCCCATTTTTGACTTTATTTTCTACTTAATATGGGTTATTGAGATGTAACTCCATCATAAGCTGAGGTACATCTGTACTATTATAAACAACTAACTTTTGAACATCTGTATGTAAAGAACTATGCGGAATGCTTTATATACTTTATCTCATTTAAATGTTACAACAAATTAACAAAGACTTGCAATCGTCCCTCTACAGCACAGTGGTTAGAAGGGGCAGAACAGTTCTCTACGCTTCTGTAAGTGCAGTCAGCAAAAGGCCAAATGGATTCATGTATTACTAAGTCCAACAGCAAAATCAAGATCAGTATCCTCAGCCCCACAGGATGACACCAAGTCAGATGAGAACACCAAACTGTGGCCATTTTATAGTCAGCAACTATACCTCCCAAGGTGGTAAAGTCCTATGCTCAATTGAAACCAATGAGGCAGATGAGAAACAGCTTTTCTCATCTGTGACTGTTTCTCATCTGTGACTGTTTCTCACAGGGCTGCTTTTCTCTCACTTTGTTCTTGGAGGACCTGCAGGGTGTCCGGCCAGAATATGGGTCAGCCTGTGATTAAGCCTAAGCTTTGCCTCCATGGTCTATGAGAAGAGCAAGTCATCAGGGCACCATAAGCTGTTCACCTACAACTCTGCCTTCCAATCTTTCATGTATCCAGCTATAAACTCTATTCAGAACCACAGGCCATCTGATCGGATACCCTAATCCATTGTACTTTGTCTTAAGCAACAATGGATTAAAAAGTGCCTGCAATGGTGATTCCCAGCAGGATGATCACACCTATTGTGGAGGATATACCGCAAGGTTCCCCATGCAGAGACAACTAAATATATCCCAACTACAAAGCTTCACCAGTGAGAGTGACAGGGCTTTCTCCCTTAAAAAGGAAGAAATAAATTGCTCTACTTTTTCTGACTCATTAACACAGGTACAGCAAGAAGTGCTCGCAATCACATCTATCTTGACTGGCCAGCAGGAAGTTCAGACCAATGCAACAGACTATCATCATTCAGGCTAGCATACTGACACTAGTCTGTTGTGCCTTCAGAGCAGAGATGCCACAGACAAATTTTAGACCATGTTTTATATTGTATTATTCCCTAAAATGGGAATTAAAGACAATAGAGAATAATGAAGTGGAAGCCACTTACCCTACCAGAATTCTGCCAAGTAATTCATTTTGGAGCCCTCTGGATACCCACCTCAAGGAAACATCTACTAGATCAAGGTTGTCCACTCTGCAGCCCATGGGCAGCATGCAGCCCAAGATGGCTTTGAATGAGGCCCAACACAGATTTATAAACATTCTTAAAACATAGAGAATTTTTTTTGCAATTTTTTTTTTAAAGCTCATCATCTATTGTTAGTGTATTTTATGTGCGGCTCCAGACAATTCCTCTTCCGAAGTGGCCTAGGGAAGCCAAAAGATTGGACACACAGTGTACTAGAGGTCTGGTGATCTTAAATATCTGAAAAGCGCTGACAAGTACCCCCAAGTACACACGACACATCAGTGTGTGGCAGGCGGGTACAAACCATATTAAGACAATACTGTGTTGAGGTAAAAACTGTATTCGAAGTATAAGTATCGCTTCCTTTTTTTATTTTTTATTTTTTTTTTGAGACAAAGTATCGTTCTGTCACCAGGCTAGAGTGCAGTGGCGTGATCTTGGCTCATTGCAACCTCCAGCTCCTGGCTTTAAGCGATTCTCCTGCCTCGACCTCCCCAGTAGCTGAGATTACAGATAGCGCCACCACACCCAGCTAATTTTTGTATTTTTAGTAGAGATGGTGTTTCACCATGTTGGCTAGGAAGTATTGCTTCTTATAATAGGAGTAAGCCAATTTTCGGCCACTGGAGATAGACAAAAGGCCTTCAGTGGAACAGAAGAGTTCCTCTAAAGCATGCAGTTGAGGGTAGTTGTCCAGGTTCTTGGCATCTTAACGAAGAACTGAACAAACTACACAAGCAAGGCAGCCAAAGCAGAGATTTATTTTAAAGTAGAGTGCACTCCACAAGGTGGGAACAGATGCAGCAAGTGGCTCAAGACAGTCAGTTACAGAATTTTCTGCGGTTTAAATACTCTCTAGAGGTTTCCCATTGATTCACTTTATGTAAGTGAAGTAGTGGCCAGCCACTAGCCTGATTGGTTGTGGGAGGGGACCAATCAGAGGTACTTTCATTTTCTGACTGCCACTCAGCAACTTCCACGCAGAAAAAGGAGGGGCTGAAAAGGGAGTAGGCAGGGAGCAGTGGCTCACGCCTGTAATTCCAGCACTTTGAGAAGCAGAGGCACGCTGATCACTTGAGGTCGGGAGTTCGAGACCAGCCTGGCCAACAAGGTGAAACCTCGCCTCTACCATAACTACAAAAATTAGCACGGCGTGGTAGCGGGTGCCTGTAATCCTAGCTACTTTGGAGGCTGAGGCAGAAGAATCGTAGGCGGGGGTTGCAGTGAGCCAAGATCACACCACTGCACTCCATCCTGGGCAACAGGGTGAGACTCCGTCTTAAAAACAAACAAAAAAACAAAACGACAAAACTACAATAGATAAAACCATATAGTACTGACACAGGACAGGCATCAATCAATAGAATAGAACCTAGAACCCAGAGATAAACCTTCACTTATGGTCCCTAGTAAGGAATGAGAAGAATCCAGGATTCTTAAAAACTTACAACTTGACAATCCAAAGACAACACAAATTTAAGGCCAAAGGTTTTGAATAGATACTTCTCCAAAGAAATCAATATGCACATACAAAGATGCTTAACATCACTAATCATCAGGGAAATGCAAATCACAATCACAATGAGCGACCACTTCAGGCTCACTTTAATGGCTATAAAAGTTAACTATGGATGTAGACAAATGAGGACTCTAAAACACTGCTTTATAAAATGGTGCATGTCTATTCACAATAGCAAAGACCCGGAATCAACCTAAACGCCCATCAATGGTAAACTGGATAAAGAAAACAGTACACATACACTAGGGAATACTATTCAGTCATAAAAAAAGAATGAGATCATGTCCTTTGTAGGTGCTTGGAGCTGGAGGACATTATCCTTAGCAAACTAACACAGGAAACCAAATATTGCATGCTTTCACATAAGTGGGAGCTAAATGATGAGAACACATGGACATGTAGAGAGAACTAACACACTGGGACCTACAGGCGGGTGAAGGGGGAGGATTCAAAAAAAACAACCAATTGGGTACTAGGCTTAATACCTAGGTGATGAAATAATCTGTACAACAAACTCCCATGACACAATTTTACCTATATAATAAACCTACACATGTACCCCCAAACGTAAAACAGAAGTTAAATAAAAAATAAAAATAAAACAGTAAATCTACTTTGGATAACAGTCTGGCAGTTCCTCAAAATGTTAAACAGTTATCATAACCAAGGAATTTCACTCCTAGATATTTACCCAAAAGAACTGAAAACACACATCTACATAAATATATGAATGATCATAGCTGCACTATTCACAGTAGCCAAGAGTGAAAACATGTCAAAGGTCTGTTAACTGATGAAGAATAAGCAAAAGTGGTATATCCATACAATGGAATATTTGGCAATAAAAACGAATGAAGTAACATACATGTGTTAACATAAATGAGCCTTGAAAACATGCTGGGGGAAACCACATCACACTACATATTATGACTTTAGTTACGTGAAATGTTCAGAATACGCCAACTTACAGAAATAGATTAATGGTTACCTGGGGAAAGGTGCATTGGAGAAAATGGGGAGTTACCACTATTGAATATGGAGGTATTTTGGGGGTCAATAAAATGTTCTTAAATTGATAGTGGTGATGGGTACACAAATCTGAATATACTAAAAACCACTGAAACTGTACACTGTGTGTAAATGGGTGAATCAATGGCTTATAAATTTTATCTCTAACTATAGTTACAAAAGGTATGCTCTGAACAACTTGAAGCTGCTTGCATATGTATCTGGAGATGTCAGGGCTGCTCAGTGGAGAAATGGTCTGCCTGAGAACCAAGGCAGAGGACAGCAGAGCTCAAAGATACAGTGTCCCAAATCTTTAAAACTTTCCTTCAGATTTAGATCCTGGATCTATCAAAACCCAAAGGTTCTGATCCATGAACTTTTTTTTTTTTTTTTTTTTTTTTTGAGACACAGTCTCGCTCTGTCGCCCAGGCTGGAGTGCAGTGGTGTGATCTCAGCTCACTGCAACCTCTCCCTCCTGGGTTCAAGTGATTCTCCTGTCTCAGCCTCCTGAGTAGCTGAGACTACAGGCACATGCCACCATACCCAGCTAATTTTGGGATTTCACCTTGTTAGCCAGGGGTGGTCTCAATTTCCTGACGTCATGATCCACCTGCCTTGGCCTCCCAAAGTGCTGGGATTACAGGCATGAGCCACTACGACTGGCCCATGAACTTTATTTTCTGAGACAGAGTCTCACTCTGTCACCCGAGCTAGGGTATAGTGGTGCGATCTTGGCTTACTGCAACCTCTGCCTCCCGGGTAGCTGGGATTACAGGCATGTGCCATCACACCAAGCTAATTTTTTGTACTTTTAGTAGAGACGGGGTTTCACCATGTTGGCCAGGCTGGTCTCCAACTCCTGACCTCAGGTGATCTGCCCACCTTGGCATCCCAAAGTGCTGGGATTACAGGTGTGAGCCACCACGCCCGGCCCTGCTCCATGAACTTTAAAAGTATGTCATCTAATGAATTCTCCTCTGGGGCTTGGAAAATAATAATCTCCTTATGGTTTCTGTTTCTTGAAACTTAACTGGACAATACAACTTCTTTTAATACACTTTGTCATTTTAATCACAAGACTTTATTTACAAATGAAACCTTGTAATTTGACACATCAAAAGAATCTAAGTTACTGTCATTAAATTTTTGCGATCATGAAAACCAGGAGCATAAAATGTATAGTTCCAATCTCACTTGAGATATTTACCTCAACAGCCTCCAACTTTGCTCTTCACGTACAAGTACACTTAAGGTATTAGGAATAGTATAAGTGTTGCATAGTTGCCACCCAACAAAGCATTTAGAATTCCTCAAGGTCCAAGATTCTTTCTTCATAACCTCCTTCCAAAGTGAATGTTAACTTGCGTATCTATAGCCAGGGTTAGTCGACTATTCTCCTGGACTTATCTCAAAATGAATACACTCCCTGTCTGTTTTACATAATAGAGTGTGCCTCTAATGGGGAAGGGAGGGAGGCCTGATTAGATTCTTGAAATTCACCTTCATAAATATCTTTTTTTTTTTTTTTTTTTTTAAAGACAAGAGTCTTGCTCTGTTGCCCAGGCCCACAGTGCAATGGGGTGACCTCAGGTCACTGCAACCTCTGCCTCCCGGGTTCAGCCACTCGAGTAGCTAGGATTACAGGCGTGTGCCACCACGCCTGACTCATTTTTGTATTATTAGTAGAGACAGGGTTTCGCCATGTTGGCCAACTTGAGTCCAGGGCTGGTCTCGAACTCCTGGCCTCAAGTGATCTGTCCGCTCCAGCCTCTTAAAGTGCTGGCATTGTAGACATGAGCCACCACACCTGGCCTACAAGTAAGTTTTAAGCAACATTAAATCAATTCCCTAAGCATTTGAGCTCCAACTATCTCCAAGACACTGATAATCTAGGAGGGAAGAGAGATTCCTGTACAATCACAGAGATAATGTAGAAGAACAAAGCTTTGGGGCAAGTTTGTCCTGCCTAGGAATTCAGTGGAGGCATTTTTTATTTCAAACAACACTGCAGGTAAATCCAGATGTGGACCAGTAGTGACGGATACTTTCTAACAAAACAGGACCTACAAAAAAGAGAATCTAAGAGGATCTACAGTGATGGGTTTAATCAACAAAAAGCTCATGAAGTTAGAGCTTAAATGAACCAGCTGAATTTCTGCTAAGACAGCATTACATGTCCCAGGCCACAAAATCTATTTCCTCTAACATGACAATAGCTAACATTTATTGGGCACTCACCATGTTTCAAGAGCTGTTTAACTGTGATATGCATGAAACTCCTGTAACTCTACCATAACAATCCTATGACATTAGTACTTTTCCCCATTTTATAGATGAGAAAACAGGCAGAGGTTTATTTTTCCAGGGTTGTACAGATACTGCTGAGTGCTACAGCTAAGATTTAAACCAAAGCAGTGTGGTTACAGGGACCATGATCTTTATCATTAGGTGAGACTTCCTAAGACATTTTGTGGTTACAGATGAAAGCCCTGGACATGCCCACTTTGGCTGTACAGGATGCATCCTTCAGAGTGGTGCTCTGTGCCACATTCCCCTATGTGCCACCAACAGTAATAAAATATAATAAAAACAATCACATAAGAAACACAGCACAGACAGAAGCAGACCTCTGCCCAGGTAACTTCCACTACAATTACCTTACCACAGACCTCTTTCTCATTTTGCTAAGATTAACAACTGATTTTTCAGTACTATGCCGACAACATTTCTTCTTCTCAAGCTTTGTTGTCAAATCCATTGAGTCCCACAGTTTAATTTTTAACCAATGTTGATTCACTGAGCTAGTAATTTTAATTCGGTAACAGGTAAATTACTCCATAGTTACATGTGAATAACTGCCTGGTTAAATCAGGGTGGGTTTCTTAGAGGTGATAATACTTACCGTTAAGCACAACTTTAGTCTTTAATTATTGTGTATGTTCCCATTTCACTCCAAACACATCAGTCCCCCTCCATACAGTATTTACTTCTTTGGTCCTAGGGACAACAAGAAACGTTTTATAATAAAAGAGGACATGCTAATGTGTTTACTAGATATGACACTGCTGTGCAAAACTGTTTTCTTTTAAGGCTGCACAGAAAACATGCTAACTTTACTGAATTCTTATTAAGTGTCCTAACTAACAGAAATAGAAACTAGGTCTGGCCTGAAAACACCATTCACTTAAGTCAGAATCTATGTGCGCTCCTCTAGGTCGGCTATTGTAGTATCATTGCAAAACAGTAACACTTTATCTCTGCACTTGTCTTTATTGGATTAATGTTAAATAGAAAAAAATCCGACTGCAGAGGGGAAAAAAACCTAAAACCTTAACATACATGCACATTAACAATGAATGAAACATGATTAAAGCTAACACATTTAGCAGAAAAATACAATCTCCAAACAAGCTCTGCGGCCCGCCTACTGAGATGCACCGGCCCCCCACAAAACGAAAACGCGCCTCAAGCTCATACACATCCTTGTCTTAAGACGGTTATGCACTCGATGTACTACAAATTGTTTCCACGGAAATTATTCCCCGAAAGTTTGCTGCTAAACTCAGGACCCTAAGGACGTTTGCTTAGGGAATCCGTGTCCCTCGAGAACACCTAAGATGGGTATGCGATTGTGCATTTAAAAATGCCTCAAGGAACTATTGCCGAGGAACAGAAAGCATCGCCGGCGCTTTGCGTTCGCGGACCACTTGGAGACAGATGCCAGTACAGCAATTCCGTTCCAGGAGGCTTCGACTTAAGAGGGCAGGGGAGGAGGAGAACGCTCGGGAAATAGGAAAACAAAGATTTTTTTTTTCCACTCCAGTGACAGCAAAGCCTTAAAAACATAAGCAGCTCTCATACCCACCCGCCTCACCAGCCGCGCCTCGCAGTTCAACAAAACGCGTCCTCGCCCTCGCCACTCGCGACCTCTATCGCGCAGCGCCAGGCAATGAGGGAAAACAGCCAGCGAGGCCCGCCCTCCGGTGCAAGGCTCGGCGTCCGCGGAGGCCCAGGGCCGTCCCCAGTACGGCGGGCAGAAGAGAGCGCGGCGGCTGAGCCCAGCTTCGGGCGGCGGACTGCGGGACGCGCGAGCCGGCGGGGCCCGAGGCCCGGGTTCCGGGGCCGCCCGCGACTGCGTTCTCGCCGCAGAACAAAAGCGCTCCGCGCCGCGCGCCGGCCCCGGCCGTGAGCGCCTCTGGCTCCCGGCCCCCGCCCCGCCCGCACCCCGGAAGGCGAAGGAGGGACCTCGGGGTGCTCGCCTCACACTTACCGACAAGGGAAAAGGACCACCCCAGCAAGCAGGGGTAAAGCCGGCGGCCTCCCGGGCCCCAGAGTTTAAGTCAAGTGGGGTCCGCCTCCAGGGGCGGGTCGAGGAGCCAGGCCCAAGATCCAGGAACAGCTAGGCTCCGCCTCACGCCCGAGGCGGTGTCTACGAGGGCCGCGCCGCCGCGGTCCTAGTGCCACCCGAGAAGCCGCGGAACGGGCCAGCGGATCGCACCAGGGCTTGCAGAGCGCTTTCATCTGCCCGACGCGGAACTCTCCCGCAGCGATCTTCTACCTTTAACCGGCATCCGCAGCACCCAGAGGGCATGTTAAAGAGAGATTGAGAACCGCCAGCAAAACTACTGATTCAGTAGGTTTGGGGTGGGGGCTGAAAATGTGCATTTCTAACAAGTTCCTGAGACCCACTGTTGTTGCTGGCCTCAGGACCAATTTTTTCTATAAAGCGCATGGGAGTCAGAGTGCACCCAAGAGACTGTTAACCCTTAAAAAAAAGAAAATCAACAGCTTAGAGGCAAATAAGTGTGAAAGACAGTGGATAATCTATTTGGGGCTTCTGAAAGTCCCTGAGGAAAGTTGACTTTGGAGACCAGATCATGAAGCACGACCTCTTAATTGCCAACCTTTTGTTACAGATTAACTCCCTTATTTTCTTGTTCCCAGCTCAGACCAGATGGCATCTGAGATAAAATACGCCTTGAATAAGATAAATGACCCCTTGACTATTACATCCTTAATGTGGAATGTTAAATAGACCCTTCCCAAAAAGAAACACTGCCTAGAACCAATTAAATTGCTATACGTTAACCTTCTATGGAAAATGTTGACATCCTGTTAAGCTTCCCAGACCCTGACTGTATAAACGACCCTCAGACTTCTCGCTTTCGAAGCACTGACCCCCATCTTTTGGAGTCTGTGGCCTATCAGGTCGCCATCCTCAAAATTTGCACTCAAACCAATATTTAATCATGTTGCTCGAATCTCATTATTAAGGTTTACATAAGCGTTTACTTAGTAATGAAGGTTGCAACCAGGATAGCAAATCAGAGATTGTGCCACTGGAGAGGAGCAAGGGAGCTTATGTTTATAGGAATTTATTTGTTACATAAATTGTCAGATTATTTCATTGGTGGATTAAACGAAGAAGTCTTTAATCATTAGTAGAAGGGTGCATTTGCGTCTGTCAGAAACAAAACAAAAAAAACTATATACAGAATATTTTGTGTGTGTGTGTGTGTGTGACAGAGTCTCGCTCTGTCGCTCAGGCTGGAGTGCAGTGGCACGGTCTCGGCTCACTGCAAGCTCCGCCTCCCGGGTTGACGCCATTCTCCTGCCTCAGCCTCCCCAGTAGCTGGGACTACAGTAGCCCACCACCACGGCCAGCTAAATTTTTGTATTTTAGTAGAGACGGGGTTTCACCGTGTTAGCCAGGATGGTCTCATCCCTGACCTGGTGATCCGCCCGCCTCAGCCTTCCAAAGTGCTGGGATTACAGGCGTGAGCCACCGTGCCTGGCCAGAATATTCTTTTTTTTTTTTTTTTTTTTTTTTTGAGAGGGAGTTTCGCTCTGTCACCCAGGCTGGAGTGCAGTGGCCGGATCTCAGCTCACTGCAAGCTCCGCCTCCCGGGTTTATGCCATTCTCCTGCCTCAGCCTCCCCAGTAGCTAGGACAGGTGCCCGCCACCTCGCCCGGCTAGTTTTTTGGTATTTTTTTTTAGTAGAGACGGGGTTTCACCGTATTAGCCAGGATAGTCTCGATCTCCTGACCTCGTGATCCGCCCGTCTCGGCCTCCCAAAGTGCTGGGATTACAGGCTTGAGCCACCGCGCCCCGCCCAGAATATTCTTAAAGATTGGGGGTGGCTAGGCGCCGTGGCTCAGGCCTGTAATCCCAGCACTTTGTATCCCGTGCCTCCGTGTGAAGAGACCACCAAACAGGCTTTGTGTGAGCAACAAGGCTGTTTATTTCACCTGGATGCAGGCGGGCGGAGTTAGAAAACAGTCAGCAAAGGGTGGTGGGATTATCTTTAGTTCTTATACTTTTTGAGATAGGCGGTGAAGTTGGGAGCAATGCTTTGCGGGCAGCGGGTGGATCTCACAAAGTACATTCTCAAGGATGGGGAGAATTACAAAGAACCTTCTTAAGGGTGGGGAAGATTACAAAGTACTTTGATCAGTTAGGGTGGGGCAGAAACAAATCACAATGGTGGAATGTCATCAGTTAAGGCTATTTTCACTTCTTTTGTGGATCTTCAGTTGCTTCAGGCCATCTGGATGTATACTGCAGGTCACAGGGGATATGATGGCTTAGCTAGGTCTCAGAGGCCTGACCATTTGGGAGGCTGAAGCGGGTGAATCACTTGAAACCAGGAGTTTGAGACCAACCTGGCCAACATAGTGAAACCCTGTCTCTACTAAAAATACAAAAATTAGCCAGGTGTAGTGGTGGGCGCCTGTAATTCTCAGCTACTCCGGAGGCTGAGGCGGGAGAATTGCTTAAACCTATGAAGCAGAGGTTGCAGTGGCCATGATGTTATGCCCAGACCATTTGTTCCCCAAAGAAGACCACCAGAGTCCAGAGTCAAACCAAGCGGCAAGGATCTTTTACTGCAAGTTCGAACTTGGTCCCTCCATTCCACAGCATACAAGAGGGCCCCGAACAATGCGAGTGCTTGCCTTTTTATAGCCTGATGTAAACAGGATATGTAAAGTTACAGAGGAACAAGGGAATTCTTTTGGTTACAGCACTATAATTGGTTAACACTATACATTTAGCATTTTTTATTGATTCCCGCTGTGTCCTTATCGGAGATTTCCCAGGTGTTGTTTTTCTAAAGTTGAGAGACATATGGAGGAATGTGTTTGTGCTGGGCTGAGGGAGTTGGGAGATACATGGAGGAATGTGTTTGTGCTGGGCTCAGGGAGTTGGGAGATATATGGAGGAATGTGTTTGTGCTGGGCTCAGGGAGTTGGGAGATATATGGAGGAATGTGTTTGTGCTGGGCTCAGGGAGTTGGGAGATATATGGAGGAATGTGCCTGGTTTCTTTCAATTGCACTCCAGTGTGGGCCACAGAGAGAGTCTGTCTCATGAAACAAAACAAACAAACAAAAAAAGATTGGGGATTGGGCGTGATGGCTTATGCCTGTAATCCCAGCACTTTGGGGTGGATCAGTTGAGTCCAGGAGTTTGAGACCAGCCTGGCCAACATGGTGAACCTCATCTCTACAAAAAATATACAAAAAACAAACAAAATTAGCCAGGAGTGGTGGCATGAGCCTGTAGTCTCAGCTACTTGGGAGGCTGAGATGGGGGAATCACTTGAGCTTGGGAAGGCAGAGGTTGCAATGAGTCAAGATTGAGCCATTGAACTCTAGCCTGGATGACAAAGTAAGAGCCTGTTGCAGAAAAACAATAATAATAATATTGAGACCAGCTTTCTTGGGTTGTGTGTTGAGAAAACGGTTGTGTTAGATATGAATTCTAAATTTCTGTTCAAAGAATCAATATGTCAGTATGTTCAGTTCTTTGCCTTCTACTTTTAAACTTCCTCGTAAAGCAACCTTTTTCGATCACCTGCTCCACCCTGACTCATTTCAGTCACCTGCTGCACCTTGACTCATTCTGATTACATGCCCCACCCTGACTCATTCCGATTTCCTGCGCTGCCTTAACCATTTTTCTTGCCAAACCACTCACCCCATCACTCTCTTTAGCCCATCAGAATTAGTTTAGCTTGCGCAGTCTAGCCCTAGCCAACAGGGGAACGACAGAGCGGCAGGGGCCACGTGCGTCAGGAATAAGAACCCTTTCACCTCCCTTGCCCAGGTGTGCGCTCACCATTGCTCCATCTGTGAAGGCACACCCTTCTATAGAAGTACATTGCCGCTGGGCACAGTGGCTCACGCCTGTAATCCCAGCACTTTGGGAGGCCGAGGCGGGCGGATCACGAGGTCAGGAGATCGAGACCATCCTGGATAACACGGTGAAACCCCGTCTCTACTAAAAAATACAAAAAATTAGCTGGGCATGGTGGCGGGTGCTTGTGGTCCCAGCTACTCAGGAGGCTGAGGTAGGAGAATGGAGTGAACTCGGGAGGCAGAGCTTGCAGTGAGCCGGGATTGCGCCACTGCACTCCAACCTGGATGACAGAGCAAGACTCCGTCTCAAAAAAGAAAAAAAAATGTACATTGCCTTGCTGAGAATTAAGAATATTTTATATTCGAGTGCTATTTCTTTTGCAGTGCCGAAGCTTTATTTATAATAGTTGTTTGTGAAGGAAATATTTTTCACAGTTCCTTTGTGGCCCTCAAAGTTTAGCAGCAGCTCAGCCTGGAGTCAGTAGCCTGAGATGGAGTCACTGATACCAAGCCTGGAAAATTGCTAAGCTGCATAAGGAGACTTTTTTTTCTCACGCTATTGCAGTAAGGACAACATTCATTAATGCAGAGGAATCTTTTCAAAGAAAAGGAAATAGACTTAGGGATTTTATAGGAGGAAGTAAACAAGGAAATCTTGTCTGAATGATTAAGGAATGAGAAAGGGCAGAGGTGGTTAGTTAGTGCTTGTGATATAAGAGGGCAGACTATTCCTTTGCCCTTGAGGTTTGTTGATTTGGGTTTTTAATTTTTGTAGTCTTCAATATCTGCGGTATCCACCACCATCACCACCTCCTCTATATGGATCTCCATAATCTTTTCCACCATAATCTCCCCTTCCGCCATCATCTCCTCTGCCTTGGAAACCTCCTCTACCACTTCCACCCCACCTCCTCCTCACTACCCTTCTCCCTCTCCCCCACCATTTCCCCATCCTCCTCCACCCCAGCCACCTCTTCCACTTTCACCCCCACAGCCTCTTCTACTACCACCTCCACCTCCACCACCACCACCACCCCAACCACCCGCCACTACCTTGTATCTTTTGTCAAGGGGGCATTTCAGAGGGTGGTGGTTCAATTCCACCTTCTTGCTGTGTCGCCCAGACTGGAGTGCAGTGGTAAAATCTCAACTTATTGCAACATCCACCTCCCAGGTTAAGCAGTTCTCTGCCTCAGCCTCCCAAGTAGCTGGGATTACAGGCACCTGCCACCAGGCCCAGCTAATTTTTTTGTATTTTTAGTAGAGATGGGATTTCACCATCTTGGCCAGGCTTGTCTTGAACTGCTGACCTTGTGATCCACCTGACTTGGCCCATCTTGGCCTCCCAAAGTGCTGGGGTTACAGGTGTGAGCCACCGCAACCGGCCAAGGCTTGTTAACTCTTAAACTTATAAAATATGTTTTAGAACATGTTTTAATGACATCTTTAATATATCTATAGTAAAAATTATGTTGGTTTGCAAAAAAAACGCCTAAGTTGTAAATGAGGTCATTAGTTCTTTTTCTTTTCTTGATTGCTCACTATAATCTGTTTCCCCTTATTCTTCTTTTTTTTTTTTTTTTTTGAGATGGAGCCTCACTCTTTCATCCAGGCTGGAATGCAGTGGCATGATCTTGGCTCACTCCAACCTCCGCCTCCCAGCTTCAAGCGATTGTCCTGCCTCAGCCTCCCAAGTAGCAGGGATTACAGGACTGCAGCACTACACCTGGCTAATTTTTGTATTTTTAGTAGAGATGGGGTTTCACCATGTTGTTCAGGCAGGTCTAGAATTCCTGACCTCAAGTGATCCGCTTGCCTCAGCCTCCCAAAGTTCTGGGATTACAGGTGTGAGCCACTGTGCCAGGCCTCCCCTTCTTTGTTTGTTTCCCCTTCCTGTTAATAAAAGTTAGTTGGGTACAAAGTCACTTTGTATGTAGTCTCATGGAATGTAAGTAGAGATTACATTCCCCTAAGTCTCTCTTGCAGCTAGATGTTTTCAAGTTTCAGTTCTCACAGTGACATATAAAAAGAAATGTTATATGCAACTTCTGTCTAAAGGAATGGCTTACTGTGAAACTTCTTACATTTACTTGGATTGGAATGTGGAAATGGCAGTAACTTAATTTCAACCGTGCAAAAAAAAAAAAAGATAACTCCTGAAGGCTGGAACTCGTCTCTGTTTTTTTTGACCATAAGCCTCTTTGGTAGTTTGGTAGAGCCCATGGACACCTTCTTAGAATAATCTTTTTTTTTTTTTTTTTTGAGAAGGAGTCTTGCTCTGTCGCCCAGGCTGGAGTGCAGTGGCACAATCTCAGCTCACTACAACCCCTGCCTCCCAGGTTCAAGCAATTCTCGTGCCTCAGCCTCCCCGAGTAGCTGGGATTACAGGCATGGGCCACCGTGCCCGGCTCGTTAGAGGCAGGGTTTCACCATGTTGGCCAGGCTGGTCAGAAACTCCTGACCTCAAGTGATCTGCCTGTCTCGGTCTCCTAAAGTGCTAGGATTATAGGCGTGAGCCACCATCCCGACCAGAATAATCTTTTGAATGCATAAAATAAAATATGTGAGATTACAAAGGAAATTAATTCAAAATGAAAGTTATCAAATATTTTTAAAAAATCAAATGTGTAAGCTGTGGTAAGGCTCTGTTTCCCCACCCAAATCTCATCTTGAATTATAATCCCTATAATCCCCATGTATCAAGAGAGAGACCAGGTGGAGGGAATTGGATTATGGGAGTGGTTCCCCCATGCTGTTCTCGTGATATTGAGTGAGTTATCTTGAGATTTGATGGTTTTATAAGGCACTCTTCCCCCCTTGCTCAGCATGTCTTCCTGCCACCTTGTGAAGAAGGTGCCTTGCTTCCCCTTCTTCTGCTGTGATTGTAAGTTTCCTGAGGCCTCCCCAGCCATGTGGAACTGTGAGTCAATTAAATCTCTTCTCTTTATAAATTACCCAGTCTCGGGCAGTTCTTTATAGCAGTGTGAAAACAGACTAATACAGTATTTATACATTTCTTTAAAGGGGAGAAGGCATGTGGGAAGGAGGGGGTAGGGTGGTGAGGCAAATGGTTATACTTTTGTGGGACTATTAATTAATTAGAGCTCCGTAAATCTACATTTTATACAAGATAAGGTGAATATTCAGAGAAAAAGGGAGTAGAGGAAGAATCAATTATGCAAACGTCTCAGGGTAGGTGGAGGAATGATTTGTTCTGCACCTGGGAAGATAAGCTTGTAATTGACATCATCAGTGTGACTCTAGCAAACTTTAGTTTTAGGAGCTAGACTTAGATGGTACACCTAAAGTTACAATGGACATGTTCTTATTTTATGGGAGGATGTACATGTTGAAAGATTTTGAGGCCAGCGAAGAGTTTACTTGGGAAAAATTTATGAGGGCCATCATCTGGAGATGTATGAGGCCTTCTGCCTTTCTGTGAGGGTCTGGGTAATGTGTGATGCTTTGACACCAGGTCGTAAAGTAATAGCTCTCTATTTGGGAAAAGGATAGCAGTGCTGCATGACCCAGTCTCTAGGCATAACTTTCCCTTTGCATAACAAGTTTGGGGGTCCTAAGATGTTTTTATTTCTCCTTTACAAGTCACAGGGACTGCTCAGCTGAATGAGCCCTGCTTCCAACCGTCTCTCAAGTTTGAATCATCACCTCAGCCTTGTTTGTTTGTTTGTTTGTTTGTTTTTAATTCAGGTGAGGTCTCACTCTGTTGCCAGGCTGGAGTGCAGTGGTAAAATTACGGCTCACTGCAGCCTCAATCTCCCAGGCCCAAGAGATCCTCCCACCTCACCCTCCAGGGTAGCTGGGACCACAGGTGTGTGCTAGCACGCCTGGCTAATTTTTGTATTTTTTTGTAGAGATATGGTTTTACCATGTTACCCAGATTGGTCTTGAACTCCTGGGCTGAAGTGATCCACCCACTTCAGCCTCTAGAAGTGCTGTGATTACAGGTGTGAGCTACTGTGCCTCGCCCACTTAAGCCTTTTTTTTTTTTTTTTTTTTTTTTTGAGACAGAGTCTCACTCTGTTGCCCAGGCTGGAGTGCCCTGGCACAGTCTCAGCTCACTGGAGCCTCCGCCTCCGCCTCCGCCTCCTGGGTTCAAGCTGTTCTCCTGCCTCAGTCTCCTGAGTAGCTGGGACTACAGGTCTGGGCAACCACGCCTGGCTAATTTTTGCATTTTTAGTAGAGACAGGGTCTCACCATATTGGTCAGGCTGGTCTCGAACTCCTGGCCTCAGGTGATCTGCCCTCCCAAAGTGCTGGGATTACAGGTGTGGGCCACCATGCCCAGCCCCACTTAAGCCTTTGTTATCTTTGTTGTCCTTGATATAAACCTCTGGATGTGATTTGTTTTTACTACTCAAGGTTCTCACAGATGACCTGGGCTCATAGTTCCAAGAGATTTTTGGGGCCTGTATATTTATTTCTTCTTTGTTCTTTTTATTTCAATATGAGCTCAATATCGTGGGGCAAATAGAATTAAACAGTGGATGCTGTGGCAGAATCTTACTAAGGACATTCTAGAACTTTAGTGGCTGTTCTGGTGAACTTTGGATGTGAATAAGCTAATCCATTTTTGGCACCTTACAATCACTGGTTAAAAGTTTCCAGATATTCAATAGTTAGTGTTTTTAAATGACCAGGAAGAGCCCTCCCAAAGGAAAATTCTAAAATAGCTTCTATTAAGGACTTATTAGAAAAGGCCAATAAAAATGTAGAGAACCTAAAAGCCAACCTTGAAATCTCTTCTCTGTCTCTTGCCTAACCCGGGATTAACTTACATCCTAGACCCCTGGCCCTCAACTTCCTCCTGCCTTTCTATTGGGGGAACCTGCCTCCAATATTTCAATGTAGGTTCTTTCTATTTTCCATAAGTGTCGTCTGGCTGAGAAATAAAGAGAGACAGTACAAAGAGAGGAATTTTATAGCTGGGCCACCGGGGTGACATCACTTATTGGTAGGACTGTGATGGCTGCCTGAGTCTCAGACCAGCACGTTTTTATTAAGGGTTTCAAAAGGGGAGGGGGTGTAAGAACAGAGAGTAGGTACAAAGATCACATGCTTCAAAGAGTGAAAAGCAGAACCACTGATAAGAGTCTAACAAAGATCACATGCTTCTGAGGGAACAGGGCAAAGGGCAAAAGCAGAACCACTGATTAGGGTCCAACAAAGATCGCAGGGCAAAGGGCAAAAGCAGAACCACTGATAAGGGTCTATGTTCAGCGGTGTACGTATTGTCTTGATAAACATCTTTTTTTTTTTTTCTAGTTGTCAAATGATCCTTTATTGAAATATTTTCCTTTGTGCTTAACTGGCTGGGCATTCCACAGCACCACTGTTGATGTCATCTATCATGTCATGAGGGTGGCGGCCATCAACATTACAGCCCACAGACTGGGCAGTCCCCAGGATCTCTTTAATGGTTCCAGAGAGTTCTCTGGCTAAGGATAGGTGCTGCATCTGTTGAGCAATGTTGATGATCTCATCTAAAGTGATATTCCCACTGTGTTTAATGTTTTTCTGTTTCTTTCTGTCTCTTGGTGATTCCTTGAGGGCTTTGATGGTCAGGGCAGAGGCAGAAGGCACCACCTCAATCTGGGCCTGTCTGTTCTGAATGCTCATTTTCACTGTAATCCTCAGGACCTTCCGATCACCTGTTGCCTTGGCAATGTCATCACCAGCCTTTTTTGGAGAGAGACCCAGGGGGCCGATCTTGGGGGCCAGCATAGAAGTGGCACCGACTTCACCTCCAGTGCACCTCAGGTATACTTTGATCTCATTGGGGTTGAACTTCGGCAGCATGGTAGAGGCAGCTGGTGTCGGATGAATCCGGATTTGGGATGACCGAAGAAAGTTGCACCTTGGCCTCCTCCGAGCCGAAAGCCAAGAGCGATAAACAAAACAACAGAAAACAGGGTTCGAGAGTAGAGAACCAATCTAACCACAAATTTACCAGGGCTGAGTTTTCCCAACCCTAGTAAACCTGAGGGTTCTACAGGAGACCAGGGCTTATCTCAGTCCTTATCTCAACTGTATAAGACAGACATTCCCAGAGCGGCTGTTCATAGACCTCCCCCCAGGGACACATTCTTTTCCCAGGGTATTAATATTAATATTCCTTGCTAGGAAAAGAATTTAGCAGTATATTTCCTACTTGCACATCTGTTTATAGGCCCGCTGCAAGAAGAAAAATATTTTTGCCCGACCCCATAGGCAGTCAGACCTTATGGTTGTCTTCCCTTGTTCCATAAAAATCGCTATTATTCTGTTGTTTTTTAAGGTGCACTGATTTCATATTGTTCAAACACACATGTTTTACTATCAATTTGTACAGCTAACACAATTATCACAGTGGTCCTGAGGTGATGTACATTCGCAGCTTACAAAGATAACAGGATTAAGAGATTAAAGCAAAGACAGGCATAAGAAATTATAAAAGTATTACTTGAGAACTGATAAATGTCCATATTAAGATGAAATCTTCATAATTTATGTTCCTCTGCCGCGGCTTCAGCAGGTCCCTCCGTTCAGGGTCCCTTACTTCCCGTAACACCCTTCTTCTACTCATTCCCTTCCTGCTGTGTCTTCCTTAGGTCCTCTTCGCTTTCCTCCATTGCTTCTTCCTAAACACCCCCCTTTCAATGGACAATATCCCTTTGTGATGCTTTACACCTAAGTGATGATGATGACCAACTTAGCTAACTTTATTGTTTTAAACCTTAGTCAAGTTCAGGTTTGCATAATCTAGTTAAGAAACTTTTAAATCCTCCTACATAAAGAGGAAAATTCATTGAAGAATTTAGGATTATTTTAAGAATTTATAGGATGGAGGCCAGGTGCGGTGGCTCACGCCTGTAATCCCAGTACTTTGAGAGGCCAAGATGGGCAGATCATGAGGTCGGGAGTTCAAGACTAGCCTGGCCAATATGGTGAAACCCCATCTCTATTAAAAATACAAAAATTGGCCGGGCGCGGTGGCTCAAGCCTGTAATCCCAGCACTTTGGGAGGCCGAGACGGGCAGATCACGAGGTCAGGAGATCGAGACCATCCTGGCTAACACAGTGAAACCCCGTCTCTACTAAAAAAAAAATACGGCCGGGCGCGGTGGCTCAAGCCTGTAATCCCAGCACTTTGGGAGGCCGAGACGGGCGGATCACGAGGTCAGGAGATCGAGACCATCCTGGCTAACACGGTGAAACCCCGTCTCTACTAAAAAATACAAAAATCTAGCCGGGCGAGGTGGCGGGCGCCTGTAGTCCCAGCTGCTCGGGAGGCTGAGGCAGGAGAATGGCGTAAACCCAGGAGGCGGAGCTTGCAGTGAGCTGAGATCCGGCCACTGCAGTCCAGCCTGGGCAACAGAGCAAGACTCCGTCTCAAAAAAAAAAAAAAAAAAAAAAAAAAAAAAAAAAAACTAGCCGGGCGAGGTGGCGGGCGCCTGTAGTCCCAGCTACTCGGGAGGCTGAGGCAGGAGAATGGCGTAAACCTGGGAGGCGGAGCTTGCAGTAAGCTGAGATCCGGCCACTGCACTCCAGTCTGGGCGACAGAGCGAGACTCCGTCTCCAAAAAAAAAAAAAAAAAAATACAAAAATTAGCCGGGTGCGGTGGCATGCGCCTGTAGTCTCAGCTACTCAGGAGGCTGAGGCAGAAGAATCACTCGAACCCGGGAGGCGGAGGTTACAGTGAGCCAAGATCATGCCACTGCACTCCAGCCTGGGCAACAGAGCAAGACTACATCTCAAAAAAAGAAAAAAGAATTTATAGGATGGATACTGTAATCTCTATCCATGAGTTCATCTCCTTACAGAATTCAGAGATGATGAAACTCTTATATAATTAATGGATCTTCTCTTATGCTCTCCAGATAGAAGATCTTGAAGAATTTTTATTTTTTATAAATATATTTTAAGAGACAGGATTATGCCATGTTGCCCAGTCTGGTCTCAAACTCCTGGGCTCAAGCTGTCCTGCCTCATTCACCCAAAGTGCAGGGATTACAGGTGTGAGCCACTATGCCCAACCAAATCTTGAAGAATTAGTTAGGGATATAACTTCTCAAAGGATAAATCCAGTTTTATTTTGTTTTTGAGATGGAGTCTCACTCTGTCGCCCAGGCTGGAGTGCAGTGGCACAATTTCAGCTCACTGCAATCTCCGCGTCCCAGGCTCGAGTGATTCTCCTGCCTCAGCCTCCCGAGTAGCTGAGATTACAGTCACCTGTGGCCGCGCCTGACTAAATTTTTGTATTTTTAGTAGAGATGGGGTTTCACCATCTTGGCCAGGCTGGTCTTGAACTCCTGACCTCCTGATCTACCTGCCTCAGCCTCCCAAAGTGCTGGGATTACAGGTGTGAGCCACTATGCCTGGCCATAAATTCAGTTTTATTAGACTAAAGTGAATTATCTTGATCATGACATCATCATGCAAAAGAGAAAGTCTCTTTACCTTCAGAGAAAGGAAGTTGTTTATGATTTTACCTGGCCAATTACCAGAATATAATTTAGAGAATTTCTTGGACTCATGATATTGTAGACACTGGATTCTGAATTTGTCTATACTGGCTCCCACTTTATATAATCAAAACTAGTCGACACACCTGAGTTCTTGTCCCAAATAAACTCACTACCCTTAAATTCCCTAATTGTTATAAACTCTACTTTCTGTTTGTGTATAAAAAATCAGGAGAAGTTTTAAGGGTGTTAACAGTATGATAGACATCAAACATCCATTTCTTCTTACATCTTCTCATTTGGCCCTGTAGCAGATGCCTACCTTCTTTGGGTACTTGCAGCTGCAAAGTTAACTAAAGCCACTGAAGACTTAATCTTAGTAGCTTCACTTAACCTCATGGTCAAGCCATTCAGATCTTAATGTTCTTTTATTTTTTAGAGATGGAGCCTTGCTATGTTGCCTAGGCTGGTCTTGAGCTCCTGGGCTCAGCAAACCTTCCATCTCAGGCTCCTGCATACCTGGGACTATAGGCAAAAGCCACTGTGCCCAGCTCAGCCCTCATTCTTGAATGAAAACACCACTTTTCTGCCTCTAGATTTGAGGCAGAAAAATAGGGTCTGGAGGCAGGGAACCTAAGGCCAATTGCTGACTGGATATCAGAGGCCACTCCCTTTTCAACCCCTCCTTTTTCTGAATGGCAGTTGAAAAATGAACGTACAGCTGGGTGCAGTGTCTCACACCTATAATCCCAACACTTTGGGAGGCTGAAGTGAGTGGATCACCTGAGGTCGAGAGTTCGAGATCAGCCTGACCAACATGGAGAAACCCCGTCTCTACTAAAAATACAAAATTAGCCGGGCGTGGTGGTGCATTCCTGTAATCCCAGCTACTCAGGAGGCTGAGGCAGGAGAATCACTTGAACCTGGGAGGTGCACGTTGTGGTGAGCCGAGATTTTGCCATTGCACTCCAGCCTGGGCATCAAGAGCGAAACTCCCTCTCAAAAAATAGGAAAAATGAAGGCACTTCTGATTGGACCTCTCTCACATCCAATCAGACTGATTGTTGGCCACTACTTCATTTGCATGGAACCAATGGGAAACCTCTGGAGAGTATTTAAACCCCAGAAAATTCTGTACCTCGGTACCACTTGCTGGAGATCGCTCCAACCCTGGGGAGTGTACTTTCATTTAAACTAAATCTCTTGCTTTCGCTGTCTTGCTTTGTGTGTTTGTCCAATTCTTTGTTTAAAATGCCAAGAACCAGGACAACTACCCTCAACTGGTAACACATTTTGGTGAGCCAGCCAGGAGGTAAGCCCAAAGTTTGGGATTTATTTTTCTCTTTTTCCTCTTTCTCTTTCTCTCTTCCTTTCCAATTTGGGATCCTTGGTGGACAGTACCTAAGCATGGAGGCAACAGCATGTTTCTGGCCAGGGCCACTCTCCGTGTTTCAGGTAACTTAAACCTTCTTTCCTTATGCTGAATTCTTTCCTTCCCTACTCAACTGGCTAAGGACAAGTCAGAGGGCTTGGACATGTTGTAGATGGTCTGTGTGAGTTATGGGGGTGGATTCATAAGAGGGGATTTATATACAATTTAATCTTGCCTAAATGTAGAGAATTAAAGAATTATTTTAAGTGGGATAGGAAAAAAATCCAAAGGTTGAACTACAAATTAATTATAGAAGTAGGCCGGGCGCGGTGGCTCAAGCCTGTAATCCCAGCACTTTGGGAGGCCGAGACGGGTGGATCACGAGGTCAGGAGATCGAGACCATCCTGGCTAACACGGTGAAACCCCGTCTCTACTAAAAAAAATACAAAAAGAACTAGCCGGGCGAGGTGGCGGGTGCCTGTAGTCCCAGCTACTCGGGAGGCTGAGGCAGGAGAATGGCGTAAACCCGGGAGGCGGAGCTTGTAGTAAGCTGAGATCCGGCCACTGCACCCCAGCCTGGGTGACAGAGTGAGACTCCGTCTCAAAAAAAAAAAAAAAAAAAAAAGTCAAGGCCTTCATCCAAGGACAAGAGGGAAAGCTCATGTTGGGCCATCAGTAGTAGAGAGAACCATTCCAAAGTGGTGCTAGCACCCATGTGAGTTTAGTGATGTCTGACAGACTAAGATGGGGCCCTTAAGGGGTACGCCCCCTGGGAACCCCAGTCAGGGGCCAGAATTTTTCAGTGGGATGCTCCAGCTAAAATTTGGGTTACCTAATGAGCCCTTGACTTTTCAAAGTTCTCTTCTCTTTTCCAGACCACTTTGGGCAATTCTCCATTGATTCCACTTGATTCCCCACTTGGCTGCATTCTCTAGCATTGAAATCAATTTGACCCTGACAATCTAAAGAGAAAACATATAATTTTTGTTTCTGCAATACTCTTTGGTCCCATTATGAGCTGCCCAGCCTAGAACAATGGGTGGTCAATAGTAACCTTAATTATGACACCATCCTGCAATTAGACCTATTTTTTAAAAGGCAGGGCAAATGGTCAGAAATCCCATATGTACAGGACTTCATGGCCCTATACCAAAACCTAATAATTCCCCCAAAGGAAAGTCCAAAGGCAGAACTAGATATTGTAGATGACCCCCTTTTACAAGGGCCAACTATCTCAGAGTGGACAGCAACTGCCCCCATATAGCCCCTTGCCAAGTGTTCCTGAGGCTAAAACCCAAACACTGGGGACCCTACTGGGTTCCCCTCAAACTCAGAGGGGAACAGCACATTCAACTCTCCCTCCAGCCCTGCTACCCCTTAGGAAGTAGCAGGAGCTGAGGGGCCAGTCCTAGTGCAGGTCCCCTTCTCTATAACTAATATACAATAATGTAAGGGAAAGCGAGGAAGCTATTCTGAGAATTCCAGGAAATTTGTAGATGGGCTCCAGACTTTGACCTTAGCCTTTGATCTCTCATGGAAGGATATTCAATTCATTCTAGCAAGCTGTTACATCCCCTTTGAAAAGGAATGCATCCTTGAGGCTGCCCTCCAGGAAGCAAATGATTTATTTGCCCGAAACTCTCAGGGCAATCACCCAGGACCAGACACAGTCCCTACTACTGATCCTAACTGGGACTATAACACACCCACGGGAGTGAACAACTGGGCTAAATTTCTTTAGGCTCTTCTTGGAGGAATGAGAAAGGGAATAACTAAAGCAGTAAATTATGATAAAGTAAGGGAGGTTACACAGGGAAAGGAGGAAAATTCAGCCATGTTTCATGGCAGGCTGGAGGAAACTTTTAACAAATATACTAATCTGGACCCTTCCTCTCCCAAAGGCAAAATATGAATGGCACAACATTTCATTAGCCAATCTGCCCCAGCTATTAGACATAAGCTCCAAAAACTACAGATGGGGCCACAAACTAGTCAAAATCAGCTTCTTGATATCACCTTTATGGTGTATAACAGTCGTGACCTGGAGGAAGGAAAAAGGGAGCAAAATAAAACGGCAAGCAGGCCAGGCGCATTGGATCACGCCTGTAACCCCAGCACTTTGGGATTCCGAGGAGGGCGGATCACCTGAGGTTGGGAGTTTGAGACCAGCCTGACCAACATGGAGTAACCCTGTTTCTGAAAATACAAAATTAGCTGAGCCTGGTGGCACACGCCTGTAATCCCAGCCACTCAGGAGGCTGAAGCAGGAGAATTGCTTGAACCCGGGAGGCAGAGGTTGTGGTGAGCCAAGATTGTGCCATTGTACTCCAGCCTGGGCAAGAAAAGTGAAAACTGTTTCAAAAAAAAAGAAAAAAAAAAAGAAAAAAAAAAAAAAGAAAGAAAAATAGCAAGCCAAAATTATGGCAGCCATCATTGGCAATGCCCTGAATGCCCAAAGAGTGTCCAAAGGAAACCAGAAGGGCCATAAGGATAATGTCAGCAAGGGTTCTTGCTTCAAATGCAAGAAAGCTAGACACTGGGCAAAGGATTGTACTAAGCATATGCCAGGCCCTTGCCAAAACTGTGAGGGTACTGGTTATGACCCCTGGCACTGGAGGATTGACTGCCCCAGCTCCCACTGAGGGGCTCAGTCAGTCAAAACTCTAGCATTGCAAAAGGAGGAATTAGATGAAGACTGAAGGGGCCTGGGGTCTTCCTCACTGCCCCTGTCCAGGAACATTATAATTGCTACTGAGGAGCCCTAGGTAACTCTGGCCGTGATGGGCCCCCAAATTCAGTTTCTTTTTGATACAGGAGCAAATTAGTCTGTCCTTACTGCTTGTGCAGGAAGACTTTCCTCCTAGTTCATGAGTGTTATGGAAATGGAAGGAAAGCCACAAAGAAGATTCTTCACTCCTCCGTTGATCTGTCAATTTGAGAAACAAATCTTCCAACAGGAATTTCTAGTAGTCCAAGCTGCCCAGTCCTCCTGTTGGGAAGAGATATTGTGGTTGAAATAGGGGCACTACTACAACTGAAGCATCAGTCAGTGAAATTGCTAATAGTCAAAAATACAGTGTGCCAGACCACATTAATAAACAGGTTAACCTGCTAACATGGTATACTGGGAAACCAGGGAAGGCTAAAACAAGAGTGCCAGTCAAAACACAGCTTAAAGACCCCAGCTATTTTCCCAATCAAAAATAATACCAAGCCAGGGCCGGGTGCAATGGCTCATGCCTGTAATCTTAGCACTTGGGAGGAAGAGGTGGGTGGATCACAAGATCAAGAGATGGAGACCTTCCTGGCCAACATGGTGAAACCCCATCTCTACTAAAAATACAAAACTTAGCTGGGCGTGGTGGTGCACACCTGTAGTCCCAGATACTTGAGAGGCTGAGGCAGGAGAATCACTTGAGCCCAGGAGGCGGAGGTTGCAGTGAGCCGAGATCACACCACTGCACTCCAGCCTGGTGACAGAGTGAGACTCTGTCTCAAAACAACAACTACAGATCAAAAAACAAACAAACAAAAAAACCAGCCAGGCATGGTGTCTCACGCCTGTAATCCCAGCACTTTGGGAGGCCAAGGTAAGTGGATCACCTGAGGTCAGGAGTTCGAGACCAGCCTGGCCAACATGGTGAAACCCTGTCTCTACTACAAATACAAAAATTAGCTGTGGCACATGCCTGTAATCCCAGCTACTCAGGAGGCTGAGGCACGAGAATCACTTGAACCCAGGAGGCGGAGATTGCAGTGGGCCAAGACTGCATGCCACTGCACTCCAGCTTGGGCAACATAGTGAGACTCTGTCTCAAAAACAAAAATGAAAATAAGAAACCAATTAAGCTGGAAGCAAGAAAAGGCTTCATAGTTAAAATAGTTGAGATATCCAGAGCTGAGATATTACTTACCCATGGGCTCTAAAAACCCTTCAATTCTCCCTGAAAATCCTCATCTGACCTGTTCTAAAGGCTTTGAGGGAATACCAGCTAGTACAGGATCTCAGAGTAATTAATGAGGCCATTATCCCTGGCCACCATTGGTGGTGGATCCATATATGCCATCTTGGCTCAGGTGCCAGGGGATGCAAAATAGTTCTCAGTCCTAAACCTAAAAGATGTTTTCTTCTCCATTCCTCTGGCCCCAGAGTCCCAATACCTTTTTGCTTTTGAATGGGAAAATCCTAGTACCAGAAAAAAATTAAATACACTTGGATAGTGCTCCCTCAGGGCTTCTGGGATAGCCCCCATTTCTTTGCCTTAGAGAGGGATCTGAGGGGTCTGCAATTGGGGAAAGGGAGTTTAGTATGTGGATGACCTTCTTGTGTGTGGCCAACCTGGGTGGCTTCTGACCAAAATACTATACAAACTTTGAATTTCCTGGAAGATGGGATACAAAGATGGCTCAGATTACCCTCCATTGGGTCCAATATTTTGGATATGTGTTAACACCTGGAGCCTGGCAAATATCCCCAGTATGAGCACAAACCATATGTGGTTTGAGCGCCGCCCCCCACCAACACCAAGCAGCAGCTTCATTCTTTTTGGGGAATGGCTGGGTTTTGCAGAATATGGGTACCAAATTTGGGCTCATACAAAGCCCCTATATGAAGCAACAAGTGGGCCTGAAAATGAGCTAATGGAATGGGCCCCAGAAATGAGAGAAACTTTTGCCAAGCTAAAACAGGCCCTTACCCAGGCTGTCACTCTTGGCATCCCAGACCTAATTAAGCCCTTCTCCTTGTATGTAGCGGAGAAGAGGGGCATAGCTGTGGGAGTACTAGCCCAGAAATTAGGATCAGAACCCAGACCAACTGCCTACTTTTCTTTTTTTTTTTCTTTTTTTTTTTTTTTTTTTGAGATGGAGTCTCGCACCGTTGCAGAGGCTGGTGTGCAGTGGAATAATCTCCGCTCCCTGCAACCTCCACTATCCAGGTTCAAGCGATTCTCCTGCCTCAGCCTCCTGAGTAGGTAGGATTACAGGTGCCCGCCACCTCGCCCGGCTAATTTTCTTGTATTTTTAGTAGAGACGGGGTTTCACTACATTGGCCAGGCTGGTCTTGAACTCCTGACCTTGTGACCTGCCCACTTCGGCCTCCTAAAGTGCTGGGATTACAGGCGTGAGCCACTGCTCCCGGCCCCAACCTCCTACTTTTCAAAGAAGTTGAATGGAGTGGCCTTACGATGACCAAGTTGCCTGCAGGAATAGCAGTCACTGCTATGTTAGTGGAGGAAGCCACTAAAATCAACCTGGGCCAACTGCTGAAAGTTCTAACCCCCAATCAGGTAAAGTCAGTCTTAGAGATAAAGGGACACAGCCAGGTGCAGTGGCTCACACCTGTAATCCCAGGACTTTGGGAGGTGGAGGTGGGTGGATCACCTGAGGTCAGGAGTTCGAGACCAGCCTGGACAACATGGTGAAACCCCATCTCTACTAAAAATACAAAAGTTAGCTAGGCATGGTGGTGGATGCCTGTAATTCCAGCCACTCAGGAGGCTGAGACAGGAGAATTGCTTGAACCGGGGGGTTGGAGGTTGCAGTGAACCAAGATTGCGCCACTGCACTCAAGCCTGGCAACAGAGCGAGACTTCGTCTTAAAAAAAAAAAAAGATCAGCTTCTTCCATATTCTGAGGGTGACTGGTTCATAGATGGCAGTAGTTTTGTGTCAAATGGGGGGCGCAGAGCTGGATATGCGGTAGTAAATCACAACACCATTATTGAAGCCCACCACTGCCCCCTGGCACATCAGCACAAAAGGCTGAAATAATTGCTCTTACTGGAGCATGAATGTTGGGACAAAGGAAAAAACTTAACATCTATACAGATTCTAAATATGCATTTCTTGTGGTTCATGCTCGTGCTACAATCTGGAAAGAAAGAGGACTACTACTAACGAGCAAACACTGCCTATAAAGCATAGGCTTGAAATTCTTCAGTTATTACCAACAATACACCTGCCAAAGGCCGTAGCTATAATCCATTATAGGGGGCATCAAAGGGACTTAATTCCTATGGCACAAAGGAGCAGAAAGGCTGATAGAGAAGCCAAAGCTGTAGCCCTCAGGGTGCAATCCCAACAGATCCTAGCACTTCTTCCTTTCTACGACTCCCCAGTAGAACCTGAATACACACTGCAGGAAGTAGAGTTAATAAAGGAGAGGGGGACAAAAACAAGGATCCTGGTGGTATATGGGATCAAAAGCATATCTGCCTCAAACAGTCCAATGGAGAATTGTAAAAACCCTGCTTGACTCCTTCCATGTGGTGAGAGATGCCACCCTGGCCATGGTTAACGGGCTCTTCGTTGGGCCTAACTTAGCAGGTCTGTCAAGTCTGCTCACTGGGTGCACTTAATAACCCAGGACACAAAATGCCACCCCTAATAGAACTAGTCCAGAGAAGAGGAACTTACCCAGGGGAAGACTAGCAATTAGACTTCACCCATATCCCAGCTTGTAGAGGATATAAGGTTTTTTTTTTTTTTTTTTTTTTTAAGATGGAGTCTTGCTTTGTTGCCAGGCTGAAGTGCAGTGGCATAATCTTAGCTCACTGCAATCTCCACTTCCCAGGTTCAAGCCATTCTCCTGCCTCAGCCTCCCGAGTAGCTGGGATTACAGGTGTGCGTCACCACACCCAGCTAATTTTTGTATTTTTTTTTTAGTAGAGATGGAGGTTTCACCATGTTGGCCAAGTTGGTCTCAATCTCATGACCTCAGGTGACCTGCCTGCCTTGGCCTCCCAAAGTGTTGGGATTACAGGCATGAGTCACTGTGCCTGGCTAATTTTATATTTTTTAGTAGAGACAGGGTTTCTCCATGTTGGTCATGCTGGTCTCAAACTCCTGACCTCAGGTGATCTGCCCCCCTTGGCCTCACAAAGTGCTGAGATTACAGGCGTGAGCCACCTCACCCAGCCTAAAGTTTCTCTTAAAAGAAATAATCCCTAAGTTTGGGTTACCTTAGAGTCTCCAAAGTGATAATGGCCTGACCTTTATCTCCCAAATAACTCACAGTGTTGCTAAGGCTGTCGAAATCTGTATTAGTCGAGGTTCTCTAGAGGGACAGTACTAATAGGAGAGATGTATATATAAAGGGAAGTTTATTAAGGAGTATTGACTCACACAATCACAAGGTGAGGTCCCACAATAGGCCGTCTGCAAGTTGAGAAGCAAGGCAGCCAGTCTGAGTCCCAAAGGTGAAGAACTTGGAGTCTGATGTTCAAGGGCAGGAAGCATCCAGCATGGTAGAAAGATATAGGCTGGGAGACCAAGCCAGTTTAATCCCTCCACATTCTTCTCCCTGCTTTTATTCTGGCTGCACTGGCAGCTGATTAGATTGTGCCTACCCAGATCGAGGGTGGGTCTGCCTTTCCCAGTTCATTGACTGGAATGTTAATCTCCTTTGGCAACATCATCACAGATACACCAAGGAACAATACTTTGCATCCTTCAGTCAAGTTGACACTCAATATTAGCCATCATAGAATCAAATACTATTGATATTCAGCATGAAGGCCTCAATCCTCCAGGAAAGTAGAAAGGGCTAACCAAACTCTAAAATGAGTGTTAGCTAAGCTGTGTCAGGAAACATTAGAAACTTTGGTCAGTCTACTGCCCATAGCCCTCTGAAGGATCTGTAATACCCCTAGAGCAGAAATTAATATAAGCTCATACCAAATGTTATATGGAAGGCCATTCTTAACTAATGATCTAATTACTGATTCAGAAACAGTCGGTTTAGTAAAATACCTAGCTAACCCAAGTCAGTTTCAGTGGGCTTTACAAAAGTTTGGAACTCAAAGGCTCCCCATACTGGGAACTAACCAGTAACCCAAAATCAAGCCAGGAGATCAGGTACTCGTTAAAACATGCAAGGAGGGATCACCTGCTCAACAATTGCAACCCAAATGGCACGGACCATTTTCAGTGGTAATGGCCACACCTTCTGTGGTCAAAGGACTGGGATTAGATCATTCAATACATCTTTCAAGGATCAAGTCTACGATACCTGAAGCCCCAGACCTGGAACCTGAAGTTCCCATTAGCCACTACACTGTGAACTATGGAAGCCCTGAAGTACCTGTTTAGAAGGCAGCCAAAAGAGAAGCAGCAGCCTACCAATTTTCCTTGGTGTTTTTTGTTGCATAGTTACTATAGGCTGGATAACAATAGCCATGTTTTATATTTTTTGCAGATTAATTTCCATCTTTCAAACGGTTGGAATCACTTCCTTTGTAGTAATTAAACAGAATTTTTATTTTTTATTTTTTGGGAAAGAGTCTTACTTTGTCACCAGGCTGGAGTGCGGTGACGTGATCTCCACTCACTGCAACCTCCGCCTCTCGGCTTCAAGTGATTCCCCTGCCTCAACCTCCTGAGTAGCTGGGACTACAGGCATGCACCACCACGCCCAGCTAATTTTTGTATTTTTAGTAGAGATGGTGTTTCACCATGTTGGCCAGGATGGTCTCGATCTCTTGACCTTGTGATCTGCCCGCCTCAGCCTCCCAAAGTGGTGGGATTACAGGCATGAGCCACTGCACCCGGCCTAAACAGAATGTTTTAATTCATTCCTATAACAAATATCCCTGACAGCATAGGTATTCACCTCTGAAATTCCCATTAAATCTTTTAACCAAATTCATTTCCTCTTGTCTAGAGACCATCAATCTTCAGATGATCATGCAACAGGGTTTCCAGCCAGTTCCAAATGAAGACAGCACCCCGGCCATCAAGAAACTACTCTGTTGGCCGGGTGCAGTGGCTCACGCCTGTAATCCCAGCACTTTGGGAGGCTGAGGTAGGTGGATCACGAGGTTAGGAGTTCGAGCCCATCCTGGCCAACGTGGTGAAACCCCGTCTCTACTAAAAATACAAAAATTGACTGAGTGTGGTGGCTCACGCCTATAATCCCAGCACTTTGTGAGGCAGAGGTGGGCAGATCACCTGAGGTAAGGAGTTCGAGACCAGCTTGGCCAACATGGTGAACCCCATCTCTACTAAAAATACAAAAATTGGCTGGATGTGGTGGCAGGTGCCTGTAATCCCAGCCGCTCAGAGGCTGAGGCAGGAGAATCACATGAACCCGGCAGGGTGACAAGAGCGAAACTCCATCTTAAAAAAGAAAAAAAAAAAACTGTCTGTGGGTGGGCACTATGTGAGAATCAAACAAGGAAACTATCAAGCTGCACACACTGTCACAACCCACTGAGATTTGTTCAGATCCAGCCATCCCTCAGGCCAAATCTGCACAAGTGTTTGATAGTTTTTATTTGAACAAATTTCTATTTAGTGTGATATATAATTCATTCAAAATTACATCTTCTGAAGCAAAAAAAAAATTTTAAATTTAAGAGTCAGGATCTTGCTCTGTTGCCCAGGCTGGAGTGCAGTGGTGCAATCATAGCTCCCCTGCAACCTCAAACTCCCGGGCTCAAGTGATCCCTCACCTCAGCATCCCAAGTAGCTAGGACTACCGGCACCATACTTGTTGTTTTCTGAACTATTGTGGGAGAGCCTAAAAGTCACCTCTACTCCTCTTAGTTCTTAAGAGGACTTTCAGCTGGGTCCAGAAATCAAATTGACACAAGACATCAAAAAGAGAAGAGCATACATGTTTTATTAATTTTTGCATGTACATGGGGACCCTCACAAGAGAGTGAAGACTTAAATGACAAAAGTAGGAAGATTTTTTGCTTTTCAGATAAAGTGATAAATTTGTGAAGAAATGACAAGACAAAGGTATCTGGGCTGGAGCAGTAAATTCCAGGACAGTCACTAGGAGATTTATGGAGAGGTGTAAAGCTAGTGGAAGACAAGGGTTAGTGTAGTAAGTTTATTTATAACAGGCCTGTTGTAGCATCAGTTCCCAGTCTCTAGAGATAGGGGTTATTTTCTCACCCCGGACAAAGAAGCATCCTCTTCAAAGGAATTTTTATGGATTGTAACAGGTAGGAAAGGACAGGTCAGCTACCTCTTTCTTTCCTTTTTTTTTTTTTTTTTTTTTTAGTCAGGGTCTTGCTCTATCTCCCAGGTTGGAGTGCGGCAGCATGGCATGGCCTTGACTCAGTGGAACCTCTGTCTCCCTGCCTCCTGGGTTCAAGCAATCCTCCCACCTCAGCCTCCCGAGTAGCTGGGACCACAGGGCATGCTGCCACACCCAGCTAATTTTTGTATTTTTTGTAGAGATGGAGTTTCACTGTGTTGCCCAGGCTGGTCTCGAACTCCTGAGCTCAAAAAGATCCACCCACCTTGGCCTCCCAAAGTGCTATGAATAGAGGCATGAGCCACAGCACCTGGCCCTTTCTTTCCTTTCTTCTTGACAGTGTCTCACTATTTTGCCAAGGCTGGAGTGCAGTGGCACGATCATGGCGCACTGCAACCTCAAACTCCTGGGCTCAAGTGATCCTTCCACCTCAACCTTCCGAGTAGCTGTGGCACAGGCAGAAATGCAACTACAGTTTCTCAAGTGTCTTCAGCTTGAAACTAATTCAGCAGATTTTGGAGTGGCACATCCTTCACTCCTTCACTATGAATTCATCTCACAGAAATGAGAAGGTAACTGACTTTGCTGTTAGAAGTCCTCGAATTTCAAAATAAAAGTCCTGGGCTTAAAAAGTCTGAATGTTATGCTGTGTGTTTTTTGCCTCCAAGTTTTTAGTTTCAGACTAAAGTAGCTAGGGTTATAAGTAATATAAGAAGTGTGATGGCTTTGTACTCTGTCGACTTAGCTAAATTCAAACTAAGCGTCACAGCTTCCTTCCCTGAATGATTCTAAATTACAGTTGATCACAGGAGAAACATGAACAAGTTTTAGAAGCCACAAGTGAAGCATCTGCCATTTTCTTTGTGCTGAAAGTAAGGATATAGTGACAGGCGTTATTGCAGTGAGGCGTTATTGTTGCTGATTCCCTAACTGGCCTTGATGGGGTGGGGCAGGGTGGCATTATGATATATATTGGTTTTCATCCATGGTCCCTGCCTTGGTACAGTCTTTTTATAATGTGGGGTGTGTCAGACCCCAGAGGCAGGCCTCTGAGCTTCTCCTGCCCTCCTTTCACCTGCCCCAAGGCAGGACACTGTTTCCCTCCTTTCTGATTGTGGGTCTTAAGACCCTTGTACACCCTGGGGGAAGGAATGCTGACATCATGAAGCTCCATAAAAACCCAAGAGGGACTGGGCGCAGCGGCTCATGCCTGTAATCCCAGCACTTTGGGAGGCTGAGGCAGTCGGATCATTTGAGGTCAGGAGTTAGAGACCCTGGTCAACATGATAAGACCCTGTCTCTACTAAAAATACAAAAACTAGCCAGATGTCATGGTGCTTGCCTGTAATCCCAGCTACTCGGGAGGCTGAGGCAGGAGAATCACTTGAACCCTGGAGACGAAGGCTGCAGCAAGCCGAGATAATGCCACTGCACTCCAGCCTGGGCGACAGAGTGAGACTCCATCTCATAAAAACAAAACAAAACAAACAAGCGAACAAAAAATCCAAGAGGACTGGGTTTGGGGAGCTTCCGTATAGCAAACACGAGGACGTTCCTGGAGGGTGGTACACCTAGGGAGGGCGTGGAAGCTTCCCCCAAACCTCACCCTACACATCTCTTCATCTATATCCTTTGCAATATCCTCTATAATAAACAGGTAAACATCAGTAAGTGTTTCCCTGAGTTCTGTGAGCCACTGCAGCAAATTAATTGAACCCAAAGAGGGGGTCATGGGAACCTCAACTTGAAGCCAGTCAGAAGTTCCAGAGGCGCAGACTTGTATTGTGACTGGTGTGTGTGTGGAGGCAGTCTGGGGTACTGAGCCCTCAACCTGTAGCATCTGACACTCTCTCCGGGTAGATAGCATCAGAATTAGAGGGCGCCCACATGATCTTCACAGCTTGGTATGTGGGGAAAAACATCCACACACACATGGCCACAGAAGTCTCCTGTGTTGATTGTTACGGTGTGAAAGTAGAGGAAAAACACGGTTAGGGAGAGTTTTCCCTACACAGTAGTATCCATGGCTCCTTAAGCTCCTACCCTATCTCCTCCTTCAGCTTTTTTTAGTCCTGGGACAGGTGCTTGGGTGGTTCTGTGGCAAAGGGCAACAGCTTCTCCTGCAGGTTGCCCAATGTCATTGCTTGTCCTTGTGATTTCTAGTCTATCCGTATGGATTCCAGGTCTTGCTCTTCCCTTCTTTACATCCAGCCTTCCTGACTGCCAGCCTGGGTGACTTCAGACCTTATACAACCCACAGCCCAAGGCGACAGCCTTGTGTAGACTTCTCCAGCAGCTCCCACAACTGTCTATACTCTAATCCCTATGATAAATCCTCTCTATAATCTCTATCATAAACCGTACTCTGTTACTCATAGTGTTTATGTTTCTCTGGTCAGACTCTGACTGATAGTAGGAGTCCATATACTTATGAAATAAACATCTAGCCGGGTGCGGTGGCTCACACCTGTAATCCCAGCACTTTGGGAGGCCGAGGTGGGCGGATCATGAGGTCAGGAGATCGAGACCATCCTGGCTAACATGGTGAAACCCCGTCTCTACTAAAATTACAGAAAATTAGCTGGGCGTGGTGGCGTGCGCCTGTAGTCCCAGCTACTCAGGAGGCTGAGGCAGGAGAATGGCGTGAACCCGGGAGGCGGAGCTTGCAATGAGCCGAGATTGCACCACTGCACTCCAGCCTGGGCGACAAAGTGAGACTCTGTCTCAAAAAATAAATAAATAAATAAATAAATAAATAAATAAATAAATAAATAAAAAATCTGAAGAGGAATACAAACTTTTGTGCCATATGCCAGACATTTTGCCTTATCTCACTTGATCTTCACCAGAAGACTGTTGTACAGGTGAAGACATTGAGCTCAAAGAAATGAATACATTTTCCCAAGGGCACATTGCTAGACTATGGAAAGCTGTGTAGTCAAGAGAATTTCTACTTATAAACTCTGCCATCTTGTAACGACCCAATGGGTTCACCCTGCTCGCTGCCTAGGCAGACAGGGTCTCACTCTGTTGCCCAGGCTGGAGTGCAGTGGCATGATCTTGACTCATTGCAACCTCCATCTCCCAGGTTCAAGCGATCCTGTCATGTAAGCCCCCCAAGTAGCTGGGACCACAGGTGCACACCACCATGCCCTGCTAATTTTTGTATTTTTAGTAGAGACGGGGTTTCGCCATGTTGCCCAGGCTCCTAAGCTAAAGTGATCCACCTGCGTCGGCCTCCCAGGGTGCTGGGATTACAGGCATGAGCCATGGCACCCAGCCTGAGAAACAATTATTCATGAAGACCTGGCTGTGTGGGAGATCAGAGTTTTATTATTACTCAAATCAGTCTCCCCAGGCATTTGAGTATTTGGTGATCAGAGTTTTTTTTTTTTTAGATGGCGTCTCACTCTGTTTCCCAGGCAGAAGTGCAGTGGCATGATCTCGGCTTACCGCAACTTCCACCTCCCAGGTTCAAGCAATTCTTCTGACTTAGCCTCCCGTGTAGCTGGGACTACAGGTGTGCTCCACCACGCATGGCTAATTTTTGTATTTTTAGTAGAGATCGAGTTTTACCATATTGGCCAGGCTGGTCTCGAATTCCTAACCTCATGGTGATCAGAGATTTTAAGAATAAATTGGTGGGTGGGGAAGCCAGTGAGCTGGGAGTGCTGATTGGTTGGGTCAGAGATGAAATTACAGGGAGTCAAAGCTGTCCTTTTGCTTGAGTCAGGTCCTGGGTTGGGGGCCACAAGATTAGATGAGCCAGTTGATCGACCTGGGTAGTGCCAGCTGATCCATCAAGCGTAGGGTCTGCAAAATATCTCAAGCACTAATCTTAGATTTTACAATAGTGATATTATCCCCAGGAGAAATTTGAGGACAGTCAGAATCTTGTAGCCTCCAGCTGCATAACTCCTAAACCATAATTTCTAACCTTGTGGCTAATTTTTTAGTCCTGCAAAGACAGTCTATCACCAGGCAGGAAGGGAGTTTGTTCTGGGAAAGTTAAACTATAAACTGAGTTCCTCCCTGAGTTAGTTCTACCTATACCCAGGGGTCAACTTGGACAGCTTGAAGCAAGATGGAGTTGGTTAGGTCAGATAGGTTTTTTTTGTTTTTTTTGTTTTTGAGATGGAGCCTTGCTCTGTCGCCCAGGCTGGAGTGCAGTGGCGTGATCTCGACTCACTGCAAGCTCTGCCTCCCAGGTTCACGCCATTCTCCTGCCTCAGCCTCCCGAGTAGCTGGGACTACAGGTGCACGCCACCACACCCAGCTAATTTTTTCTATATTTAGTAGAGACAAGGTTTCACCATGTTAGCCAGGATGGTCTCAATCTCCTGACCTCGTGATCCACCCACCTCGTCCTCCCAAAGTGCTGGGATTACAGGTGTGAGCCACCGCGCCCAGCCAGATCTCTTTTACTGTCATAATTTTCTCAGTTATAATTTTGCAATGGCAGTTTCCATCTTGTCTCTCCAAAGAGCATAGTCTTTACCTGGTGCCTTCAGAATGAGGAATTTTTACCCCATAGGTGTTTTTACTTTATTCATCTTTGTTTGAAGGGGATCTGAATATGCCACCCCAAAATATGACACATTGTCATAGGAAATTTTTGAGCTGAAGGTAATTGAGAATCAGGAGATGCAGGTGGCTGGGAGTGGTGGCTCATGTTTGTAATCCAAGCACTTTGGGAGGCCAACGCAGGAGGATCACTTGAGCCCAGGAGCTCGAGACCAACCTGGGCAGCATAGCGAGACCTCATCTCTGTGGCAGGCCAATTCTCTCTGACAGTCACACAGACAGGGCTCCATAGCACTCCAGTTACATAGACGAACTTCCACAGCCCTTGCCTTAACATTGGGCTAACAATTAAGTCTAGGGAAAATCAGTGCCCGGATGTCAGAACCAGAAATGAAACATACGTTCAGTAAGTGCCTTGCACAGGCTTCTCCTAAAACCTGGAGCATGTCAAGATAATGGGGACAGCCTTACATTCCTTGTACCAGGATCTGTCTCGGGTCAACATCTGGGGCGAGTCAAGGTAACACAGACAGTCCTTGAATAGATTTATTTTAAGGGGGAGGGTCTGGAGCAACTCTTAGGACCAAACCGTAGGTAAGATAAAGTAGAAGTAATCACTCTGGTGCCAGGATCCTCCTTAAGTAAATTTAGGAGACATTTCTTAATCACCCTGGTATCAGGACCCTCATGGATTAGGTAGATTTAGAGGGCATTTTTGGCCTCTGACCTAGCTGAAACAAAATTAATTACTTATAAACAGGCAAATGTGATATTGCACGTAGGCATGTAGTCCAAACACATATAAGCATGGGTAATATTGTAATATCTTGAGTTGGTCTGGCGAATAATCTCCGACCTTCTCCCTGTATCCAGTTACAGAAATAAACTCCCTTCTTTCCTAGTCCATCTGCATCTCATTATTTGGCTGTGAGAACATAGAGCCAGGCCTGGTTCGGTTCGGGAACATCTCCACCAAAAAAATTTTTTTTAATTAGCCGAGTGTGGTGGTGCTCGCCTGTGGTCCCAGCTACTCAGGAGACTAAGGCAGGAGGATCACTTGAACCCTGGAGGTCAAAGCTGCCGTGAGCCATGATCATGTCACTGCACTCCAGCCTGGGTGACACAGCCTAAAAGCAGGGCATAAATTTCCCATTGAGGAAGGTGCCTCCCTAACCACCTAGTACCAGGGAGAGAAGAGTGATTTTTACCAAAGATGGGAATTAACACCAAGATGAATTTGCATAAACAGATCTTTCTAAAATAGCCCTTATCATCCATTAATTTCCCCATATGTTTCCTCCTCAGTGCCCCACAATTTGTTCCTTGAAGCCCAAACCCTCTTTCCTTTGTTAAAAAGGTACATAAAACCACAAGTCTAACTACTTCTTTCCTGAGAACTCTTTTGCATGCAAATATTAATAAAAATGGTGTGCTTTTTCTCCTGTTACTATGTCTTTTATTAGTTTAATTTGCAGGCCCACAGTTACAAAACATAACAGGGTTGAGGAAAATTTTTCCTCTCTGACATGTTTCAGTTAAAAAGGAACCAGCCTGACCAACATGGTGAAACCCCATCTCTACTAAAAATATAGAAATTAGCCTGGTGTGGTGGTGCACGCCTGTAATCCCAGCTACTCAGGAGGCTGAGGCAAGAGAATTGCCTGACCCTGGGAGGCAGAGGTTGCAGTGAGCCTAGATCCTGCCACTGCACTCCAGCCTGGGCAACAAGAGTGAAACTCCGTCTCAAAACAAAACAAAACAAAACAAAACAAAACAAAGCAAACCAGCTGAAGAAGTTCCTTTGATTAACAGCACAGCATGGAAATGTTAGATACTCTTAGCCAAACCTTGAAAGATACTCTCTTATTTAATCACAGTTTTAAATGTTAGCTTGCTTACCTTAAAAAAAAAAAAAAAAAAAAAAAAAAAGCCAGAAGTCAGATATTCATGATGTGAGATAAAGTTCTTAAGTGTGGAGGGAACAAAAACTACAACTTTTTGTAAAAGTCACAAAAGGCCAACCTATTGTATCGCATATCCTCAAAGAAGAGTCAGGGCATGCTGAAACATGCTGTGTTTTGTTTTTACTAACATTTTCCTTATTACAAAAATAATACATTCTCATTAGATAATAATAAGAATACTTAAAAAAATAAAATATTATCAATATCATTAATGCATTGGTGTTTTTCCTCCTATAACTTTTCTGTGCATAGTTTTCCCTTTAATTACATGTTATAATGTAATCCTTATAAACATAATTTTAATTATTGAATATTTTTCCAAGGAAAAGAAGTATATAGTTTACTAAACCATTTCTCTAGTCATGAACAAAGAGTTCATGGAGACATTTATTGTGTGTGTGTTTTTACATTGACATTTTAAAAATAAGAACTTCTGAAAAATACAAAAGTCCAAAAAGTTGCAAAAATTCAATTTCCTACTTTCCTCCCCAGAAATAACCACTGTGTAATTTTATTTTGTGCATATCTTTCCAGAACTTTGTCTTTGAACATACAATCATATTGAAAGGCAAAATCCTTACACAAATTGGCTAAATTCGTTATAAGACTGCTCAACTTTCTCAGGGCAAGAAAGACCAGGAACATTTGGGATTAATGTCTCTATCCGGAGGCAAGCATCCTAACAATTTATCAATGTTTACAGATTAATTTATAATCTTATAGGGCAGTAGTGCAGTAGTTTTTCTGTACCTTTGTCAGATGTTGATTCTTGTCGGCTCCCCATATCTGTGGGTTTTATATTTAAGGATTCAACCAACTGCAGATCAAAATATTTTTAAAAAAGTAGTTGGGGGCGGTGGCTCATGCCAGTGATCCTAGCACTTTGGGAGAACAAGATGGGGGAGGATCATTTGAGCCCAGGAGATTGAGACCAGCCTGAGTGACATGGGGAGACTCCATGTCCACAGAAAATAAAAAAATTAGCCAGGCACTGTGTTGTGTGCCTGTGGCACATAGCTACTTAGGAGGCTGAGGTGAGACTGTCGCTTGAGCTTGAACAGTCAAGGCTGCAGTGAGCCGGGATCGTGCCACCGCACTCCAGCCTGGGTGACAGAGCAATACCCTGTCTCAAAAAATAAAAACCAGGCTGGGCACGGTGGCTCAAGCCTGTGATCCCAGCACTTTGGGAGGCAGGCAGATCACCTGAGGTCAGAAGTTCGAGACCAGCCTCACCAATATGGGGAAACCCTGTCTCTACTGAAAATACAAAAAAATTGGCCGGGCACAGTGGCTCACGCCTGTAATCCCGGTACTTTGGGAGGCCGAGGTGGGTGGATCATGAGGTCAGGAGTTCGAGACCAGCCTGACCAATATGGTGAAACCCCGTCTCTACTGAAAATACAAAATTAGCCAGGCATGGTGGCAGGAGCCTGTAATCCCAGCTACTTTGAAGGCTGAGGCAGGAGAATTGCTTGAACCCGGGAGGCAGAGGTTGCAAGGAGCCGAGATTGTGCCATTGTACTCCAGCCTGGGCAATAAGGGCAAAACTCTGTCTCAAAAAACAAACAAACAAAAACAAACAAACAAACAAACCAAAACTTAGCCAGGCATGGTACTGGGCACCTGTAATCCCAGCTACTCGGGAGGCTGAGGCAGGAGAATTGCTTAAACCCAGGAGGCAGAAGTTGCAGTGAGCTGAGATCATGCCACTGCACTCCAGCCTGGGTGACAGAGCAAGACTCCGTCACAAAAAAAAAAGAAAAAAAAAAGACGAAAAAAGAATGTATTATAGTGCACATGTACATGGGTTTCTTTTCTTTTTTTTGAGATGGAGTCTTGCTCTGTCGCCCAGGCTGGAGTGCAGTGACGTGATTTCAGCTCACTGCAACCCCTGCCTCCCAGGTTCAAGCCGTTCTCCTCCCTCAGCCTCCTGAGTAGCTGGGACTATAGGCACATGCCACCACTCCCAGCCTATTTTTGTATTTTTAGTAGAGACAGGGTTTCACCACATTGGCCAGGATGGTCTCGATCTCTTGACCTCGCCCAGCCAGCACGTGGGTTTCTTTATGGCATATTCCTATGAGCGGAATATAAGCCATTGTGTATGTTCAGTGTCAAAGTGTTTTGCAAAGAAGTTGTACCTTTTTACATTCCCAGTAACAGAACATGAAGGTCCCTGTTGCTCACTTTCTTACTCATAAACCATGTTGCTCATGTGGTTTTATCAGCCTTTTAAATTCAGTCATTCTGGGCTGGGCACATGGCTCACGCCTGTAATCTCAGCACTTTGGGAGGCTGAGGTGGGTAGATCATGAGGTCAGGAGATCGAGACCATCCTGGCCAACATGGTAAAACCCCGTCTCTACTAAAATACAAAAAATTAGCCAGGTGTGGTGGCTTGCGCCTGTAATCCCAGCTAATCAGGAGGCTGAGGTAGGGGAATCACTTGCACCCAGGAGGTGGAAGTTGCAGTGAACCGAGATCGCGCCACTGTACTCCAGCCTGGGCGACAGAGTAAGACTCTGTCTCAAAAAATAAATAAAATAAAAATAGCCAGGTGCGGTAGCTCACACCCATAATCCCAGGACTTTGGGAGGCTGAGACGGGCGGATCACAAGGTCGGGAGATCGAGACCATTCTGGCTAACACAGTGAAACCCCATCTCTGCTAAAAATACAAAAAATTAGCTGGGCGTGGTGGCAAGCACTTGTAGTACCAGCTACTCAGGAGGCTGAGGCGGAGAATGGTGTGAACCCAGGAGGCGGAGCTTGCAGTGAGCTGAGATAGCACCGATACAGCGAGACTCTGTCTCAAAAAAATTAAAAATAAATAAATAAATAAATAAATAAAATAAGCTCAGTCATTCTGGTGGATAACACAGATAACTTTGTGGCTTTCCTCATCACTATGGGGGATAACAGCTTTAACTGTGTATTTGCTATTTGAAATTCCTGTTTTATGTAATGCCTGCTTAAGAATTTAGCATGCTTGGGAAGTGGATGTACATCTTTTCCTTGTTTTCATTATGGATTTACAACTTTGCAAAATGTTTACATCTTTGAATCACCTAGAATTAACTGTGATGGAAAGTAAGCTGTAGGAGTTCAACTCTCGTTTTCCAGCTGGCTACTCAGTTGTCACAATACTATTTATTAAATAATTCATCCTAGATAAATATAGAATCAATTTTTATGCACATCCATTTTTTATATATTGGCAACTAATAAGAAGTAAAACCAACACTGCAGAGCAGCATACAAGAGAAAGTATTTGAATTGAGATCTTTTATAAATTGCAATTTGAGAGACACAAATCGAGCAAGCAGCTAAATCATGTTCCATCCAGACAAGTCTGGGCAGGGACTTATAAAGGTTCCTGGCAAGTTTGTAAAAGTGGAAAATTTTAGCAGAGTCTATGATTGACAATGCCTGATTGACAGCTTAGATGTCTCTTGGTGATGAACGACCTAATTTGGCATGGCTGTCTTCTCAGGAGATTTGTGATCAGGCCCAGTGTAAACAATTCACATAAAATTCAGCTGCTTCTTTAGGATGTTTGTGATTTCGTCCAATTTGAACATATCAAATTTCATCTGAGTATATGAGTGATGGGGGTCCAACTCCTTATGCACTCGTGGCTCCTTTTTAGAGACCTGTGACATAATCATCTCCATTTTGGATTTCTTTTCAGATTTCTCCCTTTTGATTTAAATCTTTCCTCAGAAACCACCGAGATCAATTATTTCACTAAGCCCTTTGGTGCTGGAATAGATTTGTCCCAGGAAGTCATGTCCCATGGAGGAGGGAGTCATGGTGATGATAGTGGATGATCTGTGTCAAATGGAATAGTTTAAATGTGAGCAACAAGGAGGAGTTGAGGATGTGGACCCCCATTGTGGTGCACATATGTGGATGGGGTAGGATTCATGATTGTAGGCCTAATCTGTCAGTTCCATGTGTTGAGCCACCATAATTTTAGTTTCATTGACAGCAACAGTGTGGCATCAAGCTGACAGAGGAGAAAAGAAAGAACCAGCTAGGAAGGCAGTTACAGCAGGTGCTCAGCAGAATTCTTTCAAACAAAGGAACGACCTAAAAACTCAGGCTGCAGATACAGACGAGGGAACTACCACAGGCGGCTTGCCTAGAATATGCCCATAGCTGCACAGATAAGGAAGCAAGGCCCAACATAGAAGCACCTTTGTTCTTTGTGTAAGCAGCAGCCTTCCAGGAAATAGTTTCTTTTCCTTTTGTGGGCATGTAGATGGTGGGCTGTGGTAAGTACATTCCTTGCCTTTTTTGGGCATACTTTGGACTGTGAGCCAAAACTCTATGAATCATCACTCCAACACTAGGCTGGTTGTGAGCCAAGGCTCCAACTGGTCCTTTACACCATTGTGCCATTTTCTAAGTGGTGCCTTTTCTAAAGACAACCACCAGCCAGCCAGCACACTAGGGGTACAGGGTGGAGCTACCAAAAATTCTCAACTTATGCAGTTTCAGTTATGCAAATAAAATGCCCAGACCCATCTGGTTCCTCTGGGTTCCTCATAACAGCCTTTGTACTCAACTGTAAAATGGCAACCCTCTCAGGTCCCCTCTCTGAAGTGGAGAGCTTTCCTCTTTCACTTATTAAACTTGTGCTCTAAACGCACCCTTGGTGTCCACATTCCTTGTTCTTCTTGATCATGAGACAAAGAGCTCCAGGTAATACCTCAGACAACAAGACTACTTCAAACCATTTCACAAGAATATAGTTTAATGAAGATAAACATGACTAGGATCATAATCAAGAATAACAGGAGAAGTTGGAACCCAGATCTTAAAATATTTCCAATACCTGTAGGAAGTCAACAAAAAAGATCAGAAAATTCAAGATTAACCCAATTAAAAAGACTACCAGAAGGTATACCTTTTAAGGATCTGACTAATCTTGGAATCTTGGAGGTTTCCAGAACTACCTGAATTTTTAAAAATTATTATTTTATTTTTTGAGACAGGCTATCACTTTGTCACCCAGGCTGGAGTACAGTGGTGGGATCTCAGCTCACTGCAGCCTCAATATCCCAGGCTCAAGTGATCCTCCAACCTCAGCACCCCCTAGTAGCTGGGACTACAGGTGTGCACCACCACACCCAGCTAATTTTTGTAGTTTTATTAGGGATGGAGTTTCGCCATGTTGCCCAGGCTGGTCTTGAACTCCTGCCTGCCTTGGCCTTCCAAAGTGCTGGGATTAGAAGTGTGAGCCACAGCACCCAGCCTTGAATTTTTTATTTACCCAAGCAGAACAAGAGATGTTGGATATAGCAGACTCCTCCTTGAGCAGTGAGTAAATAATCTGAAGCTATTTTATTATCTAATCCTTCACATGCTAAGAATTCCAAGGAGTTTTGTTGGGTCTAATGTCTCTTCCTACAAAGAGAGAAAATTGTTATTGAACTTATGCAAATGACTATATTGCCATAAAAGAAGATTAATCACAAATGGTTTCCAAATTCTGAAGGAACCAGGTAGACAGAAATGCAAATGTTTCAATTCTGTTCACAAAAGCCTACTTTACCCAATTGATCTAAGCTATAAATAGCTTAAAAGAAGAATAAAAGTTTTCTTGACTCTGAAAAATAAAATATAAAGAAAGTGGAATGTTTCAGATAAAAAGAAGTCATAAAAAAGTTCAATTCTTTATCAGTTGAGTCCCATGTAATTAATTCTTGTTTTTCTTGATGTCGGATTAGAAATCTTCATGAACACTTTAATTTACTCATTAGAGCTCTGGAAGTTTTCACCAAGTCCAATGGTATGATCTCAAAAATTATCAAAAATCTGTATTCAAGAATACTTGTTATGTTTTTTTGTTTTTTTTTTTTTTAATGAATTTCCTTGAAGAAGCAGCAAATTTGGCGCTGCATGCAGTGTTTTATGCCTGTAATCCTAGTACTTAGCAAGGTCAAGGTGGGAAGATCACTTGAGCCCAGGAGTTCCAGAGCAGCCTGAACAACATAGTGAGACCTAATTTCTAAAAAAAAAAAAAAAAAAGTTAGCCAGCCATGGTGGCAGGTGCCTGTGATCCTAGTTACTTGGGAGGCTGTGGTAGGAGGATCACCTGAGCCCAGGAGATCAAGGCTGCAGTGAGCTATGATCACACCACTGCATTCCAGCCTGGATGGTGACAAAGTGAGACCCTGTCTCCAAAAAAAAAAATGAAAAAAAAAACAAATTTTGGACTGCAGCTGTTTATAAACCACCTTTTGAGGAGAATCAAGATCAAGGTAGGCTGGGCGCAGTGGCTCATGCCTGTAGTCCCAGCACTTTGGGAGGCCAAGGCAGGCAGATCACGAGGTCAAGAGTTTAAGACAAACCTGGCCAACATGGTGGAACCCCGTCTCTACTAAAAATACAAAAAATTAGTCAGGCATCTTGGCAAGCACCTATAGTCCCAGCTACTCAGGAGGCTGAGGCAGGAGAATGACATGAACCCGGGAGGCGGAGCTTGCAGTGAGCCGAGATTGTGCCACTGCACTCCAGCCTGGGCAACAGAGTGAGACTCATTCTAAAAAAAAAAAAAAAAAAAAAATGAAGGTAAAATAACAAATGCTTGTGGATGACAAAAGAGAATAGTCATGGTTAATGATGGAACTGATAAGGAAGTGTGGTTATTTCTGTGGTGTACAACAATTTAACTTAATAATCAGAATTATGACTGATAACATATACCAAGATACATCAGATCTTTTTAGAAATTTTATACAATTTTGAAACACATATTAAAAATGCATTTATACAAATACAACTTCAAGAAGGTAAAATGTTATTTCTTATTTGACAATGTAATACCTCCTGTATAATTTAAGTATAAGTTTATATTTAGGCTATATATTTATACATATATAATACATATACTTTTTTTTTTTTGAGAGAGAGGGTCTCACTCTATCACCCAGGCTGGAGTGCAGTGGTGCAATCATAGTTCACTACAGCCTCAAACTCTGGGGCTCAAGGAATCCTCCTGCCTCAGCCTCCAGGTAGCTGGGATTACAGGTGCATGCTGCCATGCTGGCTAATAAAAAATATATATATTTATAGAGACTTGGTCTCACTACATTGCCCATGCTTGTTTTGAACTCCTGGTTTCAAGCAATCCTCCTACCTTGGTCTCCCAAAATGGGGCCCATCTCACCCAGCCTGAATTCCTCTCCTCCTAAACTCCAGCTGACTATATGTGCTCCACCTCTCTGCTTCTTTTCTTGTTGACATTAATTTTGCCAAAGATAATGTAAAATTTCTTTGGCCTTTTGGGAACAAGATCTCAAACTGACTCCTCTAAGACTTGTTCTTTCATTTATGTTCCTCCTTCCTCTTGCCACCTTTGCTACCACATGAGGGCAACTAACAAAGACTTCTCTTTATTTTTGATTATTTTTGTTTAATATTATTGAATTTTTATTAATTGTAGAAAGAGGGTCTCACTGTGTTGCCTAGGCTGGTCTTGAACTCCTGGCCTCAAGTGATGCTCTCACCTCAGCCTCCCAAAGTGCTGGGATTACAGGCATGAGCCATTGAGCCCAGCTGGTAATGAAGACTTATAACAGTCCCGGAACTCCTTGAGGACCCCTTGAAGGCCACAGACTCATTTTCTGGGGGTGGGAGGACCACGGTTTTCCTCTTAGAGTCCCAAGAGTTGTGGGTAGATAGGTTCCTCTCAGGTCTCTCTACTCTTTTTCATATTTAACCTTGATCCTTTTGGCTTTTAGATACATACATGTGAGTTGGGCATAGTGGCACATGCCTGTAATCCCAGCTACTCAGGAGGCTGAGGGAGGAAGATCATTTGAGCTCAGGAATTTAAGGCCACCCTGGGCAACATAGCGAGACCATGTCCCAAACAAAGAAACAAAACCAAATGGACACATACATGTGTATGATATATGTTGTATCTACATGTATTTATATGTCTTTACATATGTTTATGTATTGTCTACATGGTACCAAATTAACTTAAAAATAAATGAGTGCTCATAAATACGTTGAAATATTTTTTAAGTTTATGTGACTTTAGTAAATCTTTTGGTAGACAAGGCTAGTTTAATATTGTTGATTTAATAAAAACAACTATGTCTCCTGAGTTGTCAGCAAAATATGCTTGTATTTAACTTTAAGTTTCTTACTTTTATGATATTTACCTAACATACAGTAATAAAAAATGGTTACCCTTAGAATTTTGCTAAGCTAAATTAAATTATGGATACTTGTTACCTATCTAGGTCATTTCCAAATAAGATATAATGCTAAGACATTAATTACTAAATTTGAGTTTAAGCTTATATACTTTTGGCTCTGTTTGTTTGTTTGTTCGTTTATTTGAGACAGAGTCTCACTCTGTCACTCAGGCTGGAGTGCAGTGGCATGATCTCGGCTCACTGCAACCTCTGCCTCCTAAGTTCAAGGGATTCTCATGCTCTAAAAAGTCAAAAGTCAAAAGTCGATTTTTGACTGTAGAGCTCTTAAAAAGATCTTTTGACCAGGTTTTAGATGGACAAACAACAAACATTCCTGTTTCTTGGCTTCCTTTCTGAAATTTGCACTAAGAACAAGGTTTTTGTTTTTGTTGTTTTTTGTTTGTTTGTTTGTTTTTGCAGGGGTGGGGTATATTTGCCTATTAGAGGTCTAGAATAATCACTATTTTATTTATTTATTTGTTTTTCCTAAGACAACTCTGTCACCCAGGCTGAAATGCAGTGGCTCAGTCTCAGATCACTGCAACCTATGCCTCCCAGGCTCAAGTGTCTCAGCCTCCTAAATAGCTGGGACTACAGGCACATGCCACCATTCCTGGGTAATTTTTGTATTTTTAGTAGAGACAGGATTTCACTATGTTGGCCAGGCTGGTCTCAAACTCCTGGCCTCAAGTGATCCACTTGCCTCGGCCTCCCAAAGTGCTGGGGTTACAGGCGTGAGCCACCATGCCCAGCACTAGAATAATGACTACTTAAAGCTGTTGTCTTTGAAATGTTTTAATAAACTTTCTTGTTGAGGGGATGTGGTTCCATTTAGCTCAGGAGAGAAGGCTGAACAAACAAAGGAACAAAAAGTTTTCATCCTATTTAAATATAAACTGATGTTTAAAATCAAAGATATACCTGAACAAATGAGAAAACCAACACAAATAAACACACATGAGACCAAAACCAAGATGCCCTTTTAAACCAAGCCCTTCATTAAAACTTGGCTTTAACCAAGTTTCCCAAAGACGGAGCAAAAGTTAGCAGCCCTTATAAGATCCAGACCCCTCCCAAGGACAGCTTAGAGAACGCTTCCCTAGCAACATCTGGGGTGCAGCCCCACATTTGTTCACCATATTCTCTATGGCCTCAGCTTTTCAGCCGAGTGTCTGCCAGACCTTCCACAAAGGCAAACCTTCCCGTGTGTGCCCAGCAGACAGATGATGAGAAGAGACAGTCACTAAAAGAGGAAAGCAAAAGCTGCCCTTGGGGGTGGAAAGAATTACAAATGGGCTCCTGAAAACCTCAAGAGTCACACCAAAAATTCAAAACAAGTAACCAAACCAATTCTTATAAATATTTCTCTCCTGAGCTAAAGATATTCCCTGAGGAAAGGAATTTTTTGGTTGGTCCAGAGAACTTTAGCTCTGTTTCAAATCCAATCTCAGCTGGAATGCTGCTTAACTAATTCCCTAAATGCTAACATTTCAAAAACATGGTAAGGTTTACATCTCCAAAGGACTGAGAAAGGCCTGGAAAATGCTGGAGTGACTTTTGTAAATCCTGCAGCAAAGTTAAGCAGGCAATTTGAACATTTAAAGAATTTTCTGCAGGTGTTAAAGGAGAACTCTCCAGAAAAAAAAGTTTTAGCCTTAACAGTCCAAATTTCCAAAGGTTGGCCAGGTGCATTGGTTTATGCCTATAGTCCTAGCACTTTGGGAGGCCAAGGCTGGAGGATCACTTGAGTCCAGGAGTCTGAGACCAGTATGGGGAATATAGTGAGAATGCCATCTCTGCAAAATTTTTTCAAAAAAAAAATTAGCCACGCATGGTGGCACATGCCTGTATAAGTCTCAGCTACTTGGGAGGCTGAGGTGGGAGAATCACTTGAGTCTGGGATGTCGAGACTACAGTGAGCTGTAATTGTGCCACTGCAATCTCTGCAGTTTGTCTCAAACAAAACAAAACAAAAAAAAATAAATTTTCAAAGGTATAACTGGGACTCAAAACCTGTAAGCCTTTTTATGGTGTATAACCAGATGCATAAATTATGCCTGAAGAGGGTGCAAGTATGCAGTTCCCCTCAAGATCTGAAGTTTCTTCCAAAGGTAGCCTAAGAAAGTAAACACCCTCATTATTATCAAGGCAATGAAGGGTGAGACAATTAAGAAGAAATTTCCCTGAGAGATGGCACATTTGAAAAAACAGACATTTTCAGACCCCCGGCTGACTCACAGCTGGTCATCTGACATAAGCCCCACAGTGTATGCTCTCTGAGGTGGTAGAGACTGGAGAATAAATTTGCTGGTGACAAAGCCAAGCTTCTGAAGAAATTAAACAGGATGAAAGGAGAATTTTATGATTTTTCCTTCTTATGACAAGCCCTACAAAGAGACAGCAACAAGGGAAATAAAGACCATCTTTGGAAATTAAAGAGCAATAACCAATAGTACCTGAAGCAGATTCACAAGAGTCACAATTCAAAAAATTAATTGTTTTTTCTTTATTTGTAATTTTTTTTTTCTGCCAATCTGAACCTGGAAAAGAAGGAACAGGGAATTTTTTTTTACCTTCTCTCTTGACCAGGTACCACAGATAGAAGTCTGGGAGAAGCTGGTTGGGTGCAGTGGCTCATGCCTATAATCCCAGTACTTTGGGAGGCCAAGGCAGGTGAATCACGAGGTCAGGAGCTCGAGACCAGCCTGGCCAACATGGTGAAATCCCATCTCTAATAAAAATACAAAAATTAGCTGGGTGTGGTAGCAGGCACCTATAATTCCAGCTACTCAGGGAGCTGAGGCAGGAGAATTGCTGTAACCTGGGAGGCAGAGGTTGCAGTGAGCCGAGATCACGCCATTGCACTACAGCCTGGGCAGCAGAGCGAGACTCCATCTCAAAGACAAACAAATAAAAAAACAAAACAACAACAACAACAACAACAACAAAACAGAAGTCTGGGAGAAGCTGACTTTAGTAAGAAATCCTACCTATTTCTATTGGCTTCTGCAAATTCTCCCAGGATTCCACTCATAGGTCTTGGAGTGAGTGGAGTGTCTCCACTGGTCCCAAATGAGTTGCCAAATTGTAGAGGAGAAAATATAATTTTTTTCTTTGCCTCATAGGTTCTTATTTGAGACACTCTCCAAAACAATGAAGCCATCCTTGTAATCAAAGCTGGCAACAGAAAACACCTGAAAAAAGGCCTGAATCTCAACCATGTCAGGAGGTTTAGAAAACAAGAGACTTACCCAGTGAATTCCAGGGCTGTCAAGATCAATAGATTGCAAAAAGGTCCTGCAGGTACCTTTGCTTGGTCCATGGTGGCACTGGAGATCAAGAGGGAACTTCTCTGTATCCCACTTCTGACACCATGTAATATAAACTAATAAGAAAACCAACGCTGTGGATCAGCAAACAAAAGAGAAGATATTTTAGCCCAGCATGATGGCTCACGCCTGTAATTTCAATACTTTGGGAGGCTTAGGTGGGAGGATCACTTGAGCCCAGGAGTTAGAGACCAGCCTGAGCAACATAGTAAGACATTGTCTCTACAAAAAATAAAATTAGCCAGTCACGGTGGCACATGCCTGTAGTCCCAGCTTGGGAGGCTGACGTGGGAGGATCACTTGAGCCTGGGAGGTGGAAGTTGCAATGAGCCAAGATTGTGCACTGTACTCCAGCCTTGGTGACAGTGCAAGAGACACTGTCTCAAAAGGAAAAAAAAAAAAGAAGGTATTTTAATTGGGATCTTTCATGACTTGCGATTTAGGAGACACAAATCTGTTCCATTCAGACAAGACTGGGCAGGGGCTTATAAAGGTTTCTTGCAAGTTTACACAAGTGGAAAATTTTAGCACAATCCATGATTGACAATGGTTGATTGACAGCTTATATGTCTCTGGGCAATGATCAGCTTAATTCAGCACAGCTGTCTCCTCAGGAGGTTGGTGATTAGACCTGGTGTAAATAGTTCAAATCAAATGCAGCTGCTTCTTAAAGACGTTGTAAATTTGGCTCAGTTCAAAGAGGTCAAATTCCTTCTGGGTACGTATGTGACTGGGGTTCAACTCCTTATGCCCTCTTGGCTCCTTTTTAGAGACCTCTGACATAATAATCTCCATTTTGGATGTCTTTTCACTCTATCAGTCATCTATCTGTCTATCTATCTATCTATCTATCTATCTATCTATCTATCTATCTATCATTTATCTATAGTATATGTGTGTATGCATAAATGCTGTTAAGAATTCCTTTGTATTTCACAGAATGCGTAGATTAATTGCAAGATATTTTCCTGTTTTTAATTTTTAATTTTATGTTGAGTCCTCTGATCCAGAGACTGTCTCTCCATTTATTTATCCAGGTGTTCTTTCATATCCTTTTTTTTTTTTTTTTTTTTTTTTGAGACAGGGTCTTGCTCTGTCACCCAGGCTACAGTGCAGTGGCATAATTTTGGCTTACTGCAACCTCTGCCTCCTGGGCTCAAGTGATCCTCTCACCTCAGCCTCCCAAGTAGCTGGGACTACAGGCATGCACCATCACACCCAGATAGTTTTTCTTTTTTTCTTTCTTTCTTTTTTTTTTTTTTTTTGAGACAGAGTCTTACTCTGTAGCCCAGGCTGGAGTGCAGTGGCTCAATCTCAGCTCACTGCAACCTCTGCCTCCCTGGTTTCGGTTCAAGCAGTTTTCCTGCCTCAGCCTCCTGAGTAGCTCAGACTACAGGCATATGCCACCATGCCCAGCTAATTTTTTTTTTTTTTTTTTTTTTTTGAGACAGAGTCTCGCTCTGTTACCAGGCTAGGGTGCAGTGGTGCAATTTCAGCTCACTATAACCTCTGCCTCCCAGGATTCAAGCGATTCTCCTGCCTCAGTCTGCTGAGTAGCTGGGATTACAGGCACACACCACCATGCCCAGCTCATTTTTGTATTTTTAGTAGAGACAGGGTTTCACCACGCTGACCAGGATGGTCTTGAACTCCTGACCTCGTGATTTGCCCACCTCAGCCTCCCAAAGTGCTGGGATTACAGACATGAGCCATTGAACCTGGTTGTTTATATCTTTTTATACAATCATACAGTTTGATGCAGTCTTTATAGTCAGGTAGCCTAGTTTCTCCTGCTGTTGTAAAGAAAATTTTTCCATTGTATTTCCTGATGTATTCTTTTGTTCCATATATTTAGTTGTGATAAGTATATATAACATAAAACTTTGCCATTTTAGGCGGGCATGGTGGCTCATGCCTGTAATCCCAACACTTTGAGAGGCTGAGGCAGGCGGATCACAAGATCAAGAGTTCAAGACCAGCCTGGCCAATATGGTGAAACCCCATCTCTACTAAAAAAATACAAAAATTAGCCGGGCATTGTAGTGTGTGTCTGTAATCCCAGCTACTCAGCAGGTTGAGGCAGAAGAATTGCTTGAACCCAGGAGGCGGAGGTTACAGTGAGCCAAGATTGCACCAGCACTCCAGCCTAGGTGATAGAGCAAGACTCTATCTCAAAAAAAAAAAAAAAAAAAAAAAAAAAGTTGCCACTTTTTAATACTTAAGTTGCTAAGTATTGTTAAAATGGCAAATTTTTCTGTTATATATTTATCACAACTAAATATATAGGACAAAAGAATAAATTCACTATTTCCAATCCACTTAATATAACAATTCAGCATTAAGTACTGTGATTTCTCTGAATTGTATTATTTGGTCTTCATCTTGTTTCCTGACACACAACTTCTAAAATCCTTAGAATCTTCATTTAAAAAAACTATTTATTTATTTTAAAAAATAAAGACAGTGTCTCCCTATGTTGCCCAGGCTGGTCTCGAACTCCTGGACTCAAGGGTCTTGAACTCCTGGGCTAAGATTACGGGTGTGACCCACCACACCTGGCCTTCTTAGAATCTTCAAAGTGATGTGTCTTTTTGTATGCTAATGAGTTGACTTAAGTTTGGCAGCCTCTAGGTAACTTCAGTGGGGTCTGGTTACCTGAAAAACTAAGGTCAGAATAAGAATTGGGACTTTCAGCCCCACCCCTCAACCTCCAGGGAGCAGAGAAGGGCTGAAGGTTAAGTTGATCACCAAATGCCAATGATTTACTCAATCATGCCTACGTACTGAAACTTACATAACGAGAGAGGACAGGGTTCTGCGAGCCTTGGAATAGCTGAATATGCAGAGGTTCCTGGAGTGTGGTGCACCTAGAGAGGGCAAGGAAGCTCTCCATCCCTTGCCCCATACCTCGCCCTATGCATTGCTTCATCGGTATCTTTTGTAATATCCTTTATAATAAATCGGTAAATATGTTTTCCTGAGTTCTGTGAGCTGCTTCAGCAAATTAATCCAACTCAAAGACGGGCAACATAGTGAGACTCCTGTCTCTACAAAAACTTTTTGAAAAAATTAGCCGGGCATGGTCGTGCACAACTGCAGTCCCAGCTACTTTGGGAGGCTTAGATGGCAGGACTGACTGAGGCCAGGAGTTCAAGGCTGCAGTGAGCTGTGATCACACCACTGTACTGTAGCCTGGGCAACAGAGTAGGAATCTCTCTCTCTCTTTTTTTTTTTTTTTTTTTTTGAGACGGAGTCTCGCTCTGTTGCCCAGGCTGGAGTGCAGTGGCACCAACTCAGCTCACTGCAAGCTCCACCTCCCGGGTTCATGCCATTCTCCTGCCTCAGCCTCCCAAGTAGCTGGGACTACAGGTGCCCGCCACCATGCCAGGCTAATTTTTTTGTATTTTTTTAGTAGAGACGGGGCTTCACTGTGTTAGCTAGGATGGTCTCGATGGGGTTGAACTAGGTGGCCTCTCAATATCTTTGCATCCCCAAACAGCAGCATTATACATTTAGCCTTTAACTAGAAGCCCTCAAGGAAACCCAGGCTCTGTGCCTCCTCTTTCATACCTGTCAGGCCACTGATTATGACTTTTCATTTCTAGGCTACTTGCCTTTTCCTTTTTTCTTCTTTTTGTCTTCTTTCCTCCCTTCTCTCCCTGTTTTCTTCCTTCCTCCCCTTTCTTTCATTACCATGAAAAAATTTATCTCATATAATGAGAAGTCCAGATGAAAACACTGCTGCCTTTTAATAGGCTTGGTGCAAAAGTAACTGCGGTTTTTGACATTACTAGTAATGACAATGGCTGTGTGCGGTGGCTCACGCCTATAACCTCAGCACTTTGGGAAGCCAAGGCGGGTGAATCACCTGAGGTCAAGAGTTTGAGACCAGCCTGGCCAACATGGCAAAACCCTGTCTCTACTAAAAAATACAAAAATTAGTGAGGCGTGGTGGTGGGCACCTGTAATCCCAGCTACTCAGGAGGCTGACGCAGGAGAATCATTTGAACCCAGAAGGCAGAGGTTACAGTGAGCGGAGATTGTGCTGTTGCACTCAGGCTGGGCATTAAGAGTGAAACTCTGGCTCAAAAAAAAAAAAAAGTTAATGGCAATAACTTAATATGAAATGTATACTTTTTTTTGAAAATCTTTTGGGGAAAGGAAAACACATTGTGATTTTGATTACCCTGAGGATGTGCTAGTATGGCCTGGGGATTTATGTACCTTTAGGGACCACGCTAGATTAAGCATGCTAATTATAGTGGCTTTTGTCCACTAACTTCAGAAGTAGCCATTAAATAAAGCTGCAACCTAAGTCCTCAGTTTCCTAATCCTCCCTAGGGATTTATTAAGTTTACTTGTTCTGGGATGTTTTTATATGACCAATCTTTATATTTCAACCATCTTGCCTCAGTTACCTCTTCTTGAGTCTTTTCCCACATCCAACTTGTCCTTGGTTTACATCAACCCTTCCAAACTCATACCCTACTAGCTGATCTATTTTTTTTCCCAGTCTTACTTATTACCATTCCAATTCAGGCCTTACACTGCAGCCTCACATACTTCACATACACCATAATATATTATGCTGTAGGCAGTAAAAATTATTTAAACCCTGGCTTCATGGAGTTTGGAATCTTTGGGGAAGCAAGATACATAGACATAAAATTATTATGAATTAATATAGTCTATGGTTGCTTTGAAAATAGTGATATAGAGTGTAAAGTCCCTCATCATATGCCATGAATAATGAAAGATTTTAAACAAAAAAAAATAGAAAGTATAAAGATGGTGGCTGGGAGTGGTGCCTCACGCCTGTAATCCCAGCACTTTGGGAGGCCAAGGTAGGTGGATCACCTGAAGTCAGGAGTTTGAGACTAGCCTGACCAACATGGAGAAACTCTGTCTCTACTAAAAATACAAAAAATTAGCCAGGCGTAGTGGTGTATGCCTGTAATCCCAGCTACTTGGGAGGCTAAGGTAGGAGAATCACTTGAACCCGGGAGGTGGAGGTTGTGGTGAGCCAAGATGGCACTATTGCACTCCAGCCTGGGCGACAAGAGTGAAACTCCAACTCAAAAAAAAAAAGATGGTAAGGAGATTTGACAAACTATAGATTTTTACATTTAAAGAATCCTCAAATTAAAAGGTAAATAGAGAACAAAAATTTAAACAAGATGACAGTTAATATCCTTAAGATAGAGAGCTAAATATTAAAAAGTCTTTATGTTCTTAGGAAAAGTTCTACAGCAATGGTAACAAGTAAGTAGCAGAACTGGCTTAACTCACTGAAATCAATGGCAGCTTGCTTTGGTGAAAATGTCTTCAAAAACCATCTAATCAGAGACAGCTGAATGCCTGAAAGGCAGCTAGTCAGCAATAGTCTTGCCAGGACAAGCTACTCTCATCTCTGTAACTAACACAAGCCATAGTTCTAAGACCCACTATTGCCTCTATAATCAATACAACTGTAAGGGTTTAAGGAAGAAGAAAGAAACACAAAAAGTGGCTCAACAGTCACATTCAAGTTTATTTTGGAGAATAAACCTGAGAGGGGATTCTGGCTGGTTTAGGTCAGGAGCCTTCTCTCTTATAGACTAAGGGTATTTAAGGGTTTAGGAAAGGAAAGCTTATCACAGGTTTGGAGTGTTTCTGGGTGGAGGAGAATTTTATTGTGAGGCTGGGATGTTTCTGGTCAGAGGAGGGATTATCTCAGGGTTGGCATGTTGCTAGTTGGAGGTGGGTTTATCTTGGGGTTGGAATGTTTCTGGTTGGAGATGTCATTTGTGGTTTATGGTCATGCTGACATTGGCCATTAGGGTGATGTTTTTGGGCTGGATTTAGGCATTTTTCAATCAAGGGGAACTTAAAATGGCGGTGTTTGTCCAAGATGGTGATGCTCTCGCTCTGTCAATCTAGATCCTATAGTTATAAAAGGACAAGGGGCAGTGTGTTCTTTCTGCCTACGTCTTGCTAAGGGGAGGAGTGCAGAAAGTTCTTTCATCTCAGATTGACTGTAGGAATAATGCCATCTGTAGATGTTTTAGGGTAGTTGTCTGTGAAATGGCCATGATCTTGTCAGTTAAAAATCTTTGAAAAAGGTTAATTAGGCAGGGTAAAAACATTAGTCCTAGGCACATCATTAGGAGAGGGACCAGAAATGGGATGACTCATGTTGTGATTTTGTTCCCAAACCAACAATCTATTTGGCTATTTTGGTATTCCCTTAGTCTTTTAGCCCTTTCTGTAAGTTTTTCATTAGCATCTCTTACTAGGCCTGATTGGTTGAGGTAGAAGCAACATTCCTCACCCAAATGGCAGAGGCCATTTAAGATCTCCTTTTTCAGCCATAAGATCTAGTTCCCATCTATTTTGGAGGATTACTCCAGCCAAGCAGTCTAGTTGGTCTTGGACTCTTATAAAGCTTCGGGCTATATCTTCTAAAGAACCCTGTAGTTCTGTTGAAAGAGCTTTAAAGTGTGTTAAGGAGGTGGCCAATCTGCCTGCTCCCAATCTAAGTCTGGAGGTTATATCCAAGGGATATATATATCTGGAGGTTATATATCAAGGGAATTACATGGATTGCCCTCCTCTTCCTAACATATTGGGCAGATGGAATGGGCAAAGGTTGACTAGGAGGAACTAGTACAATGCAGGGAGAAAGATAAACTAGAGTACATGTTCCGGTACAGTTGGTGGGGAGACAAAGATATGTATTGGTTCCATATAAGAATAATAAGCCTTGGCTGGGTGTGGTGGCTCACACCTGTAATCCCAGCACTTTGGGAGGCTGAGGCAGGCAGATCACGAGGTCAAGAGATCAAGACCATCCTGGCCAACATGGTGGAACTCTGTCTCTACCAAAAATACAAAAAAAAAAAAAAAAAAAAAAAAAAAAAAGCTGGGTGTGGTGGCACACGCCTGTAGTCCCAGCTATTTGGGAGGCTGAGGAAGGAGAATTGCTTGAACCTGGGAGGTGGAGGTTGCCACTGCACTCCAGCCTGGGCAACAGAGTGAGACTCCATCTCAAAAAAAAAAAAAAATAATAATAAGCCTTTGTTGTAAATATAGGCAGAGATATGGAAAGAAAACAAGTGAATTAAAGATGAAGTGTTTTTTCTTTCTTGTGGTTCATTATTCCAGGTGGACAAGGAGGAGGCCAGAGAGACATCCACTATAGTAGAGATATAGGATGAGTTATTCTTTATACATTTAATATAATCAGATGTTGCACCATTGATATTGAGCCTTGGATAAAGGTGGGCACTAGGGACAGCACAAATTAGGCCAGAGGCATTGGTTGAGGGAGAAGCTGTAAAATGAGCCAGTTGTGGAAATGCTCCATTTGCGTTAGGTGATATGTGATAGTCAACTTGGTTACTGTGATGGTCAGAGGGGTGTTTAACAATGATAGTGCATTGGTTAGGTGTTAAGGACCCTACAGGGAAATTTCCTTCAGAGGCTGAAAAGCAAAGTGAGGCTTGTTGTAAAAGGGCGCTTTGTGTTTAGTTATGGGCCTTCAGTGGGAGGGCCTTGGGGCTTGAGGCATTGTAGGGAATTGTAATAGCTTTGAAATGATTTGTTGGCTTGATTGGCCCTGAGAGTGGGATAATCACCTACCAGGGTGTCAGCTCTTTCAAAAAAGGAAGCTCCTTTTTGGAGTTTATAGATTATGGTTATGTTTTCTGTTAAAAGGTCATGAAAGGGTGTAGGAAGGGCTATATAGGCTGAGGAAGACAGTGATAAGCACATCCAGGATTCTGGAGCAAAGGAAGAGTTAGCTTGCTGCAAGAAGGATTATGTAAGGTTTATAGAGCGTTCCTGTTTGAGAGCAGTGAGGAGTGGTTGTATTGGTGAGGTTGATGTGATTACAGAATTTATATTGAAAGAAACAAGCAAAAGGAGGAAAAAGTTATTTGAGTAGGAGTAAAGTCCTGGAAAGTTCCTTGAAGCCATAAGTCCCATAGAATAGTAAGGAGATGAACAGGATGGGTAATGGGAGTTTCGTAATGGTACCAGTAAAAGTCTGTAACAAGGTTGGTTGGGAAGCGATGAAAGTTTGAGAGAGAGAAAGAGACATAGCAGCTTATTTAAATTTCTCTTCCATTTCCTCCAGGATTTGGTGAGGCAAAGGGAAGTGGGTTCTGTGGAGACATAAGAGAAAGCTGAAGGGGTTTTAGATTTGGTTGTTTTGGTATGTAGTGAAGAGAAGTCTGTTTTCTTGAGAGAGGTATAATGAAACTAGCTGAGGAGTCCCTGGAGTTTTGCTCCTGTGGTGTTGCAGGGATCAAGGGACAGGAGAGACCAATGGGTGGGACAGGAGGATTTATTAGGTGTGTACCAGCCCAGAGGATTAATATGTAAAGGCCGAGCCCTGAACAAAGACAGGGCTTGACTTTTATACATGTATCCAAAAGGGAGTTGGCTATACCTGCATCCAAAAAGGGGTTGGCCAGTTTGATGGCGCAAAACCTGTAGGGCGGGCAAGCAAGTTTATAGAAGCAGAACGATGGCAGTTTGTGAAACAGTGACAGGTTGTGCAACTTAAACATATCTTGTGACCTTGCACAGAAGGAAAAACAGGAACTTACAAAACTTTGCAAAATAATTATGAGAATGGCAAGGGGGAAAGGGGAAGCTGAAAGAGGAGAAAAACTTGTTTTTCTCACCCATGCTCCAAGATGGGAGGGAGAGGCTCTGGGGCCCGTCCCTTGAAGGCCCTGGCTCTGCAGACAGTGGTGTCAAAGCCATGCCAGAGCCCTACCTATTGCGGGGCCTCAGAGTGAGTTAGGCTATTACAAGAAACTTGTATTTTTTGTATTTTGTTTTTCCCTGCTTCAGTGGGTATAGTAAAGATGATCTGGTAAGGGTGGGCGCGGTGGCTCACTTCTGTAATCCCAGCACTTTGGGAGGCTGAGGCGGGGGGATCATGAGGTCAGGAGATTGAGACCATCCTGACTAACACGGTGAAACCCCATCTCTACTAAAAATACAAAAAATTAGCTGGGCCTGGTGGCAGGTGCCTGTGGTCCCAGCTACCCAGGAGGCTGAGGCAGGAGAAGGGTGAACCCGGGAGATGGAGCTTGCAGTGAGCAGAGATCACACCACTGCACTCCAGCCTGGGGGACAGAGCGAGACTCCATCTCAAAAAAAAAAAAAAAAAAGATGATCTGGTAAGACCCATTCCATTTAAGTGTGAGGGGAGGATTGAGGGTAGGACTGGGATCTTTTACCAGAACCTAGTCTCCTGGCTGTAGGAAGCAATTAGAGGAGTTGGCAATGGGTTGTGGCAGGTATTCATCAGCATATTCCTAAATGAAATGGCAGATGGTTTGTAGAAGAAGGCAAACAAGGCCAGGCACGATGGCTCACGCCTGTATTCCCCGCACTTTGGGAGGCCGAGGCAGGTGGATCACAAGGTCAGGAGATTGCGACCATCCTGGCTAACACAGTGAAACCCTGTCTCTACTAAAAATACAAAAAATTAGCCAGGCATGGTGGCAGGCACCTGTAGTCCCAGCTACTCAGGAGACTGATGCAGGAGAATGGTGTGAACCCAGGAAACGGAGCTTGCAGTGAGCCGAGATCATGCCACTGCACTCCAGACTGGGCGACAGAGCAAGACTGGGTCTCAAAGAAAAAAAAAAAAAAAAGGAAGAGTGGAAATGAGAGGGGTTGGTAGAGGAGGGGCTTGACCCTGAGGTGGAGCAAAAGGGTCGAGTGGTCTCCCACACATGAGTTCAAAGGAGCTGGGCATTGAAGGTTTATGTGGGAGCACCAAATTTTAGAAGGGCCACAGGTAAAAGAGTAACCCAGTCTTTATGTGTCTGGAGTGAGTACCTGGTGAGGGTGTTTTTTAGAATGCCATTCGTTTTTTCACCCTTTCTCTAAGATTGAGGTCAGTAGGGAATGCATAGCTTCCAGGTGATTTGCAGGGCTTGTGCAAGTGTTTGAGTAATTTCAGAAGTGAATTCAGGACCATTATCAGATTGAAGAGAAAGAGGCACCCTGAACCTGGGGATGATTTCTGTTATTAATTTGAAGGTGACAGAGAAGCTCTTTCAACCCATCCTGAAAAGGTATCAACCAGAACCAAAAGAAATCAAACTTTTTTTACTGGGGGCAAATGGGTAAAATCAATTTGCCAGTCCTGTCTTGGAAGGTGTCCCCTTGCTTGATGGGTTGGGAAAGAAGGGGGTCTAGTGTCAGAGTCGGGTGAAGCTTTCTGGCAAATAGAGCATTAATGGGAAATGGCTTTCAACTGTTCCTTTATATCTGGGGTTTTATGTATGTAGAAACTTAAGAAATGTTGTAGAGGGGAATGGCTAGTGTAGAAGAGGTTGTGGGTGTCCTGTAAAATACTTGTTTTTTCAGAGTCAGGTAGGACTAATTTGTTTTGTATGAACAGTATGGGGGTTTGAATTGTGCCCCCGCCACAACTAGTTGTTGTATTTGGTGTTCTGGATAAAAGGAGGGGAAATGTTGTGTGAGGGGAAATAGGTATTGAGGAATTGGATGATTGGTTGAGGTGTGCCCAATAGTCAGCCTCACAGTTCCCTAAAGAAATATGGCTTTTATCTGACTGATGTCCTTTGCCATGGATAACTACATCCTTTTCTGGAAGTAGAGCTGCCTTTAGTAGATGATGGATTTGTTTTCCATTAATGATAGGAGTTCCCTTAGCCATGAGATAGCCCAGCATGCTCCAAATTTGGGCATTGGAATGGATGATTTTATAGGCATATTTAGAGTCGGTGTATATATTAACTTGTGTTTTTTTTTTTTTTTTTTTTTTTTTTGCTAGGATTAGTGCTCTTATTAGGGCAACTAATTCTGCTTGTTGGGAGGATGTGCCCAAAAGCAAGGAGGGCAACCTCTACAACTCTTCTTGGTGGGAGAGAGTGGATATCATCATGATAAATGGTAAAATTTGCTATCCATAATTGGAAATATCCCCCAATGATGGCATATCCTGTTTGGAGGGGAGGATTTTTTGATGCACTGCCATCAGTCTGGGGCTCCCTTTGTGTTAGTGGAAGTAAGGTGAGAGAACATGGTGAAAGAAGCATGAGTGTTAGTCGGGGTTCAAAATTGGTGTTGAAGGTAAAAGAGTAGCAGAATTAGTGGGGGAGCATCTATGAAGAGAAATAGAGGGTTGAAAGAGGGTTGAATGTAGGGCTTGCATGTGAGAGGATGAGATGGAAGTGAGCATCTTATGGCTGAGCGTATCTTGTAGACTATGAGAAGAAAATACCTAGAGGGGTTCGTAGAATGTGAGTTTTTGTGCCTCAGGGATAACTAAAGAGGCTGTGGCCAAAGTTTTTAAGCCAAGGGGCCAGTTTTTTAAAATGGGGTCTAGTTGTTTTGAAAAATATGCCACTAGTTGGAGGGAATCTCCCATGGGTTGGTCTAACAGTCCAAGGGCCTGATTATGAGAACTGTGTAAATATAGGTGAAAAGGTCTGAGGGGGTTTGGAAGGCCTAAAGCAGGGGCCTGTAATAAAGCACGTTTTAGGTGAGACAAAATATGATAAAGGTCTGGGTTGGGAGTGAGTGGTTGATCAAGATTTTGTAGGGCTGGGCACAGTGGTTTATGCCAGTAATCCCAGCACTTTGGGAGGCTGAGGCGGGTGGATCACGAGGTCAGAAGATTGAGACCATCCTGGCTAACGTGGTGAAGCCCCGTCTCTACTAAAAATACACACAAAAAAAATTAGCCTGGCGTGGTGGCAGGCGCCTGTAGTCCCAACTACTCAGGAGGCAGGAGAATGGCGTGAACCCAGGAGGTAGAGCTTGCAGTGAGCCAAGATTGTGCCACTGCACTCCATCCTGGGTGACAGAGCGAGACTACATCCAAAAAAAAAAAAAAAAAAAAATTTCCTTTTGTGTGTTCATAAAGAGATTTAGAGATAATGGCAAAATTTGCTGCCCATAATCAGAAATATCCCACTAATCTGAGGAAAGAAATAAGTCCCTTTTTGTTTTAGGAAATGGAATTTGTTGAATAGCTTGCTTTCATGTCAGCAGAATTTCTTGGGTATTTGTATTTATGATTAATCCTAGATATAAAACTTTTGGAGAAGTTAATTGGGCCTTCCTTTTGGGTACCTGGTACCCACATTCAGCCAAAAAATTTAAAAACCTGGTGGCGTTTTGAATACAGTCTTCTAGAGACAGGCTGCAAATAAGTAAATAGTCAACATATTAAAACAAAATGCTAGGCTGTAGAGGTAGTTGGGAGAGGTCCAATTGAAGTACCTGACCAAAATAGTGAGGGCTGCCCCTAAACCCCTGGAGGAGGACAGTCCAGGTGAGTTGTTGGGAGTAGCCTGTGTCAGGGTGAGTCCAAGTGAAACCAAAAAGGTTTTGAGAAGAGAGATGTAGAGGGATAGTAAAAAAGGCATCTTTGAGGTCTAATACAGAGAAATGGCTAGTGCTGGGAGGAATTCATGACACGAGGGTGTAGAGCTTTGGGACAGCAGGACAAACAGGAACAATAGTAGAGTTGATTTGTCACAAATCCTGAACCAGTCTATAGGAGCCATCCAGTTTTTTAAGGGAGAATAGGAGTACTGGGGGGAGAATGGGTGGGGATTAAAATACTGGCAGCCAAAACTTGGGAGATGATGGGCTTGAGTCCCCATAATCCATTAGGGTTGAGGGGATATTGTGGGACCACTATTTAGTGCTTAGGATCCTTCAGTGAAATGGATTGCAGAGTGGTGGGTAGCTGCAATGGGGGAATTGGTGTTCCATACTATGGGATTTACATGGCTGAGGAATCTGGGATTTAAGTCTGTTTGATGTGGAGTGTGTGAGAAGGGGTTCTGTTCTTGATATAATAATAAATAAGGGTGGCTTTGGTGTAGGTTGATAAATGAATGATTCCTCCCAGTTTGTGTAGGATGTCCCTTCCTAGTAAAGGAGTGGGACAATGAGGAATGACCGAGAAAGAGTGAGTGAGGGTGACTCCCTGAAATGAGTAGTATAGAGGCAGTGTGTTTTATGGGGTTTCTTGTATGCCCTTCATGCCAACAACAGAAATGGATGAATATCCTAATGGGTCTTGATATTCAGTTAATACAGATAGACTTGTCCCAGTATTGAAAAGAAAGGCAATAATCGTACTGGATACTGTCCCAATTACCCTGGGTTCCATAGACTCATTAGACATAAGGGTGAAGGATCCCAGGGATCCTCAGTCATCAGTTGTCAGCACCAACAGTGAAGAGATCCTGTGATGGTTGGTGAACTTTATTATGAGCCACACCTGAATAGGGAAGGTGTCCCCATTGGGGGGCAGTCCATCTTCCTGTGTCCCCAAAGACCACAAGTTGGGCAAGGTTTGGTGGGAGGCCAGGGGTTAGGACAAGTCTTTGCCCAGTGTCCAGGGTTGCCACATTGGAAACTGACTCCCCAAGAGGTGAGGGAGTTTCCTTTTGGGTTATTAGGAGGCTTTGTGTAATTTGACTTTTGGACAACAGAGGCTAGCATCTGGTATTTTAAATGGAGATGTTTCTTTTTAAATTTCTGTTCCTCATCTTTGTTGTTAAAGATACAGAAGGCCAAATTTAGGAGGTCCTGCTGGGGTGTCTGGGGACCCTCCTCTAATTTTTGTAATTTTTTCTGGCTATCTGGGGCAGATTGGGAAACAAATTGGAGGTGGAGAAAAGTTTGACCTTCTTTAGATTCTGGGTCCAAATTGGTATATTTTAGCATAGCTTCAGTGAGGCATGATAAGAAAAGGGCAGGATTTTCCTGGAGCTCTTGTGTAATTTCTGAGTTTTTCATCACTAACTGCCTTATGGGCATTTTTGTCCATGCCTACGAGAAGACAGGTAATCATGTGGTCTCTTCACCTGATGCCATTGTCTCCCTGTTGGTAAGTCCAATCTGGGTCTCTATGGGGGACTGCATCATTGGCTACTGGATTTTGTATAGGGGCTTGATTATGGAGTTCATCTGCGTGTGTTTCAGCTGAATGCCGGATGTGCTATTTTTCGTCAGGAATGAAGGTGGAGGTTAGAATGATATAAATGTCATGCCAAGTTAAATTAAAGGATTAGATTATGTTCATGAATTCCCTGCAATAATGAGATGGATTTTCAGAGAAAGATCCAGGTGCTGTTCGATCTGTGACAAGTCAGACATGGAGAAACAGACATGAACATGAGCAATGCCTTCAGCCCCAGCCACTTACTGGAGAGGGAGAATGGCAGATGTGGTTTGACTGGTTGGAGTAGTTTTTGAATGGGTAATGGGTGGAGCAGGAGGAGGGGCGGGGTTTGGGGCTAAAGGCTTGGGGCAGGAGGGGCCAAAGGGGTGGAAGGAACAGATGCAGGGGGCTGAGAGTACAGAGGGGGTTCATCTACAGGATCAAAAGGGGTTTTGGAGGAAGGGGTTTCGGAGAAAGGAGAGAGCTGGGGAGGGTTTTCATTAAGAAGAAGGATTTCGTGAGGGTTGCAAGCTTGACGTGGGGAGGCTTGCAAGCTTGATGTGGGGAGGGTTGGGATTTAAGGTAGAAGAAAGCCTGAGTATAGGGAACTTCTTGCCATTTGCCATTCCTGGTGATAAAGGTGTCAAGGTCCCTGAAAATTTGAAAGTCAAAAGTGCTGTTTTTGGGCCATCGCCTGTCATTATCTGATTTGTACTGGGGTCAGGCTGTGTTGCAATAAAAAACTAAATATTTTGGCTTTAGGTCTCCCTGTAAGCCAAGTTTGGCAAGGTTGTGAAGGAGACACCCCAGTGGGGAGGACGTAGGAATGTGAGATTGTTTGGCACCATGTAGACTGGTAAGAGGAAGCCAAGGGTGCCTGTTTTTGTTCTAGGCCTCCGCAGACAAAAGACAGAGACCCAGAATCCTCTTTACAAAGAGAAGGGTAAAACTGAGGAGACTGGGCGTCCCCAAGATTTCTTCCAACTTAGTCCCTCTGGTCCTCTGAGCACTGGAACGGCAGACCTGACTTTCCTGGGTACTGCAAGAAAGTCAGGGAAGGCAAATCTTATCAGTTGGCTGGATTAGTGTCTGATGTTGGGTGTTCTGGTTAGAATTGGCAGAGGGTCGCCCAGACTGGAGCCATGTGAGCGAGAGAGAGAGAGAGAGAGAGAGAGAGAGAGAGAGAGAGAAGAGGGAGGAAGAGGGGACAAGGGCTAGAGAGCGAAATACCTGTTGCAGGTGGTTGGAGATGGATTCCTGAGACCTGAGGGTTTTGAGAACCCACCGGAGGGTAGCCCCAGCCCAAGCCTCACAGTCCCCTTCAGATTAGTTGTCCTCCTCATGCAAATTGCTTGAAAAGTGAAGAGAGAGAAAAGACAAGGCAGGTGGCCAGAGGCCCTTAGGAGCCAGGAGTTATCCTGGGACGAGCTGCCATTGCCCAGTGCTTCCTAGGTTGCAAGAGAGCCTCTGCCCCCAACACCGATTCCAGGTTTTGACACCAAATGTAAGGGTTGAAAAAAGAAGACAGAAACATGAAAAGCAGCTCAACAGTCAAAGACAGGTTTATTTTGGAGAATAAACCTGAGAGGGGATTCTGGCTGGTTTAGGTCAGGAGCCTTCTCTCTTATAGACTAAGAGTATTTAAGGGTTTAGGAAGGGAGAGCTTATCGCAGGTTTGGAATGTTTCTGGGTGGAGGAGAGTTTTATTGTGGGGTTGTGATGTTTCTGGTCAGAGGGGGGTTTATCTCAGGGCTGGCATGTTGCTGGTTGGAGTGGGGTTTATCTCGGGGTTGAAATGTTTCTGATTGGAGATGTCATTTGTGGTTTATGGTCATGCTGACATTAGCCATTAGGCTGATGTTTTGGGAGCTGGATTTAGGTGGTTTTTAATCAAGGGGAACTTAAAATGGCAGTGTTTGTCCAAGATGGTGATGCTCCTGCTCTGTCAACAACCACTAGACAAATGCTTCCCACAAACCTCATAAGATCAGGAGTTTGTTTTCCTTAAGGATATTATGCCTGATGAATATAGTTTTCCTTTAATAAGTAAGTCATAAATATTTATCCTTTTAATTTCAGATATTGAGAGGTAGACGCCTCCTCTTACAGAGGCAGATAAAAATAAGCAAAGATGTCATTAGATACATGTGCAAAGGGCGTGAGACAACAGTCCACAAAGGAGGAAATGCAAATGTCTTGAAAAATGAGGAAATGTTCAATCTTTCAAGTAATCATAGAAATGCAGATTGAAATATTGAGATACATTTTTCTTTTTTAAAAAAGATTAATGCTGGTAAGGGTTTACTGAAATAAATGATACCAACTTAAAGCCTTGAAAAATATTTTATCTCAATAGTTTTATTTTTATCCCTTTGCTCATGAGAGAGAGAAAAATAAATAAAAAAGGAGAAAGAGAGAGAGAAGAGGAGTGAGAGGGGAAGAAGAAGGCAGATACGGGACAAAAGAAAAAAAAAAGAAGAAGGAAAAAGCCATTTGAACAAAATTTGGCTATGTCAAAAATAAAGTCAGATCAGGTATAGAACAAGATCCTGGAGATGTCAAACCAAGTGATAAGAAGCCCATTTTACAGGAGTTACAGCAGTTTATAGAGCATAAAGGAGGAATATTTTGACCTGTGTCAGGATTGGCTGTTATACATTAATATTTCTGTGAGTTCAACCTGATTTGTCTAGAGCTAATTGATTTAATTTTACTGATTCATGCTGATAAGAATGTAAAGCTTATGTTTTATGTTTTATGATTAGAGCTAGCCTTTGGGGGAAATAGGGATGACTTAAAGTTTGGTTACTTGGTTATGGGTGATTGGCCTTGGGGTGTATCTTATCAATGGCCTCCATTCTTATTTTTCTTTGACAATCATGCTAATGAGAGATAATAAAAAAAATGAAAGAGCCCTTTTGGCTGCCTGAGTAGCACCATAGTGGCTGGCAAGAACAATCACCAAAGGTGGCAGAAAGGGAGCCAAGAAGAAAGTGGTTGATCCATTTCCTAAGAAAGATTAGTGTGATGTAAAAGCACCTGCTATATTCAATATAAGAAATATTGGGGGCTGGGGATAGTGGCTCACACCTGTAATCCCAGCACTTTAGGAGGCCCAGGCAGGCAGATCACAAGGTCAGGAGTTTGAGACCAGCCTGACCAACGTGGTGAAACCCCATCTCTACTGAAAATACAAAAATTAGTCGAGCGTGGTGGCACACGACTGTAATCCCAGCTACTCAAGAGGCTGAGGCAGGATAATCACTTGAACCCAGGAGGCAGAGGTTGCAGTGAGCCAAGATCGCACCATTGCACTCCAGCCTGGGCAACAGGTGAGACTCTGTCTCAAAAAAAAAACAACTAGCTGGGTGTGGTGGTGGGCGCCTGTAGTCCCAGCTACTCGGGAGGTTAAGGCGGAAGAATAGCTTGAACCCAGGAGGTGGAGGCTGCAGTGGGCCAAGATCGTGCCACTGCACTCCAGCCTGGGTGACAGAGTGAGACTCCGTCTCAAAAAAAAAGAAATATTGGAAAGATGCTAGTCACCAGGACCCAAGGAACCAAAATTGCATCAGATGGTCTCAAGGGTTGTGTATTTGAAGTCAGTCTTGCTGATTTGCCAAATGATGAAGTTAACATTTAGAAAATTCAAGCTGATTACTGAAGATTTTTAGGGCAAAAACCGCTGAACTAACTTTCATGGCATGAATCTTACCCATGACAAAATGTATTCCGTGGTGAAAAAATGGCAGACCATGATTGAAGCTCATGTCAATGTCAAGACTTCCAGTGGTTACTTGCTTCATCTGTTCTGTGTTGGTTTTACTAAAAAATGCAACATTCAGATATGGAAGACTTCTTATGCTCAGCACCAACAGGTCCACCAGATCTGGAAGAAGATGATGGAAATCATGACCTGAGAGGTGCAGAAAAATAACTTGAAAGAAGTGGTCAATAAATGGATTCCAAACAGCACTGGAAAAGTCATAGAAAAGGCTTGCCAATCTATTTATGCTCTTCATGATGTCTTCATCAGGAAAGTAAAAATGCAAAAGCAGCCCAAGTTTAAATTAGGAAAACTCACGGAACTTCAAGGTGAAGTTAGTTCTGGAAAAGCCACTGGGAACAAAACAGGTGGTAAAGTTGAACGAGCTGATGGCTGTGAGTTGTCAGTCCAAGAATCTATTTAGAGTTTAGACTTCTAAAAGTGACAAAGAAAAAGTCCTATTTGTGGGGGTGGGTGGTGGGTGGGGAAAGAATAAAAGAGACAATTCAGGTAAGAAATTGAAGAAGTCTAATAAACATTAAAAAAAACCGCAACCTCAATAGTTATCAGGTATGAATTACAATAACATATACCACCATGTTTTCATGATTGAATTATAAAGTAATAAGGGTGCAGTAACTGTCTTATGTTCTTCTCTCACTTACTGCTGTCATAGTGGCCCTGATTGTTTCTAATAATGCAATTTGTCTTAAACTATATTGTTTTCTGATTTTAATATAGCTATGCTGGCTTTTTTTTTTTTTTCTTTGGTTTGGCATGTCTTTTCCATCTACTTACTTCTTTTTTTGTTTGTTTTTCTTTCAGACAGCTTCTCGCACTGTCCCCCCCGGCTCCCAGGTTCATGAGATTCTCCTGCCTCAGCCTCCTGAGTAGCTTTTTACAGGCGCACACCACCACACCTTGCTAATTTTTTGTATTTTTAGTAGAGATGGGATTTCATTATGTTGGCCAGACTGGTCTTGAACTCCTGACCTTGTGATCCGCCCGCCTTGGCTCCCAAAGTGCTAGGATTACAGGGGTGAGCCACCGCGCCCAGCCTGCTTACTTTCTATTCTATTTTTTTGTTTTTCCCTGAGACGGAGTCTTGCTCTGTCACCCAGGCTGGGGTGCATTGGCACGATCTTGGCTCACTACAACTTCTTCCTCCCGGGTTCAAGTGATTCTTCTGCCTCAGCCTCCCATGTAGCTGGGATTAAAGGCGCCTGCCTCCATAACTGGCTAATTTTTTGTATTTCTGGTAGCGATGGGGATTCACCATGTTGGCCAGGCTGGTCTCAAACTCCTGACCTCAGGTGATCTGCCTGCCTCAACCTCCCAAAGTGCTGGGATTACAGGTGTGAGCCACTGTGCCCGGCCCTATTCTATTCTTTTTTGGCTATTATTTATTTTCAACCTTCCTAAGGTTGAAAGACTAAGATGACTAATACCTAAGTGGAGGTCTAAGACTGCTAAAGTCTTTCAAGTAGCCTGTAAAATGCTACTGCTGTAAACTGATCCTTTGTGTCCCCTGCCAAATTCATAGATTGAAATCTTAAACCCCAAGGTGGTGGTATTATGAGATAATCCGGTCATGGGGGTGAAGCCCTCATGATGGGATTAAAGGCCTTGTAAGAAGAGACACAGCGACTTTCTCTTCAGCCCTCCTCCCTCCATCATGTGAGGACACAGCAAGAGGATGGCCACCCACAAAGCTAGGAAGAAGGCCCTAACCAAGCAGGCAATCATGCTGACACCCTGATCTCGAACACCTACGCTCAGTTAGGTGTAGTGACTCGTGCCTGAAATACCAGCACTTTAGGAGGCCAAGGCAAGAGAATCACTTGAGGCTAAGAGTTTGAGGCCAGCCTGGGCTATAGTGAAACCCCGTCTCTACAAAAAAAGTTTTAAGACTCGGTGCGGTAGCTCACACCTGTAATCCCACCACTTTGGGAGGCTGAGGTGGGGGGATCATGAGGTCAGGAATTAGAGACCAGCCTGGTCAATATGGTGAAACCCTGTCTCTACTAAAAATACAAAAATTAGCCTGGAGTGATGGCATGCACCTGTAGTCCCATCTACTTGGGAGGCTGAGGCAGGAGAATCACTTGAACCCGGGAGGTGGAGGTCTCAGTGAGCCAAGATCTTGCTGCTGCACTCCAGCCTGGGTGACAGAGCAAGACTCTGTCTCAAAAAAAAAAAAAGGTTTTAAAATTAGCTGGTTGCAGTGGTGTGTGCCTGTAGTCCCAGCTACTAGGAGGCTGAGGTGGGAGGATCACTTGAGCCCAGGAGTTCAAGGCTGACATGAGCTATGATCATGCCACTTGCACTCCAGCCTGGGTGACAGTAAGACCCGTTTCTAAAAAAGAAAAAGAAACAGAAAAAAAAACCCAAAACGGCCAGTCTCTGTAACTGTGAGAAATAAATTTCTGTTATTTAAGAACTCCGCCTATGATATATTTGTTACAGCAGCCCAAACTGACTGAGACAACTACTAAGGCATTTAGTTTATTCACCTTTAATGAAATTAGTCTCAAAAAATCTATTGCCCTAGTTTATAGTATCTTTCACCTCCCATTCTTATTTTTTTTGAGAGAGTCTCGCTCTGTCGCCCAGCCTGGAGGGCAATGGTGTGATCTCAGCTCACTGCAACCTCCACATCCCTGGCTCAAGTGATCCTCCTGCCTCAGCCTCCTGAGTAGCTGGGATTACAGGCGTGTACCACCATTCCCAGCTAATTTTTGTATTTTTAGTAAAGATGGGATTTTGCCATATTGGCCAGGCTGGTCTCAAACTCCTGTCCTCAAGTGATCTGCCAGCCTCGGCCTCTCAAAGTGCTCAGATTACAGGCATGAGCCACCATGCCTGGCCTTCTTTTTTTTTTTTTTTTGACTTTTTTTTGGTATTAATTATATTCTTCCTTGCTAGTTTGGAAGTTAAACACGCTATTCGGGTTTGAGGTGCTTTTCTTGCTTTTTGTTTTTTGGGGTGAATTTTTGGTTGTTGTTACCCTATAAGCTGCATTGTGATTACTTAAATTATAAAGTTAAGCTATTTCTTTATCTCCTCCAGAACACAGACCTGTCATATATTTTAATGTTATCTTTTTTCTTTCAAATTTAAACATTACTAAACATTATCATTGTTTTATAGTTAATATTTTATACTTACCCAAAGTCTTTTTACATGTTGTTTCTTCTTGTAGCTTCATTTAGGATCAGTTTCCTTCTAGCTAAAATATATATTTTAGATTTTCCTATAGTAAGGGTTTGCTGGCGAAAGAGTGAGTTTTATTTGTCTGAAAACAATTTTATTTTGTCTTCATTAAAAAAAATTTTAGGGCTGGGCGAGGTGGCTCACGCCTGTAATCCCAGTACTTTGGGAGGCCAAGGCGGGCAGATCATGAGGTCAGGAGTTCAAGACGAGCCTGGCCAACTTGGTGAAACCCCATCTGTACAAAAAATAGAAAACTTACCCGGGCATCGTGGTGCATGCCTGTAATCCCAGCTACTTGGGAGGCTGAGGCAGGAGAATCACTTGAACTTGGGAGGTGGAGGTTGCAGTGAGCCGAGATCCAGCCACTGCACTCCAGCCTGGGCGACAAAAAAAAAAAAAAAAAAAAAAAATTTAACTGGATTTAGAATTCCAAATTTTCAGTTGCTTTTCCTTAGCACTTTGAAGATAACATTTCACTGTCTCGTAGCTTATATTGTCTTTAAGCCAGCTGTCACTAACTCTGCTTCTTTCGAGATGATCTCCTGGCCGGCGTGGTAGCTCACGTCTAAAATCCCAGCACTTTGGGAGGCCAAGGTGGGTGGATCACCTGAAGTCAGGAGTTCGAGACCAGCATGGCCAATATGGTGAAACCCTGTCTCTACTAAAAATACAAAAAAAAGTAACTAGACGTGGTGGTGGGTGCCTGTAATCCCAGCTACTTGGGAGGCTGAGGCAGGGAGAATCACTGGAACCCAGTAGGCGGAGGTTGCAGTGAGCCGAGATCTGGCCATTGCATTCCAGCCTGGGCGACAGAATAAGACTGTCTCAAAAAGAAAAAAAAAAAGATAATCTCCTTTCTCTTCTGCTCTTTTATAATCATTCTTTGACATTGTTCTGAAATTTCATCATTTTATGTCTGTATGTGGGTTTCTTTTCTATGTACATAGAACATACCTATGTACATAGACTGAAACATATGCACATAGGTTTATTAACATACATACATGGTTTACTAACATATATACATAGGTTAAAACATATAGACATAGGTTGTAAACATATAAACATAGACTGAAAAAAACATATAAAGCAAAAACATCACAAGAAGAAACAGGCTGGGTATGGTGGCTCACGTTTGTAATCCCAACACTTTGGGAGGCTGAGGCAGGCGGATCACCTGAGGTCGGGAGCTCGAGACCAGTCTGACAAACATGGGGAAACCCCGTATCTACTAAAAATACAAAATTAGTTGGGCGTGGTGGCAGATGCCTGTAATCCCAGCTACTCAAAAGGTTAAGGCAGGAGAATCGCTTGAACTCGGGAAGCGGAGGTTGTGGTGAACCGAGATCGCGCCACTGCACTCCAGCCTGGCAACAGAGTGAGACTCTATCTCCAAAAAAAACAAAAAGAAGAAGAAACAGATGAATTTATATTCAATCATATTGGAGGATTTGAAAATTAATAATTGACAGAAAATGTTCATCAAGTAGATCTGATATACATGATTTACCATATTTACTACGGCAGAAGCATAGAAAACTGTACTAACAACTGCAAAAATCACATTCTCTTTAAGCACACATAAAATTTTTATTAGTTGAAGACAGATTGGCTGTAAATCAAATCTCAAGAAAATTGACAGAATTAAAATGCGGACACTCTCCGACTATAGGCACATGTGAGAGATATTGTAGGTTCAGTCCCAGATCATTGCAATAAAGCAAATATCACAGTAAAGTAAGTTACACAAATTTTTTTGGTTTCCTAGTACATAAAGTTATTTTTAAACTATAACGTAGTCTATTTAGTGTGCAATGGCATTATGTCTAAAAATATACCTTAGTTTTAAAATAGATCTTATTTTAAAAATAGTTTATCAGTAAAAAATGCTGACACAGAGACACACAAGTGAGCACATGCTGTTGAAAAAATGTCACTGATATACTTGCTCAACACAAGGTTGCCACAAACCTTCGATTTGTAAAAAAATACAATCTAGGAAGCATGATAAAGTAAAATGCAATAAAATAAGATATGCCTATGTTTAATGCTATTAAGCTACAAATAAGACCAAAAAAAATAGCTAAAAATTTTCCTTTATGTGCTAGGAAATAAGAAAGACACAAATTAAACATTTTAAATGTAATAATAAGTATTACAAGATGACAGCCAGCGCGGTGGCTCACGCCTGTAATCCCAGCACTTTGGGAGGCCGAGGCAGGCAGATCATGAGGTCAGGAGATTGAGACCATCCCGGCTCACACGGTGAAACCCTGTCTCTACTAAAAAGACAAAAAATTAGCCGCGTGTGGTGGCGGGCACCTGTAGTCCCAGTTACTTGGGAGGCTCAGGCAGGAGAATGGCATGAACCTGGGAGGCGGAGCTTGCAGAAGCAGAGCTTGCAGTGAGCAGAGATGGCGCCACTGCAATCTAGCCTGGGCGAAAGAGCGAGACTCCCTCTCAATTTAAAAAAAAAAAAAGTAAGCTAAGTAGTGTGTAGAAAGAAATGCATAAACTTGGCCGGGCACAGTGGCTTACGCCTGTAATCCCAGCACTCTGGGAGGCCGAGGTGGGTGGATCACCTGAGGTCAAGAGTTCGAGACCAGCATGGCCAACATGGCAAAACCCCATCTCTACTAAAAAATACAAAAATTAGCTGGGTGTGGTGGCAGGTGCCTGTAATCCCAGCTACTCGGGAGGCTGAGGCAGGAGAATCGCTTGAACCCAGGAGGCGGAGCTTGCAGTGAGCTGAGATCAGGCCACTGCACTCCAGCCTGGGCAACAGAGTGAGACTCTGTCTCAAACAAAAGCAAAAACAAACAAGAAAGAAATGTATAAACTTAAAAGACATATTATTAAGTAATCATTTATAATAAGTCAGAAAAACAGAAAATAAATCCAAAGTAAAAGGAACAAAACAGTTATTTTAAAAGAATACGCAAAATCTGGCAAGAATGATGAACAACAAGAGAGAAATGTGAACATACATTTTACCAAATAAGTTATATGAATGGCAAAAAAACAACATGAAATGATGCTCAGCATCACTTGGTCATTGGCGAAATGTGAATTAAAACCATAAGGAAATATACTTCACACCCCCAAATACCACCTGTACCCCAATAACTTATGGAAATATAATAATAATAATAAACTATATTTCATACTCACTAAAATGACTCAAACTAAAAAGACTAACAATATCAGGTGTGGAAGAGAATTTGGAGCATCAGGAACATTGCCGGTAAGAATGAAAATGGTATTCCTTAGTCCATTTTCTGATGCTATCGTAGAATACTCCAGAGTGGGTAAATTATAATAAAACAAAATTTATTTATTTATTTATTTATTTAGAGAGGGGGTCTTACTCTGTCACCCAGGCTAGAGTGCAGTGGCGCAATCTCAGTTCACTGCAACCTCCACCTCTTAGGTTCAAGGGATTCTTCTGCCTCAGCCTCCCAAGTAGCTGGGACTACAGGCACCACCACGCCTGGCTAAATTTTGTATTTTTAGTAGAGACAGCGTTTCACCATTTGGCCAAGCTGGTCTTGAACTTCTGATCTCAAGTGATCCACCCACCTTGGTCTCCCAGAGTGTTGGGATTACCAGCGTGAGCCACCACATCCAGCCAAAATGTATTTGATAAAGTTCTGGAAACTGGGAAGTTCTTGGATTCGACAAGGAGCTGCATCTTCAGGGGCCTCCTTGCTGTGTCATAACATATGAAGGCATCACAGGATAAGAAGAGTGCAAGGCTGGCTTTTATCACAAACCCATTCTTGAGATAACTTATTCCTTCCCACTGTAACCCCACTAATCTGTTAACTCATGAAAAGATTAATCCATTCATGAGGGCATGAGGGCTGTCTCTTAAAATTCTCACCTCCTTTTTTTTTTTTAGAGTCAAGGTCTTGCTCTGTTGCCCGGGCTGGGGTGCAGTGGCATGATCATGGCTCACTGCAGCCTTGACCTCCTGAGTTCAAGGAATCCTCCCATCTCAGCCTCCTAAGTAGCTAGGACCACAGGTGTGTGCCACCATGTCTGTCTAATTTTTAAATGTTTTGTACAGATGGGGTCTTACTACATTGACCAGGCTGGTCTTGAACTCCTGTCCTCAAGCAATCCTCTCACTTTGGCCTCCTAAATTTCTGGGATTACAGACGTGAGCCACTATGCCTAGCCTGGTCCCACCTCTTAATAGAGTCACAATGGTAATTAAATTCCAACATGAGTTTTGGAGGGGATACAAACCATAGTGGTATGAATACTTTGAAAACAGTTTGGTGGTTTCTGATTATGTGAAAGACAGAGTTACCACATGACCCAGCAATTCAGCTGTTACATACTTCCCCAAAAGAAATGAAAACATGTCCACACAAAGACTTGTATGCAACTGTTCATTGGAGTTTTTTTCATAGTATGTATCTCCCAACTGGAAACAACCAACTGGTGAATGGATAAACTGTTTTACATCCATACAATGCAAAACTACTTACCAAAAAGAGCTACTTTAGATTTTTCTGTTTGTGAGCCAAAACAAAATAGAAACAAACAAAAAACCTATCAATACACATCACAACATGTATGAATCTCAAAAGCATTATGCTGACTAGAGCTGGGTGTGGTGGCTTACACTTATAATCCCAGCACTTTGGGATGCCGAGTAGGGTGGATCACTTGAGGTCAGCAGTTTGAGACCAGCCTGGCCAACATGGTGAAATACATGTTTTTATTTCACTTTACCGAAAATACAAAAATTAGCCAGGCATGGTGGTGGGCACCTGTAATCCCAGCTACTCTGGAGGCAGAGGCGCAAGAATTGCTTGAACATGGGAGGCAGAGGTTCCACTGAGCTAAGATCACGCCAGTGCACTCCAGCCTAGGTGAAAGAGCGGGATTGTCTCAAAAAAAAAAAAAGAAAAGAAGAAAAGAAAAAAGCATTATGCTAAATACAAGGAGCCAGACACAAAACATTATACTATATCATTCCACATTTATAAAATTTTAGAAAAGGCAAATACTGCATATAGTGATAAGAAAGCAGACTGATGGTTAGATTAATGTGAAATATTTTGTCACATAATGCAATGGAAATAACATAAAAATTAAAAAGTCAGTGTCTATCATCAAGATAGATTCTAAGGAAGCTTCTACTGATATTTATAATTTATTGTCTATATCAAAGGCTATTTTATTTGTGGCTTTTTGGAGAGGCCAGTGGAGATTAGAGCTCTGCCAAATTACTCTTTTTGTGAAGCTAATTTGCAATCACATTCTTGTTATATGGAGAAAATCCTTGTTCTTGAAGAGAATTCTCGAAGGGAAGGGACGGTTGCTGTCTTACTCTTCGTCATTTTTCCAGCAGATATCTAATGTATATCCACTTGAAGTAAGTCTTATTTGGGCAGTAGCAATATGTGTCAAGGCACTTAACATTGTGTCAAGTGTCACAGTGCCAAGCACCATGTCAAGGCAGAGGGAAGATGATTAATGATGTATGCTGAAGAATACTGGAGTCAAAGCTTGGAGAATGAGTTGAGTGCTATGGAAACCCTGATGAGAGGGACTACAGTGAGGAAGACCCAGAGCAGCGAAAGCTTTTGCAATCTGGCCAGGAAGACCACTGAATAACTAGGTATCCTGGATGTATGCAGAGGCTCTATAATGAGATTACTCAGTTTATAATTTGGATTAACCTGTCGTTTCTGTGGGCTCACCCAGGAATTTCCCTTACAGTATGATGTAGAGAAATGCCTTTGACCACTCCCCTATCTCTTTATCAATACTAGGGTCACGCCTTCTACCTAGCCTCTTTCTTTCTTTCCTTCTCCCTTCTTCCCTTACTTCTTTTTTTTTTTTTTTTGAGACGGAGTCTTGCTGTCACCCAGGCTGGAGTGCAGTGGTACCATCCAGGCTCACTGCAACCTCTGACTCCTATGTTCATGTGTTTCTCCTGCCTCAGCCTCTCGAGTAGTTGGGACTACAGGGGTGCACTACCATGCCCGGTTAATTTTTGTATTTTTAGTAGAGATGGGGTTTCACCATGTTACCCAGGTTGGTCTCAAACTCCTGACCTCATGTGATCAACCCGCCTTGGCCTTTCAAAGTGCTGGGATTACAAGGGTGAGACACCACGCCTGGCCCCTTTCTTCTTTTTTTTCCTTCCTGCCTTCTTCCCTCCTTCCTTCCTTCTTTCCAGAAATTAGTGTCAGTTCAGCCTGTTTCTTTTTTATTGACTAGATCAGGGGTCAGAAAACTGACCTGCAGCCTGTTTTTGTATGACCACGGGCTAAGAATGGCTTTATCTTTTCAAAAGGTGGAACACAAATCCCCAACATGTCTGTCTTTTGAGTTACATCTCTCCCAATCTGGATCAGTTGCTTTCTACACAGGCTGTTTCTGATCCTGTGATTCTCCTTCACCATGACTTTGCATCTCTCCTGTTTCCTCTATCCCTTCCCCTCCCCTCCCCTCACCCACTCCCCTTCCCCTCCCTCTTTTGCTCCCTCCCTTCCTCCCTTCTTTCTTTCTTTCCAGGGGAATTGGCAGGGGAGCAGGAAGTCAAATCTCATGTCATCATGTGACTATTGGGACTCCCTCTTCTCATGTTTCTTCTCCTTTGTAGTAGGGGCAGTGCCAGCAGCAGGAGCTACAGAGCCGGGGCAGCAGAGACAACCACAGCCCTGTGGGAGCGCACACTGGCAACTTGCCAATACCCTGGGCAATGGCGCCTTTAATGTCTTTTCCATTCAGTTCACTGATGATCTTGCTGCACTGGTTGTCATTGGCCTTGTTGCCTATATTGTACAGGATCTTCTTGATGTCCTTGGTGCTGGGCAAGGGGTTGCCCCTGAGGGCTGCCAGTAGGTAGGAAGGACGACCTTCTGTGTCCCAGAGGAAAAGAAAGCCACACCTTCCTCTTTTAGTTTGTTCATTTTCTTATTCCTGTGTTGCTGCTGAGAAATCCACAGCAATTCCGACTCCCCTACCACCCTTTTGTGCCACCTCCCTACCCCTTCTGGAAGCCTGAGAATCTTCTGTTTGTCCCAGATATTTTACATTTCACAATTATACACTTTGGTGCAGGACAATTTTAATCTATTATGATGGACACTTTCAATTTGCTCCTTCTATTCTGAGTGTGCTTCTTGAACTATTTCTTTTTTTTTTTTTTTTTGGAGACAGAGTCTTGCCTTGTTGCCCAGGCTGGAGTGCAGTGGCACAATCTCAGCTCACTGCAACCTCCACCTCCTGGGTTCAAGCAATTCTTCTGCCTCAGCCTCCCAAGTAGCTGGGACTACAGGTGTGCACCAACACACCCAGCTAATTTTTTGTATTTTAGTAGAGGTGGGTTTTCACTGTGTTGCCCAGGCTGGTCTTGAACTCCTGAGCTCAGGCAATCCGCCCGCCTCGGCCTCCCAAAGTGCTAGGATTTCAGGCATGAGCCACCATGCCCAGCCTGAACTATTTCATTGTTGATTTCTTCCCCTCTGTTTCACTCTTCCTGGAAATTCTATTATTTGGCTGCTGAACTTCATAGATTTCATTAATTTTCTTACCTTTTTTTCTCTCATTTCCTATCTCCTTGTCTTTTTGCCATGCTTTCTGTGTAATTTCCTCAATTTATTTCAATTCTTCATTAAAATGTTCATTTCTTATGTCTTCAACTTCTAAAATTTCTTCTTTGTTCTGTGAATGTTCCTCTTTTTACAAAATAACACCTGGTTGTTGTTTTAAGAATGCAGTATCTTTTCTTATCTTATCTTTCTCAAGACTGAGAAATGGAAAACTACAGAAACCACAACTTGAAAAACAGCACAGAAACCACAATTTGCAAAACAGATAAACTACTTCAGCAACAGCTCAGCTTGGACCCAGGTGTTCAGGAAACATAAAACCACAGACTTTTTCACAGACAGCCTTGCCTAGCCTATCAACACAGTCAGTGACTCAACTTTGCAACTTCTGACCAATTCTTTCCTGCCCTAACTCTACCCTTCCTTCCTGCCCCTCCCCCTACTCTTGTTATCCCCGCCCTAAAAGCATCCTTTGGCTAACTCCTCCCCCATGAAACTTCATAAAACTCAAATGCTAAAGCTACTCCGCGTCCATTTGACTGACTTCATTTGCTCACTGTTTCCCTTGCCTGGCACATTTCTAATGAGCTAAGCTTGCTCTTTATTGTTATTCATTTGTTGTGTTTTAACCATAACAGATTTCTTTGCTGCTCTTTTATGAGAAGCTTTTTTTTTTTTTTTCGAGACAGAGTCTCACTCTGACGGGGTTTCACCATGTTGGCCAGGCTGATCTCAAACTCCTGACCTCAAGTGATCTGCCCGCCTCCGCCTCCCAAAGTGCTAGGATTACCGGTGTAAGCCACCAGGCCTGGTCTTTTATTTATTTATTTTTTTGAGAGGGAGTCTCGCTCTGTCGCCCAGGCTGGAGTGCAGTGGCGCCATCTCGGCTCACTGCAACCTCCACCTCCGAGGTTCAAGCGATTCTCCTGCCTCAGCCTCCTGAGTAGCTGGGACTAAAGGCATGCACAACCACACCCAGCTAATTTTTGTATTTTTAGTAGAGACGGGGTTTCACCATGTTAGACAGGATGGTCTCAATCTCTTGACCTCGTGATCCGCCTGCCTCGGCCTCCGAACATGGTGGAATTAGAGGAGTGAGCCACCACGCCCAGCCCACACCTGGTCTTTTATGAGAAGCTTTCACTGAACATGAATTAGTTTTCTTTCATCCACATAGTATTCTGTTTCTCCAAGGTGCCTTATCTGCTGTGTGCTCTTTGTCTTGCATGATACAGGCTTACTTTAGAGTTCTGGTAATTTTTGGTTTCTTTCGACGAAGAGTGAAGGACTAAAGCTCATTGGAAGTTTGGAGTATATGGAGAGCTCTTGCATTTCTGAGTTTATTTTAGGGCCATTTATTTGTTGGGTAATCTTAAATATCAGTTTGTCTTCTTTCCTCTTGGGCTGCTTAGATTTCTCAGAAAAAAGTGTGACAATCCCCTGCCTAGAGGGTAAAGATTTGGCTGACATGGTTTGAGCACTAAGTGATTGATGAAGGCTGTGGGGCAGGAGGCGGGGGCGTAGCAATCAGCGAGCATATGATTGTGTAAACCTCCATTTTTGTTTGTTACCAAAGCCCTCACCTGTACTTGATGTTTCCCAGTCCACAGACTCCAACTGCTGCTGAAACTAGAGAGAAACAGTCATCCAACAGCACGAGAGCGGGTAGAAGACCTGTATCTGTTCGTGATTCTACGATATAATCATTTCTGTTTTCAATTTTTCTCTACTGTTGCCACATAATTCAGCTTTCTCAGTTCTTTTGAGTTAGTCTGCAATCATCTCTTTGCTTTTTAGCTTTCAAAGGTTTATCATCGGCCAGGTGTGGTGGCTCATGCCTGTAATCCCAGAATTCGGGAGGCTGAGGTGGGCAGATCACCTGAGGTCAGGAGTTTGAGACCAGCCTGGACAACATGGTGAAACCCCATCTCTACAAAAAATACAATAATTAGCCGGGCGTGGTGGCATGCGCCTGTAGTCCCAGTTAGTTGGGAGGATAAGGCAGGAGAATGGCTTGAACTCAGGAGGTAGAGGTTGCAGTGAGCCAAGATTGTGCCAGTGCAATCTAGCCTGGCGACAGAGTGAGACTCCATCTCAAAAAAAAAAAAAAAAAAAGAAAGAAATGTGAGGACTGGAGATTTGGGAGGGTCCAGGGGCAGAATTATATGGTTTGGCCGTGTCCCCACCCAAATCTCATCTTGAATTTTAATTCCCATAGTCCCCACATGTTGTGTAAGGGACTCGGTGGGATATAATTGAATCATGGTGGCAGTTTCCCCCATGCTATTGTTGTGATAGTAAGTTCTCATGAGATCTGATAGTTTTATAAGGAGCTTGCCGCTTCACTTGACTCTCATTCTTCTTCCTGTTGCCCTGTGAAGAAGAACGTGTTTGCTTCCCTTTCCACCATGATCATCAGTTTCCTAAGGCCTCCTCAGCCATGCTAAACTGTGAGTCAATTAAACTTCTTTCCTTTATAAATTACCCAGTCTTGCCATTCGCAGTGGCTCACGCCTGTAATCCCATCACTTTGGGAGACCAAGGTAGGTGGATCACGAGGTCAGGAGATCCATACCATCCTGGCTAATATGGTGAAACCCCGTCTCTACTAAAAAAAATACAAAAATTAGCCGGCCATGATGGCGGGTGCCTGTAGTGCCAGCTACTCGGGAGACTGAGGCAGGAGAATGGCGTGAACCCAGGAGGCGGAACTTGCAGTGAGCAGAGACTGTGCACCACCGCACTCCAGCCTGGGCGACAGAGCGAGACTCCGTCTCAAAAAGTAGTAATAATAAATAACAAATAAATAAATAAATAAATAATAAATAACCCAGTCTTGGATGTGTTCTTATAGTAGTATGAGAAATGACTAATACAAGCTCCTATTTCAATAAGTCATAAAAAGCAGTAAAAAGGCCAGGGCCAGGCATGGTGGCTCATGCTGTAATCCCAGCACTTTGGGAGGCTGAGGTAGGCAGATCACCTGAGGTCAGGAGTTCAAGACCAGCCTGAGCAACATGGCGAAATGCCATCTCTACTGAAAATACAAAAAATTAACCAAGTGTGGTGGCAGGCATCTGTAGTCCCAGCTACCTGGGAGGCTGAGGCAGGAGAATTGCTTGAACCCAGGAGGCAGAGGTTGCAGTGAGCTGAGATCACGCCACTGAACTCCAGCCTGGGTGACAGAGCAAGATTCTGTCTCAAAACAAAACAAAACAAAACAAAAAATGGGTCAGGCACAATGGCTCACGCCAGTAATCCCGACACTTTGTGAGGCTGAGGTGGGAGACTCACTTGAGCCCCAGAATTTGAGACCAGCCTGGGCAACATAGTGAGACTCCATCTCTAGTTATATAATCAAAAAAGAAAAAGAAAAAGAAAAAAAGGCAATATTCCTTTAACAGTGTGAGTGTCTCAATGACAAGAAATCAGGTATTTCTATTCCCCTAGAGTTGTTTCTTTTCTTTTTTTTTCTCTCCCTCTGTTGCCCAGGCTGGAGTGCAGTGGCTCAATCTCTGGTCACTGCAACCTCTGCCTCGCGGGTTCAAGCAATTCTCCTGTCTCAGCCTCCTGAGTAGCTGGGATTACAAGTGTGCGCCATCATGCCTGGCTAATTTTTTTTTTGTATTTTTAGTAGAGACAGGGTTTCAGCATGTTGGTCAGGCTGGTCTTGAACTCCTGACCTTGTGATCTGCCCGCCTCGGCCTTCCAAAGTGCTGGGATTACAGGTGTAAGCCTCTGCGCCCGGCCTATAGTTGTTTCTTACTCATCTGAAGAAGGCACTTGACATGTCCTGAAGTGGACAGTTAATTTAGATATTCCGCTGGGCAACTGTTACCTTCCTAAAATCAGATGAAGTGGTGATTAAGTTCAAATTTGTTCTCCCAAATAAGCCCGAAACACACTGAATATAAGTTCTCCATTTTTGCCAGATAATATAACCAAAGAAGAAAAGATAATGTTGGTGTCCACGCTGAATTGGTTGATTTATTCTTTACTAACTATGGAATGAGTATAGAATTATAGGTAAATTTACCTTTCATATAGCTTCAGGTATTAATACTCACTCTTCTTGTTTCTTACGTTTTTGTTTTTTCCCAAAATCTTAGATGATTCCTCAGGTGAATTTGTGTAGTTCTCCTCCACTAGTATGTTTCTGGCACAGTTGTTGATATGTTGAACGGGATCTGGTCCTAACAAAATCTCTTTGTACTAGCCTGACATGATTACCGTGACATTCCTTACATTTAAGATCTCCATCAGATGATGATATCTACCAGATGCTGTCTCCCCATTATCACAGCCCTGCAAGAAGGTCTGCTTATCTTTGCAATATATCTGTAGGCATAGGTGTTGGGGGTGACATGAGCTATTTTCTTGTTTCATATTATTTGGCAAGAACTATTCTCACCTGTTTCGGACAAACTACTGGAGCCAAGTGTATCTCAAAAGTACTTATTTGGCCTGTAATAGGAATGTCATCTTAAATAAGTTCCTATCCCAATAAGCCATAAAAAGCAATCAGAGGCAGGCCGGGTGCGGTGGCTCACGCCTGTAATCCCAGCACTTTGGGAGGCCAAGGTGAGTGGATTGCCTGAGGTCAGGAGTTTGAGACCAGCCTGACCGACATGGTGAACCTTCGTCTCTACTAAAAATACAAAAATTAGCTGGGTATGGTGGAAGGCGCCTGTAATCCCAGCTACTTGGGAGGCTGAGGTAGGAGAATTGGTTGAACCCAGAAGGCGGAGGTTGCAGTGAGCCGAGACAGGGTCTTGGCACTCCATCCAGCCTGGACGACAAGAACGAAACTACATTAAAAAAAAAAAAAAAAAAAGTGATTGGAGGTAATTATTTTATTTCTCTTCAACTTTCACTGATATCAAAATGCAATACTTTAACCAGATTTTCTGGCTGACAGGCTAAATGAGATCATCTTCACATTCAACATCTTTCTCTTCAGTTTCCTTCTTTTTTTAAAAAAAGTGTTTTTTTGTAGGTTGTGGGGAGGGGTGTTTGGCTATGTTGCCCAGGCTGGTCTTGAATTCCAGCCTCAAGTGGTCCTCTTGCCTTGGCCTCCCAAAGTGCTAGGATTACAGGAGTGAACCACTGCCTGGCCCAGTTTTCTTCTTTACATCTGGGCTTGGTTCTGTCATTTAAGATTTTCAAATTAGAGCATCTCTTCTTCTTTACACCCAGGCTGGAGTGCAGTGGTGCTATCTCGGCTCACTGCAACCTCTGCCTCCCAGGTTCAAGCAATTCTCCTGACTCAGCCTCCCGAGTAGCTGGGACCACAGGCGCCTGCCACCACGCCCTTCTAATTTTTTGTATTTTTAGTAGAGATAGGGTTTCACTGTGTTATCCAGGATGGTCTAGATCTCCTGACCTTGTGATCCGCCCGCCTCGGCCTCCCAAAGTGCTGGGATTACAGGCATGAGCCACTGTGCCCAGTCGCGCATCTCTTTTTTTCTCCACCCACAGGTAAAGAATATTTCCACCAATATTCCGAATTGTATTTTCTCAAGGCAATTTGATAAATCTGCACATTCTTGTCCTTTAAGCCAAGGGGCTTACCTATTAATAAGTAGGTGGAGCTGTACCTGTATATTAATTCAGTAGCATCACCTACGAGCAAAGTGTCCATTTGGGGTAATCAATATCATTGCTAATTCTATTACAAAATGTTTTGGCATAGTCATCAATGACATGTAATTCCTCAGAATAAGTGGCTGTCATTGCTTCAGTCTCTTCATTCTGCCTCTGGTAGCTCCCTGTGCTCCCTTCAGCCATGTGCCCCAGAGCAGCCCTGGGGCTGGTGCTGAGGTCCAGAAGCTCAGGGTGGAATTTTTATTTTCCAAATATTTTTTATCTGTGGTTGGTTGAATCCCCGGATGTGGAACCCACAAATACAGAGGGCCAACTGCATGTATGTGTGCGTGTGTGTGTGTGCGTGTGTGTGTGTGTTTGTGTACATGTTGAATGTTGGTGTTAGTTTATACCTTATGTTCATTTTTGAAAACTATCTTTTTTTGAGACAGGGTCTTGCTGTGTTGCCCAGGTTGGAGTGCAGTGGTACTGATTGAGATACTCACTGCAATCTCAAATTCACGGGCTCAAGTGCTCCTCCTGCCTGCCTCAGCCTCCCAAGTAGCTGAGAATACAAGTGCTTGCCACCACACCCAGCTAACTTTAAAATTTTTTGTAGCAGTTGGGTCTCACGATATTGCCCAAGCTGGTCTTGAACTCCTGGCCTCAAGAGATCCTCCCACCTCAGGCTCCCAAAGTGCTGAGATTGCAAGCATGAGCCACCACACCCAGTCTGAAATTTGGTATTTTCATTGTATTAGTCCATTCTTGCACTGTTATAAAGAAATACCTGAAACTGGGTAATTTCTTTTTTTTTTTTTTTGAGACGGAGTTTTGCTCTCATTGACCAGGCTGGAGTGCAATGGCATGATCTTGGCTCACTGCAGTCTCTGCCTCTAGGGTTCAAACAATTCTCCCACATTAGCATCCCAAGTAGCTGGGATTACAGGCATGTGCCACTATGCCCGGTTAATTTTGTATTTTTAGTAGAGACAGGGTTTTTCCATGTTGGTCAGGCTGGCCTCGAACTCCTGACCTCAGGTGATGCACCCACCTCAGCCTCCCAAAGTTCTGGGATTACAGGCGTGCACCACTGGAAACTGGGTAATTTATAAATAAAAGAGTAATTGGCTCACGTTTCCACAGGCTGTACAGGAAGCATGCTGGGGAGGCCTCAGGAAACTTTCAATCATGGTGAAAGGCAAAAGAGAAGCAGGCACGTCTTACAGGGCCAGAGCACGAGGAATAGAGAGAGCAGGGAGGTGCTACACACTTTTAAACAACCAGATCTCCTGATAATTCACTCACTATCACGAGAACAGCACCAAAGGGGAAATCCGCACCCAGGATCCAATCATTTCCCACCAGACCCTGCCTCCAACATTGGGGATTACAATTTGTCATGAGATTTAGGCAGGGACACAGACCCAATCATATCATTCATTATGACTCAATTTAAGTATTTCTTAAAATTAAAAAACATTTTTTTTTTCTTGCAGTGGCAAATATTTCTTAATTTTTCTCATGACATCTGCTTGGTCCCAGGAGTTACTTAACGGTGCACTTTTAAGTTTCCAAGTAAATTTTAAGTAATCTTTTTTTTTTTTTGAGACAGAGCTTTGCTCTTGTTGCCCAGGCTGGAGTGCAGTGGCGCGATCTCCCCTCACTGCAACCTCCACCTTCTGATTTCAAGAGATTCTCCGGCCTCAGTCTGCCGAGTAGCTGGGATTACAGATGCCTACCACCACACTCGGCTAATTTTCGTATTTTTAGTAGAGACAGAGTTTTACCATGTTGGCCAGGCTGGTCTCGTACTCCTGACCTTGTGATCCACCCGCCTCAGCCTCCCAAAGTACTGGGATTACAGGCACGAGTCACCACGCCCGGCCAATTTTAAGTAATCTTTAACTTTAAAATTTTAATTGCCAGAAGGTAGAGACTGTGGCCAATAGAATATTCTGATTAGTAGATATTTTTTTCCCTCCATTCTAACTCTAATGCCCTTTCCTCGAGCTAAAGCTTTTCTTCTTAACTCTGTCTTCCTCTAGAGTAAGGAAGACATTTTTGGGAGGTTGTTATTTTCCTCTGACCCCTGGCCACTAGTCCAACTAGTGCAACACATACCTGATACTTAGAGTAAGTGGAGCATAGGATTAAACTGCAACTCATGCCACACATGTCATTTTTAGCCCTCTCCACGGTGCATTGCACGTAGGACTAGTAGATAGCATTTCTTGAAGGCTCACCATGTACTGGACATTGTACTAAAAATATTGTATACAGTATCTCATTTAATCATCACAACACCTTTGTTTTCTTCCATTTGTGCACGAGGAAATGGAGGGAATGAGAAACTGAGTAATTTTCCCCAAGACACACAGCTTAAGGTGATAATACCAAGAGAAGTGCCCAGTGTTTCTGACCACAGAGCCTACGCTATGTGAGCACTCACATGAGATGTGCTGAACAAATCTTATTTTGTCATTTGCTGAAATAAGATTTGTTCAGCAAATGAACACATTCAGGGAATCTGTTCAGTAGTTCTCGGCCAAAATGGAATTTGTTGCCACTGGGTTATGCATCCACATAATCCTCTGTTATCACTTTATATACTACACTTAACACTTGCTGAAAATCCTCAGGAATTTGGAATTATCTTCCTTTCGGACTATTTTCAAGCTGTCTCTGAAACAAGAATGTGAGAAAATACAAGGCTGGTAAATTATTAAAGTTGCTACCTATCTCTTAATGTCAGCGGTTTTCGTGTTACATGTCTTTCTGAGAAACAAATAGACACACCTAACCACATCCTTGTTCTTAAGGCTTCCTGTTAATGCTGTTAAAGCTCAGGAAATTGTGATCTTTCTAAATTACTTAAGATAATTTGCAATCTTCCTCAAAAATCACTTTTGTTGCTTCATCTTGTTGCATAACTCTGCTTTATCCTCATGATAGATCCCATTTTCCACAATTAATTACATATATATTTTAAATTTGTATTGTATATTTATGCTCATATAAAAATAAAATAAAATAAATTGAATACATATGGAGTACACTTTATTTATTTATTTATTCATTATTTACTTATTGTGAGAGGGAGTCTTGCTCTGTCACCCAGGCTGGAGTTCAATGTCACAATCTCGGCTCACTGCAACCTCCACCTCCTGGGTTCAAGCGATTTTCCCACTTCAGCCTCCTAAGCAGATGGGATTACAGGTGCACACCACCACGCCTGGCTAATTTTTGTATTTTTAGTAGAGACAGGTTTTCGTCATGTTGGCCAGGCTGGTCTTGAACTCCTGACCTCAGGTGATCCACCTGCCTCAGCCTCCCAAAGTGCTAGGATTACAGGCGTGAGCCATTGCGCCCGGATTTATTCAAGTTTTATGTGGTTTTTCTCTTTTGGAGTTTTCTTCTTGAATTCAATGACAACAAGGAATGTTTGAAATTATCTTTTTTTTTTTTTTTTTTTTGAGATGGAGTCTCGCTCTGTTGCCCAGGCTGGGGTGCAGTGGCCAGATCTTAGCTCACTGCAAGCTCTGCCTCCTGGGTTTACGCCATTCTCCTCCCTCAGCCTCCCGAGTAGCTGGGACTACAGGCGCCTGCCACCTCGCCCGGCTAATTTTTTTTTTGTATTTTTTAGTAGAGACGGGGTTTCACCATGTTAGCCAGGATGGTCTCGATCTCCTGACCTCGTGATCTGCCCGTCTCGGCCTCCCAGAGTGCTGGGATTACAGGTTTGAGCCACCACGCCCGGCCTGAAATTATCTTTTGATTTTAAATATCTACTGCTTCTACTTTAAAATGAAAGAAACATAATATGTACAAGTTAAAACAATAGAGCTGTTGAAACAATTTACTTTTTTATTGAGACAAAATATATATGACATAAAATATATCATTTTATCCTTTTTTTTTTTTTTTTTGAGATAGAGTCTTGCTCTGTCACCCACACTGGAGTGCAGTGGCATGATCTTAGCTCATTGTAAGCTCTGCTTCCCGGGTTTACACCATTCTTCTGCCTCAGCCTCTCAAATAGCTGGGACTACAGGTGCCCACCACCACACCTGGCTACTTTTTTTGTATTTTTAATAGAGACGGGGTTTCACCGTGTTAGCCAGGATGGTCTCGATCTCCTGACCCCGTGATCCACCCGCCTTGGCCTCCCAAAGTGCTGGGATTACAAGTGTGAGCCACCGCGCCCGGCCTTTTTTAACCATTTTTAAGTGTAACATTCAGTGGCATTATGTACACTCACTGTTGCACAACCGTCGCCACTGAACTCCCCCCAGATTGCAGAATTACTTTGGGAACACTATTTTGGTGATCTGAGGATTTTCAGAGGCTTTCAGTTGAATGTTCTTAATATAATAGCCCTCCCTCACTCCATCAATCAAAGAACAGTTGCTAAATATACCTTTTCCCACCATTCATTCTGAGACTAGAGTAATAACCACTGAATGGCTCCATCATGCCATTGGACACACTGGGAAACAGACTCTGGTCAAGGTTCCATCTATCACCTGGGTTCTGTAAACTTCTACTCTGAGTGGTGGACTATCCTGGATTTGTTGTTGTTGTTGTTGTTGTTGTTGTTGTGTTTGTTTCATTTAATCTTACTTTATTTTCTCCTTACTTTATTTTCTCATCTTACTTTATGTCTCCATGGATTAGCATCAGTTCAGAGCCAAAATCAATTAATACCCCCCAAAATACTTACCTTTCTCCAGTTTATAGTCACACTGGAAAATGGCCCTGCTTGTCTGTGGGGAATGTTTTACTGAAGATCCACAAAACACACCTGTGGTCACATTGCAGTGTCCTTTGGGGTTCCAAGTCTGTGAACTAGCTTAGTTCAAGAAACTGGCTAAGAGTGTGTGAATTCCCACTACAGTGACTTAAACTAGGTTTCTCCCCACTAGACCTAGAATCATTGCCTGGATATGTTAAGAAGTACTTTGGGCTGCCCTTGTATTTAATTCCTACAGTCATGACTGATTACACGATGTTACATATCCCAAGAGGTCATACCCTCTGAGCATACACACTTCATCCCTGTGGGTTACTCTGATAATTGTACTCACCTTGCGTTATGCAATTTGTGTTCCCCCAAAATCTGTAAGTTGAAACCCTAACCCCCAATAGATGGTATTAGGAAGTGGGGCCTTTGGGAAATAATTGGGTACAGATGAGCTCATGAGGGTGGAGCTCCTGCTATAGGATTTGTGTCCTTAGAGAAGAGAAAGAGAGAAGATCTCACTCTCTTTGCCATGTGAGGAAATAGCCATCTGTGAAACAGGAGGCAAGCCTTTACCACAAACCAGCCATGCTGGCACCCTAATCTCAGGACTTCCAGTCTCCAGAACTTGAACAATAAATGTTCATTGTTTAAGTACCCATCTATGGTATTCTGACTGACTAAACCCAAACTGACTAAGACACCTTGTCACTGCAAGCTAAGGATTGCCACTGGCCTCTACCACTCCTGGATCCTTTATGCCAGTTGAGATCAGGAAATTCAATTCCATGGCAACATCTTTTGCCACCATCTCCTACTGGCAAAGAACAGCTGCAACAGAGTTTTGTAAGAATGCTCAAGTTTCCTTACTATTGCATCCATAATGCCTGGGTATAGGGGACGTCCTCCAGTCTCTTCCAGGGATGAGTGTGTTTCAGAGTGACAGGGCAGGCTATTCATAACAGATTCATGCATCATTCTTGTTTCCCCGGGCCTTTAGACTCCTTCCTCTACTTACATACAGTGTTCATAACAGCATTATTCATAATAGTCAAAAAGTGGAAACAACCCAACCTGTGTTCATTGGCACCATCCTGAGGTTTAGTGTTCATCTGCCCTTTATTTCAGATGAAGAGGTTTTCCTTGCACATCCATTTATTCACCCTGTTACCGAAATGCCAGGGGTTCTGTCTAGGTCCTGCTGCTTGATCACTGAGACAATGGGTATTGCCAGGGAAGAAGGCTTTAGTTGGGTGCTGCAGCTGAGGCGATGGAAGATCAGTTCTAGATAAGTCCCAAATCTATCTCCCTGACTGATTAGGGTTTGTATAACAGAAAAGAAATGTAACCATTTTTGGGAAAACAATAATTAGGGAGGGGTAAAGGGGAGGAGCTGGTCAACAAGAAGCAGGTGGTTGCTTAGGCAATCATGATGGGTGAGGTGTCTGGCTCCTCATTGTCCAGATGCAGTGATCTGGTAAGTTTCAGTTCCTTGATAATATCTGGGAGGCCTGATGATTGGCTTCATGAGGAAGGAACTCAGAGTAAGACAAATGTAACTTTCTCAAGTTTTAAGACTGGGAGGGTCAGTTTTCTTTCAGTTTCTTACTTTTATTCAAAAGAAACCACAAATATCAGTTCTCTCAGACGATTGGGCCACTTTTAACCCAAGGCATCTGAGTTCCTCCTCTTCAAGGTAAGGTGAATTTAAATGTCTGCAAAGGTGATATGTGGATTGTCCTCGGATTATGTGTTTGTTTACAGGGTGTGTGAAAATTTTCCCCTGTCATTCCCCCTTCATGATGAAAGATCTTTTTCTCCTTTCTTCTTCCTTCAAGTCTCTGTTTCCTTTCACTTTCCCCTGCAATCAAGCTGCCTGTTCTTCTGTCTTCTCCCTATTCGCAGCTGTAATTATATCTAGTCTTTGTGAATTAAGGAACTGGTTTAAGAAACTGGTTTGTAAGCATGCATTTTAATCCTTTCAAGTCACAGTCAAGTTAGCAATTCTTGAACTTTTTTTCTGCAACATTGTGGCCTAGGGAAAGGGGGGAAAGGAGCTTTTGGGGGATTATTAAGAGAACACAGCACAAAGGTATACATCAAATATAAGCAAATGTATACTTCACGACCTAACCATGCCACGTCATAACAGAAACACTTTTTTCCAGGACTCTTGTTGGCATCACCCCTTAGGATCCAGATATGTTGGAGAAGATACAAATCATTCTGACTTAAAGAATCTTCAAATCAGTAAATATTTTTTGAGGATCATTGCTGTACCACGTACCATGCAAAATGCCAGGAATACAACAGTTAAACACAAAACACACATGGTTCCTGCATTTGTGGACCATGTTCTTATGAACCTCATAGTACCAGCTAGAATTGTGAAATCACTGTAGGCACCATCTCTACTCTACTGCAGAGAAGAAAACTTTTGCATATATTGGAGAACTGAGCCTCTAGTCATATTTCAATATTGTCTCCAACTCCCTTTTAAGTCAAGGCCTTCTTCATTACAATCCACGTCCTAGAATAAAAATTTAGACTAGTTAATAGCCTACAAGAGTTGACAAGGCAGAGATACTCAGAGAAAAGAAGGCTTGTCAGAGTTTCCAAGTTCACTACATTGTATATCTCAGATGAGAGAAAAAGCGTTTCTCTTGTTAATTAAGAAATTGCTTTGGAGATTAATGAGGACAGAATGCAGGATATATAAGAGTGTATTCTCAAACCAAACAGCTTTTAACCTGGGAGAATAAAGAGACCCAAAAGTGCTAGTCATCATGATAGTCCTTGTCTAGAGCAGAGAAAACACAGAAGAAAATTTAAAAATATTCTCCCATTCCAATATTTGTATAATCTTGAGGAAAAGGTCTTTTTAAGCAAAAGACAAAATCTTTTATCCAGAGGATATAGAAGAAGAAAAAGATTTATATTTGGCTACATAAAAATTAAAAACAGCATAGTACAACGTGCAACTAAAATGTTAAAAAACAGAGTATTCTAGGGGAAAATATTTGCAACACTTAAGATTGGCACATATATTTCTTACAAGTAATAAGTCCAACAACTTAATAGGAAAATTGGCATTCTACTGACACTAGTTTGAATTTGGGAAAAAAATTTTTAAAAATTGACAAAAGATATAAACCTACTGTTAAAAGAAAAATAAATATTAAATAGCATGCGTTAAATACTAAACAAAATAAATATTAATGGTATATAAACACATGGGAAGATGTTCAACTGCATTCATAATTAAGGAAATGCAAATTAAAATAGCAGAAAACCATTTTAACTTAGATGGATAAATCTCCATGGTGCTGGGGAATTTGCTGGAAAATAGACATACTTGGAACTATAAATCTTTGTAGCTGCATTGGTGGGCAATTTGGCATTTTTTTTTATGCTTTAAGTTCTGGGATACATGTGCAGAATGTTCAGGTTTGTTACATAGGTATACATGTACCATGGTGGTTTGCTGCACCCATCAACCCGTCATCTAGGTTTTAAGCCCTGCGTGCATTAGGTATTTGTCCTAATGCTCTCCTTCCCCTGGACCCCCACCCCCCGACAGGCCCCAGTGTGTGATGTTCCCCTCCCTGTGTCTTTGTGTTCTCATTGTTCAACTCCCACTTATGAGAGAATATGCGGTGTTTAGTTTTCTGTTCCTGTGTTAGTTCGCTGAGAATGATGGTTTCCAGCTTCATCCATGTCCCTGCAAAGGACATGAACTCATTCTTTTTTATGGCTGCATAGTATTTCAAAACTTAAAACACAATATTCTTTACATCAGTCATTGCCTGTTTGCTTTCTGACCCATTCCCTACCCTTCTGCTCCGCTCTGTCCCACAGGGGCTGAATCCTGCAAACTACAGTTCCTAGGCCCCTTTGCCAACTGGTTTTCGTTTAGAATCGGCCAATGGAAAGTCCTGGCAGGAGACTGAAGGGTGAATAATTGAATGGGAGATCCAGCATATTTCTTTCCCCTTTCTGCATCTGGGGGCCTTCCCAGCAGCGGCTGCATCTGTCTCATACATGACACCAGGCACGACAGTCCTTCCCACCCAGCTTCTAGCCTCTGGTCACACCAGCTCCTCAATTTGTCCCTCTAGTGGTTTTATGTTGTTGCTGACCTTTTTTTATTATATTTGAGTGGGGGACACAGTTTCACTCTTGTTGCCCAGGCCTAGAGTGCAATGGCGTGATCTTGGCTCACCGAAACCTCCATGTACTGGGTTCAAGCGATTCTCCTGCCTCAGCCTCCCGAGTAGCTGGGATTACAAGCATGTGCCACCACGCCTGGCTAATTTTGTATTTTTAGTCGAGACAGGGTTTCTCCATGTTGATCAGGCTGGTCATGAACTCCTGATCTCAGATGATCCGCCTGCCTCGGCCTCCCAAAGTGCTAGGATTACAGGCATGAGCCACCGCACCTGGCCTAATTTTATTTTTTGTAGAGATGAGGTCTCACTTTGTTGCCTAGGCTGGCCTCGAACTTCTAGCCTCAAGCGCTCCTCCCATTTCACCTTCCCAAAGTGTGGGGATTACAGGTGAGAGCCACCTCACCCGGTCCAACCATTTTTTATTTATAATAATTTTTCCTTCATTCTTAGCTATGTGAACATCTGCATGCAAATGCCTCAGCACAAGGATACTCAGTGAAGCATTGTTTTTAAGGGCACATGCATAGAAACAGTCCAGGTATCTACTGATTGGTGATTCCTACAATGGAATACTATACAGCAAATTAAAGGAATGAGGTAGATTTATATATGTGGAAAGATAGGCAAGACATTGTTAAGTGAGAAAAGCAAGATGCCAAACAGCATGTACAGTATGAGTTTTAAAAAAAAATACACACAGACCGGGTGTGGTGGCTCACGCCTGTAATCCCAGCACTTTAGGAGGCTGAGATCTGCAGATCTTGAAGTCAGGAGTTCCAGACCATCCTGGCTAACACGGTGAAACCCTGTCTCTACTAAAAACACAAAAAGTTAGCTAGGTATGGTGGCATGAACCTGTAGTCCCAGCTACTTGCAAGGCTGAGGCAGGACAACTGTTTGAACCTGGGAGGTGGAGGTTGCAGGGAGCCAAGATTATGCCACTGTACTACAGCCTGGGCAACAGAGCGAGACTCCATCTCAAAGAACAAAACAACAACAAACAAAACAAAACAACACAACTGGGTGCAGTGGCTCAAATCTAATCCCAGCACTTTGGGAGGCTGAGGTGAGCAGATGACTTGATGCCAGTGTGTCCGGAATTGGTTCCTTCCAGTGGGTTCTTGGTCTCACTGACATCAAGTATGAAGCTGCAGACCTCTGTGGTGAGTGTTACTGTTCTTAAAGATGATGTGTCCGGAGTTTGCTCCTTCAGATGTGTCCAGAGTTTCTTCCTTCTGGTGAGCTCATGATCTTGCTGACTTCCAGAATGAAGCCTCAGACCTTCACAGCAAGTGTTACAGCTCTTAAAGGTGGTGGGGACCCAAAGAGTGAGCAGCAGCAAGATTTTTTGTGAAGAGCAAAGAAACAAAGCTTCCACAGTAGGGAAGGTGACCTGAATGGGTTGCTGCTGCTGGCTGCGGGGGTGGCCAACTTTTATTCCCTTATTTGGCCCTGCCCGCATCCTGCTGATTGGTCCATTTTACAGCATGCTGATTGGTTCATTTTACAGAGTGCTGATTGGTACATTTTACAGAGTGCTAATTGGTGCATTTACAATCCTTTAGCTACACACAGAACACTGATTGGTGCATTTTTACAGAGTGCTGATTGGTGCATTTACAATCCTTTAGCTAGACACAGAGCACTGATTGGTGCGTTTACAATCCTCTAACTAAACAGAAAGGTTCTCCAAGTCCCCACTTGACCCAGGAAGTCCAGCTGGCTTCATCTCTCACCAGGAGTTCAAGACCAGCCTGGGCAACATGGCAAGACCTGGTTCTACAAAATTAAAAAAATTAGCCAGGCATGGTGGTGCATGCTTGTGGTCCTAGCTACTTGGGAGGCTGAAAGAAGAGAATTATTTGAGTCTGGGAGGTCGAGGTTGCAGTGAGCCGTGTTCATGCCACTGTTCTCCAGCTGGGGCAACAGAGGGAGCTGGGGCAAAAAATAAATAAATAAAATAAAAATTTTAAAAACATACATGCATACATACGTGCTTTAAAAAATAGTGGCTAAAAAACACCCTGGAGATAGACAGCCTGGGATTACATCTCAGTTTCACTACTTGATAACTTGTTGGGCAATTTACTTGAGTTCTCTGTTTCTGTATCTATCCCTAGTTCCTTATCTGTAAAATAGTGATAATAAGCCTCATAAGGTTTTTTTGACTATTACATGAGTATAACTCAAGAGTTGGCAAACTACTAGCCACAGGCCAAATCTGGCTGCTACTTTTTTGTTGTTGTTGTTTAATTGAGATGGGGTCTCTCTCTGTCACCAGGCTGGAGTGCAGTGGCCCAATCTCAGCTCACTGCAACCTCCGCCTCCAGGATTCAAGTGATTCTCCTGACTCAGCCTCCCGAGTAGCTGGGACTTAAGGCGTCCGCCACCACCCCAGCTAATTTTTGTATTTTTAGTAGAGACGGGATTTCACTATGTTGGCCAGGACAGTCTCCATCTCCTGACCTCGTGATCTGCCTGCCTCAGCCTCCTGAAGTGCTAGGATTACAGGCATGAGCCACTGCACCCGGCCCTCTAGCTTGTTTTTATAAATAAAGTTTTATTGGAACATAGCTGCATCCATAGTTTACATATATTCCCTATAGCTGCTTTCATACTACAACAAAGTGTTGAGTAGTTGCAACAGAGACCAAATGCTCCACAAAGGCTAAAATATTTACTATCTAACTTTTACATAAAAAATTTGCTGTCCACTGAATTAATGCATATAAAGTGTTTAGGAGAGTACTTGACACATAGTAAATGTTCAATGTTTATGATGCTTATTATATAAACATGGAAAATTTCTGCAAGGATTCCTTCTTGGGAGTCTGGGACACCATAATTGACACCATTTGACTTTTTCTTTTTGTCATATACCTTTTTTTTTTTTTGAGACGGAGTCTCGCTCTGTCGCTCAGGCTGGAGTGCAGTGGCCGGATCTCAGCTCACTGCAAGCTCCACCTCCCGGGTTTATGCCATTCTCCTGCCTCAGCCTCCCGAGTAGCTGGGACTACAGGCACCCGCCACCTCGCCCGGCTAGTTTTTTGTATTTTTTAGTAGTAACGGGGTTTCACCATGTTAGTGAGGATGGTCTCGATCTCCTGATCTCGTAATCTGCCCGTCTCGGCCTCCCAAAGTGCTGAGATTACAGGCTTGAGCCACTGCGCCGGGCCCTGTCTTATACCTTTTTATGTTTGATTCTCCATAACTGATTTCTTTAGTTAAAAAACCAATTAGCAGGCCGGGCGCGGTGGCTCAAGCCTGTAATCCCAGCACTTTGGGAGGCCGAGGTGGGCGGATCACCTAAGACCAGGGGTTCAAGACCAGCTTGGCCAACATGGTGAAACCCGGCCTCTACTGAAAATACAAAAATTAGCAGGCTTGGTGGCGCTCGCCTGTAATCCCAGCTAGTCAGCAGGCTGAGGCAGGACAATCGCTTGAACCCAGGAGGCAGAGGTTACAGTGAGCCGAGATCGTGCCACTGCCCTCCAGCCTGGGTGATAGAGTGAGACTCAGTCTCAAAAAAAAAAAAAAAAAAAAAGAATTAAAAAGAATTTTAATTGTCATTAATTATAGAATTTATATTTAATGTCCTTTTACATTAAGATAAGCAGAACTGGGAGGGATCTCGTGGTTTGGCACACTATAAACCCTAAACTGGGCCATGAGCAGTGGCTCATGCCTGTAATCCCAACACTTTGGGAGGCCAAGGCAGGTGGATCACCTGAGGTCAGGAGTTCAAGACCAGCCTGGCCAACATGGTGAAACCCTGTCTCTACTAAAAATACAAAAAATTAGCACGTGCCTGTAATCCCAGCTATTTGGAAGGTTGAGGCAGGAGAATCCTTTGAACCCAGGAGGCAGAGGTTGCAGTGAGCCAAGATCAAGCCATTGCACTCCAGCCTGGGCAATAAGAGCGAAACTCTGTCTAAAACAAACAAACAAAAGAACAAAAAAACCTAAACTGTAGATTCTAAGATTTATGTGGTTTTGAAAGATACAAAGCTATCTGCGATCTTTAAGGGTCCATCTGGGATGGTTTGTCATATCCAGAGCAACATTTGAGGGCTGGTTCATTTGCAAGTTCACTGGAAGGCAGAGAGAACATGAACTGGTATTTTCCACAGCAACTTGTAAAGAGCTTTATCTTTTGTCCCATCTGTCTGGATTGGATACTTACAGCTCTACAGCTGCTCTTTGGAAGAATCTTACAAATTCTGAGGAGAGAGCACTTTGTCTGGAAATCATGCTAAAGTGATCTTTGTAGCTACTTCAGTTATCTATTGCTAGATAATGAACCACTCCAAACTGCTCCTGTTTCTGTAGGTCTGGGCAGCAGGCAGGGCTTGGCTGGATGATTCTTTTAGTTCATGTGGTGACAGCCATGGTCACTCACTAGGAGGGCTTCAGTGAGAGGCTGGACTGGGCTTCTGACAAGAAAATCCACAATGGAGATGGTTATGTTGGAGGTATCTAACTGTTGAGTTGAGTTGAGAAGGCATAAAGAGTTGGACCCCCAGATGAAATTTGACTGGAACTGGACCAAATTGTAAAACCAGCTGCATTTGATTTGAACTGTTTATGCTTTGCCTGATCATCAACCTGAAGAGTGTAAACCAAAAATTACATCCTAAGCCCCCAACCAACTGAAGAGATGGCTGTCTAGGCCGAGGGGACCCCAGAGCAAGCTGAAAAACTAAATTCCAGGCCATGATGGGAAGGAAGGGTTGTACGTACCTCATTATACTCTCTCCCTTTTAAAGTTAGGTACAACAGAGCAGCATTAACCTTAAAATAGAGATCATAAGACTGACAAAACAGACCCTTTGGTAATAAGATACCAAATTCTAACCTGACTCTGGTATAATATCACATGACAGATAACAGACCTTGAAGAAAATTAAAATATTTTGCCCCAAAATATATTTCTTTGGCATATTTTGAAATGGTCCTGAAAAGCCATCTTTTGAGGAAGAAATTTTGCATTGTAGAGGATCTTTATTAATGCAGCTAGGCTTTTCCCAGATCTAGCAGAGATTAACTAAGAGTCTGACACCTGTTAAATTCCAAAAGAGACGTTTACCATCTATTCTCTCTGAAGCCTGCTATCTGAAGGCTTCATCTATATAACAAGAACCACAGCCCACCCTCCTTATCTCAACCTAAGCATTTCTTTCTACTGACTTTAAGTCTTTAGCTTAACTCTTTTGACCAATTCCAAATCAGAAAATCTTTGAATCCACCTATGACCTGTAATGCTCCTTCCTTAAGATGTCCTGCCTTTCCTGGCCAAACCAACGTATACCTTAGATGTATTGACTTGTCTTTGCCTGTAACTTCTGTCTCCCTACAATGTATAAAACCAAGCTGTAATTCAACCACCTCAGGCACACTTTCTCAGGACCTCTTTTAGACTGTTCCCTGGGCCATGGTCACTCATATGGGCTCAGAATAAACCTCTTTAAATATTTTGCAGAGATTGGCTTTTTTTTTTTTTTTTTTTTTTACTGACAAGAGACAACTATGCTGAACTAGATTGATCATCAAAGACGTCCTAAATTGTTAACCAGTCATCATCCATCATGAACTGTGCTAAAACCTTCCAGATGTGTAAACTCACAGTAGCCCTTCTAAGCCTCTGCCTAATCTCACCAAGATGGAAGATGACGTTCCTATTTGCTGGATCTGTGTCTCCCAAATTGCAATTCCTGAGACCTAGATTAAAATGCATTTTCTTTTGTTTGTCACTCCATAGTGTCGGTTTTATTTGTTATTAGTTGGCTGGCTCGAAAGTCCAAAGAGGCTTCACTCACATGCGTGCAGCCCCAGTGGTCCTCCATGTGGCCTTTCTCTCTCCATGTAGTCTCTTCTCTTTTAGTTGTCTTAGCTGAGCTTCTTTACATCATAGCATGTAGCTTCCTGAAACAAAAATGGAAGCTTCCTGGCCCCTGGAAAGCTAAGCCTAGAACAGGCACATAAAACAAAACTATGTTGGGAGTAAAACCTTTCCATTACTAACTTAGGTTCAAGTGGTGGTAGCGGGCCTGCAAATTTCCTGACATTAGACAGATTAACTAGAGGGAAAAAAAAACATGCTTTATATTCATACACGTGACAGCATTTGAAAGAAGCAGCTTTCTGAAGAGCTAGGGGTAAGGGTATATTACAACAACAACTTCATAGGGAGAAGGACCGGGAAAGCTAGAGCTTCTGTGGGAAGTATAAATGGCCTTCTGGGAAACCAATGGCAGGTACTACAGTTTACGATAATGTTTGTTTATGCAATTTCTCACCCAGGTGCTAACAGTTAGGCTCCTTCCTGGCTGAAAGTTCCCCCAGAGAGGGGATTTATGGCAGCTTCATTCTCCAAAGGCCCTGCCTATAGTCAGATTAAGGGAAGCTCAGAAGAGGCTTCTTTAGGCGTCTATAACTCGAATGTCTTAAAAGAATCATTGTACCATAGGGTGGATTGTGATTCCCTATAACTTCCACCTCCTTCTATTTATTAGTCAAGGGAAGTCACAAAACCAGACGGAATTCAAGGGAAGGAAGCCGATTCCACCTCTAATGGCTGCAACAGTATGCACATTCAGGGAGGAAAGGAATTAGTAGTGGTCAGTCATCTTTCTGGACTATCGACCACAGTGGCTAAAGTTAACACCTAGAGAGGAAGGTCCTGTTTTCAGCTTCCTTGACTGCTGCTCCAGGTGCCAAACCCTGAAGGATGAGCTGACACTAAAGCCTGAGTGGTTATTTTCTCCACAGGAGAAGAAAGATATTGAAAATGTGGCCGGCCAATTCTCCCTGATGATCACACAGACAGACCTGCATGACAGTCACACAGACAGGCCTGCATAGCACCCCAGTTACACAGACGAATTTCCCCAGAGCTGTCTTAACATTGAGCAAATAGTTAAACCTAGCGAAATTGGTGCCCAGACAGCAAAGCTAGACATGAAACATGTGATCAGTAGGAGCCTTGCATGGGCTTCTCCCTAAACTGGAGCAAACCAAAATAATAGACACAGCCTTACATTCCTAGTGCCAGGACCCGTCTCGGGTCAATGAAATCTGAGACAGTCAAGGTAACAGAGGCAGCTGTTTGAATAGATTCATTGGAGAGTCTAAGGCAGCTCTCTGGACCAAGCTGTAAAGAAGATAAGATAGAAATAATCACTCGGGTACCACAGTAGACCTAAGGCCTTGAAGGTACTGGGTCCCTCACAGCTTAATCTGACTTAGCAAGCATTTTTGCCTCTGACCTTCTAGTTGAAACAAAATTAGTTACCGGTAGACTTAGGCGAATGCTATACTGCACATAGGCACATAACCCCAACCTATATAAGCACTAAAAAAATCGTAACACTTTGAGTTGGCCTGGTGGGATTATCTCTGGCCTTCTCCCTGTATCTGGTTATAGCAATAAATTCCCTTCTTTCCTAGTCTGTCTGCTTCTCGTTATTGGGCCTCAAGAAAATGCAGCCGGACCCGGCTTGGTTCCGGAAACAAAAATGCATATTTTAGGTAGGATGTAATTACGGGGATTGGCAATCAAACACATACAATGTACTGAAACCATGGACTATGTGTAGCATTAGGCAGAAACAGGAAGCACCTAGGATAGGGAAATGGCTGCTTCCTGGAGTCTCTCCACTGCCACTCACCACCGCCACACTGTCTGCTCAGATATGTGGTAAAGAAGCCAAAGCTCACGTGCCCAAGAGTGTCCTGCCCAGGAGGGGAAAAATTCTTTTTCCTTCTACCCATCTTAGATTTATTGGCCGGGCCCTGTAAATTACATTAACAAAGGACAGATTAACAAGATAAAAAGTTTATTTTAATTTTATTTTATTTATTTTTAAATTATTATTACTATTATTATTATTATTTGAGACGGAGTTTTGTTCTTGTTGCCCAGGCTGGAGTGCAATGGTGCGATCTCGGCTCACCACAGCCTCCGCCTCTCGGGTTCAAGTGATTCTCCTGAGTAGCTAGAATTACAGGAGCCTGCCACCACGCCCGGCTAATTTTGTATTTTTAGTAGAGATGGGGTTTCTCCATGTTGGTCAGACTGGTCTCGAACTCCCAACCTCAGATGATCCACCCGCCTTGGCTTCCCAAAGTGCTGGGATTACAGGCGTGAGCCACCGCACCAAGCAGAGAAAAATTTATTAACATGTGCCACCTGTAAACACATGGGAGCACTCAGTGATGAGTAACTAAAAAGGGTGGCTAGAACTGGGGATTGTCTAGCATCTTAATAAAATGATGAAGGGAAACAGTGACGGGTTAGTCAAAGCACGTAAAATGGAGTTGGGAGGACAGTTCGGTTTGAGCCTCAGGTCTGTCTTTTTAAAAAATTTTTTAAAATTGATTATTTATTTATAGAGACAAAGTCCTACTACGTTGCCCAGGCTGGTTTAGAACTCCTGGGCTCAAGCAATCCTCCTGCCTCCACCTCCCAAAGTGCCAGGATTACAGGCGTGAGTCACGACGCCCAGCCACCTCATGCATGTCTTAAGCAGAGAATACTAGAGGTCACAACTTCCTGGCTAAACAACTGCCAAAACATCTGTGACTGCTTCCTGCTGAGCTGGGAAGTCCCCAGGCACAGGCCACGTTTTAAACAATTACAGCTTATCTCCTGACTCCAAGACTGCTTTAGATACCATCACACTGATCACAATAATTGAAAAGCAACTTTTTTTTTCCCTTCCCTTTCCTCCTTGCCTTTCCTCACCTCTTCCTTCCTCTCTTTCCCACCACCTCCCCACCCTCTCCCCACGTTCTCACCCCCTCCCTACCTCATCTCCCATTGTCTTTCAGTACTGATGGAGTTGACATCTGACGGTGTGGGAGGCCTATGTGGATTCCAAGCCCTTGGTCCCTTGAAAAGTACAGCCTGAATCTTCATCCTGCCCCCCAGTGCAGCCCAGCCTGCAATCTCATTTATAAAGCAAGTTCAACCTTGGTGTCTCCTTCTCTTGTAACTGTCACCAAAGGTCTTGATCCAACAGGCCCTTTTGGCATCTGGTGGGCAGGGGAGGAGCCAATTGACTTCAAGAAGGTGTGTGACCCACTGTCCACCTCCCGCATCCAGTCTCAGTCCGTGGAAGTCCTTAAGTTCTTTTTCTTTCCAGACCCTGGGCTGAGGTGGTGAGTGAAGGAGCAACCGGAGAGAGAGCAATTGCTTTGCCCTCGCCTCCCCTTCCCTTGCCAGGTCCCACTGTGCTTTCACTCACCCAGTACCTGGTACTCTAGTGCCTGCCTTTCCAACCTCCTAGCTGGCCCCAGGCCTGTTTATCTGCAGGACGAGAACGCTCCCACCTGCCCTGCATCTCCTGTGCTTCTTGGAAGATTTAGAAGAGCTTGGAAATGTTAGGTGCCATGTACTTTTAAAGTTCCATTTTGCAAATGCGAAACCTACCTCCCCAAAGCCCCAGACCTAGCGAAAAACAATTTTTGTAGTCGTCCCTTTCCTGATTCATCCTTTTTTCTTTGAAAGCTGGAGTCTCTTTTTTTGATCTTTGGAGCACTTCTCAAGGTAACTTGGAAGTGTTTTCAGATTGCAGTCACTCACATTTGGCTCAGATAAATTATTTGAAGTTTAAATCATGCCTCAGTTTTTTCTAGGTTCATAAGGAAGAACAAGACATTTGTAGAGAAATGATAACACAAAGGAAAATGACTTTTAAGTTTCTAGGGTGATAAATTGTGGGAAAGTAAATATGTTTAAATGGAGGAACTAATAGATGATAAGAGCTAGTTAATGAAGTTTGAAATGCAGATTCCTCTGGTGTCATCTCTGGGCTGATAAGGATCTACAGTTGTCTCCAGTGATTAACTTTGGTCCTTCCTGGTAGAAAGGGAAGGGCAAACACCTTTAAAAATTTTTTTCCGGGCGAACCAGACGCGGTGGCTCACGCCTATAATCCCAGCACTTTGGGAGGCCGAGGTGGGTGGATCACAAGGTCAGGAGATCGAGACCATCCTGGCTAACATGGTGAAACCCCATCTCTACTAAAAATACAAAAACAAAATTAGTTGGGCATGGTCGTGGGTGCCTGTAGTCCCAGGTACTCTGGAGGCTGAGGCAGGAGAATGGCGTGAACCCGGGAGGCGGAGGTTACAGTGAGCCGAGATCGCACCACTGCACTCCAGCCTGGGTGACAGAGCGAGACTCCGTCTCAAAAAAAAAAAAAAAAAAATTTGTGTCCTGACTTGCTGGCGTGGTGGCTCATGCCTGTAATCCTAGCACTTTGGGAGGCAGAGTCAGGAGTATTGCTTGAGCTCAGGAGGTTGAGGCTGCAGGGAGCCATGTTTATACCACTGTACTCCAGCCTGGTGACAGTGCGAGACCCTGTGTCAAAAACAAAAAAGAAAATTATGTCCTGCTTTTAAGCAAATATGGAGGGCAGGTAGAGAAGTTTTCTTGTATCTGCATCTGCTTCTGATACGGACAGGAGACAGGGAAATACTGGGTAGAAGAGGGTGAATCCCTGGCAAAGACCCCACCCTCAAGCCTGAAGACGGGCGGCCCTAAATGAGTACAGATATTCCTGTTTTCACCCCAAAGAAGTTGCCTTTTCACCCGCCACACCCTCTATCCTGCCCCCATGTAAACCGCAAACCCCAAGCTCCACAGCAGAGCAGCCCGTGAGGAGAGGAGGAGACCAGCAGACGGATGGCGGAACAGCACAGCAGGGAAAGAGAGAAGAGGAGGGACATCTGGATGCCAAGAGGAGTTCAGCTGGGGGTGGTAGGAGAGGAGTCCAGCCACTGGGCAGCCTGACTCCAGGGAAAGATCACCTTCCCACTCCATCCACCCACCATCTGGCTCTCCATTCATCCCTCTGAAAGTCACCTCCACCACTCAATAAAACCTCGCATTCATCCTTTGAGTCCATGTGTGACCTGATTTTTCCAGGACGCTGAACAAGAGCTCGGGATACAGCAAGCTATCCTGCTGGCCCTCTGCCCTTGTGAAAAGGCAAAGGGTCCATTGAACTGGTTAACATTCAAGCTGTCTTCGGGCGGCCAAGCTGAAAGAGATTTGGGGTTGCAACTCCTAGACAGTACGGCGGGGCCAGACCCCAAAGCGCTCACTCCAGCTTCTACACCTGTCCGTCTGCATGCTCTCTGTCTCACAAGGGGATTGAGCAGTGAGGCAGCTGAACAGGTGAGCTACACCTCTGTTGCATGTCCTGCAAGGGGAATCAGGGAAGTCTCCCATTTCCCTTCCTTTCAATTGTCTTCATCTCAAAATAATCAATATGCCAAAGTGGCATGTTTGGAGTGGCATGTTTTGCTACTCTTCAGTTCACTTGAAGAATTCATTTGTGGGACTTACCCTTTAAGTTGCTTTTCTATTTCCTTTTTTTTCCCTTCATTAAACGTCTCAAGAGCAGTATAAAATATAATTTTCCTTCTCTCCACCTCCCTGCCCCATAACCTCCTGTAGTCTAGCCTTTACATCTACCACCCTACTGAGACTCATCAGTTGGGCCTCACAATGGCATTCTAATGAACAAATCCCATGGCTTTCTCTCATTGCTCACAAATCCTCTTATGGCATTTGAGAGTATTGATCACTCCGTACTTGACATATTATCTCTTCCTGGTTTTTCTGGTATTCAAAGCCCTGGTTCTCACCTATCTGACCCTTCTACTTCTCCTTCTGGTATATATGTATACGTATTTTTAGATTAACTTTTTGAAGGCCAGGCATGGTGTCTCACGCCTGTAATCCCAGCATTTTCAAAGGCCAAGGCAGGCAGATCACTTTGAGCTCAGGAGTTCAAGACCAGCCTGTGCAACATGGTGAAGCCCTGTCTCTACAAAAAATACCAAAGTTAGCTGAATGTCATGGTGCACACCTGTGGTCCTAGCTACTTGGGAGGCTATTGATATAGGAGTTAAAAAGAAATTATTTAGGCAGATAATGAGGGTAAGAAAGTCCTCAGTAAGGTTTTCCTTTTAATGAAAAGCAGTCCCCAAATCATTTCTTTTCGAACAAAAGTCAGCCTGTAAAATAGAGCTGCAGACATAGATAAGCCAGCTGGAAGCTTGCACGGGTGAATGCCAGCAGCTGTGACAATAGGAAAAGGCTACCCAGGGGCTAGGCTAGGCATGTTCAACATGGCAGCTTCATCTTCCCTTTTCTGTGTCAACTACATGTACAGTAAGGAGCAGGCAGCAAGGCTCTGGCTACGCAGAAAACCCATTCGCGTAATAAAAGATTAAGGTGGGGTGGCCAGGTCCTTCGTGAACTATGTAAATATCACACCTGGTCCAACCAATCTTTGGCCCTATGTAAATCAGACACTGCCTACTCAAGCCAGTCTATAAAACCCCGTGCACCTCACCATGGGACTGGAAGACCCACTCGGGCGCCCCTCTCTCTGCAGGAGAGAGAGCTATTCTCTTTTCTTTCTTTTGCCTATTAAGCCTCTGCTCTTAAACTCTTCTCTTGTGTATCCGTGTCTTCGATTTCCTTGGCATGAGACAATGAATCTTGGGTATTTTCCAAGGCAAACGACACTGCTTCACTGTGGTGGAAGATCGCGTGAACCCGGGAAGTGGGGGTGGCAGTGAGCTGAGATCGTGCCGCTGCACTCCAGCCTTTGTGACAGAGTTGAGACCCTGTCTCAAAAAAATAATAATAAATAAAAACTTTTTGAAATAGATTACCTTATAGAGCAGTGTTAGGTTCACAGCAAAATTGAGTAGAAGACACGGAGTTTTTTCTATAAATCCTTGCCCCTACATATGCACATCTCCTCATTATCACCATCTCCGGGACATATTTTGAAAATCATTATTTTCTATCTTCTTGGCTAGCTCTTCTTGTTTCTCTTGCCCTACCCTCCATCTCCATTCCATCAGCCCCAGAGACTAAAAGAATTGGAAATAGACCCAGCCAAGTGGGCGCTGGGGGTGAAAGGGTGCTCAGTAAATAGTTTCTGGTCTCTGTTAGCAAGTGCACCTCAGTGTATGTGGAATGATATGAGACCCACTGCAAAGACCTAGCATTGGTCGGGCCTGGTGGCTCACACCTGTAATCCCAGCACTTTGGGAGGCTGAGGCAGGAGGATTACTTGAGGTCAGAAGTTTGAGACCAGCCTTGCCAACATGGTGAAACCCTGTCTCTACTAAAAATACAAAAATTATCTGTGTGTGGTAATGCATGCCTGTAATTCCAGCTACTCGGGGGGCTGAGGCAGAAGAACCACTTGATCCTGGGAGGGAGAGGTTGCTGTGAGCCGAGATCACTCCAGCCTGGGCAACAGAATGAGACTTTGTCTCAAAAAAAAAAAAAAAAAAAAAGTGCTGGGTGCAGTGGCTCACACCTGTAATCCCAGCACTTTGGGAGGCTGAGGCAGGCGGATCACAAGGTCAGGAGATCGAGATCATCCTGGCTAACACAGTGAAATCCCATCTCTACTAAAAATGCAAAAATTAGCTGGGCATGATGGCAGGTGCCTGTACTCCCAGTTACTTGGGAGGCTGAGGCAGGAGAATGGTGTGAACCTGGGAGGCGGAGCTTGCAGCAAGCCGAGATCATGCCACTGCACTCCAGCCTGGGCAACAGAGCAAGCCTCCGTCTCAAAAAAAAAAAAAAAAAAAAAAAGACGTAGCATTAAGAGCTCTCTTCACCAGACATACCTTCAAGTAAAATTCTCCCAGAAATGGGAGTATCTAAGTCAGGGCTAGGAAATGGGACAGTAGAAGGAATGGTCAATACTGCACAGTCTGTGTTCTGGAGAGGCTGACAATCTTACTGGAAGGAGAAGCTGAACAATGGAATTAGAGACTGTGATATTATGAAATATGTATTTGGCCTTTGTTCTGTTTCCTGGCATAAGAACTCCTACAATCTGTGAAATCTGCAAAGTGAGAAATGTCTTTTTGTATGCGAATAAATTGATTTGTGGCTGGCAGCCGCTAGGCTTCAGAATGGGGGCTGGTCACCTGAAAGACTAAGGTAGGATTTGCTGGTTTGAACTTTTACCCCTACTCCTCAACCTCCTGGGAGGGGACAGGGGCTGAAGGTTAAGTTGATCACCAATAGCCAATGGTTTAATCAATCATGCTTATGTAACAAAGACTCCACAAAAACCCTGAAAGCCAGGGTTCCGAGGTTTTTCGGATGGCTGAACATGTGGAGATTCTTGGAGGGTGGTACATCCAGAGAAGGCCTGGAAGCTCCATGCCCCTTCCCTCCCCCCATGCCCTATGCATCTCTTCATCTGGTGTTCACCAGGATTCTTCGTAATATCCTTTATAACAAACCAGTAAAGGTTAGTTAAGTGTTCTTCTGAGTTCTGTGAGCTGCTGTAGCAAACCAGTCAAACCCAAGGAGGGGTTTGTGGGAAACCCCGTGTATAGCTTGGCAGTCAGAAGCACAGGTAAAAACAACCTGGAGCTTGCAATTGGCATCTGAATGGAAAATGGGGCAGTCTCGGGAATTGAGTCCTCAACCTGTGGAATCTGATGCTATCTCCAGGTGGATAGTATCAGAACTGAGTTGATTTAGAAGAAACGCAACTGGTCAGGATTGATGGATCAGTTGCAGTTGAGGAGAAACCCCTACACATTTTGGTGATCAGAGGTCACGGGGGTCTTCTGCATTGATTTTTAGTGAGAGACTAGGGGAAACTCCCTTCTTTTTTCTTTCCTATATTCTCAGAGATCCCAACCTGAGAGGAGAAATTTGAGTGCTGGAACACAAGGATTGCTACCAGCTGCTCCTGGGCAAATGGCCAAATCAACATGCCGGGGATCTGACTGTGACCTTGCCTCCTCTGTGTGTGTGTGTGTGTGTGTGTGTGTGTGTGTGTGTGTGTGTGTTTCCAAACTACTGGGGTTCCCAAGAGATAACCACCTAGAAAACAAAAACAAAGCAAGCGAAACCATAAATAATCAGTCTGGTCTGGTGGCTGGAGGGGACTAATGGGCAGTGTTGTAAGAAAGCCATAATGACTGAATCATAGCTATATTTGTAGTTGTATCTTCTTAAATGCTAAAGATTTTACTTAACGTATTAATTAAACGAGAAAAGTAGGAAGATGCTATAACCTGTTCAAAGGAGTCAAAGAAGAAATTTATGTGGAGTAAAGAAATGTAGAAATGGTTGTGCAAACTGGCTTGGGGTGGGGCAGGCGGGTTGGCCTCCCCCTGATAGACCACTGTCATATATACAGATAAGAATTACTTTACATAAATTCTTATATCTTGTTATTGATTATAGTATTAATTACTTTGCATTGCTAATAAACCTGTAGAGTTATAAAGTAACTCTCTTAGAATCAGATAACCAGGAAGGATGTAATTTAGAAAATGCAGTTTTCAATGGAAGCACAAATTTCTCCCTAAAATGTAAAAGTCTGAAAGAATACATAACAAAGTCTTTGCCCTGTACAAAGGTGGAGGGGGGCGGCCGGGCCCAGTGGCTCATGCAGGCAATCCCAGCATTATTAGGAGTCTGAGGTGAGTGGATTGCTTTTAGTTCATGAGTTTGAGACCAGCCTGGGCAACATGGCAAAACCCCATCTCTACAAAAAAAATTAGCCAGGCATGGTGGCATGCACCTCCCAGCTACTCGGGAGGCTGAGGCAGGAGGACCACTTGCATCCAGAGGTCAAGGCTACAGTGAGCCATGATCACACCACTGGACTACAGCCTGGGTGACAAAGTAAGACCCTGCCTCAAAACCAACAACAAAAAATCATTGGGGATATCTAAGTGTTTTCCTTTAAACACTTATGTAAAGTTAAGCGCTTTTACAAGAATATATTCATTGCAAAATTTGCTCTAAAAGAAAGAAACCATGTTTAAAAGTTGACGTGAATTGAGTGCCATATAATCTAAAAGATGAGCACAGCTCTGTAGTCAGTGGCTGGGTTTGCATCCCAGATTCACCCTTTACAGCTGTTTGATCTTAAGTTACATTGCCTAAGTCAGTTTCGTCAGCTGTGAAATGGAATGATATCAATACTGCCCGTTAAAAACATTTTAACTGGGGGCCAGGCATAGTGGCTCATGCCTGTAATCTCAGCACTTTGGGAGGCCAAGGTGGGCAGATCACCTGAAGTCAGGAGTTTGAGACCAGCCTGGCCAACAAGGCGAAATCCCATCTCTACTAAAAATACAAAAATTAGCCACACGTGGTGGCACACACTTGTAATCTCAGCTGCTCAGGAGGCTGAGGCAGGAGAATCACTTGAACTCGGGAGGTGAAGGTTGCAGTGAACTGAGATCGCGGCATTGCACTCCAGCCTGGGTGACAGAGGGAGACTCTGTCTCAAAACAAAACAAAACATTTTAACTGGGAGGCCATTAGGCTGAGATGATCCCAGCTTTTTGGATTCCTATGTAAGCAAACTGAGGCCCAGCGTAAGCAGTAAAACAAAACTAGAGACTTAACCAACCGGAAACTGTCAATTCAGTTCTAATTAGGGGCTTTCCATGGGTTTCTACCCAAATAAGGGCAGTGTCTACTTGTAGCCAATCAGGAGATCTTTCCTCATTTGAAGATCCTGGAACTCTTGTTAAAAATGTTGACCATAAACATGTGAGTTTACTTCTGGATGCTCAATTCCATTCAATTAGACTACAACCACACAGGTTTCAGTACCACAGCTTTTCATTAAGTTTTTTGTTTTTTGTTTTTTTGAGATGGAGTCTCACTGTGTTACCCAAGCTGGAGTGCAGTGGCACAATCTCAGCTCACTGCAACCTCTGCCTCCCGGGTTCAAGCGATTCTACTGCCGAGTAGCTGGGATTACAGGCACCCACCACAATGCCCAGCTAATTTTTGTATTTTTAGTAGAGATGGGGTCTCACCATGTCAGCCAGGCTGGTCTCAAACTCCTTACCTCAGGTGATCTGCGCACTCGGCCTCCCAAAGTGCTGGGATTATTGGCCTGAGCCACCGCTTCCAGCCCTCATTAAGTTTTTACATTGCTTAAGTGTGAGTCCTCCAACTTTGTTCTTGATTGAGCATCTAGGTCCCTTGCAATTCCATATGAATTTTAGATCAGTTTGTCAATTTCTATAAATAGCTGGAATTCTGATCAAATCTTCAAATCTGTATCTGTAGATCAATTTGAGGAGTATTGCTTTTGTTTTGCTTTTGAGACAGGGTCTCACTCGTCACCCAGGCTGGAGTGCAGTAGTGTGATCACAGCTCACACTAGCCTTGGCAACCTTGACTTCCTGAGCTGGCAACCTTGATTTCCTGGGCTGAAGCCATCCTCCAATCTCAGCCTCTTGAGTGGCAGGGACCACAGGTGTGCACCACCACACTTAATTTATTTTTGTTTATTTAATTTAAATTTTTTGAGAGGGAGTCTTTCTCTGTTGCCCAGGCTGGAGTGCAGTGGCATGATCTCAGCTCACCACAACCTCTGCCTCCCGGGTTCAAGTGATTCTTGTGCCTTAGCCTCCTGAGTAGCTGGGACTACACACATGTGCCACCATGCCAGGCTAATTTTTGTATTTTTAGTAGAGATGGGGTTTCACCATGTTGGCCAAGCTGGTCTTGAACTCCTGACCTCAGGTGATCCACCTACCTTGGCCTCCCAAAGTGCTGGGATTACAGGCATGAGCCCCGGTGCCTGACTGGGCTAACTCTTAAATTTTTTGTAGAGATGGGGTCTTCCTATGTTGCCCAGGCTGGTCTTGAACTCCTGGGCTCAAGTGATCATCCTACCTTAGCCTCTCAAAGTGCTGGGATTATAGACATGCACCACTGCGCCTGGCTGAGTATTGCTATCTTAACAATATTGTCTCCCAATCCATGAACATGGAATGTTTTTCCATTTATTTGGATGTTTTTTAGTTTCTCTCAAGAATGGTTTGCAGTTTGGGGAGTATAAGTTTTGCATTTCTTTTGTTCAAGTTATTCCTAAATAATGTATTCTTATTGATACTGTTGTAGATGAAAATGTTTTATTAATTTTATTTTTGAACTGTTCATTGCAAGTGTGTAGAAACATGATTGATTTTTGTGTATTGATCTCATATCTTGCCATCTTGCTAAACTTATTTATTAGTTCTAATCTCCCCTCTTAAGGCTTAAACTCTAGTTGGAAATCAAGGTTAGGGGAGGGGTACAGCCAAGGACTTACATTTCTTATTGCTCACACTTCACTTTTTGTTTTTTCATTTTTTATTTCTGTTTTTGTTTGTTTGTTTGTTTTTTCTTTTGAGATAGGAGTCTTGCTATGTTGCTGAGTCTGGTCTCAACCTCCTGGGCTCAAGTGATCCTCCCACCTCAGCCTCCCAAGTAGCTGGGATTACAGGCACATGCCACCATGTCCAGTCACTTTTTGACATATAAAACTATGCACTTGCATTGCTTTCGTAGAGATAAAAATAATATAAAAAGTATCCTGGCACAGTCCCCAGGACAACTCTTTACAGCTGCCACTCATCAGCTTAGTGTCTTGACAGTTAAGGCCAGGCCAAGTCCCACTGTGACCTTTTCTTCTCCCTAAAGCTGCATTAGGGCTCTTTACCCTAAAGGGGTTAAAAAGAGGGAGAAATATTTATAAATTCTAAAAGTAACTTAAGATAATATTTTAAAGTACTTAGCCATTAAAAGTAGGAACTTTTATTTATCAAGATACAATTAGGTATCTGGCAAAGATGGCATGTCAAATCACTGAAGTAATGCTAGAACAAGTGGATAGGCACTTGGAAAATATGTATAAATGAATACTTCACATATAAGAATCAACTTCTAATGGATGAGAGATCTATATGTAAAAAATGAAACTGTTCAAGCACCATTAAAAGTAATAGCAGGGCTGGGCACAGTGGCTCATGACTGTGATCCCAGCATTCTGGGAGACCGAGGTGGGTGGATCACCTGAGGTCAAGAGTTCAAGACCAGCCTAGCCAACATGATGAAACCCCATCTCTTCTAAAAATACAAAAAGAAAGAAAAAAAAAAAGCTGAGCATGGTGGTGCACACCTGTAATCCCAGCTACTCGGGAGGCTAAGGCAGGAGAATCACTTGAACCTAGGAGGCGGAGGTTGCAGTGAGCCAATCGCGACACTGCACTCTAGCCTGAGCAACAGAGCGAGACTCCATCTCAAAAACAAACAAACAAACAAATACATAAATAAATAAAATGACAAAACCTCAATCACTTTTGCACCAACATATTAGAAAAAATCATGGGTAGATTCCTCTTTAACTTCAGTGTAGGGAATGGCTTTTGAACTGGGGCTCAAAATTCAGAGGTAATAAAAGATTGTTAAATGTGATGATATGTAAATGCTTTAATTTGCATGACAAAAGTACCCTAAAGAAGGATAAAGGATAACTGACAAAAATGGGAGAAAATATTCACACATGTGCCAAAGACAAGGAGTGATATCCTTAAAATACAAAAAACGCTTAAAATTTAAGGACAAAAATGGGAGAAAATATTCACACATGTACCACAGACAAGGAGTAATATCCTTAAAATACAAAAAACGCTTAAAATTTAAGGACAAAGTGTTATGTCCAGACCGTTCATTCCCCAAAGAAGACCACCAGAGTCCAGTGTCAAAGCCAAGCGGCAAGGATCTTTACTACAAGTTCGAACCTGATCCCTCCATTCCACAGTATACAAGAGGGCCCCGAACAATGCGAGCGTTTGCTTTTTATAGCCCGAGAGTTACAGGGGAACAAAGGAATTCTTTTGGTTCCCGCGCTTTCAGTAAAACCTTGAACGGCTGTCTCCTTATTGGAGACTAGGTGGTGTTTGTACTGGGCTCAGGGAGTTTAGGGAGTTTGAGAGATATATGGCGATATGTGGTGGGATGGGAGGATGGGATGTGTTTGTACTGGGCTCAGGGAGTTTTTAGCTCGGGGCTGAGGAATGTGCCCAGCTCCTTTCATTACCCCCTTCCTTTCAAACATCTCTAGAGCCAATCTTGGGTCTTATAAGTCTGATTCTGTTTCAGCGTTTACAGGTTGGTATTGGGCTCTGAGGACCATGAGTTGTACGGTGTCAAATCTCTCCCTGACAAATTGTAAAATTCTGTTAACAACACAAGGTCCTACGGTAAGCAGAAATAGTAGACTTAGCAGGGGTCCAAGGAAGGGGGCTAACAGAGAAAACATAGAGGAATTCCACCATTGGTCTGCAGCTGAAGCAAACTGCCGTGTTTTTACTTCAGTGCTTAACTTGCGTAACTGTTGGACCCGGTCCTCTACAAGCCCTGATTCATTTATGTAGAAACAACAGTCTTCTTTCAGAAATATACATGTACCACCTTTTTCTGCAGTGAGTAGGTCTAGGGCCCTCCGGTTCTGCAAGGTTACCTGAGCTAGGGACGTGAGCTGCTGCTGAAGGTAGGCAAGGGACTCAGCCGACTCCTCCATAGCAACAGCAAATTGTTGGTACAACTTGTTGCTTTCTATGAGGGTGTGACCTAGGGTTCCCCCGCCAGTCCGGCCGCCATGAGGGATGCGGTGAGGGAGATTCCCGCAATGAGGGGGAGAAATATGGCTCGTGCAGGTCTCGGTCTAGGGACTGGGTGAATAGCAGTACTAGTCCAGTTACCGGTGTACCCTAGGAACTCACCAGCAGTTGGTAGAGTCAAACGGGGAACTAATGTGACAGGAAGACACAGTAGGTTGGTAACAGAGGGACTAGGTAGGTTCTTAGATAATGTTCCATTACACCAGAAGAATATGCCCGGCGGAGCCTTTAGGGTGATATTAGGGGGCATTGCAGTGATGCTGCAGAGGCTGGAATTGGTTCCTGAGAAACAGTAGGGAAACTTCTCCTGACTGGGGTTTAGGTATAAGGGCACGTTTAGGATAGGAGCATATGAGAGGTTTCAGAGGTTGTTAGCTTGGGCAGAGATAGAGGATCCCCATGGCAGAGGGACAGCGGTTAGTGGTGGACGCCCTAGAGTGGCACACAGAAAGCAGCCAGACAGGCTGTGAAGTCCTGTAAGGTTAGCAAGTTCTAGTCCTTCTTGTAATAATTTTAACCAGGAGAAAGGACGTAAGTCTTGTGTTAGTCTGTTTTCCTGTCATTGGATATTCCCGTGGACCAGGGGCAGTACTTGCACTAGGCCTCGCCACAGATAGAGGTGACTGCTAGGCCATGTGGAGGAGGGGGAGTAGTATACAGCCCCATGTTGAGGCGTGGTCCAGCGGGAGTTCCAGGGGTCTCTAACTATCCATGTATATGAAAAGTCTCTATCCCGTCTATGATGGAAGGGCCACTTAGGGTCTAACTGTTTTTTCTCTCCCCAATAACGGGGTCTATGGATGTTACAATAGTTATAAGGACAGCCACGCCGGGTGCGGTGGCTCACGCCTGTAATCCCAGCACTTTGGGAGGCCGAGGCGGGCGGATCACAAGGTCAGGAGATCGAGACCACGGTGAAACCCCGTCTCTACTAAAAATACAAAAAAAAAAATTAGCCGGGCGCAGTTGTGGGCGCCTGTAGTCCCAGCTACTCGGGAGGCTGAGGCAGGAGAATGGCGTGAACCCAGGAGGCGGAGCTTGCAGTGAGCCGAGATCGCGCCACTGCACTCCAGCCTGGGCTGGGTGACAGAGCGAGACTCCGTCTCAAAAAAAAAAAAAAAAAGGACAGCCGGCATTTTGGTGCCACCAATAGTGTTTACAATTGTATTTAGTCTGATCAAACTCAAAGCATATTATTGGTGTCATAGGTTTGGCTATCTGAAAACCAGTAAAATTTAGTAGAATTGGGCTGTTGCACCCTGAGGAGGGGCAATCAGCACTGGCCAATAATTTCCCGGGCTTATGAGGTTGCCTAGGGTGGGTTCGGTTTTCATAAAGCCAGAATCTCCAGACAAAGGGATTAAGAGCTGGTTTTGTGATTTCTCCAGCGGCCACTAGGGCGACTAACGTTAGGGTTAGACTACCTAACTGCATGTTTGCAGTGAGCTATGCTGCCGGCGCAGGGTGAGTTTTAAGGGGTTGTTCCTAGCTCTGTCCACAGTCCACGTGTCCGGTGCTTCAGCCGCCGCTGTGATTGGTCCCAGGAGGTCGGAGGTTGGGTCCACCGGCTTGACGTGGGTGTAGTGGATCCATGACGTGATACCTTCTACCTTTAGGGCGGTGGGTGTGGTTAGGAGTACCTGGAGTGGTCCTTTCCACCTGGGTTCTAGGGTCTCTTGTCGGTGTCGCTTGACCAGGACCCAGTCTCCCGGCTGGTACGGATGGGGTGTCGGCGGGGGACCGGTCTCATATAGTTCTTTCAGCTTGGGCCGGATTTCTTGATGAATTTTCTGCAAGGCTTGTAGGGAAAATAAGAGTTCAGAGACATTTTCTGTTTCAGACTTGAGCAGATCATCTTTTAGGCTAGGAACTAAGGGTGGGGGTCTGCCATACATAATTTCATAAGGGGTAAGGCCTAGTCTGTAAGGGGTATTATGGGCCTGGAACAGAGCGTAGGGGAGAAGGACCACCCAATTAGTGCCAGTCTCCATAGTTAATTTAGTTAAGGTCTCCTTTAAGGTCCGATTCATCCTCTCTACCTGTCCTGAACTCTGGGGCCTGTAAGCGCAATGTAGTTTCCAATTTGCCCCAAGGATGGAAGCCAAATCCTGACTTACCTTAGCGACGAAGGCCGGCCCATTATCTGACCCTATCTGGACGGGGAAGCCATACCTGGGGAGGATATCTTCCAGGATTTTCTTTGCTACAACCTGAGCAGTTTCCTTTTTGGTGGGGAATGCTTCAGTCCACCCTGAAAAAGTATCTACAAAGACAAGTAAGTACCGATACCCGTATTTTCTTGGCTTTATCTCAGTAAAATCTACTTCCCAGTAGGTACCGGGCCTGGTTCCCCTGAGCCTTGTTCCCGTTGCAGCCTGGGATTGGGGGTAGGCATTGTTAAGCTGGCAGACTTTGCAACTTGTCACAATGTTGCTGGCCGTCTTGGCTGTATGCCTGAATTTAAGCTTAGAGCGTCTGATCAAGTCTACCATCCGCCGAGCACCCAGGTGGGTGGTTCGGTGGATGTGTTTTAACACTTGTTGTCCTAACTTTTCTGGTAGGATGGTTTGGTCATTGGTATCAGTCCACCACCCATTTTGGATCTGTTTCAGGGGAAGCTTGTCAATCTACTGGAGATCTTGGTCTGAATAATCAGGGAAATATGGCAAGTCCCGGGGGCCCGGGTCAGGGAGCTGGAGTGCAAGGAGTTGGCTGGGAGCCTTCGCCACCTTTCTTGCAGTTTGGTCCACCAGAAAGTTGCCTTGAGCAGTTGGAGTAGTTAGTTTCTGATGCCCTGGGCAATGCACAATGGCTAACTTTTCTGGCCTCCATAGGGCTGTTAGCAGGGCTAGGATTTCTTGCTTGTTTTTTATCTCTTTTCCTTCAGCCGTAAGTAACCCCCACTCCCTGTAAATGGCCCCATGTATATGCGCCATTGCAAAAGCATATCGGCTGTCTGTATATACCATCAGCTTTTTTCCCGCCCCTAAGGTAAGAGCTTGGGTGAGTGCTATCAGTTCGGCCTTCTGGGCCGATGTCCCCGGGGGCAGGGGTTCTGCCCAGATTACCTCAGTCTCTGAAGTCACTGCCACTCCAGCGTACCTCTGGCCTTGATGCATGAAGCTGCTCCCATCAGTGAACCAGACGAGGTCGGCGTCAGGAAGTGGACAGTCCTGCAGGTCTTCTCGAACTCCGTGCACCTGAGCTAGTATCTCGGTGCAGTCATGGAGTGGGGCGTCTAGGTCCGGGTTGGGCAGCAGCGAGGCAGGGTTTAAGGTCGTTGGGGGCAGGAAAGTTATCCTGAGAGGATTTAGTAGTAGCCCTTGGTAGTGGGTGAGCCGGGCGTTACTCATCCATTGATTAGGTGGCTGTTTGAGTACCCCTTGGATGGCATGTGGAGTAACAACCTGCAATTCTTGCCCCGTGACAAGTTTATCAGCATCCTGCACCATCAGAGCCGTGGCTGCAATCATTAGGAGACAAGGGGGCCACCCGGCAGCCACTGGGTCTAACTTCTTTGACAGGTAGGCAACTGGCCTCCGCCAGGGGCCTAAGTTCTGAGTTATTACTGCCTTGGCGACACCTTTATTCTCATCTACGTATAAGTGGAAGGGCTTGGTAACATCAGGTAGTCCCAGTGCAGGCGCGGAGAGTAGGGCGGTTTTAATCTGTTGGAAAGCCGACTCGGCTTCGTCTGTCCACTTAAATGGCTGCTGCCCCCGTGTTGCCTGATATAAGGGTTTAGCCAGTTCTGCGAACCCAAGTATCCATAGTCTGCAAAACCCCACCGACCCCAGGAATTCCCTCACTTGTCAGGCGGATTGCGGCCTGGGGATCTGCAGAACAGTTTGTTTCCGGGCATCTGTTAACCAGCATTGCCCTTCTTTAAGCAGGTACCCTAGATATGTTACCTCTGGCTTGCAGATTTGAGCTTTCTTTGCCGAGGCTCGGTAGCCTAGATTTCCCAGAGCTTGTAAGAGACCCTTGGTCCCTTGGATGCAAGCTTCTTGGGTCTCAGCAGCAATCAGGAGGTCATCAACATACTGTAGTAAGGTTATTTCAGGGTGTTTGAGTCGGTACTCACCCAGGTCTTCATGGAGGGCCTCATCGAACAGGGTAGGAGAGTTTTTGAATCCTTGCGGCAGTCTGGTCCATGTCAGTTGGCCACTTATGCCCCTATTGGGGTCATTCCACTCGAAGGCGAAGAGCTTTTGGCTCTGAGGGGCTAAAGGCAAACTGAAGAAAGCATCTTTCAAATCTAAAACAGTGTACCATTGATGTTTAGGGTTTAGGGTACTCAGGAGGGTATACGGGTTAGGCACAGTTGGATGTATGTCCACAACCCTCTTATTGATTTCTCTTAAGTCTTGTACAGGTCTGTATTCTCCACTATTAGGTTTTCGTACAGACAATAATGGAGTATTCCAGGGTGAGTGACATTAGCGAAGGACCCCTTGCTCAAGGAGCCGGCGGATATGCGGGGCAATTCCTTTCTTGGCCTCTAGGGGCATCGGGTATTGGCGTACCCGCACGGGGTCTGCCCCAGGCTTAAGTTCAACAAATAAGGCAGGACGGTGTTTTGCTAGACCTAAGCCTCCCGTTTCCACCCAAGCTTCTGGATATTGCTGGAGCCAGGTTGCTATGTCCTGGTCAGGGGCTGTTTGCTCCTGGTGGAGCCGGTACTCATCTTCTAGGGTTATAGTCAGGACGGACACGGGTCGATTGTGGGAGTTGGTCACGATGGGCCCCTCAGGGAGGAAATGGATCTGTGCTCCCATTTTAGTTAGCAGGTCTCTCCCCAATAGGGGACAGGGGCTCTCAGGGATGACCAGGAAAGAATGAGTTACATTCTTGGCTCCGAGGTTTACTGTTCTTTGTGTTGTCCATGGGTATTTCTTAACTACTGTGGCCCCTTGTACCCACGAGGACTTGGAGGATAATTTCCCATTAGTTTCAACTAAGACTGAGTGCTGTGCTCCCGTATCGACCAAGAACTGGACCAGGGACCCCTCCACTTGCAAAGTTACCCTAGGTTCGGGGAGGGGATCTGAACCCCGTCTTCCCTAGTCTTCATCTTGAGTGACTAGTATGGGTGTAGACCTAGGGGGTCCCTGTCCTCGTTGCTTCTTTTTGGGGCAGTCTCTTACCCAGTGGCCAGCCTCCTTGCAGTAGGCACATTGGTCTTTTCTCAGATTATCATGCCTGGGGGGCCGCCTAGGTTGGGTGTACTCTGGCTGTAGATGTTCTTTCTGTACTACTGCTGCCAGGACCTTGGTCATTTTTTCAGTGGCCTTAAATTGCCTTTCCTCTGGAGTATCTTTGTTATTATAAACCCACTGGGCTATCTGAAGGAGGTCCTGAATCCGCTTTCCTTCCAAGTCTTCTAATTTCTGGAGTTTTCTTTTAATATCTGGGGCTGCCTGATTTACGAAAGACATTACAACAGCTGCCTGACTTCCTGGAGCCTCTGGATCTATGGGGATGTACTGTCTAAAAGCTTCCATTAATCTTTCTAAGTAGGTAGCTGGGCTCTCTGTCTTTCCCTGTAGAATAGAATATACTTTAGCCAAATTAGTGGGCTTGTGAGCAGCTGCCCGGAGACCTGCCATTAGAGTCTGGCGATAAAGGTGTAGCCGTCCCCTACCTTCTGCCGTGTTGTAGTCCCACGCCGGCCTGGTCAGAGGAAAGGTCGCGTTTATGAGGTCGGGGTTGGCAGTCGGTTGACCGTCGTCCCCCGGGACCAGCTTTCTAGCTTCTACCTGTATTCTCTCTCGCTCTTCCGTGGTGAACAAGATTCGGAGGAGCTGCTGACAATCATCCCAAGTGGGCTGGTGGGTGAACATGACACTATCCAGTAAAGCCAGTAAATCTTTGGGGTTGTCTGAAAACTGAGCACTCTGAGTCTTCCAGTTATACAGATCACTGGTGGAGAATGGCCAGTACTGGAGCCTGGGGATTCCTGTGTCATCTGGGGGTCCTATTTCCCGAAGGGGTAAAGTCTCCATGGAGTCAGTCGGCTGGGGGCGGCTAGTCCGCGAAGTGCGCCCTCGCGTCCACCCCGCCGGCCCTTCAAAGTTACTTTCCCTTTCAGCAGGCCCGTGTGTGTCGGCCGCCTCCCATCCGCCTGCTCCCTCCCGCGGCTCAGCCCGGGGGTTTGGGGCCTGGGGCCCGGAGGGGTATGGAGGGGGTTCTGCGAACAGTGGGTCCCCGCTGCCAGGTAGAACAGGATTGGGGGGGGCAGTTGGTTGCTTGGATTTTAGTGGTCAGGCAACCAGTGCCTTACAGGGTTCAGAGGCTAATTGGAAAGGGGACAGCCAAGGAGGCGGGTTTTCAACAAGGTCCTGCCATATGAGGATATATGGGATTTGATCTAAGTGGCCCACACGCCCAGGTAGGAAAATCTTGGATTTTACCCTAGTAATGACAGCAAGCCGGAAGGTCCCTTCGGGTGGCCACCCCACATCAAAGGCAGGCCATTCGGAGTGACACAGAGTAATTAGCTTTCCTTTCCTGATTTCCATATCAAGATCATGGCCCCTTGCTCTAACTTCTTTGAAATTATTTGTAAGGAGAGATAGAGGAGTGCTCTGGGTATTACCCATCCTGTAATGATTTGTAGTCTCTTCCTGTAAAGGAATGTGGGTTAGAATCCCTGTAAAGGAAATCTGATCTGACTTATTAATGATATCTAGTCGCAGGCGCGCTTCGGCAGCCTGGGAACTGGGGCCGCAAGCGCGCACCGGAAGCGCAGTTCAGATCGCGAGCGCGCACCAGAAGCTGGTAGCCCGTGAACCAGGGCCGCAAGTGCGCACCGGAAGCACGGGTCAGATTGCGAGTGCACACCGGAAGCCGGTAGCCTGGGAACCGGGGCCGCAAGCGCGCACCAGAAGCCCGGGTCAGAGTTAGCTGCCTGGGTCGCGATAGCGCTGGGGCGGCCCAGACCAAAGACAGCTGCTGCCCCAGGAACCAAGGCAGTTCGGATCGCAATTTAGATCAGAGGAGAGCCAGGGGACGTCTCCCACCGGTCTCCACTGGCCGTCCTATAGCGCGTCCGCCAGGACTGTGCCAGCTCCAGTTTCAGACCTCGCGAGTCACAGATTCAGATTCAGAACAGACACACAGACACAGACAGACAAACGGAGACGAGCCAGCTCACCTATCAGTAGATCGATCCTAGCAGATCCGTTGACCAGGGGTCTGGTGGGCTTGGGGAATCCCGGACGGGCCCCCAGATGTTATGCCCAGACCGTTCGTTCCCCAAAGAAGACCACCAGAGTCCAGAGTCAAAGCCAAGCGGCAAGGATCTTTACTACAAGTTCGAACCTGGTCCCTCCATTCCACAGTATACAAGAGGGCCCCGAACAATGAGAGCGTTTGCTTTTTATAGCCCGAGAGTTACAGGGGAACAAAGGAATTCTTTTGGTTCCCGCGCTTTCAGTAAAACCTTGAACGGCTGTCTCCTTATTGGAGACTTTCCAGGTGGTGTTTGTACTGGGCTCAGGGAGTTTAGGGAGTTTGAGAGATATATGGCGATATGTGGTGGGATGGGAGGATGGGATGTGTTTGTACTGGGCTCAGGGAGTTTTTAGCCTGGGGCTGAGGAATGTGCCCAGCTCCTTTCAAAAGGACCAAAAACTCAACAGAAAAATGGGAAAAGATGTGAACAGACAATTAACACACAAAAAAAGATAGAAAAATGTCTCTCAAATGTATGAAAAAATGTCAGACTCATTCATAATTAGAAAAATGCAGATTAAAACAACACTGAGATACCATTCTTACATGGAAAAATTTAGACTGACAAAAATTTATAAATATAGCCTGACAGTATATTCTGTTGGAGAGACTGTAAGGGAAATACACAGTGTCATTCATTACTGGTGGGAATGAAAATTGATTCAACACTTCTGGAGGGAAATTTGATAATACCTGAATAAACAGCATATGCACTTACATTTTGACCCAGAAATCTCATTTCTAGAAATTTACCCTGAAGATAAACTTCCAACTATATAAACATACATATACACAAGGTTATTGCAGGTTTGATTTTTTTTTTTTTTTTTTTAAACGGAGTCTGGCTCTGTCGCCCAGGCTGGAGTGCAGTGGCGCCATCTCCGCTCACTGCAAGCTCTGCCTCCCAGGTTCACGCCATTCTCCCGCCTCAGCCTCCCAAGCAGCTGGGACTACAGGCGCACGCCACCACGCCCGGCTAATTTTTTGTACTTTTAGTAGAGAAGGGGTTTCATCCTGTTAGCCAGGATGGTCTTGATCCACTGACCTCGTGATCCACTGTCCTCAGTCTCCCAAAGTGCTGGGATTACAGGCGTGAGCCACCGCGCCCAGCCGGTTTTTTTTTTTTTTTTTTAAGACAGAGTCTTGCCCTGTCACCCAGCCTGTAGTGCAGTGGTGCGGTCTCGGCTCACTGCAGCTCACTGCAACCTCTGCCTCCAGGGTTCAAATGATTCTCCTGCCTCAGCCTCCCAAGTAGCTGGGATTACAGGCATGTGCCACTACGACCAACTAAATTTTGTATTTTAGTAGAGACAAGGTTTCACCACATTTGCCATGCTGGTCTCAAACTGCTGGCTTCAAGTGATCCATCTGCCTCGGCCTTCCAAAGTGCTGGGATTACAGGAGTGAACCACTGGCCTGACAAAGGTTTGATTTTAATTGTGAAATATTGGAAGCAACCCAACTGCCCATACATAGAAGAATAGTTGAATAAATTATGGTGCATTGACACAACAGAGCAGTGTGCATCTGTACAAAAGAATGACACAACAGAGCAGTGTGCATCTGTACAAAAGAATGACACAACAGAGCAGTGTGCATCTGTACAAAAGAATGACACAACGGAGCAGTGTGCATCTGTACAAAAGAATGAGGAAAATCTCTACAAATGGCTATTGAGTGATTTCCAGGACATATAGTTAAGTGGGGGGAAAAAAAGTCCAAAGGAATATCTATAGTATGGTCCTCTTAACATGGCTTCTAAAAGTGTTGGGATTACAGGCGTGAGCCACTGCATCTGGCCTGTATTTTTATCTTGAATACAACTACCATATCATTACTTTTATTGATTCAAGTAGGTTTTTTTTCTGTCTTTTTTTTTTTTTTTTTTTTTTTTAGCTGGAGTCTCACTCTGTCGCCCAGGCTGGAGTGCAGTGGCATAATCTTGGCTCACTGCAAGCTCCGCCTCCTGGGTTCATGCCATTCTCCTGCCTCAGCCTCCCGAGTTGCTGGTACTACAGGTGCCCACCACCACGCCCGGCTAATTTTTTGTATTTTTAGTAGAGATGGGGTTTCACCATGTTAGCCAGGATGGTCTCGAAATCCTGACCTCATGATCCGTCCACCTCGGCCTCCCAAAGTGCTGAGATAACAGGCGGGAACCACCGTGCTGGCCACATAAATCTGATAATTAGCTGAAAGGGATCATTTTATCTTTTCTTGTCCAATATATATACCAGTTGTTTCACTTTTTTGTGTTACGTATTCTTATGTATTTATCATAATATTTTAAATAATATAGTTCCAAGTTCTAAAAGTCCATCATTTAAAACAGGAAAAAGAAGAAAATCATATAAAGGGAAAGACTGATAAATTCTATTATATTAAAATTAAGAAGATACCACAATAAAAATGAAAGTATAAGCTTCAAACTGGGAGACATTTGGCACATAACTGACAGAGAATTATAATTGAGAAAAATATAACTAACTTCTACAAGTAAGAAAGAAATACCAAACAACTCGGCTGGGCACAGTGGCTCACACCTGTAATCCCAGCACTTTGGGAGGCTGAGCTGGGTAGATCATTTGAGGTCAGGAGTTGGAGACCAGCCTGGCCAAGATGGTGAAACCCTGTCTCTACTAAAAAAATACAAAAATTAGCCAGGCGTGGTGGCATGTGCCTGTAATCCCAGCTACTCAGGGGTCTGAGGCATGAGAATCACTTGAGCCCAGGAGGTGGAGGTTGCAGTGAGCCGAGATCACCCCTGCACTCCAGCCTGGGCAGTGCAGTGAGATTCTGTCTCAAAAAAAAAATTAGAAAAAAGAAATACCAGACAACCCATGAGAAAAATGGAAGAAATGCACATACAGACATTTCATGAGTATACAACCCACAGAAACACGAACAGAAGCACAGTCTCACTACTTAACAGAGAAAGGCAAATTCAAACCATAGTGAGATAGTTTTATACCCACCATATTACAAAAAAAAGTAAGAGTTAAGTTTTATGCAATCAAAAGATGGCAAGGATGTGGAGCAATAAGCAACCTTACGCACGGCTGATGGGACTCCAAATTGGTGTATTGATTTTGGAAACCAATTTGCTATTATCTAGAAAACCTGAAATGGATGTGCCCTGTGACTCAGCAATTCCATTTACTGGGCATGTGCTCAGGAGAAACTCTTAAATGTGGGCACAATAAGGCAAACAAGAATGTCCAAAGCTGTATTATGTATCATAACAAAAAACTAGAAAGAGCCCTTATGTTCTCAAGTAGAATGGACAAATAAATCCTGATATAACAATATAATAAAATACTGAAAGCAATGAAAATAAACTGCAGCTACGTGAATTAAAATCTATACATTTCATAGACACAATGTTGAGTAAGAAAAAAGCTTGCTGCCAAAAATATATTTATAATATGGTTTCATTCATATTAAGTTAAACATGTAAAAATAAAACTATATGTTTAAAACTATATGTTTTAAGGATACATGCATATTTGATTAAACTATGATTAAATTAAATTAAACTTGATTAGAGAATGAGGAAAACTAAAATCAGGTTGGAGAAATTTGCAGGCAGGATCAGGGAAGAGTCTACTGCATATTTCTTAAAACTAGATATTTCTTGCCATGACACCTCAGCAAACAAACAAAACTGGGTATTTCTTAAACTGGGTGGTGGGTACATTGGTGTTCATTTGATGGTTATTGTCTGTACTACTTGTTACTAAACTTAGCTGCAAATTGGATCGCTTAAAGGGCTTTAAAAAAATACCAATGCTTCATTCCCACCTCAGAGGTTTTTATTTAATTTCATGAGGTCTGGCAAATATTATCCTAAATGGAAACCCTAAAGATTCCTTAAAATGTATTACTCTAAAGATAAATGGCCTCATTCCTGATGTTTTTTAAAACTTTTCATTTTGAAATAATTTTAGACTTAACACAAAGTTTCCAAAATAGTAGAGTTCCTGTAATATCTTTTACCCAGCTTCCTCTAGTGTTAATACTTTATGCAACCATAGTGCAATGATCAAAACTGGGAAATTAACATTGCTAAATACTGTTCATCAGCCGTTATTCAAATATTGCCAGTTTTCCCACTAACATTCTTTCTCTGGTCCAAGGTCTAATCCAGGATCCTACATTTCTCTAAGTCATCATGTCTTCTTGGTCTATTCCGATCTGTGACAGTTCCTCAGTCTTTCTTTGTCTTTCATTACCTTGATACTTTTGAGGGCTGCTGATTAGTTATTTTACAGAGAGTAGCTGAATTTGGTGTGTCTGATATTTTCTTATAACTAGATAGAGGTTATGCATTTTTGGCAAGAATTCCACAGCAGGTATGTTGCCCCCTTCTTGGTGCATTATGTAAGGGACTACATTATGTTGATATATCTCATTACTGGTGATGTTAACTCTGATCACTTAGTTAAGGTGGTGTCTATGAATTAATCAAGTTATCAAATCTCTCTTATTTCATTCTCAAAGGAAAGCTCATCAATTATAGAGGACCTTTGACTTTGCCTGACTTTGACTTGCATAAGTAAAGAAGTGTTGGATTAAAATACGTGGGCATACAGATATACATGCACATATGTGCACACACACATTAAAGGCAAGCTATTTTGACCCCGTTATATTCATCAGTGATATGGTTTGGCTGTGTCCCCACCCAAATTTCATTTGGATTGTAGTTCCCATAATTCCCACATGTCGTGGGAGGGGCCTGGTGGGAGGTAATTGAATCATGGGGGTGGATCCCCCGTGCTGTTCTCATGATAGTGAATGAGTTCTCATGAGATCTGATGGTTTTATCAGGGGATGTCCCCTCTTTTGCTCAGCACTTCTCCTTCCTGCTGCCGTGTGAAGAAGGAAGGTTTTGCTTCCCCTTTCACCCTGATTATAAGTTTCCCGAGGCTTCCCCAGCCCTGCAGAACTGTGAGTCAATTAAACCCCTTTCCTTTAAACTACCAAGTCTCGGGCAATTCTTTATAGCAGTGTGAGAATGGACTAATACAGTCAGTTATTACCACAATAATGCTTCGTAACACACCTCCTTATGTCTCAGGCTTACAACAACAAGTTCATGGACCTTTGCATGGGCTGGAGCAACTTTGCTTTAGGCTATAGGTTGCCTGAGTGTGGCTCCAGGCTTCTACTTGGGTTCAGGACTGCTCAATATGTTTCCTCAGTTCTTTGGACCAGCAGCTAACTGGGGCATGTCCTTTAAACTTTTTGTTTTGAAATAATTTTAGACTTACTACAGTGTTTCCAAAATAGTACAGAGTTCCTGTATATCTTTTACACAGTGTTCCCTAGTGTTAATGTCTTACACAATCACAGTACAGCGATCATAACTGGGAAATTAACATTCATACAATACTATTCTTCAGCCATTATTCAAATATCACCAGTTTTCTCACTCAAAGGAAAAACTCATAAATTTTCGCAAAAAAAAAAATCACAGGAACAGCTGTGTGCAGTGGCTCACGCCTGTAATCCCAGCATTTTGGGAGGCCAAGGCAGGTGGATCACGAGGTCAGGAGTTTGAGATCAGCCTGACCAATATGGTGAAACCCTATCTCTACTAAAAATACAAAAATTAGCCAGGCATGGTGGCACGCACCTGTAATCCCAGCTACTCGGGAGGCTGATGCAGGAGAATCGCTTGAACCCAGGAGGTGGAGGTTGCAGTGAGCTGAGATGGTGCCGCTGCACTTTAGCCTGGGCGACAGAGTGAGACTCTATCTCACAAAAAAAAAAAAAAATGCATACATACATAAATAAATAATCGCAGTAACATATCTGAAATTATTGTCTCTTGAAGCAAGAACTGCCACACTGTTCCTTTGACTCATAGTTATTTTCTTTTTTTATTATTTTGTTTGTTTGTTTTTTGAGACAGAGTTTCGCTCTTGGTTGCCCAGGCTGGAGTGCAGTGGCATGATCTCGGCTCACTGCAACCTCCGTCTCCTGGGTTCAAGTGATTTTTCTGTCTCAGCCTCCCAAACAGCTGGGATTACAGGCACCTGCTACCATGCCCGGCTAATTTTTGTATTTTTAGTAGAGACAGGGTTTCACCATGTTGGCCGGGCTGGTCACGAACTCCTGACCTCAGGTGATTCACCCGCCTTGGCCTCCCAAAGTCCTGGGATTACAGGCGTGAGCCACCATGCCAGGCCTCAACTCATATTTCACTAGTCAAAGTAACTCATAGCAGATACATTCCTTCCCTAGTGGGGAGAACTGCAAAGTCACATGGCAAAGGGTGTCAAGGTAAAATTTGGATACAGAGTATGAAAAACTAAGAATCCTCATCCAGTCTACCTAACTGACCTTGTGTTCTTAAAAAAGTGACAAGTTGTGAATAGTGTTGCAATGAAAAGATAAATAAAATCAAGTGACATGATCTTTGACATACCGTAGTAGCCCCTAAAGTAATTGGAGAAAAACATGTGTGTCTTACGGAGTGGATAGATCTAAGGGCTATGGCTAGATTAAAAGCATACCAAAAGAACTCTTAGATAGTCATATAGTTTTACATAATTCAGTCATCCCTTCTCTCTGTTAAACTTAACTTTTTCTCAGTACATCTAAAATAACTTCAAAAAGATATGTTCTTCCTCACCTACTTCTAACTTGTTTTAAAGAACATAATTTCAGACGTAGTGTAAATATTGACCTTTAAACATAGAATTTATATTACTTTGTTTGGCTGGGTGCAGTGGCTCACACCTATAATCCCAGCACTTTGGTCATGAAGTCAGGAGTTCAAGACCAGCCTGGCCAACATGATGAAACCCCGTCTCTACTAAAAATACAAAAAAATAGCCAGGCTTGGCCAGGCGCAGTGGCTCACGGCTGTAATCCCAGCACTTTAGGAGGCCGAGGTGGGCGAATCGCGAGGTCAGGAGATCGAGACCACCCTGGCTAACACCCCGTCTCTACTAAAAATACAAAAATTAGCCAGGCATGGTGGCGAGCACCTGTAGTCCCAGCTACTCAGGAGGCTGAGGCAGAAGAATCGCTTGAACCCAGAAGGCAGAGGTTGCAGTGAGCCGAGATTGTGCCATTGCACTCCAGCCTGGGTAACAGGGTAAGACTCTGTCTAAATAAATAAATAAATACATAAAAATAGAAGGTATATTACTTTTTGAAGTGTATCTACTGGAATCTAAATAGCATAGGGTTTTGGTATATTCCATCATTCATCAAACAACAGAGAAAAATAACACTCTTCTTCAATAGACAGACATTTTATGTAATTTATTTTCTTTGAAAAAATTTTTCATTCCTTTTCCCCATAAAATTGGATTTTAATGTGTGTTCAAAAGTCTTTTATTAATCATCTTATATTTCTATCCGCAAAAATATGTCTATGAAATGAAATTATTTTAAATTGTTTTTATTTCCTGTAATCTTAAAGTTCTAAATGGTCAATGTTTCTTCTGGATTAAATGATCACTACAGTTATTAGTAGTAAACAAACAATCACAAAAAGTAAATATACTTAAAAAAAATAATTCTTAAACGTTGTAAGGAAAACAATTATGAGAGAATTGAAACTCTTGGTCCAGGTCCAGGGACACCTGGAAGCTGACCCTGAATTTACTTTCTTGCAAAATTAGTTCTCAAAATGTACTAAGTTACAGTAAGTGTAGAATGTTGTGTGGACCATGCTTTTTGCACCTGAAGTGTATCTGGTTGTCTAGGCTATTTGTTGTATAACCTTTCATTGATGTGGTATAGCTGCCCCCAAATAATGTTATTTATGGCTGGGCGCGATGGCTCATACCTGTAATCCCAGAAACTTGGGAGGCTGAGGCGGGCGGATAATGAGGTCATGAATTCGAGACCATCCTAGCCAACATGGTGAAACCCCGTCTCTACTAGAAATACAAAAATTACCCAGGTGTGGTAGCACGCACTTGTAATCCCAGCTACAGGAGGCTGAGGCAGGAGAATCGCTTGAACTTGGGGTGCAGAGGTTGCAGTGAGTCAAGATCAGGCCATTGCACTCCAGCTTGGGCAACAGAGTGAGACTCTGTCTCAAAAAAAAAAAAAAAAGTTATTTATTAAGTTATACACACCCTGAGGAACAATATGACTAATAGGTTATAAAAAGTCAAAGAGCAGATAGTTGAAGAGCTTCCCAGTGTCAAGGTGGTCCATCTTGCTTTACCTTCATCTCTTGTAACTGAGCATGACCCATGAAATGACAAGTCTTGGAAGCTATGCTTGGGATATTGTAAGGCCTTTTGCTCAAAACAGTGCTTGCTTGCATGCTGAACTACCTGTCCTGTGTCCTTTGAATAAGATAAGTAAACTGGTATTGAAACTGCATTGTTTGGAGCCAGGTGAGGTGGCTCACATCTGTAATCCCAGCACTTTGGGAGGCTGAGGTAGGTGGATCATCTGAGGTCAGGAGATGGAGACCAGCCTGGCCAACATGGCAAAACCCTGTCTCTACTAAAAATACAAGCCAGGTGTGGTGGCGGATGCCTGTAATCCTAGCTACTTGGGAGACTGAGGCAGGAGAATTGCTTGAACTGCAAAGGTGGAGGTTGCAGTGAGCCGAGTTTGCACCATTGCACTCCAGCCTGGGCAACAAGAGTGAAACTCTGTTGAAAGAAAGACAGAAAGGAGGGGGGCGGTGGAGGGTGGAATGAAGGGAAGGAAGGAAGGGAAGGAAGGAAGGAAGGAAGGAAGGAAGGAAGGAAGGAAGGAAGGAAGGAACTGCATTGTTTTGTTAGTCTTTCCATCAATCCAGATTTGTATCAAAAGTGGCGATTGATTCCAATGCTTTGGGAGTAATGAAAAAGAAAAGTTAAATTAAAAATAAAGTGGCGATTGATACGAAGACCTCTTACCCCACAGAGGCAAAACTCTCATGTTGTAAGAAGATGAACAGGGAACAGATAATTTTGATGCCTGAAAGATTGCTTAACCATCATGTTGTTTGATATGACTCCATCCAAGAATTGCTCTTATCAGTGAAATTTAAAAAAACTTTGATCTGATTCACTAAGAACTGATTAAATGGGTTGAAAAAAGAGAAGCAAGCGAAGCAGGGAAAAACTAGAAATACTATCCCGTGGTCATTTCTTATGGCTTTGTTGGAAATGAAAGCATTGACAAAGAGAAGGGAAAAGAAAAGCCAAGAGCTCTAAGCCTAGGAAAATCTGATCTTCATAGCGGCCCTAGTACCTGTAAGGGGCAGGGAGGGACAACATAGTTAAATCACACTGCCACCCCACTGAGATCCTTCCCTAATCAAACTAGCCAAGATCCCAATAGGGGCATGCAAGGCATTACAGAAGACCAGCATTACAGTATAAAGAAGCTGAGTAATTTTGTTGAAAAATACCAGCAACTGCTTAAGAAATCCTTGTGATCTTGGATCCTTAGATAAAATGATCAGGATGCCAAAAATGTAATTGTGGACTCTGCATAATGAAGCAGTTTGCATGGAATGAGCATCTATATTATGGAAACAAATTGGATCTAATGAGTCCTTCTGTCATTCCTGAACTTAACACTAGCAGCTGAGTTAGTGGGTACTCCAATATGGAAGTAAAACATTACCAGAAATACTTACCTTAGTGAAATGGATGTTGTGTGGATGCTGATGGCTTTTTAATAAAATGCACAGGGTTCAACATCAAATCCATGTAAACCTTTGGCAATGGGGCCAGTCACGGTGGTTCATGCCTGTAATCCTAGCACTTTGGGAGGCCGAGGAGGGTGAATCATCTGAGGTTAGGAGTTCGAGACCAGCCTGGCCAGCATGGTGAAACCCCATCTCTACTAAAAATACAAAAAAGTAGCCAGGCATGGTGGCAGATGCCTGTAATCCTATCTACTCAGGAGCCTGAGGCAGGAGAATCACTTGAACCTGGGAGGTAGAGGTTGCAGTGAGCTAAGATGGCACCATTGCACTCCAGCCTGGGTGACAGAGCAAAACTCCATCTCAAAAAAAAAAAAAAAAATTTGGCAATGTTGAACTTTACCTGGGCATCATACTCCTGGAAAATAGCAATAGTTTAAAAATCCCTCCACTCTTTTGTGGTCCTGGAAATGGCTAACTGCAAAAATCCACCCTTCCCTAAATGTCTTATTTACCTAAGACAAAGACAATACAGGCTCTCCAAATTATCCCATTATTTTGTCTCATAAATGATTAGATGAACTGTTTGCACTGACCAGTCTGGACAAAATGCCTGCTAATCTGACTTGACCAAACTCTAGTTAGGCTTCTCTTTTCCCCTCAGGCTCCTGAACTTTGGCCTATCGTTGAGTTTAAACAAGCATTAGAATGTGGAACAACTTCCTTAATGACCCTTCCAGAATTAGCTGACTGCAAAGAAAAATTGTCCAATGTGCCACTCTCTGATTCCATTTCCCCCATACTTTGTTCCTTCTAACCTTGTTTGCTCCAGTGGAGTATTCTTTCACAATAGCTTTCCCCCTGCCACCCCCATTACATAAGTCTTTTTGAAAAAGGCCTTTCTTTAAGTATGGATTTGTTCTTATTTGACTCCTTGTAGCAGAAATAGGTAGAATGGAATAGAGGGGGTTTTATTATAGTGATTTCATTCAATTATGTGAACTCTTTCTGAAGTATATGCCAAAACCCACATAGTTACTGATTATCAAAAGTTGATTTTTAATAAAATTTGATGTGTCAACTTTTTCAGCTCTCTTTCAGTTTTGTTGAAAGCAAAGAATTGGAAAACATCTAACTTGCAAAAGATGCATTACTCCATCATCAGAGTCATCCACTTCCTCATTGGCCAACACTAATATTTAGAAATGTATCCCTCCTGGAGCCCTGGAGGTTTCTCCTCCCATAAGCAATGCACCATAGTGGTTGTATATAAGTAGCAGGAGCTTGGATGTAAATGGGAAGCTGAAAGAGTAGGACTGGGTAACATCTGAGAGTTAGCATGATAGAAGATCTCTTTTAAGAAAAAGCATAGACAGAAGTTGAGAATCTAGAAACTCATTTGCTTAAAACTAACTGCCAATGGTCTCCATTCTCTGTCTGCATCAGAGCTGCCATTTTGCTGTTGCCACTGGCTGGTGTTGAAAGAGCCTCCTGCTTCAGGTTCACCATCAGCATGAATCAAGAAAAGGTGGCCAAATTTCAGGCTCAGATCCAGAACGGAGATAAGGATACCTTCCCTTGCAGAAAGAAGATAACGTATAGAATAGCAACAGCTGATGTCAAAAAACCTGTTTTCTTTTTTAAAATAGCGGTAAGTAATTATTACTGGAATGGAATAGATAAACCTAAATAGATAAACTTAAATAGAGGTAAAGGGGTAATCCCAGGACTCAGGTGTGCCTCTCTTATAGCATTATAATTACTCATCATGCAAAAGCCAAAACAGTCTCAGCAGTGCTCCCTGGAATATTAAGGCAGCTGGACACTGACAATGTTACAAGTTCTAGGAAGTTAGACAAATAGTAAGTATTGAATAGCAAAACATGAAAACTAGGAGACTAGTGGCTCTGTCCTCAATTACTGGCTTTGCATTTCCTTTATTATTTTTTGGATTTTAAGCTTGCATACGCTTACTTAATAATTACATGTCAACCTTATCCTGTGTCCTAACTCCTCTTACTAGCACTGCAGAATTGTGTCTTTTCAGCAAGGTTGAAATTGTGAATGCCCTTTTTGCCCCTAACAACTATGTCAAGATATAATTCACATGCAATACAATTCACCCATTTCAATATATTTTGGCTAATTCATTATTCATTTACAAATTGTGGTAAAGTATATATAACACAAAATTTGCCATCTTGGCTATTTTAGGTGTATAGCTTAATTAATGATATTCACAATGTTGAGCAGCCATCGCCACTATTTACTGCTGAAACTTCAACATGCCCAAAATAAACTCTAATTATTAAGCAATAACTCCCCAACCTCTGATAATCTCTAATCTACTTTTGTTACTGGAAAGGGGTCCCGATCCAGACTCCAAGAGAGGATTCTTGGATCTCATGCAAGAAAGAACTCAGGGTGAGTCTAAATTAAAGTGAAAGCAATTTATTAAGAAAGTAAAGGAGTGAAATAATGGCTACTCCATAGGGGCTGCTGGTTGCCCATTTTTATGGTTATTTCTTGATGATATGCTAAACAAGGGGTAGATTATTCATGTCTCTCATTGTTGTACCATATAGAATAATTTTCTGACGTTGTAATAGCATTTATAAGTTGTCACAGCGCTGGTGGGCGTGTACCAGTGAGGATGACTGGAGGTCACTCTTGGTACCATCTTGGTTTTGGTGGGTTTTAGCTGGCTTTATTACCATAACTTGTTTTTTATCAGCAAGGTCTTTATGACCTGTATTTTGTGCTGACCTCCTATCTCATCCTATGAATCAGAATGCCTTAACTGTCTGGGAATGCCACCCAGTAGGTCTCAGCCTTATTTTACCCAGCTCCTTTTCAAGATGGAGTTGCTCTGGTTCCAACGCCTCTGACATTTCCCACCTTCCTTTTGTAAGAGAACCCTTAATCCTAAAGGCTGCAGAGGGACAAAGATCCATTTTCTGTAACTTCTTTATGCTGAATAGGGGCGATGATATTCCTGCCTAACTATTAGGGTCTTTTGTGTTTAGGGTAGAGAGGAGTTTAGTTAGAAAGCATTGGGCTGGGCATGGTGGCTCACACCTGTAATCCCAACACTTTGGGAGGCTGAGGCAGGTAGATCACCTGAGGTCAGGAGTTTGAGACCAGCCTGGCCAACATGGTGAAACACTGTTTCTACTGAAAATATAAAAATTAGCCAGGCATGGTGGCAGGTGCCTGTAATCCTAGCTACTCAGGAGGCTGAGGCATGAGAATCGCTCAAACCGGGGAGGCACAGGTTGCAGTGAGTTAATATTGCACCACTGCACTCCAGCCCGTGCAACAGAGTGAGATTTTTGTCTAAAAAAAAAGAAAAAGCAGTGGTATGTTGAGGGCCATTTATAACTTTTGAATTCCAACAAAAGGTGATATTTGGAAGATTAATAAGTGTTTCAGAAAATGTTGAGTAAGCTTATTTTGCATTGCTGTACAAAGAGTACAAGAGCAATATATTTCACAACAGTAAAGCAACGTAAGCAAAATTATCCCAAGTAAACTAAGTTAGAAGGCTTTCTATGAACTGGGCAACTGTTAGAACCAAGCTGATATGGGGTTGCTAGATGATTCCAGTATGTGCCCAGAACTAGATATTGATTCAGATTTTGACATTACCCATCCCTCTTGTTTCTTTTGAGAAGCAGTTAGAGATTACTGGTTGATTTTCAGGAATAAGCAGAGTCAGTTTAACTTGCAGGAAAAAAAATTTTAAAGTGACTGATGAGACTAGAACTTAATAACAAATGTACCACAGTTCTTGAAACATAAGTTTTCTTTCTCCAGTTTCCCATTTTTATTAAAGACAAATTATGGTAAGACCGACTTGCTTTATTATACTTGGCCTGATTATTTGTATAAAGTGTAGCAAGAATAATTATTTTTCACATAAGCTTTTTGTAAATTGGCTTTGATGGAAATCTGTTCCATAGAAGGAATCTTAGATAAGATTTTTTTTTTTAGAGCCGAGCCCTGCCATGGGTTTGTATTCTTAAATACCTATGAGTTGGGTAAATTCCTCTCCTCTTGAGGTTCCAGGATAACTTGGGGCTCCTGGGCCTGTTAGAAAGTGACATTCTTCACTTACCACAGGTCAGAAACCCTACAGGGGCTGTGTAGGTAAGGTTTGAGGCCGCTTCTCCCAAGGGATTTTATTGGCTCTATAAGTTAAGTTTAATTCCTTAAAGGAAAACACACCATTCCAGTTAAAGCCTTGGTAAAATAACCAGTTTTTCCAATTGCGTCCTGTTACAAAAGAAAATGGATTTTTATTGCACTTATGCAAATAACTATATTTGTCCCCTATTGCATGCCCCTATTGGGATCTTGGCTAGTTTGATTAGGGAAGGATCTCAGTGGGGTGGCAGTGTGATTTAACTATATATTGCCATAAATTAAGAATACTTACAAATTGTTTCCATATTTTGGAGAAATCAGGTAGAGAGAAACAAATATGCCCCACATTTTGTTTACAGGAGTATACTTAATTGTTAAAAGCTGTAAATAGCTTCTATTAGTTTAGTCCATGCAGTTAATTCCTGTTTGATATTTATGAACATTTCAGCTTTCCATGAGTCCTGAAAGTTTTTTCCTCTATTTTAATATTACAGTATTCACAGTTATTAGAAACCTGAATTTAAGAGCACCTGTTAGAGTCCTATAGCTGATTATAAACCATTTTTTAAAAGAGGAATTAAACAAGACAACAAGTGTCTATGGATGACAAAATGTCTTAGGACAGCCACAGTTAAAAACACAATTGACAGAGAAATTTAGTTACCTCTGTGGCATACAATGATTTTATGTAACAATTATAATTATTAATAATATATGCTAAGTTATATTAGAATTATTTTGGAACACATACCAATAACAGATTTATACAAATATAGCCCAAAGAAACTAAACATTATTTTATATTTGACAGTGCTTCCTGTATGATTTTTATACAAAATAAGCCAAATGTCACTTTTACATTAGTATACTATTACTGTCAAATCCAGTTTTTAATAAAACCTTATAGACAAATGTATTTAATTTTAGTCAGTTTGATCATAAGGTAAGATTTTTATAAACCTCTTTTATAACCCTTTACAATGTTTGTTAAAGAGCAGAGTATAAGCAGGTTTTTGCTTTAAGAGAAACCTGTTGTGCTTTTATTCCAATGTTTAGTTTCCCAAAAAAACTGCATAATATCCCTTTAACTTGAGCCAATATGTTCACACACAGATTTTTTTAATAACTTTTTTTAAATAAAATGTTTACAACTTGTTTAAACCTTTAGAACTTTCCTATTTCACTTAAAACAATCCTTTAAGGCCGGGCGCGGTGGCTCAAGCCTGTAATCCCAGCACTTTGGGAGGCCGAGACGGGCGGATCACAAGGTCAGGAGATCGAGACCAGCCTGGCTAAATACGGTGAAACCCCATCTCTACTAAAAAATACAAAAAACTAGCCGGGTGAGGTGGCAGGCGCCTGTAGTCCCAGCTACTCGGGAGGCTGAGGCAGGAGAATGGCATAGACCCGGGAGGCGGAGCTTGCCGTGAGCTGAGATGCAGCCACTGCACTCCAGCCTGGGCGACAGAGCGAGACTCCGTCTCAAAAAAAAAAAAAAAAAAAAAAAAAACAACAATCCTTTAACACTTTAGGCAAAAAAATGTGCATGCCCATGTCTTTTAATAAGCTTTTACTAAAAACAAAGTTTACTTTTCTTACACACCTTGCATGTAAAACTGTTTCTTCAGTAGTCACAAATACACATTACACTGTTAACTCTTAGTGACTTTTACTTTTGGTGAAAACTTTGGTAAGTTCAGGCTTTTAATTAGGTATGGAACCTAGGACAGCAGACAGAAGTGCAGATAAGGTCTGATTCTTTTTTTTAGCATTTAATTTTATGTGTCCCAGGCCTTACCTAGCTGTAAAGCAGACAAGTTGTACAGTTACAAGTTATAGTGGCATTTTATGATGCATTTAGGAGGCCTAATTACCTTTAAATTATACAACATTTTTTGCACAAATTATCTTTTATAATTTTTTACAACTTACACAGACCATTTATAACATGCTTGGACTTTCTGACTTGTCCTAAACATTCCTCTTGTCAAACAACCATTTTACTTTAGGATAAGAATTTACCATACAAGATCCTTTGTTATATAAAATCTTTTTCTTTATAACCTTCTTTGCATAGCTGGGGGCATGGCTAATCCCACATGTCCCCAGGCCTCATCTAGAATGTAATGCTTTAAAATGAATTGAGGCTGGACATGGTGGCTCAGGCCTGTAATCCCAGCACTTTGGGAGGCCAAGCAGAGTGGATCACTTGAGGTCAGCAGTTGGAAACCAGCCTGGACAATGTGGTGAAACCCTGTCTGTACTAAAAATGCAAAAATTAGCTGGGCATGGTGGTATGTGCCTGTAATCCCAGCTACTTGGGAGGCTGAGGCAGGAGAATCACTTGAATCTAGGAGGTGGAGGTTACAGTGAGCTAAGATTTTGCCACTGCACTCCAGCCTAGGCAACAGCACAGAATTCTGTCTTAAAAATAAATAAATAACATAAAATAAACTGCACAATTTTTAAAAGTTAAGCAGTTTATGACCTGCCACTCTGCTTAGCACCCAGTATCAAACTGGCAAGGCTCAAACTTGCCCCCTCTTGGGCCCCATCATCATTAATCCAACCTCTGACCAGGAGTTTCAACTTGTGATCTCTGGGCCAGGTGGTGACCCTGAGTAATAGAAAAAATAAGAAAGGGAAAGGAGAGAGAGAAAAGCCTTGCTGTGGCTGGATGGGGAAGATGAAGATCTCAGAGATTTCAGAGAAAGACCCACCCATTCCAGTGACACTGAATCAAAAGTTCAGGTGGCCTCTTGTCAGCTGTGAAGGGATATTTCTCAGCAGTCCCATTCACTCTTAAGTTTCCCCTTTTAGGGAAGAAAAAGCTCCTGTTCATGCCTCATCCTGTCACCCATAGCTGTCAGCAAAGAGTGCAAGGAAGATTATTTGAAAGAGAATAGCAGTTAATAGTGTCAAACCCATTCTTAACTAAGAAGGACTTTACTGAGAGAGGCCTCTAACTCCCTAAATCTTAGAAGGGATAACTCCTCATCTGGGCCTCTAACCCAAGGTTGGTTAAGAGTTCTTGCCTTTTATTAAGATGGGTCTCTAACCCACTCTGTTTTAGGAGAGACTCTAACTCCCCTAAGTTGTACCTCTAACCCAATCCCATCCTTTACTTGGGTTCCCCAATTACCAAAGCTGGCCAATTAGTGCTAAAGTCTATTTCCTTTGGGTTGAGAAGTATTTTCAGTATTGTCCCTTTTGTGGTTCATGAGAAAGATGTTATCAGACCCCACCACTTACCCAGAGTTAGCCTTTGGGTTGGGGGTTTCCACACTAGGTCCCATCTGGGTCACCAGAAAGATGTTACTGGAAAGGGGTCCCAATTCAGACCCCAAGAGAGGGTTCTTAGATCTTGCACAAGAAAGAATTCAGGGCAAGTTCATAAAGTAAAAGCAAGTTTATTAAGAAAGTAAAGGAATAAAATAATACTCCATAGACAGAGCAGCCCTGAGGGCTGCTGGTTGCCTGCTTTTATGGTTATTTCTTGATGATATGCTAAACAAGGGGTGGATTATTTATGCCTCCCCTTTTTAGGGCTCGGCGCAGTGGCTCATGCCTGTAATCCCAGCACTTTGGGAGGCCATGGTGGGTGGATCACTAAGTCAGGAGATTGAGACCATCCTGGCTAACGCGGTGAAACCCTGTCTCTACTAAAAATACAAAAATTAGCTAGGCATGGTGGCGGGTGCCTGTAGTCCCAGCTACTTGGGAGGCTGAGGCAGGAGAATGGCGTGAACCCAGGAGGCAGAGCTTGAGGTGAGCCAAGATTACACCACTGCACACCAGTCTGGGTGACAGAGCAAGACTCCATCTCAAAACAAAACAAAACAGCAACAACAAAAAAACACACATACATCCCAAAACCAAGTGGCTTACAACAAGAATTCCTCTTTTATTTTTTTTTGGGGGGGGTCTTGCTCTGTCTCCCAGGCTGGAGTACAGTGGCATGATCTCAGCTCATTGCAGCCTCTGCCTTGCTGGTTCAGGTGATTCTCCTGCCTCAGCCTCCCGAGTAGCTGGGATTACAGCATGTACCACCATGCCCAGGTAATTTAAGAATTTATTTTTCTTTTATTCTGAGATAGAGTTTCACTCTTGTTGCCCAGGCTGGAGTGCAATGGTGCCATCTCAGCTCCCCACAACCTCTGCCTCCTGGGTTCAAGCGATTCTCCTGCCTCAGCCTCCTGAGTATCTGGGATTACAGGCATGCCCTACCACGCCCAGCTAATTTTATATTTTTAGCAGAGATGGGGTTTTTCCATGTTGTCAGGCTGGTCTTGAACTTCTGACCTCAGGTGATCCACCTGCCGCAGCCTCCCAAAGTGCTATGATTACAGGTATGAGCCACCATGCCTGACCAAGAATTTATTTATCTTTCTGGCAGGCCTGTAGGTCAGCTAATAATTGTGCCTCAGACTGACACTCAGATGCCTAGGCTCCAGGGTTCAGGTTGTGCTCATACCTGTTTCTTGAGTCTTATTCTGGGGCCCAGGCTGAAGAAGCGGTGGGACATGGTGTTCTTATGAACAATGGCAGGACTAGGAAAACTCTGTCAAACCAAGAGCCAAGTCAAATATATTCAAGGTCTCTCTCCTGTCTATTCCATTAGTATTCCATTGGCCAGAGCAAGTCGCAGGGCCAGGCCCAAGAAGTATAATCTCCTCACAGTAGAAGGGAGAGGGGAGTGGATATTCACTGAACAATAAGCCAAACTACTGATAAACCTATCAATCATGCTCGTGTTATTAGGTTGGTGCACAAATCTTACATTGGTATTTTGGTTATACTTACATCAATGTTATCCATATGCAAGAAATTACATATATATTCTCTCTTCACTCCCTTTTCAACACATAAGGTAACATTCAATACAAATACCTAATGTAACAGGTCATCTTTAAAATAAATTGTTTCCTGCCAGCAGACGTGTGCTTAATAATAATAATAATAATAATAATAATTTATGAGAGATTTGGGGCTTTCCCACCTTCTTCTTTAATTCAAGATTGCTGTCCCATACATCACTGATAATTGTGCTTTCTGCTGACATAGTCTGATTCAACACTTCAAGTTTGTCACCACAGAGTTTTGATATTGAACACTTGATTTGGAAATTCTCACAATTGAAATTGTTGGAAAGGATGAGATTTTTAAAAGGAAAGTGAACGGGAATGTCCAAAAGGAGAAATTTAAGGGGGAAAAAAAAAACTTCAGAGATGTTGAGATGACTGTGAATCTTCAGCACTCCTACATGTTTTACTCCTGTGCGCCAGGATTATCTTTCTAGGAATGCCTGGTGCAAGCAGACAGCCCTGGAGAGCTAAAGACAGGGACTTCCCCTGAAGCAAATGTATTTGCATTCCTAGATAAATAAAGATCAAAACGGTAACTTTCACCAAGAGATTTATAGACATCATTCCCCAGAAATGTTTGCTCACATTCCAGTGTAGAATGTTTCTCTCTGAAAGGGAGGATGGGCAGATTTGCCTGCAGCCCTATGCAAAATGTGAGCCTCCTAAACTCAGACTTCACCTCCTGTATTGCACCTGAAAGCATCTATAAGTACCCTCTGGCCCTCCCTATGTTGCCTTATGGGAATTGGGGCTCAGGGAACCCAAGCTCTGAAGTCACCTTGGCTGCTGCTTTTGCTGTGAGTACATGTCTTTGTCTCTGACTCAGAGGTCTCCTGTTTTCTGACACGATGTATATAAAAATTTGTGGGCCAGGCATGGTGGTTCATGTCTGTAATTCCAGTACTTTGGAAGGCCGAGGTGGGTGGATCACCTGAGGTCAAGAGTTCGAGACCAGCCTGGCCAACATGGTGAAACCTCATCTCTACTAAAAATACAAAAAATTAGCTGGGCATGGTGGCAGATGCCTGTAATCCCAGCTTCTCTGGAGGCTGAGGCAAGAGAATTGCTTGAACCCAGGAGGTGGAGGTTGCAGAGAGCCGAGATCACACCATTGCACTCCAGCCTGGGCGACAGAGCAAGCCTCTGTCTCAAAAAAAAAAAAAAAAAAAAAAATTGTGGCAGGGTAACTTGTTAGCTTGCAAGTAGCAGAAAATCTCAGACTTTTCAGTTTCTGACTTAACAAGAAGGACTTAAGAAGAGTCAGGAAAAAATGTGAATAAGCTGAGGTATCTGTCCCATCCTAGAGTGACCGGGTGACTCTCTTAGTTTAAGAGGATTTATGGAACTGAAGGCAGAAATGTGAGAGGGCAGGTAGTTTGCTGTGTTTCTACTCAGTGACATAAGACATAAAACGTACGTCCTCAATTAAAAAATAAAGCATGGTCCCTGCCCACATAATGGTTTTATTCAGATAATACAAGGGGCAAACACTTATAAGAAAAAAAAAAAAAAGGTTTTTGAAACTTCCAGGGAGATAGTGACTCCAGTGCCAGGTTGCTGCTGGGGGAAGAAAACAATGAGAGGAAGCAGCTGGCACCAAAAATAAACCAATACTCACTAAAAGGAATAATTTCCTTTTCATTGGAAAAATGGCCCATTCCAGGTCTGGGGCAGAGAAATGTCCAATAAAAATAAATCTGGACTTAAGGAGATCATTTTTTTAAAAATTATTTTATTTTATTATTATTATTATTTGAGATGGAGTCTCACTCTGTCATCCAGGCTGGAGTGTAGTGGCATGATTTCAGCTCACTGCAACCTCCGCCTCCTGGGTTCAAACGATTCTCCTGCCTCAGCCTCCCAAGTAACTTGGACTACAGGTATGTGCCACCAAGCCTGGCTAATTTTTATATTTTTAGTAGAGACGGGGTTTCACCATGTTGGCCAAGCTTGTCTCAAACTCCTGATCTCAGGTGAGCCACCCGCCTTGACCTCCCAAAGTGTTGGAATTACAGGCATGAGTCATCACACCCGGCCTATTTTTAAAGTTTTATTTATTTATTTATTTTTGAGACTGGGTTATGAGACTGGCTTGTATTTTTGGTAGAGATGGGGTTTCACCATATTGCCCAGGCTGATCTTGAACTCCTGGCCTCAGATGATCCACCTACCTTCGCCTCCCAAAGCGTTGGGATTAGAGACGTGAGCCACTGCAACCAGCCTAGGGAAATAATTTAACTAGAGAGAAAGACTATTGTAATAGTGTATTAGTCCGTTCTCATACTGCTATGAAGAACTGCCCGAGACTGGGTAATTTATAAAGAAAAGAGGTTTAATTGACTCACACTTCTGCATGGCTGGGCAGGCCTCAGGAAACTTACAATCACGGCAGAAGGCACCTCTTCACAGGGAGGCAGGAAGGAGAAGTGCTGAGCAAAGGGAGATCTCGTGAGAACTCACTCATTATCATGGGAACAGCATGGGGGAACCACTCCCATGATCCAGTTACCTCCACCTAGTCTCTGCCTTGACACATGGGGATTATGGGGATGACAATTCAAGATGAGATTTGGGTGGGGACACAAAGCCTAACCGTATCAAATGGGGAGAGCACGCTGAACTCAGAAATGTATAAGCATCTCAAACTCAAACAGAAAAAAGGTTCTTTTTAGGGTAGAGGAGAGGAAGCAGATATAAAAGCCTCTTTTGAGGGGAAGCTAGGTAAGTAAGAAGAAATGACCAGTAGATCTGACAGGAAAGTGGGTGCGATGTGATCAGCTGACTCCCAGGAGAAGCTGATAAAGGGGCATGCTCTACTTCTTTTTGCTTAGATCTGGAGGCAAGCAGAGTTCAGGAGCCCATAGGAAAAAGAGAAGGCTTTGGTTAAGACAAAGCAGAGGGTAGGAAATGGGCAATTGTGAATGCTTAGTTAGAAAATACAAGCTGGGCACAGTGGCTCACACCTGTAATCCCAGCACTTTGGGAGGCCGAAGTGGGGGGATCACGAAGTAAGGAGATCGAGACCATCCTGGCTAACGTGGTGAAACCTCGTCTCTACTAAAAATACAAGAAATTAGCTGGGCATGGTGACATGTGCCTGTAATCCCAGCCACTCTGGAGGCTGAGGCAGGAGAATCGCTTGAATCTGGGAGGCGGAGGTTGCAGTGAGCCGAGATGGTGCCACTGCACTCCAGCCTGGGCGACAGAGCAAGACACCATCTCAAAGAAAAAAAACAAAAACAAAAAAAAGAAAAGAAAATATAAGGTATGCCTGGAACATCTTGTTGTGTCCCTAAAATTAGATTTTCTAGTTACAAATGATGACTCTACCACTTGCAGTTTATTAAAATGAGTCCCCTAAAATTACATACACATAGACAGATGTTAAGACAAATACTATGAAATTAACAGTGATTGAGTCTAGGTGAAGGACATGTAGCTAATTCATTGTATTATTATTTCATTTATTTATTTTTTTAAGATGAGGGTCGGCCGGGCGCGGTGGCTCAAGCCTGTAATCCCAGCACTTTGGGAGGCCGAGACGGGCGGATCACGAGGTCAGGAGATCGAGACCATCCTGGCTAACACGGTGAAACCCTGTCTCTACTAAAAAATACAAAAAACTAGCCGGGCGAAGTGGCGGGCGCCTGTAGTCCCAGCTACTTGGGAGGCTGAGGCAGGAGAATGGCGTGTACCCGGGAGGCGGAGCTTGCAGTGAGCTGAGATCCGGCCACTGTACTCCAGCCTGGGCGACAGAGCATGACTCCGTCTCAAAAAAATAAATAAATAAATAAAATAAAATAAAATGAGGGTCTTGCTGCATCGCCCAGGCTGGAGTGCAGTGGCACAATCATAGCTCACTACAACCTTGAACTCCTGGGCTTAAGTCATCCTCTCACCTCAGCCCTGCAAAATTCTGGGATTACAAGAGTGCACCACTGTGCCTGGCTTCCATTGTACTTTTTAAATTTTTCCTTCCATTTGAAAGTATATAAAAATAAAATGTTGGAGGAAAATACACACAGAAAAGACATATTTTACAAGAAATGTCAAGTGCTTAGGAATAAACCTAACAAAAGGCATATAAACCCTTTTTTGGATAAAATTATAAAACCTTATTGAGCTGCATTAAAGAAAACCTAAATAAGTTGAGAGACATACCCTATTTTTGGATAAGAAGGATCAACATCTCCAGCTGATTCTAAAAGTATTGTGGAATTGCTCACAGTCTTTCTTTTCAACTCGAATCTGGCAGAATGGCACTGGCAAAGAAAGGAAGGATGAAGAAGGGCCATTTTGCCATCCACAGATGGTGACCTAAGAATACTGCCATCAGCATTGACAATTGCATCCATGCAGTGAGCTCCAAGAAGCATACCCCTCAAGCTGTCTAAGATATTCAGAAATTTGCCATAGGGTGATGGGGACTCCAAATGTGTGGATGGACAGCAAGCTCAAGGAAGCTGTCTGGGCCACAGGAATAAGGAGTGTCCCAGACTGTCCCCATATGCATTGTCCAGAAATGTAATGAGGATGAAGATTCACCAAACAAGCTCTCTACTTTGGTTACTCATGTACCTGTCACCACTTTAAAAAATCAACAGTCAATGTGAATGAGAACAAACTACTGATTGTCAAAGTTATAAAACCACCTAAATAAACAATAAAAATTGTTATACAAGAATAAAGGGCCAAGCATAGTCAAATACTCTGTTTGCAAAATTTAGTAGGCCGGGTGCCCATGGCTCACGCCTGTAATCCCAGCACTTTGGGAGGCCGAGGTGGGTGGATCACGAGGTCAAGAGATCAAGACCATCCTAGCCAACACTGTGAAACCCCGTCTCTACTAAAAATACAAAAATTAGCTGGGCGGGGTGGCATGTGCCTGCAGTCCCAGCTACTCGGGAGGCTGAGGCAGGAGAATTGCTTGAACCTGGGAGGTGGAGGTTGCAGTGAGCCGATACCGCACCACTCCACTCCAGTCTGGATGACAGTGCAAGACTCTGTCTCAGAAAAAAAAAATTATATTAGCTATTGGAGTTTTTTTTTTTTTAAAAGTAGGTCTATGAAACAGAAATGAAAACTGAGAATGAAGTCCCACGCATACACAGAAACATGACTGGGGTGGAACGCCACCACAGATCAGAGGAGAAAGGATGGCTCTTGGGAAAATGGTTCTGCAACAACAGCAACAATAACAGAGTTTGAGAGAATTAAAACCCTAAATGTAAAAGGCAAAATTATAACAACTTTTAGAAGCCAAAATAGGAAAATATTTTAAGATGCTAGAGGGGGAAAATATTTATTAAACAATGTGTGAAAAACACAGGACAAAGGAAAGGACTGAGAAATAGAACTGCAATAACTGAAGAGCATCTATTTATCAAAAGATACCATAAAGTAAATGAAAGACGATGCCAAAGAAAATGAAATGACAAACAAAAAGAAGATATCTGCATATCATATCACTGGAAGGATTATTATCCAGAATATATTTTATTTAACTTCAAGAAAAATGGAAAAATAAATACACACAAAAATGCGCAAAAGGCAATTCATAGATAGGACTCACAAATGTATTTTTAAAAGTTCAGGTAGGGTGTGGTGGCTCACGACTGTAATCCCAGCACTTTGGGAGGCTAAGGCGGGTGGATCAGAAGGTCAGGAGTTCAATATATTGTTGAGAAATACATATACGCTATAAAGATTATAGTGTACACTCCAGATTGGTGGTGCAATCATAGTTCACAGCAGCCTCAAACTCCTGGGCTCAAACACTCCTCCTGCCTCTGCCTCCCAAGTAGTTAAGACTACAGCATGCACCATCATGCCTGGCCAATTTTTCACGTCTGTATAGAGAACGGATCTTGCTATATTGACCAGGTTGATCTTGAACTCCTAGTGTTGTGCAGTCTTCCTACCTTGGCTTCCCAAAGTGCTGGGATTACAAGCATGAGCCTGGCCAGTTTATTTTCTTTCTTTCTTTCTTTCTTTCTTTTTTTTTTTTTTTTAGACAGGGTCTCACTCTATTGCCCAGGCTGGAGTGCAGTGGCATGATTATGGCAGGCGCCTGTATTCCCAGCTGCTAGGGAGGCTGAGGCAGGAGAATGGTGTGAACCCGGGAGGCAGAGCTTGCAGTGAGCCGAGATCGTGCCACTGCACTCCAGCCTGGGTGACAGAGTGAGACTCCATCTCAAAAAAAAAAAAAAACAAACAGATTTTGGAGGTTTGGCGGGAGCGATGGCCCATGCCTATAATCCCAGCACTTTGGGAAGCCGAGGTGGACAGATCACGAGATCAGGAGTTCGAGACCAGCCTGGCCAACCTGGTGAAACTTCGTCTCTACAAAAAATACCCAAAAATTAGCTGGGCGTGGTGGTGGGCGCCTGTAATCACAGCTACTTGGGAGGCTGAGGCAGAAAAATCGTTTGAACCGGGGAGGCGGAGGTTGCAGTAAGCCGAGATCATGCCATTGCACTCCAGCCTGGACAACAGGGCGGGACTCCGTCTCAAAAAAAAAAAAAAAAAAAAAATTGGAGGTGAGATGTTTAACATTTTAGAACACTTTGAGGGATGACAAAGCCCAAAGTTGCACTGTCCAGCAGAAACAGAATGTGAACTACATTTGTAATTTTGAATTTTCTAATAGCCACATTTTCTTAAAAAAAAAAAAAAAAGTGAAAAATCTAGGCAGAATGGCTCATGCTTCTAATCCCAGTACTTCGGGAGGCTGTAGTGGGAAGATTGCTTGAGTCCAGGGCTTCAAGATGAGCCTAGGCAATATACTGGGACCCAGTCTCTACAAAAAAAGGAAGGTAAAGAAAATGAAAGAAAAAAAAATAGCCAGGTGTGGTGACGTGCAGCTGTAGTCCCAGCTACTTGGGAGGCTAAGGTGGGAGGATCACCTGAACCCAGGAGGTCAATGCTGCAGTGAGGCATAATCGTGCCACTGCACTCCATCCTGGGTGACAGATTGAGACTTTGTCTCAAAAATAATAATAAAATACAAAGATAAGGAAAAAGAAATATAAAATTAGTTGGAAATAATTTTAATAATTTATTTTCATATTATATATATGTGTATATATATGTATGTATACACACAAAATATGCTTTTAACATGTACTCTATTTTATTTATTTTTTGAGACAGGGTCTTGCTCTGTTACCCAGGCTGGAGTGCAGTGGAACAATCACGGCCCACTGCAGCATTGACCTCCCGGGCTCAAGTGAGCCTCCCACCTCAGCCTCCTAAGTAGCTAGCTGGAACTACAGGTGCAGGCCACCATGCCTGGCTAATTTTTTTTTCTTTTCTTTTTGTGGAGACCAAGTCCCACTATGTTACGCAGGTTGATCTTGAACTCCTGGGCTCAAACAATCCTTCTGCATCAGTCTCCCAACATGCTGGGATTACAGACATGAACCACCCCACCTGGCCTATAATCAATTTTTAAAATGGGTATATCTCAGTGATTGACAGCACAGACTCTAGAGTCACATAAAACTGGTTTCAAATCCCTGGTTCATCATTTGCTATGCTCCATCAAGGGCCCACCAACTTAAATCATTTATCCCTTACAATGATATCATAAAGAATTATTATTATCCTAACTTCACAAATGAAAAAACCGAAGCAAAGAGAACTTAAACAACCTGCCAAGGGTTCTAGAGCTAGTTAAGTGTAGAGCTGAGAAATCACGCAGTCAGCCTGGCTCCTGGGCACACACCAATGACTACTATCTCTGCTCTTCCGTACAGAGCCTGGCCTGGTATCCCAATGGAGATGCCCAGGAAGCCACTGAGAATCTGTAGCTAGAAAACATTGGTGTCCTCAGCCAGCAACCATTTTATGAGTCTCAACTCAGTGGGGAGTATATATGAAAATATTATTTTTCCTCAAATCAGTGCTTTCAACTATATTCTACTAAATCCCCTTTTCCTATACTTTAACAACATCCTGGACAGATTTCATGATTTGCCATTTGGATTCCTCACTTTCAGTTGTGAAAACTGAGTTCAGTCCAGTGGAAAACCACAATCGCATACCTAATTCAAAATATCTACTATGACCTGAATGTTGATGTCCCTCCAAAATTCGTATGTTGAAATCCTAACTGCCAGGGTGATGGTGTTAGGAGGTGAGAGCTTTGGAAGGTGATTAGGTTATGATGGTGGGGCACTCATGGATGGGATTTGTGCCCTTATGAAAGAGGCCTCAGAGAGACCCTGGCCTTTTCTGCCATGTGAGGGTTCGTGGACCAGGGAGTGGGCCCTCACCAGACAGAATCTGCTGGCGCCTTGATCTTCAACTTTTCTGGAGAATTGTGAGGAACAAATTTCTGTTGTTTACAAGCTACTCTGTTTACGATATTTTGTTACAGCAGCCCGAATGGACTAAGACACTATCCTTCATTCCTTGCTTAGAGCTACAGCTTGAGGAACCAAAAGAGGTGGCGGTCAGGAGGCAGGGATAGAATCAGCTTCATTATTTCCTCTGCCACACTGAGGTGAAATCTGGCTTTCATATTCTTGACTCCCATTCCACCCCACCCACACCCTGCCTAGCCTCTGACTCTTACTACTGGAGTTCCCTTACCTGACCAACTATGTCTTGGGGCCAGCTAAGGTCCAAGAAAACATATGTATCCCTGCCATGCCAACCAGCAAGCAGCAGCAACTACTCCAAGGTTGCCCGCTGTCTTGTGCTGCCATCTCGAAGCCAAGGTTCAGTTGAGGCAGGAAATGCCTGTCTGGCCGGGTGTGGTAGCTCACACCTGTAATCCCAGCACTTTGGGAGGCTGGGGGGTTGGGGGTCAGATCACTTAAGCTCAGGAGTTAAAGACCAGCCTGGCCAACATGCTGAAACCCCGTCTCTACTAAAAATATAAAAAATTACCTGGGCGTGGTGGCAGGCACTTGTAATTCCAGCTATTCGGGAGGCTGAGGCAGAGGCAGAAGAATCGCTTGAACGCGGGAGGCAGAGGCTGCAGGTTGCTGTGAGCCGAGATCGTGCCACTGCACCTGCACTCCAGCCTGGGTGAAAGAGCAAGACTCCGTCTCAAAAAAAAAAAAAAAAAAAAAAAAGAAATGCAGCCGGGTGCGGTGGCTCACGCCTGTAATCCCAGCACTTTGGGAGGCCGAGGCTGGTGGATCACGAGGTCAGGAGATTGAGACCATCCTGGCTAACACAGTGAAACCCCATCTCTACTAAAAATACAAAAAATTAGCAGGGTGTGGTAGCAGGCGCCTGTAGTCCCAGCTACTCGGGAGGCTGAGGCAGGAGAATGGCTTGAATCTGGGAGGCGGAGCTTGCAGTGAGCAGAGATCGCGCCACTGCATTCCAGCCAGCACGACAGAGCGATACTCCATCTCAAAAAAAAAAAAAAATGCCTGTCCACTTGTTGCAGGCACCCCCAGTCTCTACTGGAGCCTTCTCCCTCACTTGTTTTTTTTTTTTTTCCTTTGAGACTTGTGTAGCCCAGGCTGGATGGACTGCAGTGGTGAGATCTGGACTCACTGCAAGCTCTGTCTCCCAGGTTCAAGCAATTCTCCTGCCTCAGCCTCCCAAGTAGCTGGGATTACAGGCATGTACCACTATTCCCAGCTAATTTTTATTTATTTATTTATTTTACTTATTTATTTATTTTTATTTTTTATTTTATGTTTTCTATTTTTAGTAGAGACGGGATTTCATCATCTTAGCCAGATTTCATGATCTGATTCTGGTCTTGAACTCCTGGCCTGAAATGATCCACCCAGCTCAGCCTCTCAAAGTGCTGGGATTATAGGCATGAGCCATCACATCTGGCCACCCTCACTTAGTTTTATGAAGGAAAGAAATACCACATGGCCAAGGGCAACTCTCATTTCCTCTGTCTACTCCACCTCTCCCCAGCCTCTTTTCTATAGATGGGAGTTGAGGACAGGGTGAAAGCTGACATGAATAAGGCTCATTCTGCTGTTTGTTAGTAAACCCAGGGGTAGAATCTAGCTCCAGTGATGGGTGGCTCTCTTTAGAACATCTCTTTCTTGGTTCTTCTTTGCCTCGGCTTTTGACATTAGTCCTTGATTTTGATTCAACAGAAGCAGCCGCTTTCGGCATCTCGTTATAGAGGCACAGGTGGTAATTGAAGCCATGAGAGTTGACCAAAATATAAAGAACTACAGACGGCTGAGAAGGAGTGCTATCTTCGTCCTTTATTAAGAGTCAGCTATTGGCCACGCGCGGTGGCTCACACCTGTAATCCCAGCAATTTGGGAGACCAAGGTGGGCAAATCACTAGGTCAAGAGATCCTGAACAACATCGTGAAATCCCGTCTCTACTAAAAGTACAAAAAATTAGCTGGGCGTGGTGGCATGCACCTGTAGTCCCAGCTATTCAGGAGGCTGAGGCAGGAGAATCACTTGAACCCGGGAGGTGGAGGTTGCAGTGAGCCGAGATTGCGCCACTGCACTCCAGCCTGGTGACAGAGTGAGACTCCATCTCAAAAAAAAAAAAAAAAAAAAAATAGAGTCAGTTATTAGCACCTTGGGAGGCTGAGGTGAGCAGATCACCTGAGGTCAGGAATTCGAGGCCAGTCTGGCCAACAAGGTGAAACCCTGTCTCGACTAAAAATACAAAAATTAGCTGGATGTGGTGGTGCATGCCTGTAATCCCAGCTACTCAGGAGGCTGAGGCATGAGAATTGCTTGAACCTGAGAAGCAGAGATTGCAGTGAGCCGAGATGGAGCCACTGTACTCTAGCCTGGGCAACAGAGCAAGACTCCGTCTCAAAAAAAAAAAAAGAAGATTAAAAAATGTGATTATGCACTGGTGAAATAGCCATTGTAGAATCATGTCTTGAAATGTCCTATGTTGACTAAATGTATCCAGAATTGCCATGTGAAATGTATGAAGGACAAGATGTTCTGTGTTTGGTAAATGTGTATGAGGAAGAGAGAAACAATTAAAAGTTCTCTGTCATACAATCTACACACTACCAGGAAGTTATTCCAGAAAAAATAACATTCTCTAAAACAAACCATGCAATCTGACATCTGTCTTCCACCTCTCAGGGAAGAGAAACTTCAAAGGCAGGAGGCAGGGCCAATGCATGGATGTATTCTATTGTCCCAAGGAGACCTGACTGAGGCTTGATCCTAGTTTCTGATGGCTTTCCGTGTTGAGTGTAGCCTAAGAAGCAGAAACTGTGAATCTACTGGAACCTTTCTGAGTAGGGTTTATTTCATCACATGCACTGTTTCCTGCTTTAAAGCGTTTCCCAAAATGGCATAGTACCTCCTCTCCAATGGTGGTCAAATTGCGATACGTACCCTTGGGGGAACTTGAAGAATTTCTATGACGGACATGGGCAAAAACAGCTTGAAAGGACCAATTTCTTAGTCTCAGCTTCCATCTTCACTCTGTAAAACTGACCTCCCATGGAATGTGTCTATGGTCTGCTAGTATTCCAACAGTCACACTTCTCCCAGCATACAAAATAAGGCAGACTTCTCACCCATGTGTAGGGTGCAGGGGTGAGGGGCTATACAAACTCTCTGAAACACAAAATAAAGGTACTATTCAGCCTTATTTCATCCAGATACCCAGATTCATGCCTTGGCTAATTAGCTATCTATCTATTGCTGCATACTGCATAGAAAATTAGCCCAGAACAGCTGGGTACGGTGGCTCACGCCTGTAATCCCAGCACTTTGAGAGGCTGAGGCAGGCAGATCACGAGGTCAGGAGATCAAGACCATTCTGGCCAACATGGTGAGATCTTGTCTCTACTACAAATACAAAAATTAACTGGGCACGGCTGGGCACGGTGGCTCACGCCTGTAATCCTAGCACTTTGGGAGGCTGAGGCGGGTGGATCACGAGGTCAGGAGATCAAGACCATCCTGGCTAACATGGTGAAACCCCGTCTCTACTAAAAATACAAAATTAGCTGGGCATGGTAGCACGTGCCTGTGGTCCCAGCTACTTGGGAGGCTGAGGCAGGAGAATGGCGTGAACCCGGGAGGTGGAACTTGCAGTGAGCCAAGACTGCGCCACTGCACTCCAGCCTGGGCAACAGAGGAAGACTTCGTCTCAAAAAATAAAAAATAAAAAAAAATTAGCTGGGCATGGTGGTACGCGCCTGTAATCCCAGCTACTTGGGAGGCTGAGGCAGGAGACTCGTTTGAACCCAGGAGGCGGATATTGCAGTGAGCCGAGATCGCATCACTAAACTCCGGCCTGGCAACAGAGAGAGACTCTGTTTCAAAAAAATAAATAAATAAAAATTAAAAAATAAAAAAATTAGCCAGTAACATAGTAGCTTAAAACAACAATAAAGGCAAATTCCCCAGGGTCATTATGGTGGGATATACTTCATAACCAGATTGAACTATCAAGTGCAAGGAATCTTGGCTTCAGGAGAGGCTAACTTACTTCTGTGTAGTGTAGGGGGAAAAGAGAAAACACACACGCGCGTGCGCGGTAAAGCAGAAGTTTCCAGCTGGGTTTTCTGTCCCTCTGGCCACATAGTCAAGTCAGGCGATCTAACTTGTTAAAACCATTGGTAAAGAAATTGACCCTGGGGTTTCCCAGATTCTGATTTTATTTTTATTTATTTTATTTATTTATTTTTTTGAGATGGTCTCACTCTATCACCCAGGCTGGAGTGCAGTGGTGCCATCTCGGCTCACTGCAACCTTCGCCTCCCAGATTCAAGCGATTCTCCTGCCTCAGCCTCCTGAGTAGCTAGGACTACAAGCGTGAGCCACTACGCCTGGCTAGTTTTTGTATTTTTAGTGGAGACAGAGTTTCACCATGTTGGCCAGGCTGGTCTCAAACTCCTGACCTGGACAGAGGCCTGGCAGGTGATCCACCTGCCTTGGCCTCCCAAAGTGCTGAGATCACAGGCGTGAATGACTGTACTTGGCCCAGATTCGGATTTTAAACAGCACATGAGAAATCTCACTGCCCTTCTATCGGCTAAGGGTAAAAAAACAAACATCCATAATTCCCCAAAGGCAAAGATAGAGTTTTTCTAGTACAGATATAAGTCAGCCTATTATCCACACATTCTCAACAAATGGCCTTTAAGAGCCTTTGGTGCCAAATTCAACAAATGGCAGGGTTTTACGCAGATTAGGAAGATCACTAGATGAGTCATGCTTACTTGAAGATCACTCGTTCATGACACATATTAAGTATTCTTAGTGCTTGCATACTTGATGAAGCCTTATAGGTATTCTGTAAGTACTTATTGAGAAATAGGAAAGAAGAGGGAAGAAGAAAAAAATACAATCCTTGTGGGTTCTATTTTCCTTTCTGCCTCTGTGCTTTCCCTATACTAAGCATTTTTGCTTCCTCATCTACATTGTAGTTCTACTCTCAGCTGTTTACACTTCCCTTTCCTAAAAGCACCAGTGTGACTTTGATATCTAGCCCTAATTTAGCCTTTTGACGTCCATAGTTTCTGTTTTCTCCATCTGACACATGTTCATTTCCTTATTCTTGGATACCTAGGTTCTGGTCTCCTATTGGGTTATCTTTCAAGTCATCCCAAGATAGAAGATAGACTTCCTGCTGAGAGAGAAGGCAGTTAGAGGCTGGTTAGGCAGATAGAGAGGGAGGGTCTCCGGAGAAGGGCAGTGTTCACAGGAACACTAGCAGTACCGTACCTACACCACCTTCTGCAGCTAATGGGAAGAAATGTGGTTAAGAACTTCTCCTTATGCTCAGAAGGGACTGTCCTAACTTAGGCACAGGAGCAATAAATCAACCTAAGTGTCCTTGGCCCAGCTCATCATAGTGTCATTAACATGACATTTTGGTGGTTTTAGCCCCCTGGTGGGTTTCACTTAGGCACTCATGGGTAACAACCAAGATAGAGTCACTCTGGCCAATCCCAGGCATGTGCAGATGCAACACCCTTAGGAGGGAACTTTACCCCTCCCATTTTGGGCAGAACCCACAGAAGACTTCCTTCCTTCTTCTTGCCACATAAAAGACCCAGAACTCAGCCCCATTTCTGAAAACTTGCTTTCAGGGCACCTCTCTTTGCTGAGAACTTTCCTTTTGCTTAATAAATACTACTCTACTTACCCTATGGTGTCTGTGTGCCTTATTCTTCTTGGTCCTGGGATAATAACTCGGATGTAGCTGAACTAAGGAGCGATTTAGACTGAAACACTGCTCCAAAAGATGGACTTCCTTCTCCAGAACATAGAAATGGGCATGATATCTTCTCCCAAATTCAAAATAAATGACAATAGTCGAGCATGGTAAATTATGCCTATAATCCCAGCATTTTGGGAGGCTGAGGCCAGCAGATCACTTGAGGCCACGAATTCGAGACAAGCCTGGCCAACATGGTGAAACCTCAACTCTACTAAAAATATAAAAAGTAGCTGGACGCGGTGGCTCATGCCTATAATCCCAGCACTTTGGGAAGCTGAGATGGGTGGATCACGTGACGTCAGGAGTTTGAGACCAGCTTGGCCAACATGGTGAAACCCTCTCTCTATTAAAAATACAAAAAGAATTAGCCAAGCATGGTGGCACATGCCTGTAATCCCAGCTACTTGGGAAGCTGAGGCATAAGAATTGTTTGAACCTAGGAGGCGAGATCATGCCACTGCACTCCAGCCTTGACAACAGAACGAGACTCTGTCACCCAAGAATAAATTAATAAACAAATGAATAATAAAAAGTAAAATAAAATAAAACAACTCATTGTGCATAAGGCCTACTTACCACTCTTTTTTCTAAGCAAATAGGTTAAAACAGCTGTGTAACCTTTCATAATTATGTGATACCTTTCACGATTGATGCCATTCACTTCTTTCTTTCTTTCTTTTTTTTTTTTTTTTGAGACAGAGTCTCACTCTGTTGCCCAGGTTAGAGTGCAGCAGCATGATATTGGCTCACTGCAACCTCTGCCTCCCAGGATTAAGTGATTCTCATACCTCAACCTCCCAAGTAACTGGGATTACAGGCGCGTGCCACCATACCCAGCTAATTTTTTTTTTTTTTTTTTTTTTTTTTTTTTTTAGTAGAGATGGGTTTCCTCATGTTGGCCAGTCTGGTCTCAGACTGTTGGCTTTAAGTGATCAATCTGCCTTGGCCTCCCAAAGTGCTGGGATTATAGGCATGAGCCACCATGCCTGGCAACTTCTTCTTTTTTTCTTTTATTTCAATAGCTTTGAGGGAACAGGTGGTTTTTGGTTACATGGATAAGTTCTTTAATGGCAATTTCTGAGATATTGGTGCAACTATCACCTGAGCATTGTACACAGTGCCCAATGTGTAGTCTTTTATCCCTCACTTCCCTCCTATCCTTTCCCCTGAGTCCCCAAATTCCAAAGTCCATTTTATCATTCTTGTACTTTTGCATCTTCATAGCTTAGCTCCCATTTATAAGTGAGGACATACAATATATGGTTTTCCATTCCTAAGTTACTTCACTTAGGGCCTCACGCTCAATCCAAGTTGCTGCAAATGCCATTATTTCGTTCCTTTTTATGGTTGAGTAGTATTCCATGATGTATATAGACCACATTTTCTTTATCCAGTCGTTGGTTGATGGGCACTTAGGTTGGTTCCATATCTTTACAATTGTGAATTGTGCTGCTGTAACCATGCACATGCAGGTGTCTTTTTCATATAATGACTTCTTTTCCTTTGGGTAGATACCCAGTAGTGGGATTGCTAGATGGAATGGTAGTTCTACTTTCAGTTCTTTAAGGAATCTCCATACTGTTTTCCATAGTGGCTGTACTACTTTATACTCCCACTAGCAGTGTAGAAGTGTTCCCTTTTCACCACCTCCATGCCGACATCTATTAGTTTTTGATTTTTTAATTATGGGCATTCTTACAGGAGTAAGCTGGTATCTGATTGTGGTTTTAATTTGCATTTCCGTGATAATTAGTGATGTTGAGCATTTTTTCATATGTTTGTTGGCCATTTGTATATTTCTTTTGAGAACTGTCTATTAATGTCTTTTTCCCTCTTTTGGATGGGGTTATTTGTTTTTTTCTTGCTGATTTGTTTGAGTTACTTGTAGATTCCCAAAACTAGTCCTTTGTTGGATGCATAGTTTGCGAATATTTTCTCCCACTCTGTGGGTTGTCTGTTTACTCTGTTAATTCTTTCTTTTGCTGTGCAGAGCTTTTTTGTTTAATTAGGTCCCATCTATTTATTTTTGTTTTTGTTGCATTTACTTTTGGGTTCTTGGTCATAAACTCTTTGCCTAAGCCAATGTCTAGAAGAGTTTTCCTGATGGTATCTTCTAGCATTCTTTTTTTTTTTTCGAGACAGAGTCTAACTCTGTCGCCCAGGCTGGAGTGCAGTGGTGTGATCTTGACTCACTACAACCTCTGCCGCCTGAATTCAAGCGATTCTCCTGCCTCAGCCTCCCGAGTAGCTGACATTACAAGCTCCTGCCACTGGGCCCGGCTAATTTTTGTATTTTTAGTAGAGACGGGATTGCACCATCTTGACCAGGCTGGTCTTGAACTCTTGACCTCGTGATTCACCCACCTCAGCTTCCCAAAGTGCTGGGATTACAGTCATGAGCCACTGTGCCTGGCCTCTTCTAGCATTTTTGTGCTTTCAGGTCTTAGATTTAAGGTTTTTTTTGTTTTGTTTTGTTTTTTTGACAGAGGCTCACTCTGTCCCCAGGCTGGAGTGCAGTGGCATAATCTCGGTTCACTGCAACTTCTGCTCCCAGGCTCAAGTGATTCTCCTGCCTCAGCCCTCCAAGTAGCTGGGACTACAGGCATGTGCCACTGCGCTCAGCTAATTTTTGTATTTTTAGTAGAGATGGGGTTTCACTACGTTGGCCAAGATGGTCTCAATCTCCTGACCTTGTGATCTGCCCGCCTCAGCCTCCCAAAGTGCTGGAATTACAGGCATGAGCCACCACGCCTGTCAGGTTTAAGTCTTTAATCCATCTTGAGTTGATTTTTGTGTGAAGAGAGAGATGAGGATCCAGTTTCATTCTTCTACATGTGGCTTGCCAATTATATCAGCACCATTGGTTGAATAGGGTGTCCTTTCCCCACTTTATGTTTTTGTTTGCTTTGTCAAAGATCAATTGGTTGTAAGTATTTGGCTTTATTTCTGGGTTCTCTATTCTGTTTCATTGATCCTATGTTCCTATCTTCATACCAGTACCATGCTGTTTTGGTAACCACAGTCTTGGAGTATAGCTTGAAGTTGGGTAATGTGATGCCTCCAGATTTATTCTTTTTGTGTAGTATTGCTTTGACTATGTGGGCTCTTTTTTGGTTCCATATGAATTTTAGGATCTTTTTTATCTAGTTCTGTGAAGAATGATTATGGTATTTTGATGGGAATTGCATTGAGTCTGTAGATTGCTTTTAGCAGTATGTTCATTTTTGCAATATTGATTCTACTGATCCATGAGCATGGAATGTGTTTCTATTTGTTTCTGTCATCTATGATTTCTTTTTTGCTTGTTTGTTTGTTTGTCTTTGAGACAGAGTCTTGCTCTGTCTCCCTGGCTGGACTGCAGTGGCACAATCTTGGCTCACTGCAACCTCTACCTCCTGGGTTCAAGCAATTCTCCTACCTCAGCCTCCCGAGTAGCTGGGATTATTGGCATGTGCTACCATGCCCAGCTACTTTTTGTATTTTTAATAGAGATGGGGTTTCGCGATGCTGACCAGGCTTAACTTGAACTCCTGACTTCAGGTGATTCATCCGCCTCGGCCTCCCAAAGTGCTAGGATTACAGGCATGAGCCACCACAAGCAGCCTATGATTTCTTTCAGCAGTATCGTGTAGTTTTCCTTGCAGAGGTCTTTCACTTCCTTGGTTAAGTATATTCCTAAGTATTTTATTTTATGTATATATTTTTTGTACCTGTTGTAAAAAGGATTGAGTTCTTGATTTGATTCTCAGTTTGGTCGCTGTTGGTGTATAGCAGTGGTATTGATTTGTGTACATTGATTTTGTAGCCTGAAACTTTACTGAATTCATTTATCGGATCTAGGAGCTTTTTGGATGAGCCTTTAGGGTTTTCTAGGTATACAATCATATAACGGGTGGATAGTAACAGTTCGACTCCCTCTTTTCCAGTTTGGATGTCCTTTCTTTCTTTCTCTTGTCTGATTGCTCTGGCTAGGACTTCCTCCATTAACTTCTTTACAATTATCTTTGCAATCTGAGTTTACTCCTTATTAAATTTGTTCTCAATTCTTTAGGAAGATTAAATTTTAGTGCATAAATCCTGCTGACAAATGAGGTTCTAGAATGATGAGAATTCTCTTTAAGAGACCATTTGTGCAATAAATCAACATAGCAAGTAGGTCTAGTTGCTCAGTCCTCACATCTCCAAGGGAGCCTGGAATCATGATTGACCCTTGGCAAACCCTCGGAAATGTTCTTAGGATGTTCTTTACGTCATTAATTGATGATTTTGTTGTGTACACTTGGAGCAATGTACCATGCCATACCGGCTTGCTAATTTGCTCTGCACAAACATTGAGATTGATGATGTACCCTGATGTCATTGTTGTGATCGTGAGTTTTGGTTGCTATGGCTAAACGCGTAACAGGATATGTCTTTGTGATCGGTCCCTGATAAAAGCCTTAGACTCTGAAACCTGAATGGGCTTCCCTGAGCAGAGACATTTCACATATGTTCACTTCGAGAGAGAAAATATTGTGTGACTTCAGATGAAAAAAAACTTGAAATACGTGTTGAATCTCTAAATACTGCTACAGTCTCATCAATGTATCATAATGTAGTAGTCTCTTATTGTGTGGTATCACTGGGAGTTCTTTGTCTTATGACCAAGAAAATTAAGGAGTGTGGATGCAACGGGTGAGGTTGGAGTGAAAGTTTAGTAAATGAAAGAAGAAAGCTCTCTGTAGTGGAGAGGGGAGCCCAAGTGGGTTGCCGTTTTTACAGTTTAATTTAAAAGTTGTTTTTTTCTTGTTTGTTTGTTTGTTGAGACAAAGTCTTGCTCTTGTCCCCCAGGCTGGAGTACAATGGTGTGATGTTGGCTCACTGCAACCTCCACTTCCCAGGTTCAAGCAATCCTTCTGCCTCGGCCTCCCAAGTAGCTGGGATTACAGGCACCTGCCACCACACCTGGCTAATTTTTGTATTTTTAGTAGAGATGGGGTTTCACTTTGTTGGCCAGGCTGGCCTCAAACTCCTGACCTCAGGTGATCCACCTGCCTTGGCCTCCCAAAGTGCTGGGATTATAGGCGTGAGCCACCGTGCCTGGCCAGAAATTTTTGTGTGTTTGTTTGTTTTTGTTTGCTTATTTGTTTGTTTTGGAGATGGAGTCTCGCTCTGTCACCCAGGCTGGAGTGCAGTGGCGCAATCTTGGCTCACTGCAACCTTCACCTCCCAGGTTCAAGCAATTCTTCTGTCCCAGCCTCCTGAGTAGCTGGGACTGCAGGTGCCTGCCACCATGCCCAGCTAATTTTTGTCTTTTTAGTAGAGACAGGGTTTCACTTTGTTGGTCAGGCTGGTCTCGAACTCCTGACCTCAGGTGATCCACCTCTCTCAGCCTCCCAAAGTGCTGGGATTACAGGCGTGAGGTACCATGCCCGACCTGATTTTAAAAGTTTTTATAAGAAACTCCTCTTATCTATTTAATTGTTGAGTAACTTATCTGTAAAGTTGCCTGCATAACTCCCCGCTATCTACGGTGTGAGCCACCGTGCCTGGCCCAGGATGATTCTTGTTAGGGACTAATGCAACCAATGACTTTAAGTTGAAGCCAGTGCTCACTGAGCATTCTGAAAATCCTAGGGTTCTTAAGAATTATGCTAAATCAGGCCAGGCGCGGTGGCTCATACCTATAATCTCAGTACTTTGGGAGGCTGTGGCGGGCAGATCACTTGAGGTCAGGAGTTTGAGACCAGCCTGGCCAATATGGTGAGACCCTGTCTCTACTAAAAATATAAAAAGTAGCCGGGTATGGTGGTGTGCACCCATAATCCCAGCTAATAGGGAGGCTGAAGCTGGGGAATTGCTTGAACTCAGGAGGCAGAGGATGCAGTGAGCCGAGATTGTGGCAGTGCACTTCAGCCTTGGCAATAGAGCAAGACTACATCTCAGAAAAAAAAAAAAAAGAATTATTCTAAATCTACTCTATTGCTCTATAATTGTAATGCTAAAGTCTGGATGATAGCACATCTGTTTACAGCATGATTTACTGAATTATTATTATTATTATTATTTTTGGAGACAGGGTCTCCCTTTGTCATCTAGGCTGGAGTGCAGTGATATGATCTTGGCTCACTGCAACCTCTACCTCCTGGGCTCAAGTGATCCTCCCACCTCAGCCACCTGAGTAACTGGGACTACAGGTGCATACCACCATGCCTGGTTAATTTTTTTATATTTTTGGTAGAGTCAGGGTTTTGCCATGTTGTCCAGGCTGGTCTTGAACTCCTGAGCTCAAGCAATCCACCTGCCTCAGCCTCTCAAGTGCTGGGATTACAGGCATGAACCACCACACCTGGCCAACTGACTGAATATTTTAATCCCACTGTTGAGACCTACTGCTCCAAAAAAAAAAAAAAAAAAAAAAAAAAAAAAAAAAAAAGCTTCCTTTCAAAATATTACTGCTCATGGACAATGTTCCTGGTTACCCAAGAGCTCTGATGGAGAGGTACAAGAAGGTTAATTTTGTTTTCATGCCTCCTAGCATATCCACTTGGCAGCCCATGAATTAAGGGGGAAATTCTGACTTTCAAGCCTTCTTATTTAATAGATACATTTTGTAAGACGATAGCTGTTATAGATAGCTGTTATAGATAGTGATTCCTCTGATGAATCCGGGAAAAATGGATTGAAAACCTTTTGGAAAGCATTCACCATTTTAGGTGCTATTGAGAACATCTTTGATTCATGTAAGTAGGTCAAAATATCAACATGAACTGGAGTTTGGAAGAAATTTGATTTTAATCCTCATGGATGACTTTGAAGAGTTCAAGAGTTAAGTAGAGGAAGTAACTAAAGATGTGGAAATAGCAAGAGAACTGGAATTATAAGTGGAGTCTAAAGATGTGACTGAATTTCTTTAATCACATGATAAAAAAACTTTAATGGATGAAGAGTTGCTTTTTATGAATGAGCAAAGAAATGGTTTCTTGAGAGGGAATCTATTCCTGGTGAAGATGCTGTGGATATTGTTGAAATGATAATGAAGGATTTAGAATATTCCATACATTTAGTTGATAAAGCACCTTTAAAAGGATTTATTACAATTTTGAAAGAAGTTATCCTATGAGTAAAATGCTATCAAACAGCATCACATCCTAGAGAAATCTTTTGTGAAAGGAAGAGTCCACCACAGCCAGCATTATACTGAATGGGGAAAAGTTAAAAGCAGTCTCCCTGAGAACTGGAACAACACAAGGATATCCACTTTTATTGCTTCTATTCAACATAATACTGGAAGTCCTAGCCAGAGCAACTAGACAAGAAAAAGAAACAAAGGGCATCCAAATCAATAAAGTGGAAGTCAAACTGTCCCTGTTCAGTAAAGTTTCAGAGTACAAAATCACCATACACAAATCCATAGCACTGCTACACACCAACAGCAACCAAGCTGAGAATCAAATCAAGAACTCAATCCCTTTTGCAACGTTGCTGGAAAAAAAACAAAACAAAACAACCACCACCAAAAAAACCCAACACAAAATACTTAGTAATATACTTACCAAAGCAGGTGAAAGCTCTCTGTAAGGAAAACTACAAAACATGCTGAAAGAAATAATAGATGACGCAAACAAATGGAAACATATCCCATGCTCATGGATCAGTAGAAACAATATTGTGAAAATGAACATACTGCCAAAAGCAATCTACAGACTCAATGCAATTCCCATCAAAATACCATAATCATTCTTCACAAAACTAGAAAAAAAAATTCTAAAATTCATATGGAACCAAAAAAGAGCCCGCATAGCCAAAGCAATACTACATAGAAAGAATAAATCTGGAGGCATCAGATTACCCAACTTCAAGGTATACTCCAAGCCTGTGGTTACCAAAACAGCATGGTACTGCTATGAAGATAGGGACATAGGACCTATGGAACAAAATAGAGAACCCAGAAATAAAGCCAAATACTTACAGCTAATTCATCTTTGACAAAAAACAAAACCGTAAAGTGGGGAATGGACATCCTATTCAACAAATGGTGCTGGGATAATTGGCAAGCCACATGTAGAAGAATGAAACTGGATCCTCATCTCTCATCTCACACAAAAATCAACTCAAGATGGATCACAGACTTCACTCTAAGACCTGAAACCATAAAAATGCCCTAGAAGATAACATCGGAAAAACTCTTGCAGACATTGGTTTAGGCAAAGAGTTCATGACCAAGAACCCAAAAGTAAATGCAACAAAAACAAAAATAAATAGATGGGACCTAATTAAACAAAAAAGCTCTGCACAGCAAAAGAAAGAATTAACAGAGTAAACAGACAACCCACAGAGTGAGAGAAAATATTCACAAACTATGCATCTAACAAAGGACTAGTATTGGGAATCTACAAGAAACTCAAACAAATCAGCAAGAAAAAAACAACCCCATCCAAAAGAAGGAAAAAGACATGAATAGACAATTCTCAAAAGAAATATACAAATGGCCAAGAAACATGGAAAAAATGCTCAACATCACTAATTATCACGGAAATGCAAATTAAAACCACAATCAGATACCAACTTAATTAAGAATGCCCTTAATTAAAAAATCAAAAACTAATAGATGTTGGCATGGAGGTGGTGAAAAGGGAACACTTTTACACTGCTGGTGGAAGTGTAAACTAGTACAACCACTATGGAAAACAGTATGGCAATTCCTTAAAGAATTAAAAGCAGAACTACCATTCCATCTAGCAATCCCACTACTGGGTATCTACTCAAATTTATATGAAAAAGACACCTGCATGTGCATGGTTACAGCAGCACAATTCACAATTGTAAAGTTATGGAACCAACCTAAGTGCCCATCAACCAACGACTGGATAAAGAAAATGTGGTCTATATACATCATGGAATACTACTCAACCATAAAAAGGAACGAAATAATGGCATTTGCAGCAACTTGGATGGAGCTGGAGGCCATTATTCTAAGTGAAGTAACTTAGGAATGGAAAACCAAATATTGTATGTTCTCATTTGTAAATGGGAGCTAAGCTATGAGGATGCAAAAGCATAAGAATGATACAATAGACTTTGGACTTTGGAGACTCAGGGGAAAAGATGGGAGGGGAGTGAGGGATAAAAGACTATACATTGGGCACTGTGTACAATGCTCAGGTGACAGTTGCACCAAAATCTCAGAAATCACCATTAAAGAAAGTATCCATGTAAGCAAAACCACCTGTTCCCCAAGAACTACTGAAATAAAATATTTTAAAAATGAGTCCATCAATGCAGCAAACTTTATTGTTGTCTTATTTGAAGAAGTTGCCACACCCACTCCAGCCTTCAGCAACCACCACTCAGATCGGTCAGAAGCCATCCATGTTGAAGCAAGACTCTCCACCAGCTTTTTGCTAGTGACATAAGATGACAACTCACTTAAGGCTCAGATGATTGTTAGTATTTTTTCAGCAATAAAGTATTTTAGAATTAGCGTATTTATGTTGTATGTTTATGACATAATGTTATTGCACACCTAGTAGGTTACAGTATAGTATGAGCATAACTTTTACATGCATTGGGAAACCAAAACATTTGTGTGACTTGCTTTATTACAATATTCACTTTATTGTGGTGGTCTGGAACAAAACCTGATATAACAAAACCTGATATTTCTGATATACAGGCTTGTCTCTGAAGTATATCTGTATCTCAGTGAAGATGTTATGATTTATTTATTTATTTGAGACGGAGTCTCACTCTGTCACCCAGGCTGGAATGCAGTGGCACAATCTGCACTTACTGCAACCTCCACCTCCCGGGTTCAAAAGATTCTCCTGCCTCAGCCTCCCAAGTAGCTGGGACTACAGGCATGCGCCACCATGCCAGGCTATTTCTTTTTTTTTTTTTTTTTTGTATTTTTAATAGAGATGGGGTTTCACCATGTTGGTCAGGCTGGTCTCAAACTTCTGACCTCAAATGATCCGCCCACCTTAGCCTCCCAAAGTACTGGGGTTACAGGTGTGAGCCACCACGCCTGGACAAAGATGTTATTTGCTTTTTTGTTTTTGAGACGGAGTTTCGCTCTTGTTGCCCAGGCTAGAGTGCGATGGTGTGATCTTGACTCACTGCAACCTCTGCTTCCCGGGTTCAAGCAATTCTCCTGCCTCAGCTTCCCCAGTAGCTGGGATTATAGGTGCCTGCCACCATGCCCAGCTAATTTTTGTATTTTTAGTAGAGACGGGGTTTCACCATGTTGGCCAGGCTGGTCTCAAACTCCTGACCTTAGGCTATCATCCCGCCTCGGCCTTCCAAAGCGCTGGGATTACAGGCGTGAGCCACCGTGCCCAGCCAAAGATATTACTTTCTATAAAGGCAACTGTTAGAACCTTCAACTCATTATTTTTAGGCTGACAAAAACATTTGTT